>NC_057390.1:60604632-61307132 GCF_019320065.1 Cervus canadensis | reverse complement strand
TCCAGTACAAATATGCAAGACGGATCTAATCAGAAAGAACTTACCCCAAATCCACCTACCAGAGAAGCTCAGTTACAATAACATATTTCCGTGACTATATGCAGTTACACCAAACAACATCATTATTATTTTTAAAATAAAATATGTGCATTTGATTATGTCCATATATCTGTGAAGCTGTGAGTTGCTTAGGGCCACTTGTAAAGTAAGGCTGACAGAATAAAATCAATGATGCATTGCATTAGATGTATAGCAAATCTTAGTCATCATTCTAAATTAAGTCCCAAAGAGCCTTTTTCTTCAAGGTACATAATTTCATAGTAAGCAACGTCTATGTTCTCATTTATTAGAAATCCATTAAGAAAAGGGGTCCTAACCTAAAGTCCATGGACCTCCTACATAAGACGGGGGGGCTTATATTACCAATAATTGTATTATGTACATACTTGGATTTTTCCCTCCTGGGGATAGTGTCCATAACTTTTCACCAGATTCTCAAAGGAGTATGTGGTTCTTTAAAAGTTTGAGAACAATTTATCCCAATGTTCACAGGGCTAGATAGAAAACCAGGGCTGGAAAGACATTGAACATCACAAAGTCTACATTCTAACGGACATTGAGGGTCAATAGTCCTCCAGACATAATTTCATGTGTCATAAACGGAGGCAGCTAGCTAGGGGCTTCCCTCCATCAGAAAGTTCTTCTTGTTCAGTCACTCAGTCATGTCTGACTCTTTGCAAATCCATGGACTGCAGCACACCAGGTTTCCCTGTCCTTCACCATCTCCTGGAGTTTGCTCAAACTCATATCCATTGAGTTGATGATGTCATCCAACCATCTCATCCTCTGTCAGATGGCATCATCAATGTATAAATATATCACATAATATGGAAATCAGTTTAATTAATTCCTCTGCCTGGTTTGTCTAGTTCTGGGGCCCCCGGAAGACAGCCGTTTTCAATATGTGAAGCAAGTCTCTGATTCTCCCCATTTTTTCTCTCTACAACAGCTTGAACATTCCTATTCCTTCTACCATTTCTTAAGAATGTTTGAAAGAAGGTTTTTCAAGTGATAATAAGCTAAACTTCATCAAGTGGTATTTTTTATTGGTAAGGCAATTGTACTGGTATCTGGTAGTAAAATAAAAGCAACAGCCTCCATAACTACAGGCTCCTCCAGGCCACGGGTTGTGTCAGAATCTTCTCCATCTTGTTCTTTCCTGTTCTCAGCACAGCGTATCGCACACACTCAGGACTCAGTACTAAGAGAACACAACATACAGTCCAACACTTCAGAACTAAACCGAGTCATTCACCAGTGACTGTTCCACTGACACTCCAATAGACAAACTACAACTTTCCAGCCTATCCTTTCTCCCAAACAAGAGAAGGTGGAAGCTTTTTACCTTCTTCTTCCCTTCATGAATCCTTTTTCCATTTATACCTTAATTTTGGATATCCTTCAGGGAGGTTCTTGTATTGCTTGTTTTCCTTAGACAGTTCCTTTCATGACTGTGATGTGAGGTGTCATCCCTACGCGATGAACTTTGTGTCTCTGGATCTCTTCTTCTTTGGGCTTTAGACTTGTATGCCCAGTTCCCTGTGAAATGATCTCCATACAAAGGACTTAACAAGTCCAAAGTTAAACTCTTCATCTCCCCACCAAACCTCTGACTCAGTCTTCTGTATTCTTGATCCTAGTGGGTGTATATATAACCCCATCGATCTATGCTGTAAAACCACCCATGAGAACCATGCACGACACCCTTCTCTCTCTTGTTCTCTCTCACCAACTTCACATCAGTCATCAAGTCTCATCCATTTCTCTCATCTTTCACCTTAGTGATTACTGTTCTTGTTAAGGCCTCCCCAGCATTAAAGAATTCAAGTCAAATTACTCCCTAGTTTTAAAAAAGTTCAATTTTATGATAGGAACCAGTGCCCATTTTGCTCCCTATTGCATCCTTCATACCAAGCACAGTGCCTGATACTGGCTGGCACTCAGGAAATGTTTACTGAATGAATAACCAGTCCCCTACTGCCTATAGAATACATTTTGGGGTCCTTAGCCTGATATACCAAATCCTTCATAGTCTACCCCCTGGGGATCATTCTTTTCCTTGTTCCTTGTGCTCCAGCCTGTGATTTCTTTATTTTTTTCTTTCAATATTTATTTTATTTATTTACTTGGCTATACCAGGTCTTAGTTGCACCATGGGGGATCTTTTTTTTTTCCCCCAGTTGCAGCATGTGGGATCTAGTTTCCTGACCAGGGATTGAACCCAGGCCCCTGCACTGGGAGTGTGGAGTCTTAGCCACTGGACCACCAGGGAAGTCCCTTTAGCATGTGATTACTGACAGATACGTTCATCTTGTCCTTCTGGGCCCATCCTCATCCTTCTCCACTACCTGGAATGCCCTGCTCTGCTGTACCTGGCCCCTGATCACCTCCTACTTACTAAGTCACAACTGAGATATTACCTTCCCCAGAAAGTCTTCCCTGACACACACACACACACTTCCCTCAGGATGAATGAGGCTCCCCTCACTGAGAACCCCTCACAGACATGTCTATTATTTCACTCTCGCAAAGTTCCATGATGATCTGTTGAGTCTGTCTACAATTCTATACCATAAATGTTCTGAAGTCCTGGGCTATATCTTCATTCTAATGCCCTCTATCCCAGAAGAATGTCTGTACCACATTAGACACAAATATGTTTTTCAATGAATAAACAAATCACTTAAGTGATTTATAGGGGATCTCTGTTGTCACCTGATACTGTGATCTCCAGCATTAGACATCATAAAGCATCAAAAAAAGACGTGCACAATTTAAAAACACCTCCCTTCTATTCACACAAACACAAACCACTGTAAAAATATAATACTCAGTTGCAAAATAACACAGGCAAAAGAAAGTAAACTTGCAGCCAGACATATCCTAGACCACTTACACTGTCTGAAGACAAGTCACAACCTCCCTCACTCTTAATGTCCTAATCCGTAAATGAGGATTAAAAAAATACTTCTCTGCAGACACAGCAAGCATCAATTTCCAGGCATGCAGCAAGTACCCAATAGGTGGCACCTACAATAGCTTTTAATGTGACAATAATAAAGTTACAACACTAATGAAACAACATAGGTTGACCTAGTCAATCCTAAAATATCTACATACAGGTGTACTCAGTTTATAGACCTTCTGGAAAGAACGGTTAACCCAAGCTGGCTTCATGTTCAGCTCAGTATGCCTTGGGCTATCTCCCAGCTGGTGTGTGCTCAGGGAATGCAAACTGATCTTATTTTCACCTTCAAATAACATGATTTTACAGGTGGTTTGCTCCTCCCCACCCCATCAAGTTTCATTTGATACCTAATATTTATAAATCACTTTACAGTCTACAAAGCACTTTGACTTTTTTTGCACTTGGTTTTTCATCACATCAGTATGATGCCAGAATCATTTTTTTTTTTTTTTTGCAGACCAAAACAGTGAGGTTTTTTTTTCTTCAAAACCTCTACACTACCAGTCCCACTGGGGGGGGGGGGGGAAAGGGGATAAATGAGAGCCTCGTGATCTTGTCTCTGAAGAGGTCAGCTAGCAGCTAGGTAGAAATTGATGAAATGATCACAGTATTCAAAATCTGAAATTCAGTCCACACCTATCAACAGGCTGCTTTCTCTTTGGCGAAGTACATTTACTTTTTCAAACCACCAGGGTCTCTTTAGTAAGTGATCTCTAGTGACCTGAAAGAGGTGGCTTGCTTCCCAAACTGAACAACTCAGTCCCTCCAGACCAGGGAAGTCCCAGTCCACATGGGGGATGCAGCAATGTGTGTATACACACGCTTGCTCTCCCTCATCTGTACATATCCATACACACACATGTGTGCACACACACCTGCACCAGTCCACGAGGCCGCGCCAACGGGCTCACCGAACACCACCATCCCACACTGCTGGCCTAACCATTATCTAATGAGGCCCCCTTCACTAGACTTCCCTGGTGGCTCAGAAAGTAAAGAATCTGCCCGCAATGCAGGAGGCCTGGGTTTGATCCCTGGGTTGGGAAGATTCCCCTGGAGAAGGAAATGGAAACCCACTCCAGTAATTTTGCCTGGACAATCCCCATGGAAAGAGGAGTCTGGTGGGCTACAGCCCATGGGGTCGCAAAGAGCTGGACCCAACTGAGTGACTAAGCACACACACCACTAGACTTCTCACCTCTGTCTAAACAGTGTCTCTTAGTATCTTTAAAGGCACATAACTTCAGCAGATATGATTCTTCATGTGTCTCTCAGTCAATGGTGCCAAATGAGGAAGAGGCACCAGACAGACCCATATGCAGAGTGATAAGGACAAACTGTGCAGGTACCCCATGAAAAGGGAAATGTGTTACCTGCATGGACATGAAGCTGAGAAGCTGGGGATCTCAGACTTTTTATTTATGAGTATCTAAAGTCTGCTATGCTGAGACCCCCTCTTTGAAGATCTTGGTGGGTCCCACTGGCAAATGTGCTCAGTAAGCAAAACAAACCAGATAAGGTCTCTAACACACTCGGCCACCAGATCACACCTTCAGTTTATTAGAGCCCAAGGGAAAGCCTGCGCCTCTCAAAACTTACCACACAGCTGCAAATTCAGTTAATTCCAAGAAAATGTAAAATTCTTTATACGGATTTCCAAAAATATCCCTGGAAATCATTAAGCAAAATTCATTTAACCATGACAGGTTGGAGCAGGATGTTTTGTTTTAAGACAGTAAAACTGCCCCCTTCCCTTTCAAGCTTTCAGATGTTTTTAAACACCAGAAGCTCACAGATTAAGACCACAGCCTGAACACGTGCTGTGGACCAGGGCCACGTTGAGATGAGCTCAGGGAATGGTCCGGAGGCAGAACCTTTTGTAAGTCCACCCTCTGTCCTGCGGAAAGGTGATAAAGTTTGGGAGGTGACTGTCGTGCTGGTTGGAGTCTGGGGCGGTCCCTGGTGGTGGCTCCCACGCACCTCCCCGGGGGAGGTGGGCTTTTTTTTTAAAGGTTATCTCCCTCACACACTTCTCCTCCTTTTTCTCATTTCCTTCCCTGTCCCCACACCCACAACCTGCCAGTGGCCAAGTCTGCAGGCCGCCAGGGTTCTTGTTGGGCCCCCTTTTAATGCTGCGATAAAATGTGCTTATTACTCCCACTTAATAGAGGCCTGAGGGTAATTTTGGTGACTCAGTGCAGATGGTAAATTAGTGGTGAGACAATGGGATTCAGCAGCCCATCTCAGCGTCTGTGGCTCACCCCAAGACAACACACTTCCTCTTCTCACAGGGCAGCCCCACCGTACTTGCCATTGTGAACTTTTCATCTAAAAACGCATCTTGACAACTAGCCAATTATCCCTTAGTTATGGTGCTCATGACACTGGTGCTGGCCAGTATCCTGACACACAGAATAAGTGTGTCTAACTGAGCATCGAATAGAGTTCTAAAATCTTTACAACATAGTAACTCTGATGTATTGCTTTAAATATATATACATCTATATGCATATGCATTTACACACACACACACATCTGATTGTGTGATAGCAGGAGTGGGGCGTTTGTGAAGGCAGAGATGGCATCTGTTAAATTGAGTTCTATATTTCCCAGTTCTCACGTCCCACAAATAAAACCTACAAAAATGATAATTTTTCAAACATTGAATCCTCTATCTCTGTGTAATGAGGCGTGTAGAGAGGAGGAGAAGAATTTTTGTGCTTTTTTGCCTTTGGTGAAAATTCTCCAAGGAGTAATTTCATCTTTAAATGAAAAGTTTTGTATCAGGTGATTGTCTGAGCTCCAGGAATCACTGAAGCCTCAGGTTCAGATGTGAGGAGACACACAAGTGCACGTTTTTGTAGACACAGCCCCATACACCCATCACGTGCACGAGGAATAATGCAAAAGAACGTGGAAAGAACTGATTTTAGTGTTTTTAATTACACTGTCATAGAATCTAAAGCAGCTAGGCAGCCAGGTACATCTTTTAAGTCTCCTAGCCCTTAAATATTTTGCCCACTCTCCTGCAAATCCCCATGTCTTCTTCTCCCAATAGTCAAGGCAGAAATGAGCCTAGAAAACAGGCTCAGCACAACGGGTCACTCCTGAATACTCCTCAAAATCTTACTTTCCCACAGTCTGATATCTTTCAGGTCACAACTCTTATATGCTCAGTTCATTACTAATCTGTAGAGTTGAATTAATTCATCCAGGAAATGATACATGCATTGACAATACAAAGGAAAATGACTACAAATATAAAACACCACCCAAAATATCCCAAATGCTTTCCTGATACCCACATGGCACTGATACATTTTGCACAATTTTTCAACATTGAATCAATGCCAGCACTATCCCCTAGTGACCCCATTATGGTCTGAGAAGACAGTATAGATTTCTACCTGGGGTAGGGACATTCAGACCATTTACAAGGAAACAGGGTAATTACAAGCAAAGGGAAACAGCTACCAAGAGGTGAAAACAGTTTTACCCAAATCTCAAAACTGGAAGGCAGATGAGTAACCTAGAAATGATTCAAGTACACTGAATGTTCAAATTCTATTAACAGATGCTTAACAGATGCCAGGTTACTCATCTGGATAAAGAAGCTGTGGTACATATACACCATGGAACATTACTCAGCCATTAAAAAGAATTAATTTGAATCAGTTCTAATGAGATGGATGAAACTGGAGCCCATTATACAGAGTGAAGTAAGCCAGAAAGATAAAGACCAATACAGTATACTAATGCATATATATGGAATTTAAAAAGATGGTAATAATAACTCTATATGCAAAACAGAAAAAGAGACACAGATGTACAGAACAGACTTTTAGACTCTGTGGGAGAAGGCGAGGGTGGGATGTTCTGAGAGAACAGCATTGAAACAAGTATACTATCAAGGGTGAAACAGATCACCAGCCCAGGTTGGATACAAGAGACAAGTGCTCAGGGCTGGTGCACTGGGAAGACGCAGAGGGATGGGATGGAGGGGTGGGGATGGGGGATCGGGATGGGGAACACATGTAAATCCATGGCTGATTCATGTCAATGTATGGCAAAAACCACTACAATATTGTAAAGTAATTAGCCTCCAACTAATAAAAATAAATGGAAAAACAAACAAATTCTATTAGCAGTTTGTTGTGGAGAACAAAGGAGAATATAAAGCCTCATTACACTAAGAACCTTAGTGTGTGCGTGTGTTGGTAGCTCTGTCATATCTACTGTAACATGTTATCATCTGTAGATGATAACTTTGCAACTCCATGGGCTATAGCCCGCCAGGCTCTTCTGTCCTTAAAATTCCCCAGGCAAGAATACTGGAGTGGGTGGGATCTTCCTGACCCAGGGATTGAACCTGGTCTGCCGTATTGCAGGCAAATTCTTTACCGTCTGAGCCACTAGGGAAGCCCTTAGTAAAAGTATGTAGTAAAAGAAGAATCTTAGTAAAAGTATATAATCTATGTTTTGTAACTTTTCCTTTTCCTGTGCTATGTATTATGGCTGGCATACTACTAATAAAAATAAACTCCTATTTTAATGCTTGACTCTATATGCTTCTACACCTGAAATTGTACCTGTGAACTATAATTCAGAGTTGTGTTTTTAAAAAACCCTCTAATCCAACTGCCACCACTATATTTCCAAATATTTGTAACTAAATAATCCAAACCTTACTCTTCATTTATCTGCTGAGATTTGTCTGCTGAAAGTTAGAAGAGTTTCTATCATTGCTATTTAGGAGTGGCAGAAGAATCCATAAATTATATGCCAGCATACCTGGTGTTATAAAGTCCCTTTCATAAGATTGCTTGCTTCCCAATGTTTTATTTTACATTTGTAAGTCAGTATTCTGTCCGCCTCATTCTACAAACAAATTAAGATAAAATAAACTCAAAAGTGTCTTATATATAACAACTTCAAACCGCAAATTTTGTAGGCAACCACCCTAGCAAAAAGAACATCCAGATAAGGCCAGAAACACTGTATCCTGAGTAGAAGTAGATACTGAGATCTTGTAAGCAACTGGACCTCAGCCAGGAAGCATGTGCACTCAGAAATGTGGGGATAAAGTACAAGATATGCACATAACTGTTATTTGAAGTTGAACTTGAAAACAAATCTGTAGTGATTCATTGTCTTATCTCAGTCACATATCTGAGTGGCCAGTCCTCTTTCCCATTATGATGAAATCAGAACAATAGCCACCCCTCCTAATAGGAATTAAGACAGTATTTCGCTTAAACTCTATGATTATATGATGGCCTATAAAATAAACAGCTACCCAATCTTCTCTTCTCAAATCAGATTCATGTTGTTGAAGGTTGGGCCAAATACGAGTAAGGAGATAAAATATTACGGAAAGCACTGTTTAGGGTTTACTGTTATAAATGTTTTACACGCAATGCTATTTAGTTCTTACAGAGGCTCAATATAGTGGGTTCTTTATCGCCATGTTACAGATGATAAAACTGAGGCTCCTGGAGATGAAATGACTTGCCCCCTCACAGACAGCTTGCACTGTGTATATACTCTATTGAGACACTGCCAACCTGAAAGGTTGTGTAACTCAAAATTACCATCAACACCCTTCATCACTGGGGTGGCTTCCCAGGTGGTTCAGTGGTAAAGATTCCACCTGCCAATGCAGGAGACACGGGTTTGATGCCTGGGTCAGAAAGGCTCCCTGGAGAAGGGAATGACAATCCATTCCAGTATTCCTGCCTGGGAAACCCCATAAACAGAGGCGCCTGGTGGACTACAGTTTCACGCAGTTGCAAAGAGTCGGACTCGACTGAGCGACTGAGCATGCATGGACCCTTCGTCACTCTCAAGTCTTCTCTCTTCTACTTCTAAACTCTCAAACCAGAAAACTTTTTTTCTCACATCACAGTTTCGATGCGAGAAGGAAATAAGAATTCAGCCAAAATGCAGTCTTGTTTTATTCTACTACCTTATAGCATTATGCTTTGGATAAAAGAATCACAGAAATTGACAATTGCCACTGATTTCCACTAACATTTAGCAACAGCGTATTTTCTAATTTTCCTGTTGTTTTTTTTAAGAAGCCCTGCCAGTTTTCATATTTTCAATCAAATCTTATTTTCCAAGTATCATCATTCCTTAGGGATATTTGAATTTTCAAGCCCTCTCACAGTGTGAAATTTGGAGGTAGGGAATAAATGATTCCCTTTTCTTCATTATCCATCTCAGTAAAATCATTAGAGCGGCGTTTTTCAAAGCATCTTGAAATTTAATTTGCATTTCTGGTTCCTAGTTTGGCCACGTTTTCTGTAGTTCTAGGCGTTTAACAGAGAGATCAATGAAAGCAACTGAATTCCAGAAGCAGGAGACTGAGCTGTACCATCCGTGCACTTTTTAAGGAAATCCAGTTAATCAGAATACCATTCTTCCCCGATACCCAGGGCTATTATTCTTGAGGCTATTCATATTATTTTAACAGTTATAGAGTATTTGGAGTATTAGAAGTATACTACAATTGAAGAAAAGCCCCATAATTGATTTGTTAATGTTTTATTCTTCTTTTTTTTTTCTATTGGCATGTTCTTTACATGCACTCAATAAATATTAAACACTCAAACAACTCTCTCTCTTAGGTGGCAAGCAAACCTCTAGAATGTCGAAACAGTAGAGTGAAGAACAATGCACCTAATTGAAATGGCAGGGTAATTTGGAAAATAAAATTGAGTTGCTGCAAATCCCAAATTCCAGAATAAAAATGTTTATACTCGCTCAAATGCAGATTGTTACTGGCTTTGAATAATTATTAGAATAAAAAAATACTTGAACACCAACAATATACTTGAATAGCACAGAACAAACACAGTCTACATGTCTCTATTATTTTGTGCAAGGAAGTGCAGGGCACAATGAGCCTGACATTTTCCTTGGTGGTTTTGTTTTGAACACAGTTTATAAAGTGCCTGAATATGGTGAAACAATAGGCCAAGCCACCAAATGTACAACCAGTGTTAAAAATGTCATGGACATGATTCTTCAGAAAATTCTAACCCATTAAGTAAGGGACAGGAAGCAAGCTAATAGAAATGAAATGGTTAAATGATTCTGCTGCTCAGTACCTTATTTTCCTCCCCAAACATATTAATTTAGAACACAGATCAATTCAAATTTTAAAATTCCAGATTCTCTTTGGTAGAAGCTGGAGCCAAGGAAATGATGACAATTAAAATGAAAGTTGAAAATGCATTTATTTGCACCTGGAATTATGCAATGCTAACACGTAATGACTCTAAAAGATATATTTATCTGTACAATGAGGGTAATCTTATCTACTCAGGGCTATGCCAATCTTGGCAGAGATGCCAGCCATATCTTAAAAAGATAAATTCCATATGCTCTGTAGAGTTATAGCATATTTCCCATAAATAATGTATACAATAGACTGTAAATAAATAATACATTTATCCGAACTGTTCAAGAGTGAAGGGCAGGGTGGTTACTCATGAGACAGAATCTCTTATGAATGAACAATTTCAAATAAAAGTAATGTCCAATGGTGAGTTACTACGAAGTTCTTACACTAAAATATTCTTAAGTGGGGAGCAGGCAGGGGGCATTAAAAGAATCCCAGATCAGGTGGGAACTTTCAAATAAAGGCTCCAACTAAATGTAAAATGTCCAATTTAGTTTTATTGCTAAAGTTTCTATTGTGATTGTTGCATCATAGCTAATAGCATTTTACCTATTTTCTGCAATTCTTAATTCTCTCTGTACACTACTGGTTTGTTTTTTGGGTTTTTTTTTTTTTTTTTAATCAATGAAATAACTAGATTTAAAATGTCAAGTATGAGTTTTTGTCCCATGAAACACATAGATTCCTTTCATTGTATAGGTAATTTTAACTGCAGTGCATAAAAAGGAAGGTTACTACGGAACAAAAATTTAAAAAGAACCCATGTGCAGTAGTTAGTCTGCTAGGGCTTTACATAGTAAAATTGTTAGTCTCCATCTCTGAAGTATCTCCCTTTTGAAGCCCTGGAGACACATAAACTATTTCGACTTCTTGTAAATAGTGGAAGTAGGCTTCTAGATCTTCAGACATTGTACACCATTTAGTATGAAATTAAATTTTCAGATCACTAAGGAATAGTCTCTGAATTATAGAAAACACTATAGGTCACAGTTAATTACAGCTTGTCTATCAAATTAAGTTAACATTTGAGAACACATACAAATAGTTAAGGAGCCATTAGGAGGAGTGTTATTGTCAAAGAAATTCTTATTAATTCAACTTCTAATATTTTCAAAAGAAGAGAGATAAGCCTTTTTACAAGTTGGGATGGGATAAGGAAACTCTGGGTTTACATCAAATTGCTCTCTTCATTGTCCTTTTGACGACTATGTCGGTTTCATTACAAACTTCATTTTCCAGAGTTTCATAATAGTCATAAACACACTTGACTTTAAAGAGTTTCTATGGGACATAATGTGAATGCAAATGCAGAATAAAATGCAAATCATGGAGGTCTGGGACCAAATATGGACTATCAGTTAAGAATCCAGTCACTGAAAACAAACATTAAGGCCTTAAGAGGAAGAACACAAAGAGGCTGATATGAATCTTTATATCAAGTATTCACAGCCCTGGGGAAAGAAAACAAGAATAACAGTTTTCAGTTTTTCACCTAATTGTAAAACAAAGGGGTTTGGGAATATTTGATGACTTTAGTCACTCACTTTAGAACATTCACTCCTGTTCTAAAGTGAGTAACATTTTTCATCTTCTCAGGAAAACAAACCCACGTGTGGGTAACAACCCACAAAATACTCAAATAGGGAAGCCTAGCAAACTATTTCAAGTTCAAATCTCAGGCATAGGAGGCTTGCCAATCAGTGGGGAGAAAATGATAAGAAAAAGAAAGAGCTATAGTTCTGTCTTGCTAAATAACAATCAACAACCCAGACACTTAAAACTAATGAATAATGAACATGTGATTATGTTGTGTTGTAAAGTGTAAGGAAAAATCTAGAGAATTGGGAATTCATCATAACAATTAATTCTAAGCCAGCATATGTTGTCAGGGAATAACTTCTAATATCACTTAAAATGCTAATTATTTACTTACTACTATTTTCTAAATGAGTTGGAATCATGTATGTTTAAATCCATTGTAAAATTTAAGACTTGATATTGTGTCAAAATGAAGGAAAAAAAGAAGACTATAAAATGTTGCTTAAACTTGTTAAACTCATAAAAAGTTGCAGTCATTTTATAAGTATTACTTAGAAAACTCAGAAACAGCATTTCCTTTCTATGGAAAAATACCGTTTAAATTTTTTTTAAAGAAACAACACTTCATTCAAAGTTCTTTACCTCATCTTTATAAATCCTTTTAATTATAAATGGAGTCATAAAGACTATCAAGGGTAAAAATGTATTTTTGAGGATTGTAAATAATATAAAATTTATTTTCACAACTTATTTATCCTGCATTGGTTTATACTATATACAGTGGTGCATCAAAAAGCCAGAACATGGTTATTGCATGTCTTAGAGTTAATGACTTAGTTCTAGTTATAATTTGTATTTAACTGTATATACTCATGATACCAATAAACAACAGGTGTATAATTCAATAAATGTAGAAATAAGCATTTTTTTCAGTAAAGAATAAACTCTTTATGATACATTTTATTTGGTTTTAGGACTTCTGAACCAAGAAGCCCAGAAATATAAGATCATTTAAAAATATTTGCACTCTTGTATTTCCCTTTAACAAGAACGTATTTCCTAGATTAAGAAATGCTATTTGGAAAAAGAGTGTTCAGAGAGAGTGTAGCAAAGTGTTGCCAATTGCTTTAATTCTGCACACATGAATGCATTAAATTGATTGAAATTGGATTCTAGTGACAAATATTTAAATGAATGTATTCTCGCTTATTTCATGTAGTTTCTTTCATACCATTTATTAAAATGTCAGCTTTAGAAGTGTGGGAAATCCAGCAGTTTCCCGATAAAGGTATAGCTCTACTTTCTGGAGAAGCTGTTTAAGACTTCAATAAGCTTTCCCAAATTCCCATAATCCTGAAATCATGGCATATTAAATTCAGGATACAGTGAAGGAGACTTTTTATCTTTTCCACTACATACACATACATACTCATCTGCTTGAATTTTTCAAAATTGATCTCATACATGTTAAGGTTTATTCACAAATGTGAAAGATAGTAAAATATCCAAAACTTTACTGGATCCCCAAAGTCAAATCCTGGAATAATTATTTAAATTCAAATTGGGAACCTGTATTTTATGTTTTAGACCCTAACCTTTTAACAGGTACATATCCTGAGGTTTCCTGCCTAGTAAGGACACCAAGCCCTACGTGACTTAAAGCAGTATTGTTTTACTAAGGATTTTGAAAACTTTTAGGCCTAACATCTGCACAACTGTCAGAAACGACTATGTCACATGTATT
The DNA here is from genome assembly GCF_019320065.1 of Cervus canadensis. NCBI lineage: Eukaryota > Metazoa > Chordata > Mammalia > Artiodactyla > Cervidae > Cervus > Cervus canadensis. Next base: position 61,293,635 of record NC_057390.1, on the reverse strand, counting down.
CTATTTTTATTTCTTTATTTGTAAAAGAAGACTTTCCCATAGTTTTGATGTCATTTAAAAATATTAAATTAATTTTTTGCACTCAGGAAAAATGGCAAAAATGTCTGTTTCGATTATAACATAAACTCAAGTGCTACTTTGATACAAATACGACAGATATCATAATCCAAAAAAGGCCATGGAAAATGCTACAGTTGCAAACATTTAAGACTGTGTAACAAAAATGACTGAGAATGGTATCAATTTACTATCCTTCAACTATTTCCATGACAGTGGAGTCAAATAATTTTGAATTATAGACCTTCTTACAGGAAGTCTTATTTTGTGTCTGTTTTTTGATCATTCCCCTACTAGTCCCTATAGGAATTTGGCTGTACGCCGACTTTTCTTTAAAAGTTTCTGTATACATACTCAGGTTGTGTTTGATTATTAAATGATCATTTATTAAAACTTAAGCATTTCATGTTGGTTTGACATATTTATGTTTCATGAGAAAATATTGCTATTGCAATGGCAAACATAGCATTACCAATGTGAAAATACTTCACTTGAATTCATTTGACGGCATTTTCATTTATATGTGTTTTAATACAACTTGTTATGCATTCTTCAGTTTCCCCAACTCCACCTGCGAGGGAAGGTAAGCTAGTTTTATAACATAGGCCCCTTGGTAAAACTGTAGTCTATCTGCTTGGCCTTAAAAAAAACCTATATTTCTACTATGGGACCACAAATAGTCTTTGTTTTTAAGAGTACGGAGTTTTACTGCATAATTTTCCGTCCGTCACCCGGCAACAGCTGTGTTTTAAATCTTTTGGACTATGACAAACATTTTAACATTTAAACATACGAGTGTTTGAAAACATAATGATTTAAAATTTGTTTATTTTCAAAGTTGGGCCATTATAGCATGATATTTCAGTTACTTTTTTTTGAAAGCAAGGCCCTTATTTTAAAACCTTTTCTTCTTCCTTCTTTCTTCTGCTAGTTAAATTTCATGTTTTCTACTAAAAATCTCTAAGTTAGGACCGATACCAAGAGTCATCACAACCACTCTATATATTTCTAAATCATGAGCCATGGAGTCACTCTGGTGGGAGAGGAACTGCTATTTGAGTGACCTATTACCACAGAGCTAGTTAAATCACTGAACAATAGTTACTGTTATGGGGCTTTACTTTGTACAAAGTAGCATTAGTATCATTGCTTTCTACTAACCATAGAGCTCGCACTGGGGACTTGTACTGTGAAAGGGAGAGAGAAACTAGGAAAGGAGAATAACTTTCACAGCATTAACATTTAGACTCAGAGACATTTAAAAATGTAATCGATCTCAACCTATCTGCATTGACTCTGTACCACTTTTTTTTTTCCTCTCAAATGTTTTTGGCATGCCCCTAATAAGAATCAATACATCCCTACTCTGACAGTCACACATAAATACACCCAAGGAGCCAATCAGAAAACAATAAAAACACACCTGGTAAACAACTATCTTTGAAATCAAAGGATACTAAGCAACAAAGGGCCTAGAATGAACATCCCAATTAGCGACTGTAGTGACAAGCAGTCAACACCTTATTATTTAATCATTAAAGAGAATCTTGCCATAATTTCCCTCTGACATAGTTCAAGAGGAATTAAGAGTATCCCACATGACTCACAACAATAATCAAAAGTAAAGTCAGATTATTCTAAGACTCCATGGCCTTCAAGGCCTGTGGACTCAGAGGTTCCAAGATTAAGACACTAAGTGAGACCCTAAAAGCACTTACAATTTAAGTAAGTTGTGTCCATGTGTTAAGCATTTAGAAACAAACTAATTGATATTTTCTTATCCCTCCATGTTTGTGTCCAGTTTTTCTCAATGGATGAAAACAAAATTGCTTGCATTCCTAGTATTAGTAAATATCCCTTGGCCTCATCTTTTTTTTTTTTTTTTTCCTAAAGCAGTGGATCCAATAAATGAAGACTATTAGGCCTCCCCATCCCTAAGCAACACCTCCTCAAAAGAGAAAGCTTAAATCTCCCTTGGAGGTGTCCCCATCCCACTTTGCAGGGAAGGGGTGTTTTCTGTCAAGTTCAAGTTCAGTTTTAAGACGGTCATCTCAAACGATGCTTTAGAAACAACGTTCTGGACTCTTCAAATAAAACACTTGCCACCTGGGTTCCCCGGCCCCACTGGGAAACCAAGGCGCACTGGCCCAGGGCTGCCCCTGATCCCAGGGGCCCGGAAGCCTGCTGCTCTCCGGCCTGGGCCGCGCAGCCCCGGCGGCGGTCACCCCTCCCCGGGGAGCTCAGCAGCGCTCGGCATTTAACCTGCCTGGCGAGCGTGGCTTTCTGGCTCCATCTCCGGGAGCCACATTACTTCTCCCCAGATGTCAGAGACAAATCTAGATTAACATGCAACAGGGCGCCCTGCGCAGCCCACCAGCGCTCGAACAGGAGCTGTTAAATGCAGATTCAGCCGAGGACCCCCCGGAGAGCTGCTGTTGAATAAAAATTGTAATCCAAAGGGACCTTGTCTTTGCCTCCCCCTGCTTGTGGGAGAACCCGGGTTGGCGCCTGAGCACAGACTCAGCTAGACCCGCTCGCTGCGAGGGGGCCTGGCTACCTCTGTTGGTGGCCTTCGGGGGCCCCAGGGACTCTTGCTTCTCTCTCCTCTCCCTCTCGCGACTGTCCTTGGAGTGGAAAATGCTTAGATTCAAGGAGTGGCGAGAAACAAACAGCCCTAGGAAGGAAGGCTTTATTCGACAGCTTCTTCCTGGAGGGCGGCCTGAAGTCCAGCGTCTGGCAGCCAGATTCTTCCCCGCCTAACCCCTCTTGGCGACCCCAATTCCACTCTGGGTCCCCCAAACTCGCGCTCCGCCTCCCCGCGCCCTCCGTCCTTCTCCTGCGCCAACCAGGCTCAACCCTGGCCTCGACGCCTCGCACGGTGGCCCCCCTCTGCGCCCGCTCCGGGGGTCTCAGCCCGGCCCTCGCGCCCTGCCGAGGCCGGAAAGGCCGGGTGCCCCTCGCTGCCCCCAGGCCCCGGGCGTGGGGAGCGACTGTGCCGAGCGGCGAGCGAGGCCGTCAGGAGAGGGCGCCCTGGAGGCCTGCGCCCGAGGTAGGTGAGTCTCGGACCTGGGACGTCGGGGTCTGGGAGTGGGAGTCGGGGGAGGGCGTTGAGGGTGGGGTGAGAGCGGGATTACGGCTTCTAGGGGCACCTTAATCTGATGAGAAAAACAAAGCACCAAACTAAGGACGCCTCAAGGCCAAGTGGATTTCCTCCGATTGAGCCCTCCGGGAAACCGGCTGCTATCCAAGTCGTGGATTTCAAGTCCCCGCGCGAGTGGCAGCCTTCGCGCCCTCCGAGGAGGAAAGTAAAATAAAATAAACCCTACTGCCCACAGACCCTAGAGACAGAGAGGCTAATGAGCAAACGACGCCCCGCGTTCGCACCACACCTGAAGCATCTAGGCCCGCAGCACACTCGCCACTGGGGCTCAAACTGGCTGGGCCGCATTCGCAGACAGGTGGCGAGGCAGTCCTTTCCGGGCCCGGCCCCTGGGGGCCGGCGAGCCGGCTCCAGTTAGGAGGACTGGCGCCCATGAGGCGGCCCTAGTGCCTCTTCCCTCCGTCCCCACCTCCCAGGACAGGGGACTCCACCCAGCGACTGAGGCACAGTCCCGCGTGCGCCCCGCGCTCTGCGCGCCCCTCTCCAAAGGGAGCCCAGGCACACTCGCTCCTGGCTTCTGGGAAACGGACAATTCCAAAGCACCTACTTGGGGTTTGCGGCCCTGCGCCCAACTGAGACCTCGGTGAGCCCGAGAGGGTCACGCGAGCGCGCCCACGCGCACAGGCCCACCGAGCCACGAGCTTAGCCAGAGCTGCGAAGCCCCCACTCGTAAGCGGCCGGGAGGGAGGTACGCTGCTCATCTCATAGTTGGGGAGGAGAATGAAGTGCCAGTTTTCACCCCTGACCACTGCCCACCAATCCGCATGTCTCATAAAGATAACTGAGCAACAAAAGTTTACCTAAGGAGTGGAGGGAGGACTCAATTTTGTTTTACCAATTTTGTACCCCTAAAACACCCCTAACTCTGGTCCTTTATCTTTGATTTTAATAAAATAATGATTCGTTGGGGAAAATGGGGTATAAATCTTCATTTTGGAGGCAATTAAAGTGTTGATTTCATTCATGCCCCTAAGCGATTCTTGTAATTTGCTCAAATAGCTTTATGTACCCAGCACTCCGGAGCTTTTAGAATCCCATTTTCTAGTTAGGCTTGTTGGATTACAATTTTTATTCAACAGCAGCTACCCGAGGGTTCCTCAGCAGAATCTGCATTTAACAGCTCCGGGGACAGGGCTGGCAGCCTGAACCAGGCGGGAGGCCGAGCGGCCGGCGGGGGTGGGGACCGGGGGCCGCGCCAGGATCGCGCAGGCTGCCTGTTCCGGGCACTCGTCTACACTGCCGAAAGTTTGTAACTCGCCAATTAGAAAGGACCCGGCGCGTTGACGCTTTTAAAGCTCAGCTTTGCCTGCCCTCCACTTCTTTGGGGTAAAAGGAGGAATTCCGCCTCTGCCGAGGGGGTCACCCAGAGAAATCCAGTTGGGGACTGAAGGGAGTGATATGGGGAGAAGCAACCTTGAGGATGACACCTAGACGAGGAGTCGGGCACTTCGGCAAGGACTCTGCAAGACAGTCGCTGGCCAACCGTGATCATGGCAGAGCGTGCAAAGAAAACTCTGTATGACTGGCTGGCCTTTGGCTTAACAAAGGCAGGCTGCTCTCTCTCACAAGACAGGACTCACGTGCCAAGTCAGAAAGAGAAACAACTCAGGGCCTTCACTTATAGGTGGACAGGCGCAGGAGGCCCGCCACCCAGATCTCTAGACGCCCTGCCATAATTCGCAACAGAAAGCTGTCCTGAACCCTGTTTCATCTCATCCACTCCTCACGTTTTCACTTTCAGTGCATTTTCTCAACTCCTTTGGGCCGACAGAGACAGGAGTGAGGGAGAGAGGGACTAGGAACAAACATTGGTGTTGGGGTGAGAGAAATCTGCCCCCACCCCCAGCAACTCCAAATAAAAGTCGTCCCCACTTAGCAACGCAGCAGCGGAAGAAGGGCCTGGAGGGAGGACGAGAGGAGGGGGCGAAGCCAGCGGAGGCCGGCAGCGAGAGCAGGGCGGCGCGAAGTCCCCCCACCCGCCACACCGAGGGAGTCGCGAGGAGCCCCTGACGCAGACGCTTCCAAAAGCTGCCAACCCAGAGGGCCCAGAGCACGTACCGGCTGGAGGATGAGTAGAAAGGAGGAGGAGAAACGTCCATATTTATCTGTTTTTCTAACCTCGGCCTGGTCTTATTTTTTCTATTAAGTACAATAAAATGGGCGAGCTTGCAGCAAGCACTGCACAAAGCAATGTTCAGTGAGGTCTAGAAGCGTTCGGCCGAGGAAAACTGACAAGACAGGCTAATGAACCGTATAGACAGGGAGAAAATAGCAAGCATTTGCTAGATTTCAAACCCTCCCTGTCTCTCTCAGACCACCTATCTTGGGTTTATTCCTAATAAAATAAGAAATAAGCAGTCCTTACACTTTTCTTTTCTTTGAGAGAGAAGGGGGAAAAAATGCTCCAGAACAAAGCCCTACCACCAGAGGCGGTCACTGGCAGTTAACACTCCCATTATTGTAGAGGGTAAATAAAATAAAGACAAAAATTAAAAGCGACAAGAAACAGGTCAAGTTTGCAGGCAAAGCTTTTACAAGCTCATCTCTCCAGGTCGAATCCCAGAGCCAGCCTTAATGAAGCAATAATAGCCACATTATTCAAAAATTTTCATTTCGATGGAAATGTATCTAAAAGGGACTTAATCATATGCAAATAATAAAAGGAGGTGGTAGTGATCCAGCAAGCAATATGCATACAGATTTTTTTTTCCCAGGGATGTTGAAATTGAAAAGCGCATACCTGGTCGGTTAGATTTGCTGATCTTGTTATATCTTCACTGTCTGATTTTGATCCTCCTTCTCTATCGTCTATCACCAAATCGATAGGCATTTTCCCTTTCAAACAGCTAATATACCGGTGGCAGAAATTGTCACATAATTCGTGTACCTACATTATGACAGAAATAAAAAAATGGAAATATAATCAGGAGTTCATAAATGACATTGACAAGTGCAATCCACCCCCCTTGTGAGATCCAAACTTCTAAATAGGGGAAACACAGGGCAATTGTCCTCCAGAGACCCCCAGACGCATCCAGAATTAGGAATAACTTTCTTTTCTTGCAAAATAGAGATATCCCAGAAAATTGACAGTGACAAGATGCTTCACAGGCTACAACATATTCAACACCCGTGTTAAATTCATCTGCTCCTGGGGCCGTGGCCATTAAAGAGGTGACCTACGTGGGTGACATTTAAGGTAAACTATTTAATTTTGTCCAGTTATTTTTATCATAAATCCTTTTCCAACATGTCTAAGAAAAAAATTAAATATACATATTTGTGTATGTATATAAAGGACCAGTACTGTGTTGGTATAGGTTATATGCCTGACAATCCAAGTCCCTTTAACATTGGTAATTAGGGTTTCTATCTATAAGAAGCATATATTAGGATGCTTCCTTTAAAAAAAAAAAAGACTCATGATATGATGTGTGTGGGGGGGAACCCCTACAGCCACAAAAAGGTATCAAACTGATTAATTTTTTAAGGGAAAAGAATGCTTCAAAATATTTAGGGATAGGTGGAGCAGTGTCTTACAGGACCCAGGCATCACTGACATGCAAAAATTCACAAGAAACCCCAGTGTGCTTGCAATTTAATGTTACTTTGAATTACAATGCATTAAGTTTTTATTGCTGAGATTTATAGAACAGCTAGCAAAATCACGTTATCCCACACCCTTTCTTGAGTGTGAAGGTGGGATATGTGCAGGATTCCCAGACTGAAGAAACTGACACAACTATCAACTCTGCTTTGTCTCTGCAAAACCTTTAAAGTGCCTCCCCCACCGCCTCCTCCAGACTCCTCGCCCACTCCTCCTCCCACTCCGCCTCTCCCCCTGTATCTGACCTGCCGCTGCTCTCAGACTGTCTTCCAGAAACTCACTAAAACTAAACAAACCCCCCCCCCCACCACCACCACCAGAGGTAGCAAAGAAGACTAGGAGGAAGAAGAGAAGGTACAACCTGTGAAGCAAATTCAGGATAGCTTTCTAAACATCTAAGGGGATGCATAGCCCTGCAACTACTTACACAAAGCCAGCAAGGTATTAAGAATGAATACAAGGCTAGGGCGTTTGTAATCCCAGTTTTAGTGTCTGAAATTGTAATTAAACTGCAAAGAGAAATGGACGCAAAGATTGGCCTTGACACTAATTACCAGAAAGAAAGACGTTTATGCAAATGTCTCTGAAGCCTGAACTTCAGCCATTCTGAACCCTCCCCTTCTGTGTGTTTGGGCATGAGGGGGAAGCAAAAGCAGAAAAAAAGCTAGAGAAATTACCTTCTCTAATTCCAACAGATGAAACCTTAATACTTGTATGGCTTGAATCATCTGCAAAGATACAAAAAGAATGAGCGCCCCATTCGTAGCTTGCAGAAAATTGGCTGTCACAGCTCTAACATCCCCAGCCCTCCCCTCCCCCCCAGTAAATAGAGTTATTTTGATTTATGGCAATAACACTAAAACTTAACAGCAGCGACTGGGTACCATCTAGAGGTTTATATTTCTTAAGGAGAAAAAAACAGCTAAAACAACAACCAAGCATCTAAGTGGGGGTCATAAACACTCTCCTTCCCCATAGCTCCCCTCTTTCTCAGCCCCACTGCCCCTGCACCACCCCAAAGGGCCGCACCCCTCCACTAGGTATTTCCTTGGAAGGCGTGCACGGAAAATATTCCCAATAGTCTCCAAACTGTGGCTTTTCACACTGCAAACTTTCTGCCGCCTTCTGCACACCTTTCCGATAAACTGGTGGTTTGGGGGGTCTGGCCTGGTTGCTTGCCCTCGTGACGCGACTTTGAGGGCTGGGAAGTCCGCAAAGTTTAAGCACACACGCTGACAGGCCCGGAGATAAATCCCCGGGCTGATTAGAGCCGCGCTGCCCGGCTGTCATAAAAAACAAAAGCTCGCGTTTCCCCGCGCCGGTTCACCCGGCCCCTCTCGAGGTGAATTTATTTCCCCGGACCCCGTCCCGGCCCACTTGCCGGTGGATGGAAACCCTTGCAGCCCACTTGCAAGCTACGGGAGGAAGGGTCTAGAAACCTCAGGGCACTCAGAGCAAAGGATGGGGAGAAGGGGGGCTGGGGGAGGGAAGATGTGGGGAGGGGAGTAAGGGGTCCGCTCTTACCAAGTTATCCAGTTCTGGATTAGAAGAAAAGAGAGGTTTTTCTGCGCGAATCTAAATACAAGTGAGAAGGAGAGGGGAGAGGGAGGGGAAAGGGGTGGGGGGGGGGAGAAAGAAACATTTGAAATCTGGTCGCCTTCCTAGTTTCTTGCCTCATTACACTGTCGGGGGCAGGATGTAACCTCCGGGACAGACTCGGTGACACCGAGTTCGTCCCGTGCAGAAACCCTTCAATATGAGTCAAATAATCCGAAAACAAGCCCAGAGCACAGGGTTACTTTTCCCAGCAGTGTGCTGCTAAGAGATCCCTGCCCAGCTCGCCAACTCCAAGGAAGGTCCTGCGCGGGGGGTTTGGGGTCGCATTTTACAGAGAGAGCTTTCTGCGTCGGGTTAGGGAGCGGGAGTGGGTCAGAAGTGGGATGATTTTCGGGCGTCCGCAAACAGACACTGATTTAGGAGGAAAAGCTCAGGGAAGGTGTACCAGGCCTGGCTTAGGGCAGACTGTTTAGCTGGTTACTTTTGCAAATGTGCTTGGGGCGGGGGGGTGTGGAGGGAGGTTCTTTCTTTCTTTCTTTCTTTTTTCTTTTTACTTTTGAAACATTGATTTTGCTGACCTGTTTGGCGAACACGGCTATATCTTCATTGAATGACTCTGACGAGCAGACGTCCCCGCCCGCCACCCCCGGCTCGCGGGGGGTACAAGTAGCTAATTCACATTTCTCAAAAATCAGTGCTAAGAGAGGGAAGAGGGGGTGTCTGCAAGAAAATACAACAGTCACAAACAACACAATGGTTAGTCCCGCGGCAGTGAAACACGGAGCCCAAGAAAAACAGCCGGAGGAGCTCAAGACGGGGACCTCCCTCTCCCTGATTTTGACATCTACTTGTTCCCCTTCCCCCACCCCTACCCCCCAGGTGACTGCTCACCTCCCCTTCCTCCTTGGGCCCCCCAAAGTCGGAGGCCCTAAGCCATGGACCGTATCTGAGGACCGGTTCAGCCTATCTGGCCTGAGAAATTAGTAACATTTGCTAAGAATAAAACCCAAGCGGTTCCAGCAGCCATTTTGAATTAAGTTTCCCATCCCGACCAGCCCTCGGCCCTCCGATGCACACCCGGGACCTGGAAGAGGAGAAAGGCGCCGGGGCGCAGGAGGTGGGAAATCTCCTTCAAGTGGGTTCCTCCGAGGCCGCCCCGGGAAGCTCAGACTCTGGGGATCTTGGAGGCAGGCGCTCAGCTAACTTGGGGCAAGGACCTCTCTGGCTGTGGGACCGACCGACTGTCAGAGAGCTGGACCACCGATCCCGACCCCACGGCCCTCAGAGGGCCGGAGGGCTCCTCCTCGGCTCCCTGCACACTTCCCTCCCTTCACCGATGGTCCCCACCGCCCCCCCACCCCGCCCCCCAAGAAAGTTCCTTCAAATGTGTCTGCGGTCAGACCTTTCATTTTGTCCCTGCGTAATGGCCAAGCAGCTAGTATTGCGAGGGGCCTAGATGTTGCTTATCTCAGCCCATTAAAAACAAAACAAAACAAAACAAGCCTCTTCTAATGCCCAAAGAGGTGTCTCAAGTCTTTTATTAGCTCTCACAGCCCGGCTGGGAATTTAACAGTTTGGGGTCCTTTTCAAAGCTTCCCCAAATGTTCTGTCCGGGAGCCTAACCCATTTGCACCTAACGCTGCAGAGAGGACGCTGGGGTTTAAACAAGCCCACTGCACACGGAACCAGAAGATAAAGCAGAAAGGGTTTTCAGTCGGGGAGGGTGAGTGTTACCTGGTTTTTTTGTCTTTCAAAAGAGGAAATAAATAAAAATAAAAGTGGCTGCAAAGTAAAAAGCAGTCCCCCAATACCTCAGCACACAGTAGGCACAAGTGACTTTCAGAGGGTTTCGGTCTAACCCCAGGGCCCGGGAGAACACGGTGTGAACCGCAGCGGAGCCCTACACCGGCCGAGAGCACCCCGCATCTACTTCTAAATCCTGCAAGTTTCGCCCTTAAACACAAAGTCCTAAAACGGCCAGAAGTTTCTTAAGGTCTGTAACAATTCAGAGTGAGCTCCTCTCCTCGACTGCAGTGGTCAAACTCCATAAATGCAAAGCCTGTTCCCCCTTGCCTGACCTGCAACTGTCCTCCCTTGATTTTATTGTGCGGTGGCAAGGCCAGCATACGGTGGCTGAGTAAACTTAGCAAGTCAGAACAATCAGTGGCTTAAAAGATTTTCCTTTAAACTAAAAGTTTCGTTCCAACACAAAGGCGCCTACGTTTAGAAATCCCCAACACTCTCCCCGAGAAGTCGAGCAAGTGAGGACTCCAACCCGCTGAACTACGGAGCCGGAGTCTGCGGGGGGTGGTGGGAGGACAAGGGACCTTTGGCAACTTTCGCACGGCGACCCTTCCGCGGGCATGGCCTCGGCGGAGCTGGACGCTGGACCGGCGCGGAGCCTGAGCGGAGACGGGGGCGGGCGGGGGGGCGTCTGGGCTGGCCGCCTCCCCCAAATCTCCATGCAAAGAGAATGAAAAGTCACCAAATAATGTACCTCCAAATCCAGAGAGTTCTGACTTTCCTCCTATCGAGGGCAAAGGGAAATGGGGAAAGAAAGCCTCGCCTCGAAACTACTGAACCTGCTGCCCGTTGTACCTACCCATAAATGGCATCTTTATCTCTCTTTAAAGCGTCATTGACCGAGGAACCCATGCTGGGAGCCATGGCGTTGGTGTGGGCTGTGTGCGGATACTGATGCGAGTGCAGAGGAGGCCCGTGGTTCAGGTGGTGGACGGGCTGCATGGACCTGGCTGCATGCGGGTCCCCATACATCGTGGAGGGAATGCCTACTCCATCCATGCCCCCGTAATGGGGCAGATCGTCGTACTGCATGACAAACAGGAGAGAAACAAGGTTCAGAAGGCCAGGCAGGCACATAGGGGAGACGGCAGGGCACGAAGCTTATATGTCAGTCCAGCTGGATCCTTCAACCCCGAATTCGGGGGCCTTGCCTCTCTGAAGTTGAGATTTCTCATTAAAAAAAAAATTTTTTTTTTAAGTAAAAACTCTAGGATTCTTGGTGAGACCTCGGCTAGTTGGAATGGTCTTGCCCTAACTTGTGTCCCTATCAACTAGTCAGAAATTCAGGATCCTTTGGCAAGGAAGGAAGGAAGGAAGAAAGAAGGAAGAAAGGGAGGCATTCTCCCGGAGGGCGAAAGGTAAATCGTGCATGTCTCTAGAGGAGGAAATTCAAAATCACAATAATAAAACGTGCCAGGACAGTGCAACAAACCTGCCTAGTTTCACAGCCCCTTCCCATCAGGGGGAATTAAAAAAAAAAAAAAAAAGTTACGATGAGAACAGCTAAGCCAAGCACGTGAATGCAGACAGGCTTCTCATTTTATTTCCCTGCCAGCGTGGGGTTAGGCAGTCCTGCAAGACACTGCATTTCCTTTGCTCTCCAAGACAAACTTTGCAAAATCATACAAAACTAACTGCCCCCTTTATAAGTGAAACTCAGAGAAGGGTAACTTCTCTTGGACATTAGGGCTGAATTTAGAATTAGCCAATATTCCCCCCGAGTTAAAAGAAAATCTATAGTTGGAGCAGTTATTCTATTTTTTCTACTATTATGAACTTTCCCCCTAAACTAGAAGGCAATGAGGTAAATTGTTAGTCATCAGGTTTAAAGCAAATTTAAAAGTAAATGCACATTCAAACCACCACCCCCCATCTTCGTTCTCTAGAAAAACTACTTTCATATTGTCATTATTTTTGTGTGCAAAATTTAGCTATTGAGGTTTTTCTCATTGCTTCATTTCAGGCAAGTTCTTTTCCCAAGATTTGGAGGCACTGAGAGTGAAATGATTTTCAAAGAGGAATTGCCACTTTCATCTCCTTAAAGCCAGAGGTGTGAAAAGAGTTTGGGAGAACGCTGACATTTGCCTGAACCAAAGGAGTAAAGAAAAAATGTGTCAGCCTAGTAACTTTCTTTTGCAAACAGAGCTTTGAGGGCCAGGGCACAATTTATGCAAGGAAGGCTTTTTGTAGATCCCCTTTCTTTAAAGAAACTACCTCTGTTGGGTTGTCATTGTCTCACTTTACTCTCACTACATTTCCATTCAAATAGGAATATTGGGGAAATTAGTATTGCATTTTTAAAGTGAATAGTTGTGTGCTTAGGATCCAATTAGTGTAGGGCTTTTCTAAGAAAAACTTACAAAATATTACCTTGTATAAAAAGTCATGTACATTAAAATTACTTTTAAAAGATGAATGCTTTCCGACCCCCCCAAAAAAACTGTTGTACTATGACAAAGTTATTTGCTTAAAAATGCTAAACCCTTCCAGTGATATTAAAGATGAGCATAATCAATAACATATCAGAAGTTTCTCACTGCTTATTTTTGTTTAAAAATAGCTTTAAATTTCTGCTCCTTGAATGTTCAGGCTATATAACATCAAGTATCCAGCGCTTTTTGTTTTTTAAACAGATGATTGCCCGAGCTTGTATTTTTATTTATATAGCTGCTGGTTAGGAACCTATAGGAAACTTGATTACTTGAATTAACAATTACATGTAACATGCATAAGTCTACAAATGCATTGAATAAATCCTCTTGCTTTAGGCCACGGCTTTAGGAGCCTCATTCAAAAAAAGACAGAGAAAAAAGGAAACTTTTTAACAGTGTCTTTCAGCCACGTTTCAATTTAATCTCACATTTGAGTTCCACAATTGTTTTTTAATACGTACCCTTTGCGCCATCGGCCTCCCTGGCTCCCTTCCTACTTCAACTTCTAATATATCCTCTTTAAGGCCAGTGTGAAAAGAAACAAATACGTAAACTCCCCCGGAAAAAAAAAAAAAAGAAAAAGCACGACGAAAAATCCCTTAACGTCTCCAGCAACGTGAGCTACTGGTCCCAGATCTTCGGTCTACGGGACCTGAAGCAAAGCGCCCGAGTCACTGAGCATAAAAGCGCTCCGTTTCCAAGACAGCAGCAGGGGCAAGGAAAAAAAAAAAAAAGCAGATCTTCTCTCCCCAAAAAATCAGTTTAAAAAAAAAAAAGAGCGCCCCTCAGACCCAACTACCAAATCTCATGGCTTTCTGCCACTCCGGCTGTCAATCACAGGCGAGGTTGTCAACGTGGTGAATGAATGATCATCCGCTCTGTCTTCTTCTGGTCAGAACACCTCAAATGTTAATATTCAAATGCACAAAGCCCTAGCGTTCGCTTCCCTTGAATCAGTCCTAATTCCTAATCAGTTTCTCTCTTCTCTCGCTCGCTCTCTCTTTCTCTCTCTCTCTCTCTCTCCGTCTTTGCAACTGCTGCACTGGAGGGAGATTAGAGGAGGAGGGTTAAAAAAAATGTCTGTCTGAGTTTGTCTTAAAGGAGCCACGATCGATGCTGCCCGCTTGCAGTCCCCGTGCGTGTGTAAAGTGTGTGTTGCACAGGCGGAGAGGTGGATTCCGACCAGAATGCTAGAACCCGGAAGTAGTGGTGGCCATAACAGGTCGCGTCTTACACAATGCATTGGGCTGCAGCAAGTAGACTCCTCGGCAGGGGTGGGTGCGCGAAGCGAGCTCTGGCCGCACTGGAGAGGCAGAGAGGCGCTCCATTAAATCGCACGCCCAGACACAAACACCCACACACCCAGGGCACACGCGCACAAGCGCGGGCAGAAGCCCCCGGCCGCCGGCTTTATTTTCCATATTCTTTTCTCTCCCTCCCCCTCCAGACTCTCTCCCCAAAGCTGACTCTCTTGAAATTAATCGGGAATAAACGCGGGACAAGCCGCGGCGGGAGTTCTTTTGCCCAGGGATCCGTGGATAGGCTTCCTGACTTTCCTCGAAATTATTGGGGTCTGCCTGTGTTTTTCGGCTCGGAGGGGGGCTGATGCAGAAAGTAGTGGATTCTTAGAACCAAATACTCCACGTAGAAAAGTCAAACCGAGAGCGAAGAGGAAGAGGAGCAGGAGCACGGCTGGGAAAGGGTCTGCTAAGGAGTCCTGAGAACGTGGGGTGGGGATTGCTGGGGCTTTCTGCACATCTAGCTTAAGAGGTTGTTTTTTTTTTTTTTTTTTTTTTTTTTGCTGTCAGAGGTGGACACTTGGCCCGAAAAAGCAAATGCTTGCATTTTCTCACTCTGGGGGTCTGAACCTCCCCGTCTCCTAGTCTCGGAGGCCCCCAGCCCCAGTCCTGGCGTCCTGCGCGAAGTGAGAGAGGAAGGGAGGGAACAATGAGCCGAGAGCCGGGAATGTGCCCCCAGCGCCTGTTTACAAACACGAAGCTATTTATGATCGCCGGAAAGCGAAACCCGACTCGGGCTCGGAGCAGCCCAGACCTCGCGGGTGGAGCCCGGGCCAGGAGCCGCGGGGAATGAAGCTCTTTCTCCGACCGGCTCCGGGAGAGACGGCCGTGCGCCCAGGGCGCGGCGCGGCGCGGCGGGGTCGGCGCGCTCGGCTAGGACTACAGCCGCGCCGCCTTTGTCTTCGAGGCGCCGAGGGGCTCCGGCCTCCACCGTGCTCTTTCCGCGGCGACGCCCCGCGCTCATCTCCCCGGACCTTCTTACACTTACTCCGCTTTTCAATCCCCAGTCCGGCGCAGGGAAAAAAACTCCCAGTGCCGAAGAAAAAGAAATTCACTTCAGGGGTTGAAATTTCAGACAAAAAGCTGCCCCTACCCACAACTCGGAGGCCCCAACCAGCCACTAGTGTGAACTTTCTCCTTTTAAATACCTATTCTCCAGTTTAAACAAGAAAATTCCTTGTCTTTATTTTCCCACTCTAAGCCTGTCTTTTATTATTATATTTAGTGGTGCCGTTTTCGTTTTTATTTTTCTGCCTGCCCGGCTCTGATCTGCCGAGATGGCTCAGTCGTAGCCGCTCGACCAGCGGGCTGGAAACCTCACATCCCGGAGCAGGGCTCGCAGCTCGCTCGGCTCGGAGCAGGATTTTTTTTTTTTTTTTTTTCCTCCCTCGACAGAAACCTCGCAGAAAACTCCCCCTGCGGTCGACTGGAAAATGAGCTCACCCAAATCTCGGTAGGCAGCCGGGAGGAGGGCTCGGCCAATCAGGAGGCGCCCCTGCCAAGGCTGCCGCGCATTGGCTGCGGGGAAAATCAATTATCAAATAATCGATCAGCAGGGAGCTTCGATCTGCCGGGAATGCAAACTGCCAGTCCCGATTCCCGCCCTGATGGTGGCCAAAAGGCTGACTCTCCCAAAGCAGCCGGCCCCTTGCTTGCTTCGCCCCTACCTTCTTCCCACACGGCCAGCTGCGGACCAACCCTCACCCCGAAGCGGGGGAGGTGTAGGTACGGAGAAGAGTTTTGAGAAAGATTAGGGGTTCTCATCCGCAGAGATTGGAAAAGATCAGGAGTTCTAACATGTATGGAAGCCAACTCTTAATGTTCAAACTAAAAGAGAATTCGCATCAGTCCAAGAGACAAAACTCAAGTTTCTGTTTAAGTGGGCTTTGGAGGAGCAGGGGACCCAGGGCGAACATCAGAACATAGATCTGGAATCAGGTTGCACTGAGCGCACGTATCTCCCTAAGCGACGAGTATTGCTTCTTTTAATACTTCTCAAGAGTCAACGCCCCGTTCCCCCCAAGAGTAGAGGTTTGATAAAGTCGAGCATCTTAGCTTTCCCAGCCTTGTGCACATCATCCCCTCCCCAACTCCGAACTCGCCCCAAGTGTGTCCGAAGGACAGACACGTTCACCCAAAGCCTGCGGAATCGTTTTGCCTTGAAAGCGTTCTCTTTTAACTACTCATCCTAGGATCCCTCATCGTTTGCATCTCTCTCTTCCTTTTTCTTCTTTACCACCTCACTCCCCAAGTTTTAAGATCTTTACTTTTCTCCATCGCAAACAACTGTAGAGTTTTCTGGTGCTAACTTCTCGATACATCACGCGTGAGGTTAAGGCAGGGCCGCGTGTCAGAGCGGAGAGGATCCAGGTGAATTACCAGCGCCTTTATGCCACTGCCTGACACCACCACCCCACCCCGCACCTCCTCACTCCCCCACTCCCCAGCCATTCCCCAACGTGAACTTGGAAACAGAATTTCAGGCCAAAATAGAAACTCCCGGTCTCGAGGAAGGCGATTTCTCTGTTTTAATTCTCGGGGAAGCTGCGCTGACTGGGCCAGGAAAGGCAATCCTTTTCAGATTACAGAGAGGAGCAAACTGGGCCGGCCTCCTTCCTGGAACCCCAGCCGGTCTCGGCCAACACCTGGGCGCCTTCCGACGGCTGCTGGCTGGGCTGTGAGCTCTTTTTCTGCAGCAGGCCCGCTGGGCATAAGCGCGAGTGGAGGCAGTGGGGAACGAAGTAGGGGGTGGGGGCGTCAAGCCAAACACTGACACGGGCACAGCTACATTTATGATCCTAAAATGAACTGCGAAGGGAATTGTGTAAGTATAATCTAACCGAGAGAAATTTACTGCGAAATACATTTTGATGACCATAGTCTTTAACAGCCCTAGGGGTTCTCGGGCAAAGACTAAGGCTTGGTGTTACCTCAGGTCTGCGGCCAGGTTTTCAAATGTGAAGAGGCTAGTTTTGATATACATAGTTCTTTGACAATAGAATGTATTTTGTATTGATGCTTTCTGGTAAGTTTCCTCTTTTGTTTTCTAGCTGGGATGGAAAAAGAAGACTCAGGTAAGTCTCTCCTTTTCCAGCACAACCCCAAACCTAAAGTAGTAGAAAGACTATTGTGCTTTTCAACCATGATCTTCAACTTTAAATTACCTACAAACAGATTTTCCTTAAAGAAAGACATACTTTGAATTGGTGGGCTTAAGCTAAACTCATGAGCTTTGAAAAGTGTCTTCTTTCTTCCCTCCCTTCCTTTCCAAGTATAACTGTGAAGCTGATGGTCCTAGGCCTTTATAAGATTAATTTTGAACAATCAAGAGACTAAAACACTTTTACAATGTAATTATAGTAGTACAAATTGTTTGCCCAAACCTCATTCTGGATAAGGATTTTACAATTAGCAAACAGTTATTACAGTTGGGGCTTGCTGAGAGAAACTGCACAGACTATGTCTGGGATTGCAATATAGTAGCCATAAAAAAAAAAAAAAAAACTTTAGCAGAGCAGCAATTAATCATCTATTAAAAGGAAAAGGTAAAAGGATAGTTCTAGGTATCTTAGAAAACCAATGCTGATATTTATACCTCTTCTCTGACAGTACCTATCTTTAGCTTATGGCAGATACTTACTTTTTAAGGCAAAAGTACTTTTATTTTGCAAAAACTTGGCCTGGTGAAGAGTTCTGGCATTTGCCCCTCTACCTGGGCCTTCCATACCCATCTTGCCCTTCTCATCCCAGAGCATCTTCCCAAAGATAGAGAATGAGGACTCTAAAGGGGCAGTCTGGGGCCTAGGTCTCTATTGCTTAGACCCTCTGGCAAAGAGACTGTTGGTACAGTCCTCCCTAAGAACTTCCCTCTAGTTTTCTATTCTCCTATAAAGAATTCTGCCGATGGAAAGATCTATATACTGAGTTAGGCTTTTGTCCCTGAAGTTCACACTGATGAGTCAGCTCCAAAACCCTCAGAAATTAAAAAGGCACCTCTTAAGGTAAAATGTGTGTGTATTTGCCAGCCCAGAATAAACAAAAGCCTGTTAATCAATCGAGTTTGGCAGCTGTGTTCACAGAATGATAAGGGTTTATCATCTGCCACCTAACTTTAAGATGCCTGTTAAAATGTTGTGATTACTCTTTAGGTTGTCCTGTGGACTGGAGGCTTAGGATTTGTTCTTCAAGAACATTTATCCTCTGAATCTCACCTCACATTAGTATTTGCATTTCAAAAAACAGAAATAAGAGGAGGGAATGACAGTTTAAAGGAAATAGATTTCGAATCTAGTAGAGATAATAGAGGAATGTTGGAGATAAGAGTCTGGATGCGGTATAAGAAAGGTACCAAGAAGTCAAAGCTAATGAATGGCTGTGAGAAAAGTGAAATAAACTATTTAGAGGTCTATAAAAGGGAGAAACCTGGTTAGGTGATATGAAAGGGGGTTAAGCGACAGGATTAGGGAAGACGTTAATCAAGTGCCCCAAAGCAATCCTGGCTATAAGAACCCGGAGGTTTGTTTACTGCATTTTGCTTCAGAAAACAAAGAATGTCTGGGTCCAGTTCAGAAGTCAATGAAAGGTCAGCTGAGGCTCTACAGCCATCACAGGGAGAATACCTAACTCACTATACTCTGACTGGATAATGCAAAAGTGAACAAAAAAATTTTGGAGGTGGGGGGGGGTGTTTTCCTTACCACTTTTCTATTTCAAATCATTAAAACGCTTTGGTCTCTAGAGGGGGAAAAATCACACTGGTTAACATAATTACTAGCTCTGACATTTTCAGAAGTTATAGAGGTCTTTTATTAATTAAATGGAGGGCTTAATAAAATATTCCTAATAAAATTTATGATTGTCTTAAAACTTTCTAAACAGTGCTATAAATTCTTAATAAAATTAACTGGGAAATGAGTTATTAGCCCACACTTTACCCTCTCCCCCCACTTCTACATAAGGAGCGTCTGCAGAATGAAAAGAGAAATAGAAGCCTTTTAGTAAAATATAAATATTCGCTACAGTCACACATTGCTCTAGGAGAGGAAAGTTTCAACTAAGTTATTTCTAATGGCTTCATCATCCAATAGTCTCCAAAAGCTATTAAAAAAATTTCTAGAAAATTTCTTCCCCTTTTCTACTACAGATTATATATGCATGTATACATTAGCCCATGTGAAATACAATACTTGATTTTTCTGGTCTAAGTTGTGTGTTAAGTTTAACAAAAAGTATAGATGCACCCTGCAAAATTGCAATATAGAATTTTGAAGGTTCAGGTTGCAAATATTTTCACCAATTAAAAGATAATTAAAAATAAAATGGCTTGTATTTTATCTCAGTTTCATTTCTTTAAAGGTAACTTTTAAACAATAAACTTCTCAATAACATTTCCCTCCAAACTCCTCATTTATAATGGTTGGTGCGTTATCTAAAGCAGCATTTTGGTGAGCAGATATACAAATCTTTTTTTCATATCGCTACATTTCAGAACTTTGCAAAGTTATCTTAAGTTTGAGGATTCTTCTCTGCTTCACAGATACAGCACTGGCTAGCTGGCTGGCAGACTGACTAGTTGAAATGAATAGTACACTCAAACACACTCCAAACCAAACCAAACAGCTTTGGTGGATTGTTCAGCATTTGAAGGCTTGATCTTTTGTGCCGTCTACTGGACAATGGAAAAACTACAGTCTCTATGATTTAAGAAACTTTTTTCCTTGTCCAGTACTTGGGGGAGGGGATAATTTGATGCTGGTGAGTAATAGGAGACGACCAAAGGACCCAACTGAGACTCACAGGACAGGTTTTGTGGTCTAATCATGTGTTCAAATCCAAGTTTAGGACATTGTTGACTAAGGCACAAAACTAAAACCTACATTTAATACAGCTGTGTATGTGTGTGGGTGCACAGAGTCAGCCTGGGAAGAAAAAGAAAGATAATGGGACAAGCTAGGCATCTCTGAAAAATACATGTATATAGTTGCTTGGCTTTGAGTGTGAATTTGCTTGACAGTCAAAGTTAAATGTATCTGCTGCCTAGGTAATCCAGGGTGTACAAATTAATTTTTAAAATCCAGAACATGACATTGTTCAGTAATTAAGAAAAGTACTTTTAGGAGGGTAGGAATGAAATAGGTAATTAGAAAAATTATAGCGCAGTTCCTTGTCGGCATTATTGTATAAAAATGTGAAACTTCAGTGTTTTCACTTGGAGACCACCTGTGGGAGAAAGTGTGGGTAAAATTCACAGTCAGATGCTTTTGTGTAACAGAGATTGATGTTCTCTTAAACATTGAAAAATATTATATACATTTTGGTTGTGATTCTAAAACTATTTGTGGAGTTCTAGCATTATGGAAGCTTTGTACAAAAAAAAAGAAAAAGAAAAAAACCTCATGAAGCTAACTTTGACCTCTGTTTGATATTGACACAGCTTCTGAATAATGACAGTTATGCTGCTGCTGCTGCTGCTGCTGCTAAGTCGCTTCAGTCGTGTCCGACTCTGTGCGACCCCACAGACAGCAGCCCACCAGGCTCCTCCATCCCTGGGATTCTCCAGGCAAGGATACTGGAGTGGGTTGCCATGACAGTTATAGAGAACTGATAAAGTCCAGCACCAATAAAATATGGAGAAGTCAAGCTGATTTTGGTGGAAGAAGCATAGACTTGGGTACCAGGCTCTTGAAACTGTTCATCTGCTTTTCTGAAGTTAAACTTCTTTATTGCATTAAGAAAGAAAAAGCTTAGTAATACATGACTGGTTATTAGGGTGCCCTTTAATAAAAATCCAATAGTGAAAAGGAGCAGATTTAGGATATTTTATTGATGCATAAATATGTTTCAATGATCTACTTCAAATATACATTTTGATGTGGCACTATGTCAGAATGACTTTAAAATATTATGTTAAATATAGATATGCCAGAGAACCTGGGCTGACATTGACTATTTAAAGCAGTGAGACTGCTTGCATTCCAGTGTAAAAGAACAGGATGGTTTCAGTTGGTCTACAGAGATGGTGGTGATTGGGGGTGAGGGTGGGAGATGTCGGTGGTGATGGCTGTGGTGGGTGTCGTTTCATCTTTAGCATAATCAATTGGATTGTGAAAGTTTATTTTATAAGATGCCATTTGGTTCCAATAGTTCAGATTAAAACAACAATAAGGACCCTACTAACAATAACTGGAAAACGTAGACAGTTCTTACAGGAACCAATCACAGGTCTTCATGCGTTTGATAAATTCTAAACTAGTAGTGGAAGTACTGAGTGCTGGCGACCGACTCCAGTCGCTAAACGCGAACATTTTACCTTTGAAGCAACAGGAGGAGCCAGAATGGTCATGACTAGATTCCATGCTGGAGCGCATAAAGGCACGTATTTTGTGAAAACCTTCAGGCAAAAATCGTACTGATTATTCAAAAATAAATATTTTAACATTTCATTGAGTTATCCAATGAGTAAGAAAACTAGCGAAGGCTTCCTGCAGTTCAGAAAGAATTCTGGTATCGTAAAAAACTCAGAGAAGCCAAGAACTAGAAGGAACTGAAGGACGCCCGCCGAGTAGTTATTCACTTGTTAATATTCGAAAACGTACTTTTCCGTGCTCTTATTTTTAAAATGGCAAAAATAAATATCTTTCCTTGTCTTTAAAAAATAAAATAACGTCAGACTCTGGCTATGCTTGCTAAAAAATCATTATCCTTTTTCTAGGTGATGTACGCAAGAAAGGGCCAATCTGAACACATAACTTGAGAGAGAAGTCGACGTATAAGCTGCAAAGAAACCGGTTCACAGCCAAGCCCACAGCCCTGAGAGGTTCCCCCTCTTCCGAGAGCTCATCCAGGATAACCTCATTTACTGGCAGATCGGCGGCCACTTCCGGGACTCTTTACTGAGTGGGTCCTTCCACCGCTGAGCCTTCTGCGGGGCTGTCGGGTCGCCTGTGCGTGGCGGGGAGCCAGATCCCTCGGCGCCCGCAGCGTAGCCGGGTCCCCGCGAGCCGAGCCACCCGGACCCCTGGGCCTGCCTGCATCCCCGGGAGCGCAGACTCTCCAGGGCGGGTGGGGGGCCCGGCAGGATACGCTGCCCGCGTCGGGGGCCCCCAATGTGCTCACCCTGGGTTGGGTACGGGGCGGCGGGGCTGGGGGCCTGTTCCCCGGGGGCCCCGAACCATCTGGAAAGAGCTACAGGTGAAAAGATCCCCTCTCCGGCCAGTGCATCCTCGTCCCCCATTCTAGACCGCGATCCGGTCTCGTTGGGGTTCGTCCCAGCCTGTGCCGGAGGGGGGTGGGTGGGGTCAGGCGTGCGCTGCCTGGGTAGCGGCCCTGGAACCGGAGCGCAAGGATCCGCGGACCCGGGCGCGGCGACTCGGAATACCGGGATCTGCTCGCCGGTTCTTGGGGCTGAGCACCCGAGGGCGCCTCTCGCCCCACCTGGATTCGGGGACTCGGGCTCACCCCGCCGCCCCTCGCCAATTAGCCTAATTCTGGAAGCTTCTTGCCTCGGTTCCTGGACGGCTCCTCCCAGAGGCGCCGTGAGCCCTAGGGTGCCATCGGTCTGCCTCTTCTTCTTCTGAGGCCGAGTGGACTCTGCGAAGCAGTTTGGGTGGGGGAGCCCTCCCGGACCCCGGAGCCTCCGGGGACCCGCCCCTCCCCACCTCCGGGGCCCCCTGCGCCCCTGGCGGCCCTCTCGGAGGCGGGCTGGAACAAACGCGCGTTTGTGGGCCAGGTTATTATTTCAGGTGCGCTAATGGGATGAGCGGCCGCTGGAGAACCGCGTGCGGATGGATGCGGTTCCTTCTCCGGGTTCCAGCCGCTCCTGCCGGGCGGAAGAAGGGAGTCACCACGGGCGCGCCTGCCTCTCGCGGCCGCACCGCCCGCTCCTCGCGCGGCGCTCACACCTCGGAGGGAGGCGGCTGACCCCCGTCCGGGGAGCGAGGGGAGGAGGGTGCTGCGAGGAAGAGGGAGGTGGAAGGAAAGTGGGGAGAAACACAGTGACGGCGACAGAAACACAAAGAGGGAAAGAGAGACTGCGGCAGAAACAGAGAAAACAGAATCTAGGAAAGCATCTGAGATGGAAGCGAATCCAGTCCTGTCGGCCCCCAAGACACAGTAAAACAGCCTCCCACACTGGCCTCGCGGAGGATAGAGAAATGCGCTCCTATTCCGCAGTGCTTTCCGCTTCCAAGGGAGCCTTATCATAGACTTTTACATAACTGTATATTGACTTATCTAAATAGTTCCGCAAAGCTATTTATGCTTCCACTTGTTCAATCGCAAACAATTCCCTTGGGGAAAAGAGAAAGAGTGTGTGTGTGTGTGTGTGTGTGTGTGTGTGTGTGTGTGTGTGTGTGTGTGTGTGTGTGTGTCTCGGAGTAAGCATTAAGGCGAGAGGCGAACAGTAGGGCCCTCTTACAAAATGTCCCCTAGGCCATCTCAGAAATGACCATCCTGTCATGGGAAGCGTGAGCCACCATCCCAAACAGGGTAAAAGGGATCATCGGTCTGCATTGGGCCTATTTTTTCACTGTCCTTTGCTCACCAAAAAGGATCAGAGACTAAGTCAAGACATTTCGTTTCATTTGCCCATTTCACAGATGAGCAAGCTGAGAGCAGGAGCGGTTCGGTGGCCTATCCAATGTCTTCTCTCTTTTCTGCAAGTGTCAGTCTTCTCTGGATATATGTATATGTATTTCCCAACACTTAAAATCACAGCTATAGAAGAAGACTTTCTGTCTTTTCTTTCCTAAGATCACTGGAGGGTTCCTGTATCTCCTGTGAAGTTGATGGTGAAGTGTGGGTGAGCGTGGGGCTGGGGGCTGGCTCTGTCCTCCTTCCCTGCCCCAACCCTGAGTCCATCACCAGCCACTTTCAGAGAGCAGCAGCCTGGGATCTTGCTGCCCTGTGGAGGTTCGCTCCAGGGAACTGAGAGAAAAAAAAAAAAAAAAAAAAACCAGGAGAGCTTGTATATGGTGGTGATGATGCTGGGTCTCATAGGCTCAGCTTTTCTCCAGCCAGCCCCAAACCCCCAAACAAACAAACAACCAAACAACTCCTTCCCTTTGCTTTGACCTCTTGTGACTGAGTGACCCTAATAAGAAAATTGAGGCAGGTCACCCAGGGCAGGAGTGGGGACATTCAAGGCCTTATTTACCCCAGGATTAAAAGCAACATCCCATCTAACTCACTCTGTCTCTCCTCAGCAACTTGCCTTTTAAGGATGTGAGAAGGAGCTTCTTGGAGTCTAAACAGACATCCTAACTCATGGAGATGTTTAGGTTACAAGTTTACAAAAACAGCACTTTACCCATGCTTTCCTGAACCCCCACTACAACCAAGATCCAGGCAATCAAACCCTTTACAAAGACATCCTGTATCATTTATGGGCAAGATATATTATTGAGTAGTCACTTCTAATTCTTAAATATTTTTATTTTTAGTTTCAAATTTGACTCCTAAAACAAATCAATTATTTATCACTCTCTTCTCCCCATTCTTTGATTACTTTTAGCCTTTCATTAAAAAAATTTTTGTAACCTTGAATTTTGCCTTGATTTGAGTGTTTGGTACAAAAATCCTGCTTGTAGGCTTGTTATCTGCAGCCGTCTGCATTTATTTTGTGAAAACACCGTGAAGTCTACTGTGCTGTTGTTTTTAACTTACTATTAAGAAAAAAATAGCCTAACGCTCTTTGAAGTTAGACCTTAGTTCTGTCCTAGCCTAACTTTCATGATAAGCATTTTCTTAGGCACTTGTTGATTCACATATCTTTGAGTTAAAAATCTTTTGAGGAATCCAGACCTTTGTGATATACTGCACTATAAGCTGTTTTATTCTCAACTAATTAGTGATTGTAGGCTGAAACAAAGAATGACTTTGGAAATTGGTTTTATTAGAAAAATCTCTTTGCACTTACACATATTCCCAACCAGGATTCTGGGCAGTGACTGTGGGGTTGAGTGACAGAGCTGAGACTTACGATGCACATGTGTGCTCAGTCACATCCAATTCTTTGCAACCCCATGAACTGTAGCCCACCAAACTTCTCTGTCCATGGAATTTTCCAGGCAAGAATACTGGAGTGGGTTGCCATTTCTTTCTCCAGGTGATCTTCCCAACCCAAGGACTGAACCCGCATCTCCTGTATCTCCTGCATTGGCAGGTGGATTCTTTACCACTGTGCCACATGGAAACTTATGACACGGGTTCAAACTGTAACTCAGGGTACCTTGTTTTCCAATGCAGGGGGTTCCATTCTGAGTCAGGGAGCTAAGACCCCATATGCCTTGTGGTCAAAAGAAATAAACAGAAGCAATACTGTAACAACTTCAATAAAGACTTTAAGAATGATCTACATCAAAATATCTTTAAAAAACTCAAAACCAAATTGTAACTCAGTCACTAATGGACTGCTTGCATTTGAAGAAGGTGATCACCTGCAAAATGATTTCATAAAAATGACAATAATTTCTCATAAAAATCTTCAAAACACTGAAGTCTGAAATTCTGAGCATTGTATTGTCTTGTTCTTTAAGTCTACTTTTGATTCTTAAATTTTAATGATTCTGTGTTATAAAATTAGACAGAAAATGTGTAACTTCATAATGATCAAAAAGTTTAGCATTAAGACATCACAATATTGCCTATTTCACAGTAAATTTTTTGAAGTTGATTTCTTGGCATTGAATTGGAGGAAGTTATCCTAAAGCAATGATTCCATGCCTTGACTTCAACCATTTATATACAACCATAGGGGTTGTGACCTGCATCAATGCATTCTGAATTACTGTTTGCTTGTTCTTAAAAAGAAATTGTCTCACCTAAAATAAAACACATAAATATATTTTAAAATGAAACTTTTGTATCATAGGATTCTTTTGTATTTTTCCTTTTTTTGTACAATAAATCCAATAATAAATTTCAAACAATTTGCCTGAGTACATGTTTCTAAATCATCTTTACTGCACTTTGGGAAACAATGACCAAAGGTCATCTTAAATATGTTCAATGTGCTATGTTCTAAACAGGGTTTTCTTAGTGTATCAGCATGACCAAGTACTGTTTAATAACTGTCACACACAACACTGAACATAAAGAAGAGGCAGTTGGCAGAGAAAGAAGTGAACACTAATGATTTGGAAAAAAGTAAACACATTTCAGGAAGAAATCACTAATGTTTTATAATTCAGCTCTGGTATTTCAAGTGGGATTGTATCTTATAAGCCTGTAATTGCTAACTTGCTGATATTGGTGAACTATGTGAAGCCTCCATTTTACATGAAAGCATTTTGAAATATAATCACTTCAATTTTAGATGTTTGTAAGGCCCAAATTTTAGATAATAATGTGCAATTTTTGAAAAACATACTAGCTTTTGGAAAAATGACAATAAATTCTCATAAAAACCTTCAAAACACTGCAACCTGAAATCCTGTGCTTTATATTCCAGGGCACGAAAACATAAATGCCTCTACTTTGGACTTACTGTTTTTCAATTTATTCATTCTCTACTCCCCCCTCTTTTGAGATCCTCCCTACAGGGAAATCAAGTGTCAGAAGAATTCCTTAATACCTTCAGGCATTGTAAACTCCAGATATTACTCTCAAAGTTTGAAAATGACAAGTTAGGTCTTTGTTGAAGGCTATACTTGAAAGAACTAAGGTAAACAGAAAGATGTCAAAAGCATTGGATTATTTCTTGTTGCCATTCGATTTTGTCTGGACATTCTTTAATGTGGTTTAGAGGTTAAAACACTTCATTCTTTCTCCATTGGCCAGGCAACTTCTGGAGACACTCTCTAGTTCCCTGATTTCACTTTTCTGTGCAGCCCTGTAAAGTGAATTTGTGTGTTGGGTGGGAGCAGTGTGTGCTCAGTCGAGTCTGACTCTTTCTAATTCCAAGGACTCTAGCCTGCCAGGCTCCTCCTTCCATGGAATTTTCCAAGCCAGAATACTGGAGTGGGCTGCCATTTCCTACTCCAGGCAAATTTGTAGGGCAAGTGGTAATTTGTTCATAGATCTCGTTTCTTTATGCCTAATAGTGGTCGCATATCTTAGCAAATCAAGTGCCATTTGCTGGAAGCCTTTATTCTGCTTTGTTTTTTTCTAAACATGGAATTAAGTTGAAATAATAATTTATTGAAACAACATAAACACCTGACCATCCTAACAACTAAGGAAAATCAAAACCAAAAAGCTTTTGCTTAGCACAACCAGAATGCTTAAGAACTTAAAAACCACAAAGTTGGAAATGGATAGTTATGGCTCTTTTAAAAACTGTCATTTTACCGTGATTCTAAATCAGTAGCCCAGCGAGATGAGGAGTGTGGCTGAGCTTCAGATGCTCTGGAAACCCCTGCTTTGAAGGTCAAACAGCCATATTTAAGTCCCCAGTGATACTGTGCTGCCAACAATATTTGGCGACATGGGACCAACCACACCCTGACCGGATAAGAACCAAATGCTCACAGCCGGTTAGTTCCTAACTTGTGATTTTTTACCTGGCAGCTACCAATTTTTCTTTCTCTTTGAGCATTTAACTCTCTTTAGTTTTGGGTTTTTGCATTTCTTTTTTAAAAAAAAAACACCTTTTATTTTATATTGGAGTATAGCCGATTTTAACAATGCTGTGATAGTTTCAGGGGGTATTTTTGCCTTTCTAAGATTGAAGCCAGCACCTCCTTTTTATCTTAAGCTAATTTAGACTGAAAAGTATTACTTATTTTCGGATACTCTTAAATTCAATGTTTAGGGCTTATTTGTTTGAGACACTCAACCAATGAGCCTTCCTCAATGCTTGTAGCCTTTTATCCCAGGAAGGAATAGTTTGAACTTGTTTCAAAATTCTCTTCTTTTTCTTTGCTTTTCATTTCCCTATGAGTCTGTAATTTAGTTCTGCTGACACAGTCGGTTAACCCCATACTGAGGAGCTGATTAAAAACACTTTCTAAAAATGTCTACTACTATTGCTGGTATTAATCAGCAAATTTTTTTTCTTTTGCCTATCGCTTTTTTTTAATCAAAATCTTTCCACCCCAATAATTCTAAATGGGCACAATTTAAAAGCTTCAAACCCTAGTCTTTTTAGGATGGGCTAGTTCTCACTGCATAATCTCTAATGTACCTGCTACTTGAGAATGATTCCAGAGAACAGTAAGTGGTCTTAGAGATTCTGTCACACCTTGTTTGTGCCAGAACAAATGTTAGCACTAATCAGGTTTGTTCTCATCCCTGTGTTTAGGGGACCTTTCAATGGTACAACAGATTCCTCTCTTGAGGAATACTTTCTTGAAAAATCTGAGTAATTGTCGTGGATATTCTAAACTGCTCAGGTTTGTTTTACACACTCAGTTAACTGAGTTACTTTATATGTTCAATTAACTCAGATAGCAAGGCCACCCTCACTGTCCTACCCTTGTTCTTTTGGAAACTTTCAAGAAGGCTTGAGGTCCAAAAACAGGTTCAGTGTTTTTCTGCTTTTCTCATTGTCGCTGACATTTTTGAGGATAGTGATAAAAAGGCAAGTCTGTTGCCAATTTCATAAATCGGTCTTTCCTCTCTGTTCTGTTGTCAGGTTGCCCTTCTCACTAATGTCACCATATGTCACTGCTTGTCCCAGTCAATATGAGGTTGATTGAGAAGTGTTTGAATAACTTTTTGGTCCTATTGCCTGTAATTGGTGAAGCTTTGCTGACTTTTTTGGTTTTATACTGTTCTGTTTACAACAATATGATTTGGGTGACGTTAATTATCTGCCTTAATCAGGTCTTTGATGTTCGGGAATAAAATTAAGAGTTTAATTTTTGTCCCTAATTTAAAAAAAACATTTGATGATTTGCAAAGCATGCCCTGTCTCCATGCCTAAAACCTTTCTTTATTCCCCCAAACCCTGAGAGGACCTGTTATTATCATTTCTGTTTCACAGATAAAGTTTAAAGTCACACAACTGTTTAGGATCAAACGCTGTGTACTGAGTTATGGTATCAATGGAAAAAAATCTCTGTAGCTGCATCCTTTTATTAAGCTAAATATTTGGTAGGAAGAGCATGAGAAAAAAAATTAGAAAACTTTTCCTTCTGGTTGAATTTTTTAGTTCTTTTCTCTTTCTCTCTTATTATCGACTATAAATTAGAAATATTTAAACTTTTGGAACCCATCTCCAGAAAGTTTCACTATTTCTAGTATCCAGACATTTTGAATTAATGAAATATGCTCAGTGTAAAATGTTTGCTCCTCCGATTTCAAAGTTATTTTTTTTTGCACAGGAATATATACTTTTGAAAGATCACCCTCAAAATTATATAGAGAACAAAAGATTATTATGTAGATTTATCATAACCTTTCATTCTGTAAATAGAATATCAGTTTTGTTCTTATATTTGGTATGCCTTTTCACATTTAAAAACTACTACATAGACATAAATCCATTTATGACATATTATGGCATAGTTTTCAAGGAGATAGCAATTCAAACTTCCCATTTAAAAAGAGAGAAGAGAACTGCTTTCAGGAAATATTAGTTAATCGGCAGGAGTCCTTTTCAGAGCACAGTTACCATGGGATTGAGAAGTATTTGCTAATTATAACAGTGCACTAATTATCTGCTTTTACATCTCATCTTTCTGTCTTTCTGTCTAAATTCACTTCTAATTACATGGTACCCTTTTTGCATATGACATATCTAAAAGTATTGCTTTTATCAGATATGAATTCTTTTACTTGGAAATATTAAAGACATCGTTTCACTTCCAAAATATTTTCTCCTAGACTACAGTGAAATCTTTTGATTATGGGAAGAATAATCTGTCATGCTGTGGGGAGGGAGGGACCAAGGTTTAAATATTAGACATTTTGTGTCTTCCAAAAGAGAATAGCAAGGCTGATCAGCCTTGTCATGGTTTCTATTTTTTAAATATGGTTAAGCACATATAGTCACATTACCCACTCATCATCACCATCATTGTCATCATATTTTTTATTACTTTTCAGAATTTCAAATGTTGAAATTGATGGAAAGATATTTAAAACATAGTATAATAAAAGAAATATCACTGGGTCATCAGAACCTTTTTTCATGGGATTAATTGGTCATCTGAATTGCAGAGGTACGCTCAAAACAAAAGCAACAATAACAACAACAAATGTGATTTCAGTTCCTGTGTTCTGATTCCTCTGGGGCTTGTTGAGCATATAGAAAGAGGGATTCACTTTCTGCATAAGGAGAGTCTTACTCATCTCCCCCATAACAGGAATTTCACGGGGGCTGGGGAGTGGAGTGGGGAACTTATAAATTGAGAATCTCCATCTTTAGAGATCTATAGGCCTTCTGCCCTAACACAGACTCCTGTGACAGCCGTTAGTCTGACTCATTTGTGGGTATACACTTTCTCTAACCCCACCCCTGATCATCCTTTATTGATTATGAACTTTAATGCACACATATTCATTTCAATGTTTATTTTTTTTAAGAAAGCCTAAAGAATAATTTATAAGCTTTTAAAGAAACATTTGATGGAGTATTGCAGCTCCTTGCAAATACAAATAAAATCTGCTCTGCAGTATATTAAAGGACATACAGATATGTGGATCAAGCAGTTTTAGAGCTCAGGCTCCAGGTAGGGTTGAAGGAGGCGGAGGGCTGTTCAGAGTACAAGGCATAGCATTTACTGAAGGCTTCCTCTATTCCAGGCACTGGGATAGGTGCTTCTGTACACAGTCTTTCATTTTGGTAACATCCAAGGCTACTGAAAACCAGTTGTTATAGCAGTCGAATCAGAACTTGGGAGTCTGATACATCTTTTATGTTGAGTTACACTGAGCTGAAAACTTGCATCTTTTGCTATCAGTTTCACTTTTATGCTTGGACCCAAAATCACTTACATACATTCAACTTGAGATGCTCAATTGCCCAGCAAGCTAAGGAAGCAGTAAGGGCCTTGGGAGCCATGTGTGGGCATTCCTTGCAATGAGAGACATTTCTGCAATGGAAGAAGCTCTCTTCATTGTTTGAACAGAGACCTTTTTTCCATCCTTCCCATCCCCCTTGGGCTTAAGGCTCCTCGTCTGGAAATCAGGATGCTTTGACTCTATTTTTGATATTCCTCCCAGCCCCAGTGATTTGTGAATTTTGCATTTGATTCTGCTGATGCCACATGTTTACAGCTGAAAGGGGGAGGGCAAAATAATTATAAACAGAACTTGCCTAGTCAAAATTCAGGGGCTCAAGAGAAATGATTTAAGTATTTTCCGACTCTGACAATCAGAAATACATTCCTTCATGGAAATTATAAGATACACTGAAAACAAAAGCCCTGTCTTTTGTTTCTTCCTTTTACCATTTAAGTTATAACATGTTATAGAAGTGAAATCTTCCCAAAGGCTGGAACAGTAGTCCTAGGATCAAGCCACTGCAGACTGGGATTATTCCTTGACTATCTGCTGTGTGCTTTGGCAAAGGAAACCATCCCTCTCTGGGCTCTGTAAAATAATGTTAATTCTGTCTCCTTAAAAATGGTGTTCTGATGTTTAATCAATGTTCATAAATCTCTTCAAGATCTTCCCATGATAATATGACATAAAGTACAAAGTATTATTCTTGGAATGGGGTAATTCTATCCAATTACATCTCCTCTGAGCTATCACCTGTGTAGGAAACATTGTTATTACTTTGCAAATTACTCTGTACTTAGGCTTTCTCATATTCCCTAATCATGAGCAAAAGTCCCATTAGAAGTCTTAGAATATTCAATATTTGCAACATTGACTTTGATGGGACATTACAGTGACGAACAAGCTGGACTAGTGGTATTCTAAGGGCAGGTCAGAAGGATCTAAATCTCTCTGAGGATGCGGCTTATGCAATGCCATTTGCCATTCTTATAGCAGCAGTATAATTAATAACTGAACATAGCGTCATTCATTTGAATGGGATCATAGCAGACTTTGAGTTTGAAGCTAGGAGTCAAGTTGGTCTGTGAGATTTGCCCCAGTTTCTAGAGACTGGAGTCTCTTTCTCAGTTGGTGGTATTTGATTTTTTAAATGCAGCCAGTCCTTCAAAAGCAGTTGTCAAACATGAAAGTGATACTCAGTGTTTCCTAGCAGGCATTAAAAGTTACTGCCGTGTTTTAAATGGACCAGTCTATATACCCTGCTTCATTCATTAATTAAGGTATTTATCTGATAAATCACATATTGATAACTTCTGTTCCAGGATCTGGATTAAGGAAGACAAACAGGGGATCCTGAGGAAGTATGTGATCAGTACTAGTTACCTTCATGGGCAGTTCATGTACTGGTTTAGCTGCTGGTTTTATTTTGGAAGTTGTTCTATGGAGCTATACTTTCAAATAGAATGAAAATGACTCCTCCCCACCCTCACCTCAATCCATAGCTGAGGTCAATTCATGGGACATTCCGTGAACTTTTATCAAGAATAGAATAAGCATTTATGATAATTAACATAAAAAATGAGACAAAAAAGGTTCACATTTTAGTGTATGCAACTGCTTAGGTATTTGGGTAATAATTATCTCCTTTTCTTCTTTTTTCCAGTCCCTTCTGATTATGTCACAATTGCAGTGACTCTAGCATATTAAAAATTAAATTATTATCAAAATGGTGCTGAAAAAGAAATATTGATACTAAAGAAGAAAGAAAAAGTGTCCTTAAAGCCACCATCCAAACATAACTAAAAGTACTTTCTTTCTTCAGATGTATATTTTTATAGAAATTATATGCTTTTGCTTTCCATTGTAGTAACTCTTTCAAATTATGATATAAACTTAGTATCCATTTTTAATGTCTACTTAATATTACAAAGTCTAAGTGTACCATACTATAGTTAAGTGCTACCTATTTTTGGATATTTACTTTTTTTCTAGTTTTTTTTCCTCCACTATTATAAATCAAGCTACAAGGCATTGTGTTTGTATGTGTGTATACCTGCATGTGTGTGCATGTAGACTTCTCTACATTTTTTTAGATAGGTACCTGGAAGTTAGAATTCTAGGTCTTTAAAATATATTAAAAATTTTATGGCTTTAAAGATTTTTTTTTGCTGAATTACACGTCATCATTGGATACAATGGTTTAAATGTTCCTTTTACCAAAACTTTTAGGTAAAAATGAATCCCTATATTTAAAAGTGCATTTCTTATTACCTGCAGCTCTTGTCCTTCCTTTTTGAATTGTCTATTCACTTTTTCAGTGAATTTCTCTGGGATATCGTAGCTTTGAAACTTTTGAATCCTCTTTCTTATTTGAAGGAATGTATGAAACTAACGTGTATGATGTTTCTGAATAAAAATAAAAAGACAAAACTAAAATTAGTCATGATTATGTATGTTTGTACCTAAGGGAAAAATCAGCAGAAATTCATAAATA
Source organism: Cervus canadensis (assembly GCF_019320065.1). Taxonomy (NCBI): domain Eukaryota; kingdom Metazoa; phylum Chordata; class Mammalia; order Artiodactyla; family Cervidae; genus Cervus; species Cervus canadensis. The sequence goes on along the minus strand of NC_057390.1, from coordinate 61,260,340 downwards.
TATTAATGTGATTATAAGATGGTGAACGATATTTACTTTTTTCTAATTTTCAAGGTTTCTATAGTGAATGTGCACGATTTGTTTTTAAATCAGAAAAAGCAGTCATTTGTAGATATGTCTTTCTTTTCTCTTGATTGATATTTTTTTTTAACTTGGACTTTTTAAGTCGTGAGTTTCATTGAAACTGATGGGTATATGCAAATTTGGAAGCTATGGGCAAGTGAAAAATTAGTTTCTGGAAGATCCTTTCCTTTGTGGAACCAAAAATTTCTTAAAAGATGATTGAGACGAGAAGACCAGATCGGTTTCTCCGAGTGGGTAAAGGATATTCAGATTGGATTTTCCTGTGGCCGAACTGTAGGGAATAAATGCTTCTCAGAGCTGCTGGTGTTACCTCCCAGGCTGTTCTGAGATTTTGCATGTAAGGTTTTTGTGTCATCTTCCGCCTGGATTTTCACAGTGACAAATTCTCATGGGTGAAACAAGTACACAGTTTATAACTAAATGTCTGCTTTTTAAAAGTTTGCCTTTAATTTAAAATATCCTTTTTTGTACAAGTGAACGCATTTCCATATTTGGTCAATTTAAATAATGAGATCTATTGTTTGCAAAATAATAGCAAGTAGACAAGCTTTCAAATCTCTCTTGTTAGTAGAATTTCACTCAAAGCCTGATCTCCTGACCTCTCTATTCTCAGCTGCTACAAGCCTTACTGTACTCTGATTGCAGGTAAACGTCCTAGAGAAATTAAAACAACCACTTGGAGGCTGAACTAGAAAAAGTCTCAATAAAGATTGATTTCCAAGAGTGTTCCAGGGGCATATAATTTGGAAATTTTCCCAAATTTCCAGGGTGGACGAGAAACGGTGCAAAGACTTTCATGGAAATAATAAATTCATTATGTCTCAATAGTGTAAGCTCTTGATCTTCAACATTTTAGTAGCTAGTTCTCCATGAAAGTATATTTTTAAAATTAGGGTTCTTGGATCAGGCAAAGGGAAAGGGCGCTTTCTGTTCTTAGGGTTTACAAGCCCTACAAACCTGAGTAAAGCAGGGAGTGTTGGGGGTTAGAGGAATTAACACTCTTGTTCATCTCCAAACCCCTCAGTTAGGAATCAATGGAAAGATTCACATAGGAGCATGATGGAGAAATATCAGCTTTGGGGGAAAATTACAATTGGAAAACAAGGCTTAGATATAGGCTGGCTAATACATTTCTTGTCTATTTCATTAAACAGGCTTACCCAACAAAGTCTTCCCAAACCACAGCTGCATAAGTATGTGAGATCTGAGCATAGGCTGCCTGAAATTGAAAGAAAACTCAGCACTCAGTAGAGGCTGGGCGTCTAAGCTTGGTTCTTGTTTTTCTCTCCAGATTCACTGATTAGAAACACTGATCTTTCTGAGAAATATGAAAGGGGGCAGCGAGGAAGACTTTGGAAAACTTTCTTCTGTACTTTGACTTAATGAGCATTTGAAGTTCCCCTTCCTTTGGAAATGAATAGGAGTAATCATTCCCTCCTCACAAATAAATGCAGTGAAAGAATGATTGAAAAGTAAAGATTGCGTGGATTTGAGGCGTGAATGGTAGCCCTCTTGTGCTAAGTAACTTCGGCCATGTCCAACTCTTTGCGAGCCTGTGGACTACAGCCCACCAGGCTTCTCTGTCCACAGGATTCTCTAGGCAAGAATGCTGGAATGGGTTGCTGTTTCCTTCACCAGGGGATCTTCCCAACCCAGGCATCGAATTCACGTCTCCTGCATTGCAGGCGGTTTCTTTACTGTCTGAGCCACCAGGAAAGCCTTCTTGGGGGCAAGTGTAAACCGGGATCCTTAAGACATCCAGAAATTGGCAGGGGACTAGCAAGATGACAGTTCTGTTCTGCTTCCAGAACTTGAAAACAAACGATAGCAAAGAAATCTCTACAGCATTCCTTAAGTAAGCTTGATAAAGTGTGTGAAGACAGAGGTATTAGGAGTCCTGGATCTCATTCTTCTGGATCTCATTCTGGATCCAGTACTCTAGGGAACCTGTGAAAGGGCACTTTCCTCAGTAACTCACTTTTACACCCTTCATTTGCAGGGAAGGTGACTGGGTTGGTGTGTGGTTCCCTCAAGGGGAGGAAAAACAAAGAGGCCCTTCTAGAGCATAACCAAGATGGAAAGAACCACCAGGACTGGCCACTGTACTTTTCTCTGTTGATAGGAAGACGGGAAAGTAGTCTGAAGTGGGATCACTGAGAGGTAGTAAATAAGAAATAGGATGAAAGCCTCTCAGGGCATTAATGGCCTAGAGAGGAGCAGCGTCAAAGCCCTTTTAGGCTTCTTAAGATTTCCTATGGAGATCTACTGTAGAGTAATATTGCCATTGCTAATGTCCTAAGATTTTGCTCACTTCAACATCCTTCTTCCAGTATTCCCTCATGCTCTAGTCCCTCATAGCTGAGTTGGTAAAGAATATGCCTGCAATGCAGGAGACCTCAGTTCGATTCCTGGGTTGGGAAAGATCCCTTGGAGAAGGGATAGGCTACCCACTCCAGTATTCTTGGGCTTCCCTTGTGGCTCAGCTGGTAAAGAATCTGCCTGCAATGTGGGAAACCTGAGTTCGAATTCTGGGTTGGGAAGATCCCCTGGAGAAGTGAAAGGCTACCCACTCCAGTATTCTGGCCTGGAGAATTCCATGGACTGTATGGTCCATGGGGTTACAAAGAGTTGGACATGACTGAGAGACTTTCACCAGACTCCAGGGATGGGAAAGAAATGGAGGCTCCTCTTTTGGTGGGGAGGGTTGAGGCTGGAAAAGAAATTTTAGTATTTCTTTTTGAAAAAGTAGATGTCTTCTGTTCCTTGAATTGGGAGTGGGGGGCTGGTTGTGGGAATCTAAAAGTCCCCAAAGGAAGAAGATAAACTTCTAAGTAGGAAAGTGCATTCTAGTGAGAAGATTTAAAGCATTATTACAGAAAAAGAAAACAGAATCTGTCCACTAGTCATAGTTCAGCCTCTGGTCTATCTCCCTTAGATGATAGAAATTGAGTCTAGACAGAAACTCTTAGCACACAGACTTCAAACCAAAGAATCTACACACAGAGTCCAGTTGAGGAGGCAGGGGGAGTCACTGTGAATCCGTATATGCCATATCCTGACCAAAAGAAAGTCTGTATAGAGCTGTACTCATCAAATGATAGTAATCTGGGGAGGGGGGAAGTTAGCATTGATCAAAAATAATGCAAGAAAGAAAGGAAGAAGGGAAGAGACATGATGACAAAATGATACTAAAGTCAAGTCTGGAGAAAGACACACTCCAAGAAATAAAAAGCTGCTTTTGTTTGCAAGTGCTGCTATGAACTGTCAAACAAAGTAAAGGGAACAGTAACTCTTTAAAACAAGCCATCAAAGTGTGTAAATAGTATTATGAGTTAGAAAAGAAAACTGAAGAGTAAATAAAATAAATGGTAGCCAATTTAAAACCAACCTTGAAATTCTACTGGAAAGAAATAAAAAAGAAGACTTAAATGGGAAGGCATTATCTGTTTCATGGATAGGAAGGCTTAAGGTGTTTATTGTCACTAAATTATTCTATCGATTAGGCAAAATGTTCATTAGAATACCATCAAAATTTAGAGGAATAAGTAAGTGTGAATACTCAAGTTATAAAAGAAAATTAAAATGGGCAATGGATTTACAAAAATATAATACACTCAAGTACTAACTGGGATGTGATTAATGTGTCGTCTCTAATCACTGGGGAATATATAGTCCAGTTAATAAGTGGCACATGGCCTAACCATGTTTTAAAAAAAAGAGAGAGGAAGAAAAGTAGGATTTCTGCTTTACTCTCACTCCTGAAATAAATTCCACATTTGTTTAAATATACTTGCAAAACAAAACAAAAATTTCTAGACCATAATTATGATGTATAAATACAGCATGAACAATCTGGAAGCTAGAAAGGAAAAGATTGCTTTTGATACCTTCCCTTTATTTGAAATTACATGCTTTTTTATTAGTTGATCAATGTTTGCTTCTCCAATGTATTATTAAGGTCGATGCAGGTTCAATGTCTGTTTTGGTCACCTTTGTGTCCTTAGCACATAGTAAATATGCAGTAAATATTTGTTAAATGGATCAGTCCCATTTAGATAAAAGTCAAATACCTGCACTCTATGAAGCGTCATAACCAAAATGAAAACACAACAAAATGGGAAGTGATGTTTTACAGAACAGAAAAAAACTAATTTTATTAAGCAATTTATCTTGCAAACTAGAGAGAATACCTGTAATTTACTAGAAAAGTGGATAGAGGGAAGAATAAGTGGTTTAGGAGAAAAATCTCAAATAATAAACATCATAAAAGAAGTATTCAATTTCACCCACAATTAAAGAAACACAAATTAAAACAATAAGTTGTCTCACATATCAGTTGGACAACGATGAAAAGAAACTACTAAGACCCACTAGTTGGTGAAAGGCAGAGGAAACAGGAATTTTCATATATTCTGAGGAAGAGAATGCATTGGGAGACCATTTTTAGGCCAATGTAGCATTATCTATAAAAATGTAAATGTCCACATTCTTGAACTCAGCATTTCAAGATCACTGCAGATATACTTGTGTGAGTGTGTGTTTTGTAAGTGAACAAAGATATATGTGAATGAATTTTCATTTTAACCTTACTTGTAATAAAGAAAAACTGTAAAAAATAGAAAAGTATATTGAGATGATTCTTTAAATAAATTATACTGTATCTATAAGATACAATGCTTTCAACCATGGAATGAATTAACCAAATCTAGATGTGGTAAGATGAAAGAGAATCACTACATATTCTCAAATGAAAAAAATAAGTTTCATCATTATCATATCATTTAAGCAAATTTACATATGAGTATTTATAGAAAATGTCTAGAAAGCTTCTTCTTTGTAGTTCTGTATTTCTGGGTGTCTCTCTTTAAAAAAATTTTTTTTAATTATTACTTTTATAAGAACGTATTTAAAACAGATTAACATCCATATATATAAAATATTATGTCTCTAAAATTATAAATGCTATTAATCTTTTCGTATTTAATTTTTGGTAAGGGTGGTTAGCATTTATTCTAATTTTATTTTTGGACTTAAAAAAATTTTTGGACTGTGCTTAATTCATATCAACTTATTTCTTGGTTGGTATCTTCTGGTTTATATTGTATATTCCTTGTTTATATAGAATATATAGAGTTACTTTGTTAGCTACAACATTTTCATATTTTAAGAATCATTTTCCAAAAAGCATCGGTCTCTTTTTTATACAGAAAAAAAATGGAGGATTAATCACTCCCTAAGTCAGTAACAAAGGTGATTAAAAGAGCTGAGTAGCTTCAGTCTGATTTTAAGATATTTTAACTTCCACATAAATAATAAAGTTTATGAAATCACTAAACAAACATTTAAAGTCTGTGTGATGCAGTTTTAAGGTTGAAGTTTTCAACACGGTAAGTCAGTAAAACCAAATGTAAATTTCTTACACTTAAAAAAAAGGAATTAAAATCACTTTAAACAGGAAAAAAGGTATCAGATATCATGTTTAAGCCCATCCCCCTTTTCAAATCTTTATCTCCTAGTAATGTGTACATCATATACTTTTCTGTAAAGTTTCTTATATTCTCCTGAGGAACTACATTTCTCTACTGTGCTAGATATTTTTTGTACAGCAAGGGAAAAATTAAAAAAAAGGAGATTAAGGCAATGCAAATTACAGGTTAATTCCATTTCTAATCTTTATTTTTACTACATTTAAGTTATTTTTTTAATCAACGACCTCTTTATATAACCGGAAATCTAAGAACGTAATTTCTATTATTAAAGTTCTAAAAGTTTCTCAAAAAAAAAAAAATCCCAGCATTATTAGCCATCTAAAAGCTATATTTTGGACTTTTTTTTACTCATTCAGTATCTGTACTCTTTGAACTGAAAGTTTTATTCAAACAAGAATGATTTCAGAGAAGTTTAAATATCTGTGGGCTGGAAAAATTCTGCAGTGACCGTCCAGCATATACCAAGTTCCTTCTACTGATTTGAGGGTTTTCTCAAAGTGAGCGATTTGGTTTGCTGTCCACATCACTCACAGCGCCCTTACCGAAAGCACTACTTTGCATATCTGTGAGCTGTAATTTAACCTGGGTTCCCTCTGACCCAGGGCAGCCCGGAACTATTGAAATCTTTTGTTCAGACACAGGATTTAGAATAGCAAGGAAAGGCACAGGAAGCAAGACAGAAGGTTCCTTCCCACTAGGAGGAGCAAAGAAAGCACCTTGAAAATGTCAAATTCTGGGTACTCAAACCAGACAGGAAAGAAACAGGGAGACCTGAGGTCACTGACTTGGAAAGCTAGAACAGCCTCTTTGAGGCTATCTGGTGCAGGTGACCCTCTTACTTATGGGTAAGGAAATTGAACCCCTCCCCCCAACTGACCACGTATTTCGATAGTAGCTGAACCAGAAATACTGATTTTTTTTTTTTTTTTCCCAAAAAGTCAGCTCTCCTCTTTGAGATAAACAAGAAACAGTAAGTTGAAAGAAGTGGAGTTCTTTGCTAAACAATTACGGAGAATGAAGAAACAGAATTCGGAAGGGACTCAGGTGTTTTGTCTCTTTTTGTTTAAATTACAAGTCTTTGAAGGTCAAGGCACCGATAAAATAGAAATAGAATGTACAGCAAAACAAAAGCCTAGGAGAAGGGGTAAGGATGATTGGGAAAGTGAGTGCTGCCATCTTCTCTCTCATCCTCTGGATTTTGGATATACTATTTTGCAGCTGTCAGCTTTCCTTTTGCCTCACTCCAACACTGGAAGGGAGAGTGCTTCTGCCAGGGGCAGATCTAAAATTGTATGAACAGGCAGCTTCCAATCCAATTTATGGCTTCCTGATCTATTAAAAACACAATCTGGAGATGTCTTAATTTACATATATTAATATTGCACAAATTGTCTTACTGGGGATAAGACGAAGCTTTGAAGTCGTACTCTCTGAGGTGTTCTTCCCTCATCAACTTGTTGACTTTGCTCAAGCTTCTGAAACTCTGTGCCTGTTTCCTCCTCCATCAGATGGAGAGGCTCATGGTTGGAGCCACCATATAGGCTTGTAAGTACACAATAATGCAGTAAATATAACTCCATAAATAACCTGATAAATTTTAATGGTCGTTAATTATCATTCAATGTAGGAGACCCAGGTTTGATCCCTGGGTCGGAAAGTTCCCCTGGAGAAGGGAATGGCAACCTGTTCCAGTATTCTTGTCTGGAGAATTCCATGGATAGAGGAGCCTGGCAGTGGGCTACAGTCCATGGGGTCGCAAAGAATTGGACAGGACTGAGTGACTAACACACACAATTATCATTCAGTTTACTTTGATTCCAGGAGCCCACAACAAACAAAAATAATTGATTCATGTAATCTATTGTAGTTGTGTTAAAAGAGCAAGATGAAGGTGCGAAATGCCATCTAAAAGGTGTTACTGGGCTCCCTGTAGCAGAAACAGTGAGACCCTTTGCTGAGCCTTCCTTCTCTGATTCTACTTCATTTACTGTCATTGAAAACTGACTGGCGAGTAAGGAGGTGTGTTGCCTTACACAGGTATATAGCTCTGATCTTGGACTTCCTTGTTCCTCTTCATTTGCCTTCATTTGGCAAATAGCCATATCAAAGCATGCCCACTCTCTGTACATCACATCTATAAGGGTAAAAATTAGATAATATATGTGAACGTGTTACCAAGTATACAGCAATTTCTAGAAATAGAGGTTAAGATGACTATTATCCTATGAGATATTTCACTGATTGTTGGTTTTGAGTACCCAGTGGGAACAAAAGACATTGAAAACAGGAGCATATGATAGAAAAACCTTTCCTGAGGCTAATTTTTAATATAGTTTGGGGAAGAAGAAAGATGAGAGAAAGATGGCTTCCTCAAATCTCTGATTCATCTACATGCACCTGTTTTTCCTTGATAGTCAAACTTGTAAAAAGACAGCTTTACTGAGAAATAATGAACATACAATAGAGAATATATATTTCAAACGCACAATTTGATAATTTTAAAAATATGTGTAAATCGTTGAAACTATTGTCACAGTTAAGAGAGTAGATACATCCATCACCCTCAGGAGTTTTCTCTTACCTCTTTGTAAATCTTCCCTGGTTCCAGGGAACCAATGATCTACTTTCTGTTGCCATATATTAGTTTGCAGTTTCTTAAACTTCATATAAATGGAATCTTATATGTTCCTTTACTGTCTGAGTTATTGGTATAATTATTTTATTGGTATAATTATTTCATCCCCATGTTGTTGTATCTTTATTTGTCTTTAGGGATGAGCAGTATATCTATACAACATTATATAGGTGTTGCCTATTGGTGGCAATATAAGTTAATTTTGAGTTAATTTTTATATAGGCAATTGCCTATTGATGAAGACTTAGGTTATTTCTAGTTTGGAGTTATTATAAATAAAACTTCTATAAGCCTTTGTGTAAAAATCTTTGATAGGCTAATGTTTTTATTTCTCTTGGGTAAATACCAAGGATTGGAATTGCTAAATCATACGCTATGTGCGTATTAAACTTTTTAAGAAACAGCCAAACAATTTTTCTAATAGACTGTCCCATTTTACATGTCCACCAGGAGTATGAATGCTCAGGTCTCCACATCCTAGCCAACACCTAGTATTGTCAGCCTTGTTAGTTTCAGTTACTCTACTACACATATAGTGTTAACTCACTGTGTTTTTTATTTGCATTTCCTTAATGACTAAAGATATTGTACATCTTTTCATGTACTTATTGGTTATTTGTATAACTTTATTGGAGAAATTTCTGTTCAAATCATTTCTCAATTTTAAATTGGCTTGTTTTCATCATCGAGGTTTAAGTTTTCTTTATGCATTCTAGATATAAATTCTTTATCAGATATATGATTTGCAAATATTTTCTTCCTCCCTATTACTGCCTTTTCACCTTTTTGCACATCCTTTTTTGAAAATTTTGATGAAATCCAACTTATCTACTTTTTCTTTGCTTTTTGTGCTTTTGGTGTCACATCTAAAAAACCATTGCCTAATCCAAGGTCATAAAGCTGTTTCTTTTAAGAGTTTTATAGTTTTAGCTTTAAATTTAGATTTATGATCCATTTTGAGTTAATTTTTTATATGGTATGAAGTTTGGGTTAAAGTTCTTTTTTGTTTATGAAATTATCAATTGTTTCAGCAATATTTGCTGACAAAATGATTTTCTTCACTGATTTGCCTTTGCACATTTAAAAAAATCAGCTGTTCATGTATTTGTGGGTCTATTTCTCAGCTCTCTATTCTGTTTCACTGATTCGTTTGTCTCCCTTTACATGATTGCCATATTGTTTTGATTTCAGTAAATTTATAAGAAATCTTAAAATCAAGTAGAGTTAGTGCTCTGTTTTTCAAAATTGTTTTGGCTATTCTAGGTATTTTATATTTCCATGGGAATTTTAGAATCAGATTTTCAGTTTTTATGAAAAAGTCTGCTGAGATTTTGATAAGAATTTGTGTTGAATATATAGATCAATTTGGTGAAAAAGAATAATGAGTCTTTTCACTATGAAATGCAGTCTATCTGTTAATTTATGTAGGTCCTTCTGTTAATAATATTTTAAAAATGTGTATGTGTGAAGTGTGAAAGTCGCTCAGTCACGTGTGACTCTTTGCAACCTCATGGACTATACACAGTCCATGGAATTCTCCAGGCCAGAATACTGGAGTGGGTAGCAGTTCCCTTCTCCAGGGGATCTTCCCAACCCAGGGATTGAACCCAGGTCTCCTACCTTGCAGGCAGATTCTTTACCAGCTGACCCACCAGGGATCCTTTTTCAGTGATAATTCTTCTATATTTTTTGTTCGATTTATCCCTGAGTACTTCATATTTTTTGTCTTTAAAAAATTTGACCTATTATATATAAAGGTATAGATCCCTGGGTCAGGAAAAGGGCATGGCAACCTACTGCAGTATTCTTGCCTGGAGAATCCCATGGACAGAGGAGCCTGGCGGGCTATAGTTCATGGAGTCACAAAGAGTCAGACACGACTGAGCGATTCATGTATATACATAAAGTTAAACATGTATCCTAGTGATATTTTCAGCTCTAATCCACTACCACATAGACCATTTGGGCTTCCTCCCTTGATCATCTGTAAACTCCCACTTCATCAGTGATGAGATTTAAGTTTTCCACTTACTAAATTGTTCAATTCCAATATACTTGAAGAGGTAGCAGTACCAGAATTTTTAACCTGTACCTCTGTTGGAAATACCTTTGTCACCTGGAGTATAGTGCTTACGTGTAGTTTCTTTTACCTTTTGCTTTACACACTATACTCTTTTCCAAAGTTACTTAGGTTAGCATTTGTCCCATCTCCTTCTTTGAACTTTTTTCATTTGTATGCTACATTTGTATCATAGCTGGATTCTTTACCATAGTCTATATGCCATTTTAGGATGCAGGACCTCTCAAATAATTAAAAAAAAAATTTAATACATTGTTTCTCCATTTGTAAATAGGAGTCCTCACAAATGCATAATATGATGTATCTATCCTTATGTGTGTGTGTGTGTGTGTGTGTGTTCGTCACTCAGTCGTGTCCGACTCTTTGCGAGCCGATGGACTGTAGCCCGCCAGGCTCCTTTGTCTATGGGATTCTCCAGACAAGAATACTGGTGTCATACAAAACCATCTCACCACTGTGGGGAAAAAAAAACCCATGATTCATCTATTCAACCCTCTCTCTTTGGAAACCATTGATCTATTTACTTTCTGTTTAATTTTATCTTAGGATATCATATAGTTGGAATTGTAGAGTATGTGACTTCTTCAGAATGACTTCTTTCACTTAGCAATATGTGTTTAAAACTCCTTCATCTATTTTTGTGGCTTAAATAACTCACTTTTAAAAATTACTTAATAAAATTCCATTTTGTGGATGTATCAAAGTTTGTTCATCCATTTACAAATGAAAGACATCTTAATTGCTTCCAGTTTTGGATAATTATGAATAAACATGCTAGAAATTTGTCAAGTTTTGTGTGGACATATGTTTTCAAATACTTACATAAATACCTAGGAGTAGAGTTGTTCGGTCATATGGCAAGTGTATATTTAACTTTATAAGAAGCTGCCAAACTATTGTCCAAAGTGACTGTATCATTTGCATTCCCACCAGCAATGAATGGGGGCACCTATTGCTCTCTGCATCTTTGTCAGCATTTGGTATTGTCAGATTTTTGGATTTTAGTCATTCTAATTGATGTGTAGTAGTATCATGTTGTTGCTTTAATTTGCAATTCCCTACTGGCAAACGATGTTCAACATCTTTTCATATGACTTTTTGCCACCTGTATATCCTAGTTGGTATGTTGTTTGTCAGAACTGGGGTGTATTTTTTCTTATTGTTGAGTTTTACAAGTTCTTTGTATATTTTGAATATAAGACCTCTGTCAGATATCTATTTTCCCAGGCTATGGCTTGTCTTTTTAGTCTCTTAACAGTGTCTTTTGCCAGGCAGAAGTTTTTTATTTTAATGAAGTCCAAATTAACATTTTTTTCATGCATATGGAAAAATAGTTTTGGTGTTGTGTTGGCATCATGGTAAATCAGGCCTCATAAAATGAATTGAGATATATTCCCTCATTCTCAACTCTCTGAAATAGTTTGGGCAGAGTTGGGATGATTTCTCTTTAAGTGCTTAGTAAAATTCACAAGTGAAGCTATTTGGGACTGTTGTTGTTTGTTCGTTTTCTTGTTTGTTTTTTATTGGGAAGGTCTTAACTACAATTTTAATTTTTTAATAGGTAGGGATATATAGGTTCTCTGTGCCTTTCTGAGTAAATGTTGGTAAGTGTATCCTGAAAGAAATGTGTCCATTTAATCAAGTTGTTGAATTTGGTTGCATGGAGGTATTCAAAATAGCCCCTCATTCCCATGTAGAGTAGCATCCTTCTCATTCTTCTCCTCCCGGGCCTCTGTCCTACCAGCTCTGACTGCGTTCTAGCTCTGTTCCCTCACCTCAGAGAGTCTGCCCTGCTCCCTCTGGGCTTCTCCTTCCTGCACCACAGCTTGGAAACCTCAACACAAGCGTAAGGCTCACGTCATTTTTTCCTCTCTCCCGAGGATCTCGGTCCTTTATTCCTTGATACACGTTGCCTTGAAAACTATCGTTTGTTTGCTTGCTTGTTTCTTTCTTGTTTTTTTTCTTTCCTTTTTTCTTTTCTGTTCTGTTTTCGGTTTCCTGAGGTAGAAGGGTGCATCCGGTCCCTGTTACCACCATGCTGGCCAGAAGCAGGTGTGTCACTTGGTTTTAAAAGCTTCAAAAAATAGTCTCCATTTTGACATCAGGCACTTATATTTCCTGGAATAAACCCAGCTTTTTCAACTGTCTCTTCAGTAGTTTTCACAAGCTACTGTTTTGCAGAATCACCCAGAGAGCTCAATAGAAAGGAATATTCCTTGTGCCACGCCAAGAAATTCTGATTGTGGAGTTGTGGGCGGCAACTTCAGGGATACCCCCCTGAGGGCTCTGAGAGTGCTGGTCTGAGGAACACACTTTTGGAAACACTGCGACTATTTTATATAAGATTTTTTTCTAACTGAATTCCTGTGTTATTTTTAAATTCAAGCTAACTTTCTTCTGGAAAACCTTCCTGATTTCCTCCAGGCTGAGTTAGTTACTTCCCTCCTTTGTGTTCATATGTCACTTTGCAAAAAACATATCTTTATTTCTACACTTGCTACAGTGCATTATAATTATTGTGCTTTTATCCTCATCACTAGATCATTAATTTCATGTTTTAAAACAGTGCCTGGCATATCTGTGAGGCTTAGTATATTTATTTTTGGGGGGCTGTATAAATAAATGGGGCTGCCCAGGTGACGCAAGTGGTAAAGAACCTGCCTACTGACGCGAGAGAGGTAAGTGACGTGGGTTCAGTCAATAGGTCGGGAAGGTCCCCTGGAGGAAGGCCTGGCAACCGACTCCAGGATTCTTGCCTGGAGAATCCCATGGATAGAGGAGCCTGGCGGGCTACAGTCCATAGGGTCACAAAGAGTCAGACATGACTGAAGCGACTTAGCATGCACACTTGAATAAATGATTGGATGAGAAGGATACAGGCTTCACGTCTGAAACCTGAGATCCGTCTCTTCCTTGTGTTTGCAGTTAACTGATCACAATACAGCAGAACAGCCTTTGGCATTTGTCCAAATGCAGATTCTCCTTCTTGTTTGTTTTATTTGTTTCTTTGTTCATTTTTTGTTTTGGCTGTGCTGGTCTTCATTGTGGCTTCGCGTTGCAGTGGCTTCTCTTGTTGAGGAACACGGGTTCCAGAATGTGTGGGATCAGTAGCTGCAGTGTGTGGGCTTAGGTGCTCTGCAGCATGTGGGATCTTAGTTCCCTGACCAGGGATCAAATCTGCGTCCCCCTGCATTGAGAGGCAAATTCTTAACCCCTGGATTACCAGGGAACCCCTTCCCTCCAGATTTCCCAGTTTGAATGTGGTGCTATTCAGTGGGGCTCTAGAACTCAACAAGTGTTGAGACTTTCTTGGGATGCTCTAAAGCAACCATTCCAAAACCTAGCTGATAATCAGAATCAGATAGGGGCTTTCAACAGTTCATATTCTGGGGTTCCACCTCTCAAGATTCTGACCAACTCAGGGTGGGGTAGAAACCAGCAATCCATAATTTTAAGACCCCAGGTGATTCTTAGAATTAATCAGCTAGGTTTGAGAACTACTAGTTTATAGCTATTCTCTTCCAGAGGACACAGGTCAAAATTATCTCAGAAAAATGTTAAAGTTACATGTCTAGTTTCTAGCCTGAGCATCTGATCCAGAAGTTTTGAGATGACTATTGTGAGAACGATTCTGCTAGTCAGTCCTGATTCAGAAATTTTACTTTGGTGAATGTTATAAAGTTTTGGTTCCTCTCCCCTCATTCAGTATTAATTTTATGCAAACCATTTGATTCTAGGCTTGGTTGCCCCCTCCCGACCTCTGAGTAAGGTTATACTGGCAGGACTGAAGGACCTCACAGCTTTGTTCTGTCTTTCTTATTATGTGATGATTTTCGCTGTCCGCTCTTTATGTTTCAGTGGCCTGTGTATAGGAGCCACTTAATAAATATTTAGAATTAAACCACTATGATTTGGTTCTGGGCTTCCCAGGTGGCGCTAGTGGTACAGAACCCACCTGCTAATGAAGGAGACATAAGAAATTCAGGTTCTAATCTTGGGTCGGGACGATCCCCTGGAGGAAGGCATGGCAACCCACTTCAGTATTCTTGCCTGGAAAATCCCATGGACAGAGGAGCCTGGAGGGGTATGGTCCATTGAACTGTAAAAAGTCAGTCATGGCTGAAGCAATTGAGCATGCAGCAGCACGATTTGGTTCTAATGAGGAAAGGAACTGGCATTGCAAAAAATACTGTTGCCCGGTTTCCTGGTCCCCACCATGAGTTTTCCCTTTATCCTCATCAAGATTAAGTGGGATCTTCCAGTTTCAACTCTCACCTTCTTCAAAGCGCTTGAGGACACTGCAGCAGAGTGGGAAGAGGGGATGGCTGGTCTTGACAGTGGGAGGAGAGACAGCGAGAAGTGGTGGAGAGCTGAGACACATGTGAACTTCACGAAAGCTCCATCCACCCCAACATCGCACGTGTGTTAGGCCTACCCGGCGCTGACACAAGTCTGGCGTCATCAGGATCACGAGGCTATCAAGGGGTGGAGGTAAAATACAATGGGAAGTGGTTTGGTTCCCTCCTTCTCTGTTGCTGGGACACTCCCTCGCCTCTGCTTCCTGGGGCACCTCCACGAGGCCGTGTGACCTCTCTGTTTCACTCTAATGTCCAGCCCATCAGCCTGCTCTTCAGCAGAGTTAGCCACCCTCATTGTGCACAGATGGGTGGGACAGTTTCACAGCTATAATGACAGCCAGCTGGCTGTGACTTTGTGAGAGGAGTCATTATTTTGAGGAGTTTTCCTACCACTTTGAGAAGGGGAGGAAGTACCTTCTGCTATAGGTATGAGGAGTCTGGCTACGAGTCACTGTCCCAGCTGAGAGGGTAAAAGCTGTGGACTGATGCCTGGGCCAGATCCTGCTCCCCCACCCCCATAATAACATTTTTGATAAGCAAAACGTACATACTCAGCCATTGTTAATCCTTTTGCTGTCTAATCAGAACTAGGATGCTTGAGACCAGCTAGTTGCTTGTCCTGATCTCCTGTAAGCTAGCAGGTTCCGAGCTGTTTGCATGTCATGTAAACCATTCACCACCTGAGATTTTTAAAGGACCTAGAAGATGCCAAAATACCATTGAAGTTACTGTTCAGATTGGGTCATTCACAAATGAGTTTTCTGTGTGATTTTTATCTACAAGAGAGCTGTGGTTCAAAAGGCCTTAAATATAACACTTTGCAATAAAAAATGTTACTTTCTACCAATACGGAGATACAGAATAGAATCACATTAACCAGCTCCTTCCTCCGTGAGTCTCCTGTGATGCTGTCTTATTGGAGAATGGCAGTTATCAAGAGGACACTTTTGTCAATATTAGTGGATTGAATTCTCAGCTTCAAATTAACAAAGGGCTTTTTTTTTTTTTTCTTTTTTTCATTTAAATGTCCTTGCTTCTTGAAACACTAATAGCAGGGGATGGAGAGTAAGTGATTGCGTATGGAAAATGAGAATGCTTACTAATTTCAGCATGAAAGGTCGGTGGTGGTCTAATAATTACGCTTGTGGATGTGGTCTCTCGCTTTTCACTTTGAGATTAGGTTACATTTCTTTACACTTCAGAACTTTATGTCAGATCACACGCCTACCTTGTACCGAATTGTTAGTGTCCGTATCACTGGAGGAAATAGTCTCTTAGAAAGCGCAAAGGCAGACCATGCAAACAAGCAGAAGTTTTGTTCCTTTGAAAAAAATACGAATCACACTATGAAGCGGTCTTCTTACAAAACACCAGGTCAGATTTCCTAGTTGAGAAGCTTCAGATTGGCTATTTCATTGAAAAATCACAGGGCTAGAATATCTTCTTGTTTATCGTTTTTTGCCTTCTAGAAACGACAGCTTCCCATGCTGCAGTCTTGAATGCCTTTGAATGGCTGGTGATACTGGAAACTTTATTGGCAATCTACATGTTTGTGTAACTTTGACTTGGCGTGTACCTTTCATGTGGAAATATTTACGTTTCTGAGGAGCCACTTTAATTTAAGGATGTCATACAATTTGTGGTCTCATGGTACAGACTGAGATGACTAAATCTGCAATTGAAGCTACAAATTTTGCTTTCAGAAATTATGACTTCTGTTTTTAAAAAAAAAAAAAAAACAAACACAGTGGCAAACCAAGTTTTATTTGAATACTTCTTCGTTCCTATAAAATGACAAAATGGCAGCATTTCCTGAATATATGTGTTTGCCTATCTCTAAATGCCTATTGACTACCTGATTCATCAGCCCTCCCTGACAAATGCTGATAGCCCTATAGTGTGAGAGACAGGATTAAATATTACCTCTCCAAGGACTGATCAGAAATGGAATAACTGCATGATATTCATATTTTTCTTTACCTGTAAACTTGTTGAATATAAATACTTAATAGTGATATGTGCAATGGTAATTTGGGGGATTTAATATGGCATTTTCCGTCAATAAAATGTTTTATCACCATCAGACAGTTAACCTCCTAACACCATTGTGAGCTAATTAGTTCAGTTGGATTCATATCCTATATTGCTCACAAGGAATTTTCCTATTATGTCTGATGTACAGTTGGAAAAGGTATAGAAATAATGCTCAGTGAGTGAATGCAAAAATTTAATACAAAGGCAATACTTAACTCTGCCGTCCCCATGTGACCTTTGTAATCGAATAAAATGTTAAACTGAAAAGTATATTCTCTTTGGAGCAGAAAGCCTTATTTATTTTGAAGGCTCACTCTTTCTTGCTCAGCACTTAATTAGCTGTGTGATTTTAAGTGAATAACTTGAGCCTTTTCATCCTCAGTTTCTCCATCTGTAAAATGGTGATAGAAACCTACCTTATCTACTTGCTACTAAGAGTTGTAAAGAGATCGATTAAAACACACACACACACACACACACAGAGGAAGCTACTTCATCATTGAATTCTAATCATTTTGATGAAAAGCTAGCTGAAAGGAGAGAGTGGTTATTCTTTTCCCATAATTGCTTTAGCATCCTCTAGTTCAGTGTTTTCTCCTCTTCAGCTAGTCACAAATCACTTACACAATTATTGCCATATCTTTGCCTTCCCATGCTATTATTTCATAAATTTCTTGAAATCTTCTTTAAAAAACAAATATGTGTGTTTTGAAGGGGAATTTGGTATCATTATCATAAGTGGGATTGCAATACCATAGCTATGAAGAGAAAGTAATAGTAAAACTAAAGAAAATAAAAACCAAGCACTAAAAGTTGTTCTGGTAACATCCACTTTTCTGCGCACTGTATTTTGACCAGCACTGACTCAGGTGAGGATGACAGCACTTGTTGAGGCTTTGATCACTGGACTGGGGACTCCGGTGGGCCAGGGAACCGGCTCTGAACCTCAGGCTCAGCCTTGTCCACCTTGGTCCACTTGGCACAGGTTGTGTGGCTCTAGGGGTGACGGATTGGGAGCTGCTGGGTTGTGACACCAGGGGAGCTGGAAGCCAGAGGTCGATGGCCAATTAGGCGCCTCACTTTCCTTACACATGAGGGATATCTTTGTGGAGTTGGCTCAATTGGAATGTGTGACTAACTGCCAGAGAGGGTCACAGGAGTAAAATAAGAGACGCCGTTAATGCTTAGCCAATAAATAGAGCATTTTATTGGGTCCTTGTCTGTGAGCGTACGTCCTACACTCTGTTTTCAAAAACGGGCAGACTCGCTATGCTCTTTGTTGTAAAAAGTGAAAGATTTGCCCGACTTCTAAATGGATCTTTGAAAAGAAAAAGGATGCAGGTATAGCGTTATGCTACTCAGCCACTGTGCATCTGTTTCTATCAGGAGTAAACAGAAGATGCCAAATTTCCACTGAAGTTTCTATTTAGAACATTCTGGAGGTGGGGTGGGTGTGGGGGTGAGGCCTTTCTTCTACTTCTGGGTAAGTTTCTTGGCCTCTTCCTCCTGGCATTTTTTTGGAGTGTGCAAAGAATATGAATTTATTAATCTAATTGAACATACTTAAAAAAGAAAATCTGCTATCAAATCACAAGAAAATTTCTAATCTGTACCTATCTAGGTATATACCATAAATGTATTTTTAATCTGTAAGCTTTTTACACCATTATCTACCTTCAAAGGGCTTGGAAAATTTCTAAGTTACTTGAATCTCTATAGCACAGTTCTTTCAAAGAGTTAAAATGCTTTCGTATATTATTTCATTGTTTCTACAGTTCAGCAGAGGTAGGAAAAAAGGATGCTGTAATTCTTGCTAAAAATAGATACCATGACTCCATTTGAAGAACAGATAAAACTAAGGTCCAGAGATCTAACATTTTATTTCCCATAGTTAGTGTGGTTTAGAACATGGGGGGTGATTTACCAGAAGTTAAACTTTTATTTCAAAATTATCCTTTGATCTGTAGGGTCCTCAGAAAGCATTGGAAAGCTCTCCATATTCCTTCCACCCCTCCTGTTGAGATTTCAATAGGTTTTAGTTCGTCCAGGAAAAGATTTTAATAAATGCCTATACCATATAACTTTGTACTCATTGTAGGCACTTCTTAGAAATAACCCAAACAAAAACAGAGTTCAGTATCAGTGCCAACAGTATCAGATATCTCTAACTTTGAGGCATGTAATATTTTGCAATTGTCATCCTAAAGCTCTTGTGATGTTTCTCCCAAATGCAAAGAGACGTCTGTAGGTTGTGCCGGCTCATCAGGGGAAGTGATAGGACCCGCATGTAGCTCTAATAGTAAATAGCATCCTCCTGCCAATGTCCTACACAGGGTACGTGTAGTGCAAAGATCACTGATTCTTTTCCATTTTTTAAATTAACTCTTAAAAATGGAACTCATTCCAATAATTGTACTCATGACTAGTTCGATGCTGTTGCATGTTATAAAGGAACTAAAAGTCTTGAAGCCATTTTTAAAGAAAAATAATAATAGGCTTTGAGTTCTGTTTCACTGTGCACAGACTGCAGCCCCCCGAGCATCCATGATTAGTGCACATTAAAAATTCATCGATGAAAGTTTGAAATTCCTTAAAATCATTTGAAATGCCAACAGGCAATTCTCCATTTCATTGCCATCGATTATAAGAATTTTAAAAATTATTTCCTTGACATCTGCCTGCCTAAAATTGCATCCATTGGACTCAAGAAGCACAAATTAATTATTCTTGTTTCCAGGCTGGAACTGCAAATGCTTTGAAAAGAAATTGGCCCAAAGTACTAGGCACATTACTAATTCAGAAGTGGAATAAAAACCAGTCTCCACATTATGAAAACAAATCCATAAGTACAGAGAACATCAATTTCAGGCTTTTTCTTTCCTAGTTATATTTAGCTCCTTTTCTCTTTTGCTGTTATCACATGCAAGCATATCCTGGCTTGACTGAAATCTATTTTGCTCTCCTAACAAACTTATAGAACATTTGTCCACAAGATATGATTTTTCTTGTATTCAGACACGTCTCTGAGGCCACATAAAACTACAAGACAATGTAAATGATATATTTTGATTGGAAGGTCTGACGATTGTTATTCATGATTGAACTAAGAAATATTCTGGAGCTGAAATCACATATAACAATTCATGAAGCAATGTTTAGGTAAAAGTGAACAAAGTAAAAATAATGATAAAAATTGCAAATCCTTACTAGCAATATAGTTCAATCTTAATAAAAACTGCAAACAAACAATGAAGGCAATGATTAAGCTCAGAGTGTGGAGTTTTACACCATATTTTGAGAACATAGATTTCATAGACTTGTTCCTCTTTCATGAAAGAGGAAATGATTCCCAATTTATCATCAAAATTTTGTAAGCATATGATTAATTTCATTGTTTAAATTCAGCTTTATTGCTTCACAAAAATTCTCATAAATAATCTTGTATAATCATTTCCTTTTAAAGTCATATACTAATTAATTTCAATTAAATATATGTAAAAGAAGATAGATTTTGAAAAATGCGTCTCCCTTGCCATTTGTTAATATATTGAAAAAGTGTAAACCTTGAAACATTTAGCATAGAAAATATTCATTTTTGGTAATTTCTCAAGGGGGCAATTTATTAAATGAAAGGCTTTTAACATTAGCTAAAAGCAGCCCTGTAAATCATGGGTGTCATCAAACCGCTTCATCACTTCATTAATTTAAAAGATTATTATATGCGTAACTGACATAATTTTGAACAATGTTACATGGTTAATTTATTAATGTAGAAAAGCAGAAATGACACACTCACTTGATTTATTTTTGTAATTGTATAATTTTAGAACTTTTGCCTATGACTTTCACTAACAGAAGAAATGATTCAGTGTCTTCCTGTTAATTTTATCGAGGTTTCTTCCCTGCTAATGCTTTGCCAGTGGTAATGTCTTCTGGTCACTTAATTTTAAAACACATTTCTCAGAGTGCAAGATGAAGCCATTAAAAAAAAAAAGGCTACCCCCCTTTTTTTTCAATTCTAGTGGTCAAATAGAGGATACAGACCTTTCCAAAATGATAATTCTAAGATTCCAATTATTAAAAATGTGCTTTGAGCTTTTCTGGAGAATGTCATATTAGTAAAGTAGTATTGCTTTAATTGCATACATCTATAAATTACTTCTGCTTTACATTTTATAATAATCTCTTTTCTAAATGTCTATGTATTTGTGAAAATCACCTCAGAGACTGTGCATTGTAATGAGCTGATTAAATGATTTTTAACAACTCTTCTTCTTTTGTTTTTTAGTTGGTAAGCCTTCCCTGAGTGTTTTGTGAAAGGCTAAGGAAACAGGAGTTAAATTTTGTCTAGGTTTATTTTTTATCATGCCCAAGAAAAAGAATTTTTCCCCTGTTTGATTCCAAATGTTTTTGTACCATTTTTTCTGTCTTTTGACTTTTGTTGTTATGAAATAACAACTGAAATAATTTACATAAAATTGTATTATTTGCAAAAATAAAAATACTTTTGAAATATAAGCTTCACTTGCTTATACACTTGTTTAAGCTTCAGTTTTAGTCACAATGCAGCAAGAATGCAAGTCTCAGAAAATCTTCTGCCTACTCTTAAATTCCTATAGATTTTATTAAGCTACAAAATAGAGAGCAGGGCTGAGGTCATAAAACCTGTATTTCAACTATAGAGCATTGAATTTCCCAAGTGAAATACAGTCATCAACTTAATTCACAGACGGAGATATAATCAAATTAGTGACCATAGGGAGTATTCTCTTTTTACTATAAGGTCATACACAAAACTGGGGTGGGGGGAGTCTGTGAGAAAAGTTGGCACAATTTCTACATTCTGTTTATTTACGCATATAGAATAAATTCTACCTAAAGGTCTTTTATTTGACAAATTTCTAAAAGTATAGTGAAATCTCATTTCTCTGTTATAAAATCTCAGTTTGCTACTATATGCTAAAAAGGCTTATGTATCATCTAGTTTTAGGTAGAAATTTCTAAGGGCATGTAATTGAAATAAAAGTTCTAGATAGTATTTAAAGCAGTCTAATTTAGCTACTTACCCCAGCGTTTTGTCTATTGATGTCGAAGCTGAAGTGTACTTTACAGTATCTTTCTTAGATTGAAATTGCTAATTATCCAAAGAGGCAGTCTCCATGGATGGTAATAATTTATTCAATGATTCATTGTAAGCACGAGAGTCGGCATAAGACTAGCATGTTCTACCGTGCAGGTTCTCAGGCTCTCCCGAAGAAACACCTATTAATATTAACAAATTGGCATGACCAGGGAGAGACTTCTAATCTGAAAAGATTTTTTACGTTTATTTTTCTAATTCATTTTGATGCTTCTTGGTATGTATGAAGGTAAAACAATTTTTAAGAATATCACCACTAAACATCTTGGGGGAAAATGTATTTGGCATTGGAGTCTCTCAACTTACTGGTTAATCTCTTTATGGCAAATGGGGTGAGGAAGAAGAAGAATACTTTTTAAATATATTTGACATAAGAAAGGTTAAATACTTTGTTTTCAAACATTGGTGGTCCTCAACAGTCTAACTGTGAAAGAAGGGCTACCCTTGCTTTCGTTATAATCAATATTGATCAAAATGACCCTCCCTTCCTCCCTTGCTTTTTCCCTCTTGCTATATATTAGGAATAGATCCCAAGTGAATCATCAAAACTTGAATTAGAAAAATTCCTAGCCACTCCAATAGCTTCGTGAAAGAACAGTGAACCACACACATTGAAATTGGGAGGCCAGCATAGCAAACAGGAGTTAGAGGAGGTGACCATGAAAAATGTATTGCTGTTCAAGATTTACTGAACTTATCAGCATGATGTTGCTCTAAGGAAAACACTGGAAAATACATGTTGTCTGCCTTGAGGGGTTAAGATCTAAATTAGCCAGATGAGACAAGCTGGACAGAAAGTCACCATAAGAAAGCAGAGGTCCTTAGGGTGAAAAAATGTTGAGGTCAATACAATTTTAAACTTCAACAAACGTAGAGTGAAATTTGCCTGAGAGGGAGTAAAACAAATGTCTTCTTTGTCCTCACATGAATTTTCATCAAGACAGCGTCCCAGAAAACACCTCCGTGGTTTTCTCAAATCTGTGTTCTGTTCCACTCCTAAGGTGAATTTGAGAAAATAAAAATTCTCTGTTAATATACGAGGCCAAGAATCTATTTCCTCACAACGCCTCTCTGAAGGCATGAACCTTGAGCCCAGTACTGAGGTGATTGCTCTTTGTGAAAAGAGTGTAGCAGTTACAACAACTGAGTTGCAGGTCTTTGCTCAGGAAAGTTCAGCAATTATGCCAAATTAGATCTAATCGTTTTAGAATGTGGAGTAGTGTTTATTAATGTCTGAAGGGAGGTCCTAAATTTCCATCCCCCCACCCAAAACTCCCGTTTTGACTTTAACTGTCATTTTAAAAGATGAAAGGGCTGGCTTCATTAAGCAAAGGAGCCTTGAATTTCATTTCTTAATTTAAAACACACACATGCCACATCTATTTCTAGTTGAAAAGCCTGGTTATCTTTCTAAGTTTTCACCCCATTTTTTCAAGATAGTTTATTGGATGGTGAAACAGGAACATCATTCTCTAGTGGAAAGCAATTTTTCCTTTTTTCTCATTGTTCACTCACACTATTGGCTACTGTATAGTTTTTCACTCTTCTTGGGCTTATAAACTAATATTCAATGTTTTTGAATTTCAGTATTCATTTTAAAGGTTGAATTCCTTTTCATGAGGGGTATCCTGTCAACTCTGGAAGAGGAGTGAAAAGCATGCATACAGAAGCCATGAAACTGAAAAAAGAGACTCCTGGTCTTCCTGGCTTTCTTGTTTGCAGTTTTTCAAATGTGCAAGAATGTTAGATGTCTGCTACGTCAAGGTTAATGTGGATCCTAGGAAGCAGTTTCTTATGACATCCCTGCCCAATCTGGAAAACGACACAAACAAAAGCCAAGCAGTCAGCCAACATTCAAATAACTGATGAAAGAGAGAAAGGAGCTGTTGTCACTTGGCCCCTCATCAGTTTCACTGGATGAACACACCCAGCCCTGGTTTAGACGAGGTGAGATTACATCAGGCTGAGTGATCTGGGATGTGCTGAGCGAGTGGGATCGCAGATGGGTGTTAAGTGTAGGTGCAGGGTGCTGGGAAAGGAGACCCAGAAGGGCCACAGTTTTAAGGAAACAAGGTTCTTAACCTATTGCACCTGACTGACACAACAAAGGCTCTAGCACATTCATTTAGCAACAGTTAGAGCTCACAAGGATCTAGGGTATAGCACAGGGAACTATAGTCAATATCTTGTAATAACTTATAATGGAAAAGAATCTATAAAAGAATATATTTAGGTATAAATGAATTTCTTTGCTGAACAATCATGAATCAACCATACTTCAATAAAAAATGACATAAAAAATATATGTATATATATATATGTAAAATGGATTCAGTTTGCTGTACATTGTAAATGAACTATCCTTTTTTTTTTTTTTTTTTTTGGCTATATGGCTTGTGGGGATCCTTAGGTCCTCCACCAGGGATTAAATTCTGGGTCACTGCAGTGAAAGCTTGGAGTCCTAACCGCTGGGCAGCCAGGGAACTCCCCTTTCAAGTATACTTCAATAAAAAAAAAAATAATAATAGTTAGAGCTTTCGATTGCTCCTTAAGAATCCTGGACACATATTCCCCCTGGTTGGATCTGCCCCATGCTTTGAGAGAAAGGGATGCTGGATGCTCCACCTACTTCTCCACAACTTCCGGTGGGAAGAACATGATCGTCTTCTGAGAAACTTTTTGCATGTTTGCGGTGTGTGAGCACAGTTTCGTCCAGGCCTTGTAGCACCAATTTATGCTCTCACAAAGAATTTATGAGTGTTCATTTTTCTCACATTCTTGACAAATAGCCAGTGGTATGATCATTCTTTTCTAAACTTTAGCATTCTGATGTGAAAAAAGAGCTTATTTTAAATTTAGATTATGCTTCTGTTAGGTTACATATACTTTTACTTGTTAATTGGTAATTTAGATTTCTTCTTCCATGAATTGCCAATTCATGGCCTATTTTATAAAGCTTTTCTATGCGATTCTTTGTCTTATTGTTTTTAAAACTTTATTCCTGTAAATTTATTTTAGATACCCCTTCAAGAAAACTTTTGGTCTCAGGGAGTCTGATTATCTAGGTAAAAAGGTACTTTCCAAGAATAGCTTTACTTTAGCATCTTTTGGGATGCATAGAAAAATCACTGGCCCTGGGGACCAAGAGCCAGGTCTTCCTCCTCTGACTGTTCTCAACTAATGATGTGACCTGGAGGATGCCACCTGACTCTTTTTTCTTTCCTTTTATTAAGGCACTGCTGTGGCTGTTTAGTTGCTAACTCATGTCTGACTCTTGGCAACCCCATGGACTGTAGCCCGCCAGGCTCCTCTGTCCATGGGATTTCCCAGGCAAGAATACTGGGTTGGGTTGCCATTTCCTTCTCCATTTATTAAGGTATAATTGACAAATAATATTATATGTATTGAAGTATACAATGTGATGATTTGATATATGTGTGCATTGTGAAATATTTACCACAATCAAGTTATTAACTTGTGTTAATTTAATGTGTTAATTTAACACATCTTTCACTTCATATACTTACCTCTTTTTGTGGGGGTGAGAATGCTTGCAATCTACAGTCTTCACAAATCTCAAGAATATGCTACAATATTACTAACTATAATACCATCCTGTAGATTAAACTCTCAGAATTTATTCATCTTATAGCTGAAAGTTTGTATCTTTTGGCCAACATCTGCCTGTTTCCCATATCCTCCAGCCTCTGGCAACCACCATGCTAATTTCTGCTTCTTTGAGTCTAATTTAGTTTTAGATTCCACACAAAAGTGATGTCATGCACTATTTGTCTGTGTTTGGCTTATTTCACTAAAAATAATGCCCTTTGGGCCCACCCATGTTGTCACAAATGGCAGGATTACCTTCTTCTTTATGACTGAGTAATATTCCACTATATACAATATGATATCTTTATCCATTCATCCGTTGACAGATTATTCTCACAACTTGCTGTTATGAATAATTCTGTAATAAATATGGGAATGCAGATGTCTCTCTGAGATATTTATTTTATTTCCTTTGGATATATATCCAGAACCAAAATGGTTGGATCATATGGTAATTCTATTTTTAATTTTTAAGGAACCATGATACTCTTTTCCATAACGGCTGTACCAGTTTATATTCCCACCAGCAGTGTGCAAAGTTTCCTTTTTCCTCCATATTTTCACCAACATATATCCCTCTTACATTAAAGTTTCCCTTTTAAAAAAACAAGGGATAAAACAAGATGCCTTATATATGAATATGTATATGAATAAGTTCCAGATTCATAGTCTATAAGTCATTTACTCACTTATCCTACATATACTCACTGGATGCTGAATATTTGGGAAGCACTATGCTAGGGGTTGCACATACAATAGAAAATGAGTGTGACCCATGCTTTCATGGAGTTTATAGTTTCTATAGAGCAGAGAGGCTATTCTTGATCACACAGATGAATCTGTAACTATGTGCTATGAAGGGCTCTTGAAAGAAGGCAATATGATTCTATGAAAGCTTTGTAACAGAAAAGACCGGGCCTAAACTGAGAGGACAGTGAAGATCTGGGAATGTTTCCATGAGCAAGAAACTTGGAGGATAAATAGCAGTTAACCACTGCCGGGGTTGTGGAGAGCAGAGTGGCCCAGGGACAGAATAGCCGTATGTAAAAGCTCTGAAAGCAAAGCAGTTGTGTAGACCAGTAGTCCCCAAAGTGGGCTGTGTAAAATAATCCAGTGAGGTAGGTGTAGGAAGAAAGTATAAGACCCTATAAATATTTTTAGCAAAAATAAAAAATGTTAATTTTGAAAGTATTTAACATATGGGCTGACGCATGTGGCCTCATTCATCCATTACCATAGTTTCATGTGGTAAGTGAGCATTCTAAGAAGGAGTGGAAATTCCCAAGCCTCTGGTTGATCCACAGTATCCTTGTTTGTTCACTCAGCACGTAGAGACATGTTATAGTTTATACCTATGTCATCCTAACTGGCAATTATAGCTAATAATATCAGTTTAAATTAATTCTCACTAAATGGACAAGTAGCTTTAAAAGATTCCAGCAAGAAAATCATCAACTGAAGATAATACTTTACAAATAGTGCATGCACAAATGCACAGCAAGCGTATGGCAGAATTGGCCTTCTCTTGCTCCTCAAACAAACTCCTCATTAATCTAACTATAAGGAAAAAGTAATGATGCAGGCAGTTAGATCTGATCAGAAGTCAGAAAAAAATCATCAGAAAGACTGCTTGAAATTGGTATTTGCATCCACTCTGAACCTTCCCTTAACCTAATGATGCTTTTAACACCAAGGGAGAAGGCACTGCCTTTTGAAAGAAGCTTGGTTCAATAAAGAAAACATGTGAAAAATGGATGCTTAGAAATAGTTCCAACTTCATGTGATTTTTATTCTTGAAAATATCATGTATATCTCCTACAAAATTTCTTGTACCTCTACAGTTTAAAGACTTGAAAACTAAAATTATCTGATCTGTTTTCAAATCCTCCAGATAAAGAGTTTCAGTGAATTTTGATTGAGTGTGTTAACCATATTAACATGCCACACCTCCTGATTCACTTTTAACAGGGATGAAGGAAATTCACTTTTGGAATTTCAACAGAAATGCTTTAATAATTGGAGGGTGTGGTTGAAGGCCAAGTATAAACACAAAGCTTTGGAAAGTGTAACTACTGATGTGCTCCTTCTATTCAGATCTATAGATCTTTGCAAAGAAACTGTTTCAGTTTTTGACAGATAATAAAATTAAGTATTTTATTAAGTATTTAATTAAGTATTAAAAACAAAACAGATTTTGAACAAGAATAAGAAATCTTCAATAACAAACTGTACATATTAATATTTAGGTGAGAGTGGAAAGTTGTTTTGCATTACTAATAAATAAAATAGCATGACTTTGTTTAAGTCATAAAAGATCATTCTTTTCTAATTTCTATTTAATGTTTCATAATGTGTGATTCTTAATTTACAAATGATGAAGTATACTTTTAGTGATGGTGCACGCTTATTTTTCCAACTGATTTTAATTGTTAAAAATGATTAAAGGCTACCAACACTGGTCTCAGTGTTAAGAGCTCCTGGACCAGGGATACCACCATGGGTTCACTGGTTCCAGAACAGGAATTTGATCTATTCAGAAAGCATGGAGCAGCGGAATCAATTGTTCAATGATCTGGTCATGCTGTGGTGCTGTTTATAGCTACATATAGATTCCTAATTCATAATTCACTCCACATAGGACAATGAACCAACTGTCTGATGATAGGTGATGATAATAATTTACTAATATTTGTCATTTCAGCTCTCAGGCAAGGTTCACACTCCACCAAGCAAATGGACCATTGATCAAACATTGGTTTGTTCAGGTGACAACTATATTATAGGGTCTGTTTATCTCACTGGCACTTAGGAAATTCAGTCCCTAAATGGATCCAGATGATCTAGCTGTTTTTTCCTCTCTCTGTCTCTCCTCCGTGTGTGTGTGTGTGTGTGTGTGTGTGTGTTGGGAGACATATCAAGAAAGTTAAGATGCAAATACAACCAAAAAAATGAGAGCATTAAGGAGTAAACATAGTGTTATTAATTTGTGTGTGTGTGTGTGTGAGGGGATTTTTCTCATTCCCATTCACTGCTGGTCCTTCCTTTCTGTATAGTATTTCCCACTATTTTCGTAAATGATACATTCCAGAGGGCTGAAAGTCATACTTTCTATATGTACATGTCACATTGGGGGATTAATCAATGTTAAACATGGTCATGGGTCACCTCACCTTGTTTTAATGTGGAGTCTTGAATTGACAGAGAAAAGTTGTCTTCCTAATCCAGTCCCATTTCTAAGAGGTTTAGCATCAGTCACAGGGCAGCTGGAATGAGGCATAAATCACTCTATTTCCCACGTGTAGCAGTTTCTTCTTGGTTCCCTCCTTAGCCCTTCAGTTACTCATATTGATGACTTACTTTGGAGTTTTTGGTATCATCTTTCTTGGAGACCTGTACTTTATAAATGACAATATTTCATCAAAATGATCATGTGTTTTTTGGCTTTCAGACTGAATTGTATCCCATTCCAAGGGATGGTTTAGGGAGATATGAGGTCATTTTTTATCACTATTTTTAATAAAATAGGGTAAAGCATAGAAAAAATCAGTCTTCCAGAAAATAAACACTTTGATTCACAGCTAATTTATGGTTGTTCTAAGTTGCTTCTTTCTCCTCCTATCTCGTTGTCCCCCTGTCACAGAGTATGTGTATGCATGCTTAGTTGTGTCCAACTCTTTGCAACCCCATGGACTGTAGCCTGCCAGGCTCCTCTGTCCATGAAACTTCCCAGGCAAGGATACTGGAGTGGGTAGACATTTCTTTCTCCAGGGTATCTTTCTAACCCATGGACTGAACCTGCATCTCTTATATTGCAGGCAGATTCTTTACCTTTTGAGCCTACCAGGGAAGCCCACTCAAATAATTTTGTTGTTCTTTAAAAGGGATGCTGTATAAGATGAGATTAGAGCTGCATGAGAAGATCAGAAAAATAACAGCTTACAATCATCTAACATGTTAGAAGTGACGTTAAAGTTGGAACAAGCCAAACGAGTTATTAAATTATAAGCAGCCATTTTGCCAATAAAGACCTCATTTAAAGGCCATAGAATCAACATTAAGAGGCCAGGGTGGCAGCCTGGAAGGACGTTGCTGTTGAGCCGCCGAGAAGGAGAACTACCATGTCCACTGCTTTGGCAAAACCTCAGATGCGTGGCCTCTTGGCCAAACGTCTGCGATTTCATATTGTTGGAGCATTCATGGTCTCTCTGGGGTTTGCAACTTTCTATAAGTTTGCTGTGGCTGAACGAAGAAAGAAGGCATATGCAGATTTCTACAGAAATTATGATTCCATGAAAGATTTTGAGGAGATGAGGAAGGCTGGTATTTTTCAGAGTGCAAAGTGATTTGGAATATAAAGAATTTCTTGGATTGAGTTCCATGGAAGTTTGTCACTTTCCTGTGTTCCTGAACTATGAAACTATGACTATCTGGGGTGAGAAATAGTCTCTCAATAAATAAACAATTAACAAATACTGTGAAAAAAAAAAAAAAAAAAGAGGCCAGGGTGATATCAAAAAGGTAAAATTGCTGGGTTGCTAATGAATAAATATAGGTAAATGCAACTTTAATGTAAATGGGTAATTTCTCTGCAGTCCTCCTTCTGCCTCTACCCCTTAAAAAATGTTTGTAAATCTGTTAACAGTCTATCCTGTTGCATGCATAATAAAATAAAGCAGAGAAATAGATAATACTAAACAGTGATTCAACTCAACTCTAATAATAATAACAATGATAGCTAAATTTTGGGGGCATAAATTCAATGCTAAGAACTATGCCAAGAACTCTGTTTCCATTATCTTACAGAGACCAAGGAGCAGAGTTAAGTAATGTTACCAGTTGATGCAGCTGGTCAGTGGTGTAACCAGACATTATATCCGGGCTTTTTGACCTCAGAGTTCATGTGTTTAATTACTGTGCCATTTTACCTCATCCACATTTATTTTCTGATGACTTAATATTGAATGAGCAACAGTAACCCCTCTGTAATAGTTTTCCTCCTACAAGTACTTGGCATCCATCAATGTTTATAACTTTTCTCTCTTGTCTTGCCCACACTTCATAATTACCTGCTTTCCAAGTATAGTTTTTCTACTGGTTTCCTTGTGGTTCATGTCCCTATTTCGTCAGCTCTTAGCACAGTACCTTGTCCAGAGCAGGCATTAAATTAGAAGTTTGTTGAATGAATGAGTGAATGTCTAGTTATTTCCAAGCAAAGCCCTCTCTCTTGTGTGTCAAAGGGAACCATTAGCTTTGACCACTGCATTTGTAACTCCAGTTCTCATTTTTGATACATTTTCCGCTTATGAAAACATTTGAAACCCTCTAATCCATTGTAAAAATGAGTTCTTACGTCTAGCACTTTACACATACACACACATCTTAATTTTATTTTTTGCAAAAGTAGTGCTGGCAGTTTGCAATGGGTTTTTGAAGTCATTCCTGGCTTCATACTCAGTGCTATAGGCTGATGATGTAAAGTTCTCTCATCCTTTCCCAGGAGGGAGGCACCCTTACAGCACAGATGTTTTTCCAATTTTTCTTCAGTTTACTAAAACTCAATTTATACCAATGATCTGACTCCATGAATATATAGTAGGCATTCAGGAAACCATCAGAAACTGTCAGAATTCCTTGCAGTTTTGAGTGAGTGACTGATTGAGCAGCCCTAGGTATTTCTGAAACTTGGTATGAAAAGAAAAATCCATGGATTTATGTCACTTACTGGAGTTCCCAGTGACTAGCTCTTGGGCATTGTTTAAAACCTCTTTCAGGATAAGTGACATTTGTAAATTGATTCATACAAACACATACATGTTTCTAATTTCTTATTATTTGCATAGTGAGTTAGTTGTTTTGGTGTTTGTTTGTTTGTTTTTTGTTTTTTTTTTGCTGAAGACTCTTCATTTCTTGAGAATCCTGAAGATAATATCGTCCAGAGTTGGAAGGCAAAAGCAGCGGAGAGGAGTAAGTCAGATACAGACAAATAGTAACTGATAACATTTATATGTGAATCTTAAAAATGATATAAATGAACTTATTTACAAAACAGAAATAGACTCACAAATACAGAAAACGTAGGATTGCTGGAAGGGATAGCAGGGGGAGGAGAGGAGAGATATATTAGGAGTTTGAGATTAACATAGACACAGTACTGTGTATAAAATAAACAACAATGACCTATCACATAGCACAGGGAATTATATTCAATATCTTATAATAACCTATAATGGAAAAGAATCTGAAAAAGAAAATATATATTTATATATTTGTGTGTAACTGAATCACTCTGCTGTATATCTGAAACTAACACATCGCAAATTACTATATTTCAATTAAAAAAAAGGTTAAAAAATATGCATGTACGATTTTCTACTACAAATGGTAGCATATTGTACTCACACCTCTGTATCTTGCCTTTTCCATTTAACAAAGTATCTTGGAAACTATTTCATACTCCAGTATCATAGTGGACATTTGATGGCTGCTTACTGGGCATCCATTCTCCCCTCCTTTCCTGTAATGCTCAGATTTTCATTTACTTGTCTGTGCTTCCCACAAAACTTCCAGGAAGCACTGAATCCAGGACTGACTGGCCAAAGCTAATCATTACTTTGCATTCTCATGGCAGATATCAGCTTGTATAATCCAAGGGAACTTCCAGACCCTTACTTGGAATGCTGGGGCATAGGCACTCTCTTTGCCTTAGAATGGAACTAGAAACCCTAATTATGGTTGATAGGTCCCCCACCATCGGAAAGAACCAGGCTTGGCCAGAAGCTATTATCCCTGATAGAACAGCAGAGAGATGGGAAAAAACTGAGTCCTTGAGGATTTTTCATTTATAGGACCTAATAAATCTCCTTTATTATTTAAATCAAGTTTGCAGTGGATCTTCTGTTACTTGCAACATAAAAACTGTCATGATTCAGGTTCATATAAGTCTACTTCCTTTTTTTTTTAAAATGGGCTCAGTATGATTGCATGACAATATACTTAATGAACATTCAGGTTATTATAGTGGGCTAGTAATGACCATAATACAAGAAGCAACACGATGTGTGTCTTCACACACATGTTCCTGTCTATCAGTAGGATAAATTTTTAGAAATTGAATTGGAGATTTGGCCATATGTGTATTTTTAATTCAGTAGGCTATTTTTGGAAATATAAAGATTTAGTAAAGAAGTTGCCTTAAGGACAGGGAATGTGGTTGAATGGATAGTCTTCATGTATTCTTTTTAAATGACTTTTGTAAAATAGCCAATGGGAATTTGCTGTACGTCTCAGGAAACTCAAACAGGGTCTCTGTATCAACCTAGAGAGGTGGGATGGGGAGGGAGATGGGAGGCAGGTTCAAAAGGGAGGGGATATATGTATACCTATGGCTGGTTCATGTTGAGGTTTGACAGAAAACAACAAAATTCTGTAAAGCAATTAACCTTCAATTAAAATAAATAAATAAAAAACAGGTGAAATATTGACTTTTTTCCAGAAAAGGGGGAAAAATACCCTTAGAAACGTTATTCTACGTATCTTTAAAGGAATCAGAACTAGTGAAAAAATGAAAGTGTTAGCTACTCAGTCTTGTCTGATTCTCTGTGACCCCATGAACTGTAGCCCACCAGGCCCCTCTGCCCATGGAATTTTCCAGGCAAGACAACTGGAGTGGGTAGCCATTCCCTTCTCCAGGAGATCTTCCCGACCCAGCGACTGAACCCAGGTCTCCAGGACTTGAACCACCAGGGGAGCCCAACTCTTCCATTTTATAAATTAGGAAACTGAGTTCCTGGGAAGCTCAGGGGTTGCCCACATAGCAGTTAAGAGCAGAGAAAATTGAGAATCTAGGTTTCCAGACTTTTCATTGGTGTTCTTCCGTCAAATAGGGAGCCTGGAAGCAGATTCCATGTGAAGATGATAGAAGTTGCACCTGGTTTACAGAGGTAACTTTTCCAGTCCAAGTTTATCCTCATTAGTCCTCAGGCTGGAGTTGCAACTGCCATTTGTTACACAATGAATCAAGCATCTGAATAAATCCTGAAACAATGAATTTTTGTCATGTTTCCTGCAGGGAGGGGTGAGTTCTATTTCGGGGGCAGGAAACTGAGGGATTGAGATTAGTTCCCTACCACAGGGTGCACAAGAACCAAGTTCCCAGCCAGTAGGATCCCAAGCTGGATCTGAATTTGACATTTTCCAAGGGCCTCTCACTGAGAGGAGCTGTGCAGAACGCTGGGCTTTGTGATGTAAATGCAGAGCAGGGGGCCCTGGCCCAGCACTTCTTTGTATTATACTGAATGGCAGAGGGCTCCTTGGATATGTTCTTGGCCAAGGTCTACCCCGCCGGCCCTGCTACAGGAAAGCACAATGACAAGAATGAAACAGTCAAAGCAGCTATGAAAAGACTTGGATAAACTAAAATACAGAAACTCATGCCTGGGAGTTGGAGGGGTTTCAAGAGTTTACTTTAGTTAAGCAAAAGGTCACAGGTGTGTTTATTTATTGGATAAATTAGAAAAATCTCTTAATATCTCTGGTCTCCAGTCCCCTCATTTCAAATTTTCCTCCATGCTAGCTCTTGGGATGGCTCTGACCCTCAAACTTAATTGTGGAAATTCACTTGTTTCTCTCCTTGCCCCCAAAGAAAATATGATTTTTAAAGTGGAAACTGTTATTTAGCATGACAACTTTATTTCACAAATGAGAAAAGCGGACTCCAGTGATTTAATAGAATGTAGTAAGTCTATGCGTAGCCTGGTCTAATAACTAGACTTTCTGAGGCCCTGTCTCATAAAATCTCTAACTTTTAAAAATATGCCTAAGAACAGAAGCATCTAGCCATTTTACCATTTCTAAAACATAAAATACTATTATTTCTGTTTTAGTAAGAATCTTTCTTTTTAGATATTCATGCGGAAACTTATGACATTGTATAACTATATTTATTTCAAAATACTTCAATAAAAAGCAAAATGTAAACAATTGTTAAATCTAGAGGATGGGAAAAAAGTGGTCCTGAAAAGTTTTCACAACTTTTCTTTGTATTTGAAGACTTGTTGTGAATAAGGGAGGAGAAATCATGCTCACACGTTAAGCATGTCCTGGAATTTAAAAGCTCCGTTTTTCTAAAGCAATACAAGTTCATTGAGGAAAATCTAGGAAGCACTGGTCTACAAAGGAAAAACAAGGTCACTTAACCTGCTCCCAGCCCCATTCAGAGAGAACCATCATCAACATTTTGAGAGTATACCTTTGCAGTCCGTGTTCTGTGTATAAATTTACATACACATTTATCTGTACCTGTGGGTCACACTTTACAGTCCATTTTATTTATTTATTTTTAAGGTATTTGTCTATTTGCCTGCGTTGGGTTGTAGTTGTAGCCTAGGGGATCTCTGTTGCTTCACGTTGGATCTTCTATTTCTGCACACAGACTCTCTAGTCGTGGCACTCAGGCTCTGTAATTATAGCACACGGGATTAGCTTCTCTGTGGTGTGTGGGATCCTAGTTCCCTGACCCAGGATTGAAGCTGCCTCCCTTGCATTGCAAGGTAGATTCTTAACCACTGGACCACCAGAAAAGTCCCTACAGTCCATTTTCTAATCACTTTACCTCAACATATAGGAAACATTTTTTTCTTGTTACTGAATTATTTCCTATATCTTTTCAGGGATGCACATTGATTTGCCATCATTTATTCAACCAGTCTCCTAGTTTAGGCCTTTCTGAGGTTTTCCTCAATATGTAATAATTAGTAGCAAATCTCTGATGAGCATTTCTGAGTCCAAGCGGCACACATCGGTGATTATTTACTCAGTAGTATTACAGGGTGTTTCTTACATGCCAGGCACTGTACTCAAGAAGGCTTTACATGCATTATCTCATTTGGTCTTTTAACTGATGAGGTATATATTTTTACTACCCTAACTTTATAGATAAAAGTTGTAGGCTTAGAGGTAAGTATATAGACTTAAACTTGTTTCTAGTAGTTGCCAAGGCTTGTGTTCTAGACACCGAGCTCCCCTGCTTACATGTCCTGGGAGTGGAATTGCTATGAACCTCAGAGATTTCAGATATGTATCATCATATTGCCTTACAGAAAGGTTGCAGCACACATCTCGCCATGCTATTGATTTAAAAAGAAAAAGTTTTTTAAGAAAAAAACTTTAAGACAACAGGTAGAGCTGTCTCCCTTTTACCTCCTCATTCATCTCTCAGATTTTAAAAACTAGTTAAGTGGTGTTCACTGGCTCAAATGTACATCTCAGTGGCTCTGGTTTTGAGAGAAACTGATAATGCTGTTGAAGTCATGTCATACTAGGGAGTGCTAGCAACTGATTAAAATGTGTGTTCTCTTTTTCCTAGGAACACAGCTACACCATATTTTCTAGGCTTTCTTACAGAGGGTGTGGCCATCTGACTGAATTATAGCCAATGGAATGCAAGTTGACATGACCAATAGAAATCTCCTGTATGCACTCCTCTCTTTCTCCCTTCTAAATGATGCTACAGAGAGAGGCTCTGGGGAGACCATGGAAACCATGTCTTGAAGATAGCACAGCATCTTCCAGTCGAGGTCCCTGACTGAAATCATGGCACAGAACATTGGACTGTTACATGAGCAAGGAATAAAGTTATTCTGAGTTGAACCATCGAAATTTCGAGGCCTATTTGTTACAGCAGCTAATATTGTTCTAAAGTTTTTGCTTTATATATTTTGAAGACCATTGACACCTCTGCTCAATTCTTGACCATTTGTCAAGGAAATCTGAAGCCCTTTCCCTGATGTATTTTTAAATCAAGTTTGTGTAAGTCTAACATTTGTTCTGAGAGATGCTGTTTTCTTGAGGAGGAAGAAAATAATAGACTAGTTTATTTCTATTTTTTTCAAAACAAACATTCCTTTTTTTTTCACACTCCAGGGTCAGAAAGGTAAGTTAATCATTCTCAGGAGTTCTTTGCACACTACTAGCATTGGTCCCTGAGGAATCTCACACTTGCTACAATTATTTTTCCTTCATTCCTAATACTCCTGTTTCTTTTCCTCTAATAGACTGGCATTCTAAGATGTTTGATATATTCACATGGATTTGTATGTATTCTTATTGCATTGGTTGGTGATGTTTTTGTAATTTGCTTATATGAAATTGTGGCATAGATCTCATTTCTTACCATTTTCTCACTCAAAAACTGTTTTCATAATTTATCCATATTGTGTATTTATCTCTAATTTATTAATTCTGTCTGTTGCTTAGAATACCTCCCCATCTTCTCCTAGAGATGGACTTCTAGATTGCCTTAAACCCACCACTACTATAAATAATAGAGTGGGGAATGATAGGTGCTCCCATAAGGCTCTGTGTATTTATCTGGCTGGTATGTGGGAATGCTCGATCATGGGACATGAGTCCTTCCAGGTTACTTCCCAGAATGGTTCATCAGTTTACAGTCTCTGAGAGTTCTCATGGCCTTATGTCATCCTCACCAATTGGCATTATTCTCTTTCACTACATTTTTCTATTCTGTTAAGTGCAGAATAAAACTTCATCTTTGTTTCAACTCATAATTCACATATCTCTGATTAATAACAAGTGTATGCATTTCTTAAGTAATGACCTAGCCATTCAAATCTCCCTTCTGTGAATGACCTGTGATTCCAAAGCAAAACAGCAGAATCCGTTTGGGAAATCCTGTAGGAAATAATATTATATCTTAACTATTTTTGATGTCCAACTTAAATTTCTGTTTAGATAATGTTGCAGGCTGTTTACAACTTGGTAGATTTATTGATTCATCCCAGAAATAAGTGTAGGGCACTATAGCATGTGCTAGGGATATAGAGGGGCATATCAGACACATGGCAATGGGCCTCTTGATTTCTGTGAAATCATGGAAGAAACAGATCAGTGTTTTCTTGTTTTACTTTCTGGAGGAGTAGATACCAAGGTGTGAGCTACCTATAAACCTTGATAAATGATGAGATTCCTTATCCATCTTTTCTTTTCTCAGTTGAGTTTGCAGTGTCCCTGACAAATTTGAACTCTAGATTGCTGGTACTGGTCAACGAATGCCACTGTTGTTGTTGTTTAGATGCTAAGTTGTGTCTGACTCTGTGACCCCATAGACTGCAGCCCACTGGGCCCCTCTGTCTGTGGGATTTTCCAAGCAGGCATACTGGAGTGGGTTGCCATTTCTTTCTCCAGTGAATGCCACTAACAGCCAACACAAGGAAAAACATAGCGCTTCCAACGCTTATTAATTCAAAAGCTCAGTGAGGCATCTTTTCTTAAAAAGAAAAGCCTGAAGTACCAAAATGTTTTGCCAGTATATATATCCCCCCTCAGGAAAAAAAGATTTGTAATCAAATCCACCACCACCCTTCCCCCCAAAATTACAGTTGAGAGAATGAGGTTCAGAGTAAAGTAAAAAATCCCCAGTGTACAGCCTGCTGGAGATCTTCCCAATACGCCACCCTGGTTCCATTTTTCAATGTTGTTTTCATTTGAAACTAGATTCATGCAGCTTGCCTGTGCAAAATGAGAATGAAAAAAAGGGGGGCGGGGAGGGGGTCTGGAAAGGAAGAGAAGGATTAAATAAAAAGTTCTGCTAGGATGTAGCCATCATGATCTAATGCACCATGGGCAGCCCAGCTTCAGGGAATACTGACTTTCAAGGGCTGGTGCTCCCAGGGACAGCTGGCACTCAGCTGGTCACTGTGTTGGCCTCATGTTGCCTCTGTGGCTCCCATAAACTCAACTGATGCTATGTAGGGTTTTTTTATTTTAACTTGCGGCACAGGAAATTTTTCCTCAATGCGTGTAAGAGCTGTTTGATTCCCCAAAGAAAAAGATTTGGCAAGTCAGTTAAGAGGAAAGTAGAAGCACTGAACACATGAGCACATTTTAACAATGTCCAAGTGTAACTTTTATTGCCAACAGTAGACATGCACTGGAATTTGAAACACAGCCCAAATGCTAAATGCAGTTGTTTTTATCTGTGAGGAGAATGTTTGTGGTTTCATTCTGAGATGAGTCACTTTGTTCTGATTTATCCAGTTAGTAAATGTATCTGATTTGTTTTCATTAGGGAGTTCAAAGTTAGTTTTGGGGTTTTTGTTTTTGTTACAGTGAAGAGAACTATCAGGTCTGGTAAGAATAAGAGGATAAGAAGTTTTATCAAAATGCTCAATAAAGATAAAGCCAAGATGTCACCTGCCATGTACAATGAAGAGGGTTTGGAGTCTTGGCATTAAGAGGGGAACTTGGGATTTCAGAAGCTCAGACTTGTGCTGTCAGTATCTGACAGCATCTTTACAAGGCCATCCTGTGCTGCCAAATCAGAAAACTAAGCCTTTTGTGCCTTGTGATCTCAATTTTGTTAAATCTACTAAGTGATTTCATGATGGCATCTAGGTGACATTTATACATTTACTAAAAAAACCTTGAAGTTCCTCTCAGTCTACTCTGCAGGGCTAGATGACTTGGTCCAATTAA
The DNA here is from genome assembly GCF_019320065.1 of Cervus canadensis. Classification (NCBI taxonomy): domain Eukaryota; kingdom Metazoa; phylum Chordata; class Mammalia; order Artiodactyla; family Cervidae; genus Cervus; species Cervus canadensis. The sequence continues at coordinate 61,221,420 of NC_057390.1, read as the reverse complement.
TCAGTTAACTCAGCAGTCTGCTAAGAAGTCTTTCTGAGTGTCTACTACCTGTGGGTTCTTTGTGGGTCACTTGATGCTGTGACTTCGCTAGCATGCAGACACTGTGACCGAAGAATTCAGCCACAATTATATTAATTGTTGTCAGCTGGAGTAATATGCCTTTAGTACCAAATAAATTACAGCCAATTGGACGGATTTATTTCTCCATTAACTTGTTTTTCTTTTTATTCCTTAACCTAGAGCAATAGCGCATGATATTGTGGAATTTTAAACATATATATTTGCAACACAGAAACCAGCTATTAATTTTACCAGTTTTATCATATGAATAATTTCGTCATGTAATAAATAGAGTGTATCATAGAGATATATATTTATCATGTAATAAATATTCTCACCAAAGGAGAAACAAGTGCCGAGCTACCCATAAAATGCGTCAACATATTTTGAAAACAAAAAGTGATCAAGGGCCATTCAGAGTTTTCATTTACATCTGCTGCATTGGAGGAATGTGAGAGCCAAGCTAACTTTAACTGTTAAGACTGTAAACAATTTACCCAAGTAGGGAAAAAAAGGCAAACAAAACTCCTTGGGAACATTTTTTTCCCATTGTTTTTTTCCCCCTCAATGTTGTTTTTCAAGTCCCACTTTGTCTTAAATTTAGTGGAGTGGATCATCATTGTAGTGGCATTTTGTCCCTGAAAAATTTATCGGACTTACTCTCTGGCCTCCATCGCTTGGCAGGATAGAAAAGTCCACTTGAGTACCTCCGAGCATCCCTAATGTTGAGAAAGGTAAGCCTGGGTAGCAAACGTGAAAGAGTCCTCTACATGCCCTGTGGCTTTACTCAACCATGTTTCCCCTTTTATCATTTGTTGGAAAAACCCTTTACTATCTCTTCTTAGTTCCTTGTCCTTTGTTAGCTACAAAGGGCAGATTTTCTTTTGTAAATCCTTAGTAATTAAATGAGCACTTCAGTGGCTGTCGCCCTCAATGGCCTGTTTCCTAGGCTTTTGCCTTTGACAGTCATATTTTGCAGAGGCCCCTGAGATGACTCGGCATCTTCCCCTACTTAACACTAAACCAATTGAAGCCCGTGCTCACTGCATGAAGGAGGAAAAGATTCATTAAGGGCACTTCATTAAGGAGCTGAAATGGGCTGCTCTAAATGTGCCTGAACCGACGGCAATCCAGAGGAGCTGTCTATTAGGAGAGCCACAAAGACAGTTTCGGAAACTGAACTCCAGCTTCAGTGCGGCGGATTAGGGAGAGTGATGGGATTAGTGTTTAATGACTTGGGGCAGGAGACAAAGGGAATTTCGACAAAGAGGCTTAGATATGGAAGAATTAACACTCTCTGTTCCAACCAGGCCTCTGAAGACTTCCAGCATTCTTTTCAGACTCAAAAGCCAAGGGACAGAAAAAAAAAAAGATGAGCAAAGCTTTAATACTTTCCTAACTTTTTTTTAAATGGCAACAAAAATACAGGGGAAATAAAAGAACCCTCTTCACTCTCTTGCACTTGAAACCTCTTTTAAAAATAAGCATCTACAATTGTATAATTAGCCCCAAGGTGAGTCTACCCAAGGTCTCAAGCATGTGCCAGGATGCCTCTCTTGCTGGGGCAAGTCCCAAACCAATGCAGACACAGAAGCAAAACCCAGGGTAGCAGACGCCCAGTTAAGTGGCTTTAAAAGTGCTTCCCTCTCCCTGGCTGTTTATGTTACAGGTGCAACCAAAGGGGCAGAGAGAAACGGCTTCATTGTAAAACCTCCTCCTGGCCCCATTTGGCTCAGACTCAAACGATTCCAGTGTCTATGGCCTGAGAAGTGCTTCATGAAATGAGGTGATTATCCTGCCTACGTGAGGGGATAACTTTGGAAATGCGCTTAAAGGGTGCAAGTGCTCTTGAAAAAGAATCAAGTCAACTTGGAGCAGGGGCTGGCAATGTTGGAGCTTATCTATAGCATTTCCCCGGGCTTGGACAAGAGCACAAAGTCATTATCTAAACATGAAGCCAAATTTAAGTGGCTGACCCAGGAGTGGAGTCGTATTCCCGAGGTTGTTAAGTAAATAGACTCTGAGCACCAAATGCCTTCCAGCAGTAAGGGTGCGATTATGCCCCGCTGCTGAGAATGGCAAAATGCAGGTGCAAATGTTACTGTAGGCAAAGGTACAATCCAAATAGTGCCGTAAATGATCCCGTGCTGTAAACCAATTCAACGTGTCCTTTTTAACCCAACCAAATCGCTTGCAGAAAAGCTGGGTATTCATTTCATGTATTAGCCTGTATGAAATGGTCCCGAAGCGGCTCTAGACACCAAGGTATTATTTAACCCGTGTCGTTCAGTGGGACAATGGCCGCCCCCCGCCGTAATCCATTCAGAGGTAATACCGGCAGTCAGTGTGAAATTAAATACATTACAGGGAAAGAGCTTAATGCATTTTATAGGCAGTTGTTCATCCACATCAAACTTTAGTTTTTAAAATCTGAGCATTTGATCCCATGACAGAAGTGGTGCCTCAAGTCAGAGACTGCCACACTGCGCTGCCAGGAGGTAGAAAAGACTTGGGGGATGCTATAATTGCCTGAAAAGCACCAATTCCAATCATCTTAGTTCTAGAGTGTTACCCTGATGCCAAAGGCCCAGGTAGCATTTGATCCACTTGCTACAGGGCTGGGACCTGCATTTATTGCCCCTTACTTTTCTGCTGAGGTTTTTGCTTGAGGGATGGATGTTTTCCTAGTGCAGCAAAACTCCCATTTCTCATAGCTAAATTGAAGTGGGGTATATGGGCTTCCCTCACCTCACTCCCAGTCCCTCTTGACCCCAGCATGGTCTAGCAGTCTGTTCTTTGTTAAATTGAAAATGTGTAGAAATTTTTATAGAGATCCTCAGCTATATAAATAGCTTTGAAAATTGTTGTAACTTTAAAAACGGGTCAAAAAGGAAATTGAACAGCTAGTGAGCTTCATACCATCCAGTCAGCTTTTTGAAGGGTTACATTGGTCTTTCTAGTAAATGGTTGCTTTTATTGTTAGGGTTTCCACCATTTTTTTTTTTTTTTTTTTTTCCCCTGAGTGGCTTTTAATAGAAAAGGGAGCTTTGGTGGAATTTTCTGATAGAATGTCAAATACATCACTAATGGCTCCTGGCACTGCTTTCGAACGTCAAGAGCGGTTTTGGTCTTGGGAGTGTGACCTGCATGCCACTGCAAAGTTGAGCATCCGGTTCATGGTGAATGTTACTTCTGATGGTGAGTGGTGACCCCAGTGTGGTCCCCAGGCAAGTTCCTGAATTTTTGCAGCTCACAGGTGGATCTTGTGTCCTCATAGATGATGGCCTTGTATTTTTGGAGACTTCAGACCAGACTCTGTTTGGGTACAAAGGCTTATCAAATGGCTCTTTCACGGTATTTTCTTTAGAAGTAGACAAAGGGGTTAGAGCTCTTTAAACTATGGTAAAACTTAGAAGTGCTTTTTCTGTAGTATTGTATTGAAAGTCTGAGAGCTTAAAAACAGTGATTCTCAGCCTTGGATAGGGAGCCAAAATAATTACTGCTAGTGATCCATGAGTCTACTTAGTGTTTAAGCATTCTCTAGGGTCTGAATAAATAACATGTCTCACACATAGATTGTTATTTTAAAAAGAATATTGGTAGATGCTATTATGATTAATAGCATCAAAACTATTTTAAAAGCTTTGAGATTATAGCCATTTTTATCATTATATGTTTGATCAAACCATGCTAAAAGTTCAATTCATATCACATAGGAGTCTAAAGCAATTGGAGGGGGGGGTGCAGTTTGGTATGAAAGTCTCCCAATTGCCAGTAAAAAAATTCTAACTCATACTAACTAAAACCAAAAGGAAAAGTTATTGGCTCAGGTAACTCAGAGATAAGCTGAACTCTGTATGCCTTTGCTTGGCTTCATCCTCAGGTGTGGTTTGTCCAAAGGGTGATGAGAGGGTCCTTGTCACATGATCACGTGGTCCTGAAGACTTGTGAACTCCAGGGAGACTTTATCCCAACATCCGTATTAACTTCGAACTATGATTAAACAAAGTGTGATTGCCCAACACTACTTCGTGGATCCCTCTCTGGACTCACCACAAGAGGTAAGGTGGAGATGATCATCTGATTGGTCAGCATGAATTATGTGCTGACCCCTGAAAGGGGAGGAGAGATGAAGTCCCTTGATTCATAGCCCTACTAGAGTCACATGGACAGAGGGAGAGGCCAATTTCCAAACAAAAGAAGCAGATGCACAGACAAGCAATGCTTACCCTCTGCCAGGGCAGTTCTCATATTTACACTTATACTTACAAGGATTGGGAATTACTGTCCTAGAATAATTATCATCATCAATTGATCCTTTAACCAGGATTCTCTACCAGGTATCAGAAGTCAGCTAAGCCCTGATGAAACCAAGGGAAATACCCCGGGAGGCACTGTTTGCAGCCAACCTCAACTGTGATTTGTGTGTCTTTGCATATCTGAGTGGGAGGAGAGGAAACGGGAGCTGCCAAAACAAAAATCAAAATCCCCTTAAAATTCAAATCTCAATTCTCTTCTATAAATTTAAAACACGACAGAACAAACTCATGCAGCACTTCCCTGGTGGTACGTTGGATGGGCATCTACCTGCCAATGCAGGATCACGGGCTTAATCCCTGGTTCAGGAAGATTCCACATGCCATTCAGCAGCGAAGCCTGTGGTTGAGAGCCACAACTACCGAGCCTATGTGCTGCAACTACTGAAGCCTGTGTGTTTAGAGCCTGTGTTCCACCACAAGAGAAGCCACTGCTGTGGGAAGCCTGTGCACTGAGACAAAAAGTAGCCCCTGCAACTAGAGAAAGACCAAGCAAAACAACAAAGTCTCAGCACAGCCGGAAATAAATAATTAATTAAAAAAGAAACGCCTTTATTAAAGTAAATAAACACATGCGTCTATATACACACATCTCCATCACTACCACCACCAAACGGATACAAGCTATAAGGGTTTATTTATAACAAGACCAACAACATTTCTTTCTGAGCCTCTTCATTTGTCTTCAACTGTTGTGTTCTTTCAGTCTGGGTCCCTTGGCTAGGAAAGGTCATATCTGAGGTCCAGGGCTCTGAATAACACAACTCTCCTTATTGCTACATCTCTGTGTTAAGTCCTGTCAGGCTCTTTTTCCTGGGTAATTAATTTCTCTCCAGGAATCAGTAAAGAAAAGAAAGTGCCCGTTTCTTTCCCTTGTTTCTGTCTTCCAATCTTTTCCCTTACCCTTCTGTCATTACCCTTCATTTCCTTAATTTTCGCTATACTTTTACCATTCACCCTTCTCAGCTACAGGCATTATGAACAACTGATATGATATGAAGAGCAGATGGCCTGACTCTTACAATAAGAATAGTGGTGAAGCAAGCAAGCAAGCAAGCAAAGTCGCTCAGTCTTTGCGACCCCATGGTCTGTGGCCTACCAGGCTCCTCTGTCCATGGGATTTCCCAGGCAACAATACTAGAGTGGGTTGCCATTTCCTTTTCCAGGGGATCTTTCCAACCCAGGGATCGAACCCAGGTCTCCCGCATTGCAGGCAGACGCTTTACCCTCTGAGCCACCAGGGAAGCCCCATAAGGTGATGATAAAAATGAACATTAATTGAACCTTTGTTGAGCTCTATATCTTCTTATTAATCTTTGTATTATCTTATTTAATCCTTATGTCAATCTTATAGAGTAGTGGAACCATGTGAGTTTTATTTGGAGAGTTGTCCAACCTTTGAACTCATTTTCTGTGTTTGAGAAATTACTGATAATATGAATTTAGATGGAATATCTCAGTACAGAAGCTAAAAAATGTTCAGATACTTGTTGTACGAGACTTCCTTGCAGCTGGGGTGTGGGCATATGACCTACACTCAGCCAAAGAGTGATATCTGCCTCAGACTTTAAGATGGTAGTTAGGGATAAGAAAGGCAAGAAAGTTGAGAATTTGTTTCTCAGATAGTGGTGACATAGGTGGTTTCAGCATGCAGCTCCCAGGGGCTGCAGTGTTCACGGGGTGGCAGCCAGTGTCCAAGGCTAATAGTAGTGGTGGATAAATTCCACTATTCCGTGTCAGCAGCTGCAGTGACAAAGTCTCCACCAACTAGCTTTAGAGCATCATTTTGGCTGTGGTCTGGCTATTGCCTAGATCCCTTCTTTCTGCCATTTCTGAGTCTGGTTCTCCAGTCTTTGATGTTTTGTTAGAAACATAAAATATAATATGGGTGCTGTTCCTGAAGTTGAGCCACAAAGAAGCCTTCCCCTTGAGCTCCCTCTTATTCTTGCAGTAAATTCCTTCCTGTCTAAATCAACCTTTGTTAGTTTATATCACTCAAAACAAAGAACTCTGATGGATACAGGCATGTTAGTTTTGATTTCATCTTAAAAACAGTTAGAAGACCTGAATGGACATTTTTCTAAAGAAGACATATAGGTGGCTAATAAATATATGAAATACACGCAACATTGCTCACTATTAAAGAAATGGAAATTGAAACTACAATGAAGTATTACCTCATTTCTGTCAGAATGGCCGTCACCAAAAAGTCTACAAATAACAAATTTTGGAGATGTGGAGAAAAGGAGACACTCTTACACTGTTGGTGGGAATGTAAATTGATACAGCCACTATGGAGAACACAATGGAGGGTCCCCCAAAAACTAAAACAGGACTACCACATGATCCAGCAATTCCACTACTGTATATATATCTGGAAAAAATGAAAGCTCTGACTCAAAAAGATTCATGTGCCCTGGTGTTCATAGCAGCACTGTTTACAACAGCCAAGACATGGAAGCAAACTGAAGTGCCCATCAACAGATGATTGGATTAAGACGGTGTGGAGACACATACACACACCCATTACTCAGCCTTAAAAAGGAATGAAATTCTTCCATTTGCAGCAATATGAATGGACCTGGAGATTATCATACTAAGTGACATATATCAGAGAAAGACAAATATATCACTCATATATGTGGAAACTAAAAGAAAATAATACAAATGAATGCCTAGGCAAAACAGAAACAGACTCACAGATTCAGAAAATAAATGTGTGGTTACCAAAGGAAAGTGGGAGAGAGTGAGGAACAAATGAGGTGAATGGAGTTAACAGATATAAAACGCTAAGTGTGAAACAGATCAGGAGAAAGGCTACAGTGAAGGAAACTGTAGCCATTATCTTTGCAATAACCTATAATGGAGTATAATTTGCAAAAGTACCAAACCACTATGCTGTAGACCTGAAACTAATATAATGATAGAAATCAACTGTACTTCATTAAAAAAAGAAAGTGGAAATTATTTTTTTAAAAAAAGAAAAAGATTTGGTAACCCAGGATTAAAGAAACAAATACACTATGCAAGCTCAAGCAAATCGTTAGTGCTAGAGCCAGGCTGACTTGAGAGCCCATATTCACCTACTGCCCTTCATACAAGCAGGGAAGAAAAGACCAGGAAGTGAGACTGGTCTGATTATAACTTAGGAAGACATAGATGTCCTTGATTAAAGTCTCAGTTTGGCAAAGTCTTTCCCAAAGTCACAGTTATTTGGGTAAACTTTCTGTGTCTAGAAAATGAAGTTTGGTCTAGATCAGTGGCTTCTAACTTTTGGGGATGGGCTCATATTCCTCCATATTGCTAGCACCCAGTACAAGAGATGATTCATAGGAAATGCTCAAGAAATAGTTGTTAAATGAATCCTAACCACCTAATGCATCTAACCAGGTTTGAACTTTCAATAAAGCATAGTATAGCCCCAGCAATTTCCAAAATTCAATTTCTCTCACCTCCAAACAGTAAGGCACTTAATGCAAACCTCCCTTCAGCATTTCAGTCTTAGGTTTGAGACTCTTTTTCAGAAGCTCATGGAGAGATATACTAATGTATCCCAAAACCATGGATGACTCTTGATTAGGGTTTTCACTCAAGTTTAAGAAATGTGGTTACTTTTCCCCATAGTTTTTTGTTGTTGTTGTTATTTGTTTGTTTGTTTATATCTCAAGGGCATGGAGAATAATCAAGTAGTAAAGGAGTAAAATAATCAAGTAGTAAATAACCCAAGTAGTGAAGACATCTCTTTCTTCCTCAAACCTCTTCTGCTCAAAATAGTATCAAAAGGGCTTAGTGTTTTCTTTCTGTTTGCTGCCAATGGTGCTAAAAGATCAAGACAACTGTCTCCTTCCGTCTTGGGTGCAGAGAACGCATTCCAGAGGCTGCTGTGGAAGGGAGAGACCCCTCCCCCGCTGCCATGTCCCCTGTCTTTCTCCTTTTCATTCCCTCTCCTGGTCTTTTCCCCTTCTCTTTTGGCTGCCCCCACCCTCCTTTTCTCTCAAACCCTACCCAGGGTTTATAGTAGCTGTCGGTGGAGCTGGGCATGCCCATTAGCTGCAGGCAAATCTTGTTTGCCAGCAGGAAGCTGTAGGAATTCTCCCCTAGTGGTGTTTTCACTCTTTATGTGAGCTTAATCCAGGGGATTAACAAATAGATCAGCTGGAGACCTCCTCTTACCATGACAGAATGGGCAAGTTCAAGCAGGAATAGTCCCTGAAATCTCTGCTTCTGCTGGGAGCTAAGAGCACAGCACTTAGCAGTCTCTGGGCAGGGTGTGTCCCCAGAGGAGGCCCCAGTCGCAGAGGAAATAGCTTTGCTGACACGGAGCCTCTCGCTGCTGGCTTCCTATGCATCTTCCTTCTCCACTTGCTGCAGCCACTTCTTTCAGCCCTAATACCACCCCTCCTTACCCCTATCTGGGCCCTGACACTCCCTTATCTCCTGCCACTTACAGGCTTTCCTGATGGTTCAGTTGGTAAAGAATCTGCCTGCAATGCAAGAGATCACATTAAATGCAGGAGGCCTGGGTTCAATCCCTGGGTTGGGAAGATCCCCTGGTAGAGGACATGGCAACCCACTCCAGTATTCTTGCCTGGAGAATCCCATGGACAGAGGAACCTGGCAGGCTACAGTCCATGGGGTTGCAAAGAGTCGGACTGACTTAACAACTTTCCCACCGCCACCTGCCACTTCCAAGCTTCATGGTTTTTCCTGCTTCTTCCCTGTCCTTTCCAAACCCTGCCCAGAATCCATCCTCCTCCTGCTGTGTCCCATGTTCTGTGGTGTCTTAAGATGGGTTCTCCAGAAGCAGAGTGTGTGGTGGGGATTCTTGGTTAAGTGATTTTAGTGGGAAAGTGCTCTTAGGAGAAGGAGTATGAAGCAAGAAAGGGCAGAAGAGAACAAAGGAAGGATAGGGTCTCAGCTGGAGACTATCTTCAGAGTGACCCTATTGGCAGGTCTGGAGGATGAACTGCCCCCACACAACAGGATTTTTTTTTCTTTCTTTTTGGCTATACTGGGTCTTTGTTGTGGCACACAGGCTTAGTTGCAGAATGTGGGATCTTGGTTCCCCAACCAGGGATCGAACCCTAGGCTCCCTGCATTGGGAGCACGGAGTCTTATCCATTGGATGGCCAGGGAAGTCCTGTTGATCTTGAGGTAAGGGGCTTGGTATTTGGCACCACTATGCCAGTCATGTATTGGTTGCTGGCAAGGGAAGAGGAATACTTCCCCATGGAGATGACTCCTGTTCATCCATGTGCCAAGTTGCTCAGTCATGTCCAACTCTTTGTGACCCCATGGACTGTAGATTGCCAGGCTCCTCTGTCCATGGGGATTCTCCAGGCAGGAATACTGGAGTGGGTTGCCATGCCCTCCCACAGGGGATCACCCCAACTCAGGGATCGAATCTTTGTCTCTTACATTCCCTGCATTGGCAGGCAGGTTCTTTACCACTAGCGCCACCTGGAAGGCCAGTTCATCCAGAAATGGGAAGCTGAGGGATGGATGTACATCCCAGCGAAGGAGACCTAGATGGATACTGCAGCATCCACTGTATATGGATTTCAGAAGAGGGCTTCTGTGGCTTTGGATCAGTCCTGGCTCTTATCAGAGCATAAAGCAAGCAGAGCATAGGGTGATGAGACAGATAGAAAAAGAAGAGCAGCACTGCCCAGGGGTGATACCAAATATGTGGTCCATTTCTAGTATGTATCTATAAATGTATACTACTGGTCACTACGTTTAATGTAGTATGACTCCCCTGGCCCCCCTGCCAAGTCCATTTTCTGTAACTTTATACACAGGTAACAAAATCCCAGTCTTCCATCCAGTGTAACTTGAAAAGAGTTCTCTTCCAAATAATTCTAGGCTTTTCCTAAGAGTGCTACATTCTCCCAGCTGTTGCATGTCATCATTCCATCAGAGCCACTGTGCCAGCCTTATTTCCCATTCATACTTGCTCCACTAATAATTATTTCCTCTTATTGCTTCAAAAGCATAAACATCTCCCACATTTCATTCCTCAAGAACTGAAGATGCCTTACAAGAATTGCAAAACAAGAAAGGAAAATTAATCTGGCTGGCTACCAGACTCCTGAACACCTGGGTATTAGACCCCAAGCCCATTGTTGGCTCTTTAACATTCAAGTCCCTGTGATGCCACTTGACACATTGTGGCAATATTTTCAGGTTATCCCAAAAGATGATGCACATGCCAGATGCCTAAGATGCCTGATATTAACTGCAGGAACTGAGATGTCTGCAGTCTACACTTTTTTTCTTTTTATTTATTTATTTATTTTATTAGTTGGAGGCTAATTACTTCACAACATTTCAGTGGGTTTTGTCATACATTGATATGAATCAGCCATAGAGTTACACGTATTCCCCATCCCGATCCCCCCTCCCACGTCCCTCTCCACCCGATTCCTCTGGGTCTTCCCAGTGCACCAGGCCCGAGCACTTGTCTCATGCATCCCACCTGGGCTGGTGATCTGTTTCACCATAGATAATATACATGCTGTTCTTTTGAAACATCCCACCCTCACCTTCTCCCACAGAGTTCAAAAGTCTGTTCTGTACTTCTGTGTCTCTTTTTCTGTTTTGCATATAGGGTTATCGTTACCATCTTACAGTCTACATTTTTTTTCTTTATAAAAGGATTTTACAAAGTTTTACAAGGAAGGACTATGATGAGGGTTTAGCTATGCATGCTGTTTTTTAAATAAAGAAGCCTTTACATATTTGCTTGTTATAAAGATGATCAGATTTCCTCAAATGTCTTCCAAACAGTATGGTCGGCTTGTTCAAGGAGGCTTACCCTATAATATTGCCAACAGGGTGACTTAAAGCTGAGATGGACTTGTTTAGCTGGTTTCTTCACTTCTGGAAACCTCTCCCCACATGCCACCAGAGGCCCATGTCTGTGTCTACATTTCAAGTCCTGCTTTTCTCCATAGTTACTTTTTGGGAAAACCTTCCTATTCCATTTTTCTTGGTCTTGACTCTGTCCATTCTTCAAATTCTCACACCATCCATGGGATCTTCTCCTATTGTTTTTGAACACTTACTGTTCCCTTGGGGTTTCTGTAACACACAATTTAGTTTTTCAGCCCATGGTGGCTTGTATAGATCAGGCTTGTTTCAAGTGTATGGTTTTTCTCCCCAGTTAGACTGGTAAACGCAGAGATTGCATCTTACCCTGGGCAGCTATCGATACTCTCTGAGGCTTAGTTTATAACTATATAGGAAAAAGTGATAAATTAAATCATCTTTAGGCCAACTCAATACTGCAAAATTCTCTGCTTGAGACAGATCATATGATATGAAACCACTTTGGTTTAGAGATGTCTTCCGACCCTCAGATCAGTTTCCAAATGCATCCTGGATCCCTGTGGTCCCTTGGACAGTCTTCAATAAAAGGAACAATCAGAAATCTTGCCTTTCTTTTGGCTGAGAACATGGAAATGAGAATGCTGGCACCTGTGTCTGAGTGCATCTTGAGATCTAGCAGTATCCCCCTTGTTGCTCAAATTGATATCTGAAACTGCGTCATTAGAAAGGAGTTTTTTTTTTTTTTTTTTTTAAGATCTCTGTTTTATAACTTCAGGTCTTCATATCCCTAGGTGGTAAATGAGGCTGTTCACCAGGTGGTATGGGAAACTACAGGGTAAGTACTGTGAAACACCTGAGGAGGGCATCAATTTAACTCCACATTGTAAGAGAAAAAGCAATTTCAAGATAACCTAAACACTATGGGGTAGAGTACAAGCTTTGTATTTGGCCTAAAGATTGCACAAGAAATATCAATGAAACCTGGCATTTACTGGTTGCTCTGGGTTACGTGCTTCTTTCACAAAGACCCAAACATCTCTCTTTTTGTTAAGAAGCCCTGACAGTGTTGCAAGGCATGTCTTTGTTTGATGGGTCTATGAGATATTTACCACTCACAAGTACCTGAGAATTTCGTCTTGAGCTAGAACAGTTTAGGTTTATTTACCCTTAGAAAAAGCAAGGTCCCAAATCTGGGGAATTAGTGCTGGCACCCTGCAGAAAATTTTTGTCTTTACCAGAACATTCTCTTATGGAGGGGTTGGGGCAATTTAGCATTAAAGCATCTGGTTCTTTTCATTACATAGTGAGCTTATAAAAGAGTAGCTGGGTATGGCTGGAGAAGACCTAAAATTCCCTTCAAGTTATGATTTGATTACTAGAAAACGCAGAGTATCTAATCATTTGCACCAGCATAGTTGGTTTTGTTCTTGTAAATTCCTGACTGAAAGCAATTATTTCCCAAGTTTTAGAGACAAATGAACCATAGAAGAGCAGCTGTAGAGCTTGTTGTAAGAAAATATGATAATTACCAAGTTTGACATGTGCTATGACAACAGTCTTGCTCATCAATAGCTTCACTCTAAAAACAGTCATTGAAAACATGTTGGGCAGCCAGTTCTCAATTCTACATGCCAGAGGGAGGGCGTGGCAGTGCAGAAAATCCAACACAACAGATAATCCCCAACCATCTCTTCTTTGGCCTCAGGAGGGATCATATTTTTAATTTTTTGAATTTTTGGGCAGCAGATTCACATCCTTTAATTAGATCTTACACAAGTTATTGTCAATATTAGCATCACTTTCTGGACAGACACTCATCGCTGTCAGGAAAGGCCACCCTGGGCAGCAAGAGAAACTCATTTGGGGATTAAAAATTAGCAGGAGACAATTCTGACATAGATAATCTTCAGGTGGATAATTAAGTGTTGACTGGCACGTAGAGAGGCATTTACATCAGAGGGCTATGCGCGATGCTGCTGTGTAATTGGGTTGGCAGAGGGAAAGTCTTCACTTCTTACGGCAAAGAGTTGCTCAGTGATTGTAAAACAAAACTACAGGGAAAACCAGCTGCCTGAAGACTAAGATTTCAAATCACAAACTGAAGCAGTGATGAGAATATCTCAATCTAAGGGAATTTCAGGAGCGTGAAGTTGGATGGGGGTAGTTGGGTGGTGGTTTAATAGTTTTCAAAGAATATTAAATATTAATCTAATCAAGGATCTTTTCTGAGGTCTCTCCGTTAACTAAAGCCCTCTGGTTTTCTTTTTTAAATCTCTAGCTAAGATTTTACAAAAAGCTTGTGTCTGGCATTTCCAAGTGACACTAGGACAACTCAGTGAGGGGGAAATAGTCTATGGAGGAATCCTGACTTCCCTACTTCTCCTCTGCTGTTCAATGGGGACATTGGTATCAACCTTGCAGGAGAGATCTAAGGATTAGAGAAAATGTATGTAAAGGACTTGGTATTGCTACAGAGGGAGCAGCAAATATGTAATAGATATGTATTACTCTTCCTAATAATATGAATTAAGAGTTAAGAATATATTATTCTTTTTTTTTCCAAAGACTTCTCTGACCTAGACCAGGTGTCCCTTGCTGACTCCCAAAGAATCCCATAGCTTACTTTTTTTTAATGTTTATTTTTATTTATTTGGCTATGCTGGGTTTTAAGTTGCAGAACACAGGATCTTTGATCTTTGTTGCGGCATGTGGGATCTTTAGTTGTGGCATATGGGATCTAGTTCCCTGACCAGGGATGGATCCTGAGCCCACAGTTACGGGAGCGTGGACTCCCAGCCACTGGATCATCAGGGAAGTCCCAAGAATATCTTATTTTTATTAATGATGATGGTATGCCTATGCCAATATCACCTTCTACTAGTGTGTGAAAAGAATAAAATACATAATCTAAAGGACAAGCTCTTTGAATACATATAGTCCTGGTGGTGGTGGTTTAGTCATTAATTCATGTCTGACTCTTGAGACCCTATGGACTGTAATCCACCAGGCACCTCTGTCCATGGGATTCTACAGGCAAGAATACTGGAGTGGGTTGCCATTTCTTTCTCCAGAGGATCTTCCCGACCCAGGGATTGAGCTCACATCCTCCTATGTCTCTAGAATTGCAGGCAGATTTCCGCTGAGCCACACTCTCACAGAGTTAGTTTTTAGCAAGTAGGCCTGGTGGCAAAATTAAGATTTTTGGGCTATTTCAGTGGAGCAAGTTCAGATGTTTAGTCACTATATGGAGGATTACAGAAGATCCTCTGCACACTTCTTCAAGAAAATAATACATGCCCACTTTTCCAGAGTCAACTACGGGTTGTGACTTCTGAATTCTCCTTCTTACCCATTGTTTGCTGTTCTGGGTATTGCTAAGAAGGCATCCATTGGAACTTAAGTCTGTTTGTATACGGGAAATGCACTGAACACAGCACGTTCAAATCACTTATTCATAATTCATTCATACGGAGTTGTGAAAAATAGTTTCTGTCACATGATATGTCCCCATAAATATTTGTTGAGTGAATGTAGGAAGTGCAGGAAGCTAACCAATAGATGTGTGACTATAGAATCGTAACACTGAAAGGAATCTTAGAAATCATCTATTTCTGGTAAAAATAAACAGTTGTTTTAGTTCGTTCAGGCTGAGATAACAAATATCACAGACAGGGTGGCTTACAAACAATAGAGATTTATTTCTTACAGTTCTAGGAGCTGCAAGTCCAAGGTCAGTGTGCTAGCCTGGTCAAGTGAGGGGTCCCTTCCACATCACAGACTTACTGTATCCTCATGTGGCAGAGGGGTTAGCTAGCTCCCTGAGCCCTTTTAAAAAGTATTTATTTGGCTGCACCTGGTCTTGGCTGCAGCCCACAGGACCTTCAATTGCAGAATGTGAACTCAGTGGCCTCATATGGGATCTAGTTCCCTGATCAGGGGTCGAACACAGGCCCCGTGCATTCGGAGTGTGGAGTCTTAGCCCCTGGACCTTAGGGAGGTCTTTTTTTCAAAAAAAAAAAAAAAAATTCATCTCATTCAAGAGGGCTCCCTCATGACATAATCACCTTCTAGAGGCCCCAGTTCCTAATACCTTGGGCATCTTGGGCATTAGGTTTTCAATATATGAATTTGGGAGAGACAGACATTCAGACCACAACAACACCTTAACTATTTCTATTAGAAGATGTGCTAAATCATGTATGCAAACTGTGAAATAGACCTCTATTATAGCTGATTAAAAGAAGATGTGCCTTTATGTATTGTCAGGGCAAGGTGTTCCCCAAATTTTATTTAAAAAAATAAATAAAAAATACACTGTATACTTTCATTTGCATTTTTAAAGTACAATATAAATGTCTGAATAAGCCCAGTAATGTTCAAAATGATAAAAGAAAATTGAACAGTGGTTATCACTAGGGGATAGGTTGGAGAGTGGGTAAAACAAGAGAAATGAGGAGAAACTATACCATTTTGTTTCATGAAATACTGTGCCACTGATTTTAAAAAATAAGCATTTATTACTTTCACAACAGCTAAACAGAAACTAAGAAATTCCATGTAGTTCAACATTCTTTTCTTTTAAAACTTCAAAAAAATTTTAATTTCAGCCTTGTTGTATAACTGAAAAAATTAGATGATATGTACAGTGTATATTGCAGTGATTTGATAAATCTACTCATTGTGAAAGGATTAACCCCATCTAGTTAATTAACAAATCCATCACCTCACATATTTGTCTTTTTTTTGGTAAGAACCTTTAAGTTTTAACTCCTTTAGCAATTTTTATTTATATAATACAGTGTCATCAACTATAGTCATCATGTTTTACATTAGTAAACGTCTTCAGACCTCATTCATCTTATAGCTGAAAGTCTGTACCCTTGTGCCAACCTCTCTCTATTTCCCTCACCCCTTTCAATCATTTTTCTACCCTCTGTTTCTCTGAGTTTGACTTTTTAAAAAGATTATACATGTAAATGATGTCATGCAGTATTTATCCACCAATGGATGAAGGAATGAAGAGGATGTGGTATAAATATGCAGGGGAATATTACTCAGCCCAGAGAAAGAAGGAAACCCTATCATTTGCAACAGCATGGATGAAACTGGAAAGCATTATGATAGATGAAATAAGTCAGAGTACAACAACTACTATATGGTATCACTTTATATGTGGAGGTATCTTGCTTCTTTCATAGAAGAAAAAACAAAAACTCAGAGAAATTCCCAAGGTACAAGCTTGTGGAGAAGACCCTGACGCCGGGAAAGACTGAAGGAAAGAAGAGTGCAGCAGAGGATGCGATGACTAGACAGCATCACTAATTCCATGGACATGAATCTGAGCAAAGTCCGGGAGATCGTGAAGGACAGGAGAGCCTGGCGTGCCGCAGTCCATGGGGTCACAATAAGCTGGACACGACTTGGCTACTGAACAACAAACAATAACAAGAAAGCCTGTGTAAATGAAAGACAATTCCACAATCACTGAGTCTCCCCTCCTCATGTTACAGATGAGGAGACCGGAACACAAAGAAGGGAGCTCAATTATGGCTTCAAAAGCTAAAGCCTGGAGAGAAAAGAAAGTGGATACACTGGGGTTGAAAAAACATATAGTTACTTGGCAATGCTGTAAAATCTATTAGAACTGACTCTCATTTTGGATGATGTAGGTGTTGACTTCAGACAGTTTGGTGAGCAGCATTTATTTTCCTATCTATTATTAGTCAAATGTTGGGAAGGGTACCCGTGATGCCTCCTAAAAGGCTTGCATGTGGTAGTGTCCAAGTTACAATCCTCAAACCTCAAGGAGTATAAAAATTAACATTCTAGCTTAATGATAAAGATAATGTAGATTCAGGATATCAAAACAGGAACAGTTCACTAAAAGAAAACTGTGAAAGTCAAAGGCTGACAAATATGTATCTATTTATATACACATATTTATATAAATTTATAAAATGCATGTACGATAAACCACATTTAAAAGCTACAGCATATTAAACAGAAAAAGGCTAGACTTCAAAGACATTTGCTCTTTGAATAAATTCACCAATGCTCTTTCAATAATTTACTTCATCTCAAGTTACATTTTATATATGTCCCAGTGGAAGAAAATATTGCCTCTGAAATTTTAACAGGAGCATAGAGAAATCCAAATTTATTTATACACTTTTGGATAATTGGTCATATTAATGCAAGAACACAGGGGTCATATTTTGATGCAGCGAGATTGTGTATTTTATTACATACCGCAAACCAGTCTTGTAGCTAAGACATATAGCTCGGGGTTGGCTGAGTTGGTGCTGGTCTCATTGGCTGTGTCTATACTTCTGTCTGTGTTACACATGGAGAGGTGGAAAATTGAGACCATTCCTTGAATAGCTCAAGCCTCAAATGAACATTTGTGCAATAATCTGGATATTTTTATTGTAATAGAGTAATTCCCAATTTGCCCCAGTGCTTCGCCTAACTCTGTCCATGCAGAACATAAAATAAACCAAGTTAGCAAAAGAGCTGTTATCAGAAGAAAGGATGCTGAGAAGCTAATGTATCTATGTAGTGATTCAGCCAGAGATGCCGAGACAGTACCTATATTAAATCACGTGTCAGGGTCACATTTGAGCAGACTAGCTGTGTCCACCTTTCTTTGGCTTTCCACAAAGTATCCCAAAAGAGATGTTGGCATTTTCATGTGCCAGGAAAATAGAAGCTGGAGTCAAGAAAACCACTGCATCTGGAACAGGAGGAAAAATTTCACTGGAAAGAACTTGACAAACTCTGAAAACAAAGTTCTAGACTTGACTAATTTATTTTGGCTGCAAAGCCGAGCTCAATGCAAAGCTCAAAGAGGATTTGTCCGAGGCTCCTTTCAAAGAAGGAAAAAGCCAACCCGTGCTAAAATTAATGCATCGACTGCATAAACAGTCAAGATAGTTATCTGATACTGAGGGAATCGAGCCACACTAGGCCTTTTTTGTTATTTATGGGATTATTATTGGAGGAAACAGAAGCAATTAGATATCCCCTTGCTCTCAGAGCAGGGGAAGGAAAAAAGGTGTCAAACATAGTTTTTCAATTTGGTCTCTTGATCATTTGGTTCTCGCTACATCTTAAAATCCGAATATACATACGCCCCCAGTGCCCCACGCGCTGCCTCTCAGCTGTTCCTTTGACAATTTCTCCTTTTTAGACTTTGAAAACTCCATGGGCTTTGCATTTTTGCATGATGTATGGAAAGGCTTTAAAATACTTAAAAAATAGAAGTTGTACCTTGAAAATCAAAGTACATTTATTATTGTACGTGAGTACAAAAGAAATACATATGTGTAGATATACACATTAGAAAACAGGAAAAGAATCACTTGTAGAAAACATTTGCCATCTTTTGTCTGCTCAGCTTTTGAAGCCCCCTCCACCCCCCGCCCCCTATTTTGGGAAGATTCCTCAAAGAGTGAGCCTTTTCAGGAGTCAAGTGAGGGTGTGGTATGTACCCTTCTGCTTTGAATCTGGACAGACTGCGACAGAGCAGAGTAGGGAGCTGATCCCAGTGGTAGGAGTGTCACGTCTGTCCTCCAGCAACTTCAGTGATGGGATGTGGCATCTGTCCAGTGTTGACAAGGGCCCGTGGTGCCCATTGGGACCTCCAGGTAAGATGGCAGAGTTTCTCATCCTGTGGACTCTGCGGGGCGACTTGACTGTGGTCCTGGCTGCAGAGGGTTTCCTTCTCCGTGTCTATCTGTCCCCCAGGCCTGCCCTTTGGATTCGCCGGTGCTCCCTCGGGCTCCCCAGTATCCATCCATTCCTCTTCTGCTTGAGCGAGGCAGGGAAGGTTTGTGTTGCTTGCAAGTTAGCACCTGGGTGGGGCTTCCTATAATAGCTTTACCAGAGACACCCCTCCATCCTCTGAATATCTTAACAGATAACCGTCTGTTTCTTCTGGACATATTTTGCCACGTGAGGGCAGAGTTCTTGATCGCAGGTTGGGAAAACAACATGAGAGACTTACTTTGTTTTAGACGTGCAGATGGGGTGGAAGGGAGTGTGTGTTTCCCACTTTCCTTGGTGATCCAAAGGCATATTTGCAATTTTCCTTAGTTTTTAGCCAACATGACTGGGGATAAAAAATTCCAGAGTAAGCACTGGGACAACAGGAGCATGTGATATTTTTCTCTAACCATAATGGTAAGAGTTCTGAGCTCATTTCTGAGTGCCTAATGTTTCCTGGGTCCTTTACTGAGTGCCTTACAGAAGTCAGTGCATTTGTTTCTCATAAATTTCCTAGGAAGTACCTACTGGTTTATTAAATCCTCACAATATCTCATGAGGCAGGCATTTTTATTGCTCCCACTTTACAGGTGAGTAAACTGAGATTTCCAAATATTAAGTAGCTTGTCTAAGTTCGTAAGCAGGAATGGGTTGCTTCAGAATTAGTGTCCAGATCAGTCGACTCCAGAGACATCTCTCCAAACCATATCAACAAATCTGCCCACAGGCGGAGTTGCTGCAGCCCTTGGGTCTTTTGAATGCTGGCCTTCCCTCCTTTCCGAGACCGTCTGCTTAGAACAGGGGTGTTTACTGTCATCCTGGTCTGTGCCCAGCTCCGTTTCAATGCTGATGGATAATGAAGAAATAGAAAGCATACTCTTTTAGTTCAAGGCTCAATAATAAAAGTCACATGCCTTCAGAGAGTACATTGTGGTTTACACCACATTTTAATAGGGATCATCTCAATAGCATGAAATGACTAGAGAATAATGACAAAGAATAGTGCCAAAATATGCAAAATAACTTGGTATTTAGACATTAAACTGAAGAGGAAAGAGGTAAGATCATGAAAAGTGAAAGTTGCTCAGTCGTGTCTGACTCTTTGTGACCCCATGAACTCATCCATGGAATTCTCCAGGCCAGAATATTGGAGTGGGTAGCCTTTCCCTTCTCCAGGGGATCTTCCCAACCCAGGGATCAAACTCAGGTCTCCCACATTGTGGGCAGATTCTTTACCAGCTGAGCCACAAGGGTAGTCCAAGAACACTGGAGTGGGTAGCCTATCCCTTCTCCAGGAGATCTTCCCTACCCAGTAATTGAACCGGGGTCTCCTGCTTCGCAGGCGGATTCTTTATCAACTGAGCTACCAGGGAAGCCCCTAAAGTAATGAAGGTGAGGTTCAAAGGAAAATGGTTTTTCTAGGAATTTCTGAAAGTTAATTCTAGTGGTCTAGTGCTTGATGGTGAATAGGTGAAGGGAATTTCACTACTGAGTTGTCTATACATGTATCTCTCAGCTGTCTATATTGAGTTTGGTGGGATATCTTTTTAACTCTTGACATGATTGATGGACTTGGCATTCATTGGTTCCTGTTAAAACTGAATGTCTTGCAAGGATTGGTTCAACAGTGAAAGTGAAAGTCACTCAGTCATGTCTGACTCTTGCCTCTTTGCAATCCCATGGACTGTAGCCCACCAGGCTCCTCTGTCCATAGAATTTTCCAGGCAAGTATACTGGAGTGGGTAGCCATTCCCTTCTCCAGTGAATCTTCCCAACCCAGGGCTTAAGCCCGAGTCTCCTGCAATGCAGGCAGATTCATTAACATCTGAACCACAAGGGAAGTTCAACAAGAGGCTTAATAAAAACTCCATCAGAGCCACGATGTACCATCACCACTTACATCTATGAAACAGCCCCAACACCAGGTCTTATTCCTGGCTGATAATGAGTCCATTATGGACACAAACATTCTGTCCTTGTTCTCAATGAGCCTTAAGTTTGGGGGGAAAGAAATAAATGTGAAAGAATGGGGTGGGGGAGGTAGTCAGGCAGTTCTAACTTGGAGGCAAGCTTCATGGAGGCAAGTGTGATAAGTGATGCTTCCTGCTGCCTTACAGAACCCCATCGGAAAGACACATGTTCTAGCAAATTTGTGGTTTTCAGGTCAGTTATGACAAAGCTCCCTTAGATATGTTGTAAACAGACTATCAGACGGGTTGGAAATCTTTGCCAGAGACCTTAAAGCACCCATAATTTTGAAGAAGTACAATCCAAGTGAAATTGCTTTGCGTCAGAATCAAGGAATTTCTTGCTAAAACAAAGAATGGCCAAATGCTTGCTCTCTCTGTTTTCTTTTTCCTCTAAATTGCTTTCTTTCCCTCCAAACAATGAAACTTGAATAACTGAGAGTCAGAAGGTAACTGTAAGTGCCACAAGTCTCCCCACCTTCTCCTTTTTCTTAATGAGTTTGCATTTTCTTCGTAACTCTATTTGAAAGTCACATTCTTTTTTTTTTTTTTTGAGACTTGAACGAAGATGAAAGGAGACCAGTGGGGCAGAAGGCACATCTGGGGAGGCGGTGGCAGGAACTGGCAACCTCTGGACAGTGATCACCATACTCCTCACTTTTCCTGCCAGCAGTTTCCTCCCCTGGTGAGAATGCAGACGAGAAGCATAAAGCTATTTGGAGGATTTGGGCAGGTGCCAAATCTGAGCATCTAGCTTTAATTGGCCACAAAGTAAGACATTCTCAAGGGAAAATTTGAAGATAGCGATTTTGTCAATAACTCCCTATTGTCATGTAAATTAAACACAAGGACATTGACTCGGCAGCCTTGCATGGGTCTGTGTAACGGAAGTATTATGCTGAGGCCAGCTCTTGCTGATGATTTTGCAGGGCGGAAACAAATCTCTCCCACCTACAGCTCCCGCGTATTGCTGCAGCCCTTCCTGTCCCATCCATAGTGAACCAGGAGGTGCTGCACATTAGAAGGGAAACTGTCACAGGAAAGAGAATCTGTCTGGTCTTCTGCATTGAATGCAATGGCTATTTTGTCTTAATGGTTGTTTTATGTCCTCTGGCTTTCTCTGCAATGGCTGGAAGTCAGAAATGGTGTGGCCACCAGAGTGTTCTTTCCTGGGCTCCCCTGCTAAAGCAGGCAGTGTTTAGTTCACAGGCAGATGAAGTTTCCACAAACTGCAACATCCAAACGGGGCTTCCCCAGGGCTGCCCGTGGCTCCAGTTCCAGAGTAGAGAAGGTGGGAGGTATAGCATCCAGATCTGAGATATTTGGCCAGACGTGAAAAGCAGCTGGCATTCTCCTACCCTCTGGGGGCCTGCTGGTGCACTCAGCAAGTTGGATATAAGAGCTGGGTTCTGAAACAGTGACTTTCCACAACTCCCCAGAGCCTGAATGCCACTGTGGCATCTGATCCTTTGGGCTCTGCCCATCCTTCAAGGATCAGTTCCCATCACCCCACCACACGATAAGAGTCTTCTCTGTAATCACACACCACTTATTGTTGGAATCACTCAGATGACAAATACCTTTCATGGCAATATATTCTTGTCTCTCCAGTGTCTCAGGACCTGCAAAATTGATGTATTAATAGTACTCTGAGAGACAGCAAGATCCAGCGAAGTGATTATCAATGCCCCATCATTTGTGACTTGACTTTTCAACTACTGCCCAAAGTATCAAACATGTGATATTTTTATTTATATTTGCTTTCTTTATTCTATATTTTGTTGTTGCTATTTTGAATGTTCTTTTCTTTAATTAAGGAATAACATAGTAAAATGAATTGAGTTTAAGTGTACTGGTCGGCAAATTTTCATATGTGTACATATAACACATATATATGACCAAACCAAGATATGGAGCACTTTAAGTTTTGTTTTTTTTAAGGAAACATGTTATCTCTACCACTGTATCTTCAAAATCGTGTTTTGATGTGCTAGTTAAACTTTTTCTAATACCCATTAAAAGAACTAACTGTAAATTATGAATACTTCTGTTTCATCAAAAGGCATCTTGTGTAGCACTAGGTATTGTTATATCATTCACTTATTCATCCGTTTGAAATTTATTGAGTACTTACTATGTGAAGGCATTGTTCTAGGTACAAGGTGGGGAGAAGATATAGCAACAAATAAAACCTGACCAAAGTTCGTGTTCTAAGTACTTTCTAATAGGGAAAGAGACAATAAACATAATGTGTTTGTGTGTGTGTGTGTGTGTGCGCGCACGTGCGTTCAGGCATGTCTGACTCTTTGTGACCACATGGACTGTAGCCAACCAGGCTCCTCTGTCCATGGAATTTTCCAGGCAAGAATACTGGAGTGGATCACCATTTGCTCCTCCAGGAGATCTTCCTGACCCAGGGATCGAACTAGCATCTCTTGCATATCCTGCATTGGCAGGCCGGTTCTTTACAACTGCACCATCTGGGAAGCCCATGAACATAATAAGGAAGTACAAGTATGCAATATATCAGATGAAAACAAGGCTTCAGAACAGAATAAAACAGAAGAGTAGAGGGAGTGCTTGGTTTGACTGGGGAGATTGGTTTTGAAATTTTAAATAAAGTGGTCAGACAAGGCCTAGTATTTGAGCGTAGATTTGAAGGTGGCAAGGGAAAAGCAATTATGGGAGATGAGATTTCTAGTTAGAGGAAGCAGCAAGTGTCTAGACCTTGAGGCAGCAGGAAGGTTGAGAAGCAGCAAGAAGTTTAGTGCTACGCTCTTGGAAGTGGGGGGCATTGGAGTGGATAAGCAGGGCTATAGATATTTGACTCACACAGGATCTTACTTTGTCTTTACCACCCTTTGAATGTCTGGGCAAGTTAGTTAATCTCTCAATAATACAGAATCTGAAATTGGAGGAAGAAAAATTCTATCTTATAATTGTGTTCTAGATTAAAGAAAATATATGTAAAGCAATGAGTATAGTATCTGCTACATGTCAAGTGAAAGTGAAAGTGAAGTCGCTCAGTCGTGTCCGACTCTTTGCGACCCCATGGACTGCAGTCTACCAGGCTCCTCCATCCATGGGATTTTCCAGGCAAGAGTACTGGAGTGGGTTGCTATTTCCTTGGGGCTTGGTAAATTGCAGCTGTTATTGTACATAGCAGGTACTTTAGAAATTATAATGTTGATATGGAGATAGGCAGTGTTTTGATCTTCAAAATTAGCATAGTGTTTACTAATATTTCAGTAGTTAATGAACAATATGTGTCTTGCAAAGCACTGGGCAACACTAATTTCAAGTGAAATACGACTTGATCTCTGGCCTTTGGGAAAGTCTCATGTGGTTGGGGAGATAAGAAGGGTAGATATTAAGGCTGTAGACAAATGATCTAGGTTTCCTTTTAGGTAAATGGAAGGATTTCATTTCTCTGCCGTTTGGAAGTTAGGTGTTCATGTGACTTGCTTTTTCCTATGAAATATGAATACTATTGATATATGTTAATTTCTGGGAAAAGCTTTAAGCATAAGCACATAATTTGCCCAAAGCAGGTGTTGAGATGGAGTCTCTGTTATTCTGGGTCACTGAATGGTTACAGTGAGCTAAGCATCCCTATTGACGCATACAGAAAATTCAGAGTGAGCAAGAAAAAAATTTGTTGTGTCAAACCACTGATGTGGGGCTCATTTGTTTCTGTCATTTAAGGTGCCCTGTCCTGACTGATACCACCTGTGGAACATTCAGAGAACATAATCTAGGGTTTATATCTCCTCTTTGTCAGAGTGATAACAACATAATAATGAAATCAGAATCACATTCTAGGATGAGAAAGATGTGAAGAGAGAGATATATATTATTATTGGGTTGAAAAAAAGAGTTGAAAAGTACTGAATATATCATGGCTTTATAAAAAATGTCCAAACTATAAATTGACCTGAAAACACTTCTAGTATACTAAAATACCTCTTTCCTAGTTCCTCAATTTCACTAATGTTTTCTTTCATGGATTTTGTAATTTGGTAATTGTGTTTCAATTGCAGTCCAAAAAGGTGCACAGTAGTTTAAGACTAAAGGCTAAAGAAGACTAAAAGACTAAAGAAGACTAAAGACTAAAGAAGACTAAAAAATATTACCAGAATAGAAACATACAGTGTATTACTAAAGGAAAAAGTTTTGAGATGAATATTATGAATCCTTTTAAAACTTGCACTAGCCAAATACAAGATCTAAGTGTCACACTTTCCCCAAATAAACAGGAAAACAAGGAACGACCCATGAACCACTGATTCCTGGCTATGTGTTTCTGAGGACTCACCTGCCTCTCAGCTACTGAGCTTTTCTTTGTTAGTAATTTTGGTTCCTTCTACACTCATTTTAAATGCTCTTCTTTCCCTGATTCATCCTATCATCACAGGTTTTGGATAAAGCCTGTAATGTTAGCATTAACTAGGGTTTAATGATGACCCTTCTGAGAACTTTCATCTTCTGGTGTTCATACCAAATTGGGACATGAAGATTTTATTTTTTCATGTACCTCTGTTCTTTTAGGGCCTTCCCAGGGGCTCAGTGGTAAAGAATCCACCTGCCAATGCAGGAGACGTGTGTTTGATCCCTGGGTCAGGAAGATCCCCTGGAGGAGTAAATGGCAACCCACTCGAGTATTCTTGTCTGGGAAATCCAACTGACAGAGGAGCCTGGTGAACTACAGTCCATGAGGTCACAAAGAGTCAGACCCTACTGAGTGACTGAGCGTGTGTGCGCACACACTCACACACACACAATTTTTCAAACCTGAATAAAATTGCTCAAATCTGTACTTCACTGAATACAATGCAGAGCTCCAAAAGGGAGGGAAATCCCACTTGGAAAAGAAAATAAATACTAAGGAATTTATTTTCAACTTTCCAAAACATGGAAAGCTAAACATGATTTTTTTAAGTATAAAGTTTTTATAGAATACACTCTAAATCTAGAATGTTAAAAGTAGTCTAAACATGGTACCAAGTTGATCTTAGAGTCCACATGTTTCAATTTATTCTCCTTTAATCCTCAATAATATTTCAATTTTTGGTTGGATTTAGTCAGTAAGAGTTGATGTTGTCCTTTTCACAGATAATCTTTTTCTCTTCTTATTTCTTTCCATTGAATTCTCAGGTGAGAATTTGCCCTTATAAACATTAATTTCTTTTTTTCACTCCTATTCACTGACAGCCTCTTTGCATTCCATTATCTTTCCTCTTTTCATACCGCTCACATCTGCTATCCCTTTTATCTGAAGAAGCTCCATACCCAAAAGTTGTTGATTTCAAGGATGAGATCTGGACTTGCTGTTGTTCAATCACCAAGTCATGTCCGATTCTTCACGACCCCATGGCTTGCCTGTCCCTCACCATCTCCTGTAGTTTGCCCAAGTTCAAGTTCATGGACTTGGTAATGCCATCCAACCATCTCATCCTCTAAGACTGTTAATATTTACTCTTGGAGAAGATACCAGTGATGAGTTCCTCAAAGTGGCAAGGTCACTGAAAAGAGTGGGTCAACTGGGCTGGTGAATCGGCTCTGGAAAGTGTGGGTTTTGATCTCCATCTTGGCTCTGCATAGAGACAACCCTGCCCAGGGAGCAGCTCGGCTGCCTTCCCTCTCAGCACAGCTGGAGGTTGCCCTGACTTTCTCCCTGCAAAGGGTGGCTGCTGCTGCAGCCTGTGCTCTTCCCAGACTCCTTTGCTTCTGTCTTCCTATTGGCTCTGATTTTATCCCCGGTGGTTCAGGTCCCTCCTCCACGCCCCTTGCTTCTCAGATCCAACTGGCCACTGTCTGGCTTAGCCCCCAGCTCAGAGCTGGGAAGTGTAGCCCCTGCCTCTCTGTGTCAATCTTTCTAAGCCTCTTCCTGGTGTTGGGAACATGCCTCACTTAGGTCTCTAGTAAAACCACACTTGGGGATGGATGGGGGAAGCCATTTGATTCACACTGAAGTACAAATGGGATTTTGAGACTCATAAGGAAATGTGTGTAGCACCAGCGCAGGAGGCAGGGTGTAGAGGAGGCAGTGAGCAGCCTGAGGTTTCTGGGTCATGGTGGTGGGCTTCAGATTCACCTGGCTCTGGTCTTGTTCACCCTGA
The DNA here is from genome assembly GCF_019320065.1 of Cervus canadensis. Taxonomy (NCBI): domain Eukaryota; kingdom Metazoa; phylum Chordata; class Mammalia; order Artiodactyla; family Cervidae; genus Cervus; species Cervus canadensis. The sequence goes on along the minus strand of NC_057390.1, from coordinate 61,194,363 downwards.
CCATCGCCTTCTGCCCTTCTTCCTTCTCTCTGGAAAGTTAAGGAGTCTTCTAGTGAAGTTCCTTTGTTCACAGGAATTATTTCCAAGTGGCTGGAGAGGAGAAGAAAAAGGAACAAACAAACTTCCCCATCGCTTGAATTTTTCCACCAACCATGTGAAAAGATAAACTGAAATGTGAATGAAATCATCTCATTCAGAAAATCACAACTGTAACTATCATCTTTAATTTTAATATTTAAATTCCTTTGTATATATTTTATACTTTTTTAAATAGCAAAATATTTACTAAACCTGGGACTGGCTTAGCTATGAAACTATGAAACACTATAAAAAGACAGTGTAAAGTGCTCTTCTGGTGGCCCTTTTAGTCATGTATAGGGCCCAGATTAACTAAAGTTGGGAAAAATGGAAATGTTGACATTTCTTTAAACAATAAAAACTACAAGTGATTGCCAAAGTGCCACAGGCTGACATTTACAGAGATCGTTCACCGATTATATAGATGAAATATCATAAGTAATTAGCTCATGGCAGTTACCTGCCCCTTGTTATTTTGCTTCTAGAATATTTTTAAAGCTTAGGTTACTAAAATTTCAAATAATCCTGGGCTGTGCTGTCATGGGTCTTTATCCAAATGAATCGTGGTCTCTCGTAAACAGTCCTATGATCTGATTTCCATTGGGACAGGAGTTGTAAAAGGCCAAGGATTTTCGATGGATTTACACATATACTGTTTCAGTTAAGTTACCAAGGTTGACTTAACAGCCCTTTTCCTCGGAGTCTTAAATACATTTGCCACCCAGTCTTTTTCTACCATATTTGAGGGGCTGGGTGATGAGATTAAAAGGGGCTTGAGGTGAGGCGGGGGTAGATTTGGACTCCGTGAAATTTCCAACTTGAATTCTTTCTGCCATTGGTGGTCTCAGTTAACTAGTTTGGTGGCATTTGTGGCTGGAAAGCTGACCCTTAAAGACATGTCAATGTGGGGGCATATGCTAAAGCATTTTTCTTTTGGAAAGCCCCATTCTGCTGATACCATTTTGCAAGGAAGAGATGCTTGGGAAGAAGGCTGGCGACTGGAATTTGGTTGTCTATGAAGGCATTGAAGCAGGGCACCATAGATCCTCCAGTTTGGTCTCTCCCCACTTTCCGAGCACAAAAAGAGATGGTGTGGCTTTCTTCAGATTTGCTCAGCTCAGGCTGGAATCTTTACAAACAAATATTAATGATGCTCCATTACTGGCTACATTTTCAATGAAGTTTAAATAGTCTGAGTTATGATGATTAGCGAGAAATGCATGGATAATAAAGGTAAATGAGATTCATATTTAATCCCCAACTCTAAATGACTGGTTTGATTGTCTCATTCACTTGGCAAACAATATTGCTTCTAAATGTTATTTCAGCCACAGATATAATTTCTTTAACACAGCAGAAAGGAGGAGATTAAAATACGAGAGAGACAGCACTTACCTTAGACTGATTAATAGGCTCTGGCTGGTCCCCTGCTGCCATGCTTAAAAGCATCAAGACATTCTGTGCTATCCCAGCCTATATATATTGATACTTACTAGGTTCCAGGAAAACCTCTTTGATTAGTCACACTAAACTGCCCCTTAAGTGGTGTGCATGCCAGGAACCTACACTCTCCTTAATCAAGTCATAAATTTGGGGACTCTCAGACACAGCACAGAAAAGCTGTAAGGAGGTAAGAGGGGTAAGTTCACTGGGAGTTCTCTCACCCTTAACCTGCCTTCTGCATAGCCCATCAGCTATATACACCAAATCATAGGCCGACTGGAATTAAAAAAAAAAAAAAGAGCTATGGCATTTCATCCGTATTACCTGATGAAGCTGATGATTCAGACTAAATAAGCCACCTTTGTATTGATAGCAGAAAGGGAGGTGAAAGGTTTGGGGGAGGGGTTTCGACATTTGTCATAAGTTTTACCTAAGTTTTGATGATGTCACAAGACAGAGGGACCATTATTTATAGCTTAGAGTCAGACAGCGTGACGATGGTTTTCTAGAAATACAAATTGGCATGAATGCTCTGAGATCTGGTTCCTATCTTAAGGGAACTTCTAAATAATCCTATTCTTATTTCCTGAGGCATGCTTCTTTAAGGATTCTAGGAAGAAAATGCTTTTCCAGTTAACTCGTAATCCTCAAAACGAGTGAGTTGGCTTTTTCAATCTCCCCACTCCCTCTCCTGTATCTCTCCATGAAACATTCCAATCCAGAATATCTTTTCCTCCCATTTGGCATCTCTGAGAATAAAACATCAACTCTGAGTAATCGTGACGCGCGAAGAAAGCTTTGAACTCGCTATGAGTATGGGAAACCGGGAGAACCATAAAGTATTCCTCAGCCCCATGGTGGAAAAGGACAGCATTCTTTAAAACTCTGCATGAAATTCAATCTAATTCTTCTTTTCTCAGATTACAGGATCCTTGGTGAAAAATATTATGTTTTTAAGCAAAAGTGCAGAGTTAATCTATCATAGTGCACCTCCAGGAGAGATTTATTACAGATCGCTTTCTAAAACCGGTGTGCTCACTGTGCATATGTAGGCCATATTCATCTGACTATATTCTAGTCAAAAAACTCTGTATACACATGCCTGAGAAGTAAGAGTGAGCAAGCCTACAGAATATGACACTTACTCTAATCTGTGCCCTGCTGTGGAAAAACATACACAAGGATTCCATTACCACGTTCATTAGGCTGCTACACACTCCATCCTGAATAGGGATTATGAACCACAATAGACCGAAAGCAGTTGATTGAGCCCACTTAAGCCAAATCGCTCTGACATTGGCCAAATACATAGGCACCAGGAAGAGCACCAGCTCAGACTTTGTGGAGGATGTTGCTAGTTTGTCCTTCCCGGAGACTGTCACATCAGTCAGCTCGTGGCATATGCCATTGGCTCAAATGGTGAAAGCTGGAAGTTACGTGGTATTTATGATTGGAATCTGGAAGAACTATTTGAGAGGTACAACCCAGCTCTGTCTGTGCACCTCTCATGTGGTGCCTCTGACCCTCCCCACCCATACTTCTTTCCTGATTATATTCAGAGCATGAGTTGTGTGGTGATAAAATCGTGGAACTAGAAAAGAAATTAGAGTCAGATGGAAAAGCCAGTTCAGCACTCAGCTTGCCCGTGTCTCCTCTCTCTGGGCTACTGGACACAGTTGCTGCCTATCGGCCCAATCTTTCTGCAGTGGCAGAAATATTTGCCACTAGTGAGCTAAAAATATTTTAAAATATTGTCAGAAATAATCAAGAAAGGAAGGCAAGTTACTGCTCAGGAGATGTTATGGAATCTGGCTATGGAAGCAGAGGAAAAAGATTTAAATCACAACCATTAAGAAGATAATAATAAAAACCTTCTGTGTGAAACAGGCTTTCAGCTTGGGGTTGAAACTTCTGTCTAGGTTTTTCTTCTTCACTTTGGGAGTTTAACAAGAGATTGTTAAGAGAAGCTGTACCCAACACCTTGATTTATATCACTGATGTGTTTATGAAAAGCTGCAGATAAATTAAATTTTGTTTTTGTAAACTGAATCTCATGTGTGCTCATTGGCTCAGTTGTATTCGACTCTTTGCAATTCCATGGACTGTAGCCCACCAGGCTCCTCTGTCCATGGGATTTTCCAGGCAAGAATACTGGAATGGGTTGCCATTTCCTTCTCCGGGGGATCTTCCTGACCCAGGGATCAATCCTGTGGCTCCTGTGTTGCAGGCAGATTATTTTACCTGCTGAGCCATCAGGGAGAGATAAAGCTGCAGATAAATCAAATTTTGTTTTTGTAAACTGAATCTCATACATGTTCTAGGAAGCTTCTTTCAGCCCAAGTAACTCTGCCCTGAATCCTTACTTGTGAGTAAAGTGAAGGATATAATCTTATGCTTGAAAATACAAATAATAACTGCTGAGTTTCTTATCCAACTGCTATGTTCCAAGTTTACCTTACTGGGTTTCCCATAAGTGGAACTGTTGATCTGAAATGATCATGGCCTTTTTCCCTCCTCTTGACAAAGTGGAAATGCGGGAAGGGTGATGATCCTCATTTTTCTTCACATACTTAGGGTTGCATCACGTGATTTGGAAAGGCATAACTAACCCCTTGAGTTTTCTAAACACTAGGCCCATCAATACAAGCTTGTGATGCCCATAAAGGCAGGGGAGGAAATACAGATGGTCCTGCCTACTTCTACAGCAGAGCCAGGGCATCGCTGGGAAGCTGCGGCTGCCGCTCTTCTCCTGCTGCCACTCCCATCTCGGAATTCAGTCTCACCCTTGGTCCCGCCAGCAGCTCTCTGACAGAACCAGACCCATGTGGGCAGTGGAAAAGAAGAACTGCAGGAGAAGTTCTGGCATCTTTCTTTTCCATGGGATACAGCGCCGCAGCCCCGCCTTTCTAGAGCATCGTCTTCATGGAGTCCTGCCCTGTATCTTTCTGCTCCCTGAGATACCAGGACTCATCAAACAGGTTGGAGGAGGCAGTTTTCTTGCCAGGGGAACATGGCCCTTTGCACTGCGATTGTAATACAATCTTTCCTCTCTGGGGCTGCAAATGCTACAGTGCAAAACCGTGTTTGAAAACCTCTTTTATCATTCATCGTCTCCAGACTGAAATCATTTTTGACAACCTCTGCAGAAAACAAGCAGCTTTCTGGCTACTGGCGAGTCGATTAAAGGGAGGAAACACATGTTCACTGTCAGACGAAGCCCCTGGAGAAAGCATTGACAACCTTTTAACCTGTTTTCCCAGGGAAAGGGCCCAAATGTTTCTCTGGAACAAAACCACCACATTCTCTTAAGCATCTTTTCATTTCAGGTATCTTTTTATTTCTCCCTAAGATGAGACACCTAAAAACAATCATCCCCAGCACCTGCATTTTTATTGTGGATATGAACAGACCTATTTTATACCCTGTCTGGGAAGACAGGGAAAAAAGTATCATTAGTGAAGGTCTTTTATGAACTAACCCATCTCTTTATTTATTTTTTTTTTCCACTGCCTGACCAGAGTTTAAATACTAGCACACTGACAAGTTCACTCACCTTATATAATGACTCCTTGAAACCAGCCAGGAAGCCACAGGAGTGAAATTTTCTGAGCAGTAGGAAGGCCTGACTAGCCAACCTTGTTAACAAACTGAGAATATGATTGGACCATGGAAACATTTGTGCATTTCAAGACCCTGCTCCAGAGATGCCCATTCATTCCTTATGCATATGTTGTCAAGCAGAGTTATTTCCAAGGGACAGAATAAGAATGGGAGATGGAAAGTTCCATTCACAGTTGAACATGAGTGCTAGGAATAGGGGTTTGCTTTCTTAAAAAAAAAAAAAAAAAGCTGCTTTCAAATGCCAGTTCTGTAATCATCAATTACAGAATTAATTACCAATTGCAAAAGTCTCCAGCACTTGGTTCCTTAACCTATAACCTTAGTATTTTTTAACCTCAGTATCACTGGCCTGGGTGGTTTGGTCTATTACAAGAAAATGATCCCCCTCACCTGCACCCACCTCAAAATTACATATTTGCTTTTACAGCCAAAAGGTAAGGTGAGAGGTGGGGGTGGCAGGTCCAAGCTTTAAAGTTGCTGCCTGGAGGAGGAGGCCACATGGGGAATACCAGGAGCACAGAGGGGGTGTCAGATGAAAGACAGAAGAGCAGCTTCACTCATGTGAACTGACATGTGGACCACATCTCTGCTATATTCTACCAGACCTCTTTGGGTATTTTTTGGTGGTTGTTGTCATTAATTGCTTTTAGACTGGTTTATATTTATTCAATTATTTTAAAAGTTAAGGTGAAATTTGAATAATGTAAAATTAACATTAAAGAGTGAACTATGTAGACATTTAGTAAAATTCCCAATGTTGGCTAACTTTCCCTTCTATCTAATTCCAAACATTTTCATCACCCCAAGATAAAACTTTGTACCCATTACACAGTTAATCCCCATTTTCCCCACCCCTCAGCCCTTGGTAATCACCAAATAATTTTCTGTTTCTATGAATTTATCTACTCTGGATATTTCCTATAAATAGAATAATACAATATGTAACCGTTTGTGTCTGACTTCTTTCACTTATGATATTTTTGAGGTTCATTCATATTGTAGCTTTCATCAGTTACATAAGCTTCATCTTTTCATAGCTGGATTAATATTCCACTTAGTGTATATTCTATAATTTGTTTATCTCTTCATTTGTCAATGAACATTTAATTTGGCTATTGTGAATAGTGTTGCTGTAAACTTTAATGTACAAGTATTTGAGGATAAGTTGAAAATAGGCATTTTCAATTCTTTGTGGGATATACCTCAGAGCAGAATTGCTAGGTCACATGGTAATTCTATGTCTCACTTTTTGAGGCACTGCCAAACCATTTCTGTGGTGGCTAAATCATTTTATATTCTCACCAACAATGCACAGTTTCCTAGAGGGCATGAAGTGGTATCTCGCTGTGGTTTTGATTTACATTTTCCTAATGACTAATGGTGAGCATCCTTTCATGTGCCTATTGACTACTTGTACACTTCCTTTGGAGAAGTCTGTTCAAGTGCTTTACCCATTTATGAACAGTTTGTCTTTCTTTCTTGAGTTATAAGAGTTACTTATATATTCTGGATACTAGGACCATTATCAGATACGTGATTAGTACATAGTTTGTTCTATATTGCAGGTTCTCTTTTCACTTTCTTGATAATGTCCTTTGATGCACAAAATCCTTAATTTTGAGATAGTCCAATTTAAATATTTTTATTCCTGCTTTGGAGGTGTCATACATAGAAATCCATTGCCATATTCAAGTTTGTGAAAATTTATCTCTCTTGTTTATTCTGAAAGTTTGATCATTTTAGCTCTTCCATTGAGATCTTGTATCCATTTTGAGTTAAATTCTGTATATGGTGTGAGGTAGGGGTCCAGCTTTACTGTATTGTGTGTGGATATCTAGTTGTCCCAGTACTCTTTGCTGAAAATTCTATTGTTTCCCCATTGAATAGTCTTGGTACTCTTGTTAAAAAGCAATGAGCCATAGATGTGCAGCGTCTCAATTCTATTCCATTGGTCTATATATCTATCCTTATGCCAGTATCACACTTTTCTGATCACATCACTGTAGCTTTGTAGTAAGTTTTGAAATTCAAAAGTGTGAGTCCTCCAGTTTTCTATTAACCTTGTTGAGCTTATCATGATGAACCTATAATTCAGGCACAGATATTTCAATCCTTCTCTGCTTCACTGAAAAGTTTTCAGACTAAAAAATCGGATATATCTCCAAACACACTATCTTTAACATATTGTTAAAAAAAAAATCTGATTCTTTAATTTTACAGCCAACCGGTACTTCTTCTTTTTTCCCCCTCCGGTACTTCTTCATTAGAGATTCTTTTCGTGTTGTTATCATTCTAAAGTGATAGTTGACAAGAAGTGACTTCAAGAGCAGTTGGCTTTCTGTTATTTGAAAAATTTATGCCCCAGGTTTTTTCTAACACTATGATTGAACTACTTTCCTGAGTGTATTCAAAGACATATAACTGGTGTTGGTCAGTAGGAACCTGCAAAAATACTGATGTCTGCTTGGAGAATGAACTATGTTGTAATGTTTTTCCTGCAATGCTACCTTCTGCTCACCCTTCTATCAGACAATTTGAGTTTATCCCAGGTTCTGTACTGAGCTTAGTGAAAGGTTCCTGGCTATATATCACACCAAGTTCTATAAATATGTGATGTGCATATGCCTCGGTGTTCTGTGTCTCCACTTGACTTTGCATAGACAGAAGGGGGTCTTGGCTTTATTACTGTCAAGTCATTTGTATCTCCAGAATTTACATACTTCAAAACCTAGAAAGGTACTGAGGGTAAAATTTAAATCTCTCTTATGTTGATGATGACTAAAATTACTCATACAGGGTAAAGCCTCTTCCATAGTGAAAACTCAGCTTTAAAATAAAAGCTTTAAATACCTCCTGAGAGAAGTAGCATGTTGCTTTGAGGGAAAAATAGAATAACTTTGACCACTATATGGAACATTCTAGCAGAATATTCAGAAGTAACATTATGTCATCCAATCCCTGGTTTCACCTGAGGAAATGGGGCCCAGAAAATGAGTATTCTGTGCCCTGCACAACTGTGTTATGTGGTGAAGAGTAAACACTTTTGATTAGAGATAGATGAAAGATAAAGACGCCAGTTCAGAGGAAGCACCCAAGAATTCAAATCCCTGCAGTGAAATGGCTGATTTAAATCTTAGCAGAGGCTGGCCTGGCAAACGTTGTGGGCAGTGAAAAGGAGACTGCCTGCTGAGAGCAAATGGCCAGTACACTGGAGAATTCAAATCTAATTTCCAAACTCCGTGATGCTAAGTGAGGTCTGGGTGGCTGGTTCTTCTTTTGATTCTTTTCAAAAGCTCCACCTAGTAGATGAAGTTTGATAAAGTGGCAGATGTTGGAAGGGAGACCGAAGTGATGGGGAAGGCCTTCCTGAGGGCTTTTGATGAACTTATTTTTTCTCCTTAGCTTTTTGAAAAATGAAATGACATTTTTATCATAAATACCAATGGCTATTGGCTAAGTATTTACTATGTACTTAAAATTGCATTTGCTTCCTTACAATTACTGTAAAAACTGTGGCAATATGTTAATTCCCATTCTACAGATGAGGCAACTAAGGTACAGAGGTGAAGACAGCTGATCAAGAAAGCACAGCTGATAAGTGCTAAACCATTTTTTGGGACTATTGAGTAATACATGCTCATTACAGAAAAGTTGGAAAATGGAGAAAAAGTATGAAAATGGAGAAAAAGTATAAAAATGAAAATAAAAATCAGCCATAATATAAATCAACCATTCATAAATAACCCAAATAATCTCTTTTGACCAAGATGTGCTTGCATTGAGCTCCAGAATGTCTAAGCCAAGATCTGTGTGCAGCACTCTCAAGATCATGTCTGGGAGCCTGTGCTATTTTGTTTCTACTTTGCCATTCTCAATTTTTCCTTTTCTGTCTGCCTTTCCTATCCTTCACTCCCAGTTGTTCTCTTTAGGACACCTCTTTAACCGGGAAGCTGAAACGAGGGTTCCCAGTGGGTGGCAGGAAAGACATCATACTTCCCCTTCCCTCAATGCTGTACTCCAAGGCACTTCACAAATTCCTTCCCACCCTTACTCCCTGGCTCTGATTGGCCCGTGGATAAATGATGTGTAGGCTGAACACAATGACGTGACAAAGCTGGACATGCATGTTTACAAGCAACAGAAGGTGGAAGTAAACACAGCCGAACTGTTTTTCATCCATAGCACATAGTATTTATTCTTCTCTAATTTAAACAGTCCTTGTTGTCATGCCCTTGTTTTTCATCTTTCATATTTTAAATAGGGACCAGCTTGCCTGGTGAGGACTCAGCCATTGTCTTCCTCTCATCCTTGCCCCTTCCTCCTAGTTGAAGGCCAACCCTACTCCAGGGTCTTTGGGGAAGAACTCCAGTCTTGTCAATCTCCATTAAATCTTCAGGCTTCAGGCTTCCTCACCCAAGCATAGGTGATCCATGGGCCCTGGCACCAAACCCCATCACAGTCACTGTAACTGGAAGCTTGAGGGATCTGTTTCTGTGATTCCTCATTGTTGACTGTCATTCAAGTTAATAGCTGGACTTGCGATCTGGGAGATTTCTTCATCAGTCAGAAAGCCACAGGCTCTGCCCTGCCACCGCCACCCTCCCCTCCACCTTGCTGTCCCTGCTGGCTGAAAGAGTGCCAGCAGCAATTGGGGAGGGCAGACTTTTTGTCCCAGGCTGGGAGCAGGAGTGGAACAGTTGGTCTCCAGCTCCTGTGTGGAATAAACAGTCCTGGGTGGAGACCCAGGAAAGGCATCTGCCTGCAGATCTTTATAGGAGACTGGAAATGATGGACAAAAATATTGAAAAGAAGCGAATTTCCTGTTTGATGCCTAAGCAAATAGGAAGAGTCCCTGAGGAATGGGTTATCTGCCTGTTGAGGCTTCCCAGTGGTTTGGCAGGCTGGAGAGCATGTTAGGAACAGAGTCACCACATCCTTGCCACTAACCGGCTTTGTGGCCTTAAACCAACACTGAACACTTCTGGCTTTCAGTTTTCTCTTCTATGAGAGGAAAAGATACTACCTATGAGCAGTTTAAGCACACCATGGAGTCTTTGGAGGCTGGAGGAAACGAAGGGAGGATGCCATAATCCTATAATCTACAACAATTTTATATATAATTTCTAGGCCTTGGAGAGATAGATATTGGTGAATAAGAGAGATTAAATCCATACCTTTAAGAGGTTTTAGGTTAACATCTTAGTGCGATGTAAAGAAACAAACAGATGTATAATGTAATGTCAAGAAGCAGCAAGTGAAGTACAGAGAGAACTGTTTCTGGGATGGACTGCTCCTAAGAGATGGGTATTTGGCTCCATCTCTGGGGCATGTCTCTGGGGCATGTGGAGCTTCCCAGGTGGCTCAGTGGTAAAGAATCTGCCTGTCAATACAGGAGACATGGGTTCAACCCCTGGGTTGGGAAGATCTCCTGGAGAAGGAAATGGCAACCTATTCTACTATTCTTGCCTGGAGAATCCCGTGGACAGAGGAGCCTGCCATGCTGTAGTCCATGGGGGTCACAGAAGAGTCAGACGCAACTGGTGACCAAACAAAAACTGGGGCATGTAGAGCTCGGAGTGAATTGTATGATGTGTTCCCCTGTTTCCACACCTACCACTCAGCAGAGGTTTTTGTATATCAAAGAGAGACTTGAGACCAAAACGGCAGCATACAGAGATTACATAGGATGAACACATACGATTACAAGAGTGGAACTGATCCATCTACTTTCCTTGAGGACCAGAGCAAGTGGAGATCAGTGATTTCAGACTGAAAGTGCAGGAGTTTCTTGATTCAGCATACAGCTAGCTCTCCTTTTTGCTAATGACTGTCTTTCTGAGCCACTACCTTGTATGGGGCCCCCAATGCTTGGAACCTGAGGCAACTGCCCATATTCCATGACTGTTTATCATTGGAGCTAGATGAACAAATTTTAATAGCTTGGATCAAGTCCAAGCAGAAATATAATCATCTGTATTATTATTGGGAGGCAAAGTATGCTGAAAATTTGAAGTGTCTTTAAATCATCTCTTCTGATTTTCATTTTAGAGCTAAAGACATTGAGGAGCACAGAGTTTGGAGAAACAAAGCCTAGATCACACATTTGCTTGGCTCTGTTAGAGCTGAGTGACTCCAGGCCTGGGCTGCCAAGATTATGGACACCACTCAGCTGTGGGCCTGGCTATTGGCTTACAGATCAGTTACACAAATAGTTAGAATCAAAGTGTTTTCCTAAGTGATTGGTCTGCTAAATTATACAACAAGAATCAGTAGCTATTCACCCAGGCTTGCATCTCTAATATGCTCCTAATTTAATTCTCTTCTAGTTAGTCTCATCCAGGCTATCTGTTCCTTTCTAGGATAGAATCTAAATTATACATGCAGTCCCAGTTCACGAGTAGAACGGGGATCTGAGGCATCGAAGAATAACATGGCACTCACCTGACACAATTGGACTATAAAGATTTTCCATTTAAATGATGCAGAAAGTAAAAAAAAAGCCCCTGGATGAATTCAACACAGCAGGCAGCCATGGTTTCCACCTCTTCAGTTTATGGAGCTGAACCCTTTAAATATGCAAAGCAAGCCCTATTGAGATAATCTGCTATTTGGAAGGCTCCCAAATTTCTCTCTAACTGAAAGGAAAAAAAAAAGGATATGGATCTGCAGGAGGAAACGAAGGCCTTCTGTAAGGGATTATATGGACTACTGAGTTTAAATTCAGAAAACAATCCCTTGTATGGAGATGATGCTTTACGGTTTAGAAAACACTTTCACATGGTCTCTTCAGTCCTCAGAATAGCCCAAGGATGTTTCTGGGGGTCTTTGGTGGCACATAGAAGTGCCAGAAACATTGATCAGAGATACCAGAGGCACACAACAGAGACTGAAGCCTAGAATTACAAGATTTTCACTTTTGGAAAAGGGACCTCAGATATTGTTTAGGTAAATGACCCCCAAGCCCATCAGCAGCAGTAATTGTTTAACATCTCTGAGCACTGTGGATATCGAGTCCACGCATGAGTGTCTTAGAGATGAGTGTCTTGTTCAGAATCACACAGAGCAGTTCATTCCATTCAAAAAAGTAGGTCAGGTTGTTAGATTGGAAAAAAAGAGAGCGATCAACTCTGTCTCTTTGTGGTGTTTACTCCCTGGTACTGACTAGTGTATCGGGTGTCACACAGAATAATACTAGCTAGTAATACCAGCTAGGTAATACTAGCTACCATGTAGGAAGGACCACGTATCTATATAATACTTCAATTCCTATGAATCCTTTCAAGATGAGTATTATCTTCTATTTTTCCCTTTTTTATTTAAGCATGTGCTCAGTCAAGTCCGACTCTTTATGATCTTATGGACTGTAGCCCTCTAGGCTCCTCTGTCTATGGGAGTTTTCTCAGCAAGAATGCTGGAGTGGATTGCCGTTTCCTTCTCCAGAGGATCTTCCCAACCCAGGGGTCAAACCTGCGTCTCGTGGGTCTCCTGCGTCTCCTGCTTTGCAGGTGGATTCTTTACTGCTGAGCTATGGGGGAAGTCATTTATTGAAGTATATTTGATTTACAATATTGTGTTAGTTTCTGATGTACAGCGAAGTGTTCTCTATCTCTCCTTATACACACACACACTTTTCATATATATATATTTTCACTTTTACCAGTATGGTTAATTATAGAATACTGAATATAATTTCCTGTGCTATACAGGAGATCCTCATTGTTTATCTGTTTTATACATAGTAGTTTGTATCTGGGCTTCCCTGCTGGCTCAGTGGTAAATAATCTGCCGGCAATGCAGGAGACCTAGATTTGATCCCTGGGTAGGGAAGATGCCCTGGAGGAGGGCATGGCAACCCAGTCTAGTACTCTTGCCTAGAGAATCCCATGAACAGAGGAGTCTTGCAGGCTGCAGTCCATACATAGGGTTTCATAGACTCAGACATGACTGAAGCAAATAAGCAGCAGTTTTTATCTGTTAATCCCAAACTTCTAATTAATCCATCCCTTACCCCCTTTCCCACTGGGTTACCGTTTGTTTTCTATGTCTGTGAGTCTGTTTCTTTTATGTGAATAAGATCATTTGTATCATATTTTAGATGCCTTATGTAAATGATATGATATTTGTCTTTTTCTTTCTGATTTGCTTCACTTAGTATGATAATCTCTAGGTCCATCCATGTTGTTGCAAATGGCGTGATTTCATTCTCTTCATGACTGAGTAGTATTCCATTATACACATGTATTATATCTTTATCCATTCATCTGTTGATGGACATTTAGTTTGCTTCCATGTCTTGGCTAAGAAACAGATGACCAGAGAGATTAAATTAAGTATGAAAAGATGCATAATTAGTGGCAAAGGTAGCATTTGAACTCAGATGTCTCTTGTTTTACCAGAACACATTGCCCAAGGGAAGTCTAATCTATTGTACAGTGTTGCTTTCCAATATCTAAAGTTGATTTAGGTAATCCTGTCAACATCTCTATCTCATGTTGGATAGAGTATCCTTTTATTTGGGGTCCTTTTCTGGGTGGGGAATTGGGAAAATGCATCAAGCTATAAAATATACATCTTACTTCAGGTTCCTGTATTCCAACTTAAAAATGCATGACTATTCCGCCAGTCATTCTCCAGCAATGTGAGTTTCTGCTCACTCATTGCTCTCACAGTTATGGTACTCTGAAGCTGTCTTTGTTTGTCAATGTTCCTCATTTTACATGTTGCCCAGGACTAAGCGCACTGCTCTGGGATACCAGTTCAGCTCACTGGATGGCAAAGAATTCCAAATCAGCAGCCCTCCTGCTCTGTTCTGCATACTCTGCTCACCAAATCTCAATGACATGAGTGAGGTCACCAGTAATTCCTGGTTTCATGTAAGAGTATGCCTTTTGATTCCAGCTCCAGGGCTTTTTTGTCTCATGAGATGAAGTTCACTCCTGGGGCGTAAAGATCCTTTTCAAGTCACATCCAAAGCCATATAGACAATTTCTTTGAACATAGTAGAAGTTTGTTTTGCTTTATGCTATTCCCTGAGACTTCAGGAGACAGATGTCTGGAGTAAGCAAGCCCCTATGAAATCTCTGCCCAGCAAGAACATCCACTAGGTATGGGAGTGTATTTCATTCAGTCTTGCTACCTTGGTTCCTCCAAGAAAGACCTCATTGACTCTCTGTTTCTTTTTCACACAGTAACCTTAAAAAAAAAATATCGTAAAGGAGATTGATCCTGAATACTCATTGAAAGGACTGACATTGAAGTTGAAACTCCAATAATTTGGCCACCTGATGCGAAGAGCTGACTCATTTGAAAAGACACTGATGCTGGGAAAGATTGAGGGCAGGAGGAGAAGGGGACGACAGAGGATGAGATGGTTGGATGGCATCACGGACTCAATGGACATGAGTTTGAGTAAACTCTGGGAGCTGGTGATGGACAGGGAGGCCTGGCATGCTGCAGTCCATGGGTTTGTAAAGAGTCAGACATGACTGAGCGACTGAACTGAACTGAACTTTAAAAAGGAAGTAGCATGACCTCTTCACATATATTATTTGTTTTTTCCTTCCATTAAATGAACCCAAATTTTTGCCATAAATTCTACAGGCTGGGCTTCTACCTCTAATGGCCAGACTTTCTTGGGTTGGCAGGTGTCTCTCCTTTAGAAGAGACCATGCTGAGATGGTTTTGCTTATCTCTGTGCTTCTAACCTGGATGGAGAAGAGGAAAGGAGGACAGCAAGGAGATGGAGACCATATTAAATAGACAGATAAAACAATGCTGTTAGAACTCATTCAGGAACTCAGTTGATGCCGATGTCACTCCCTCATCCTTGAAACTTTCTTTGCTTGGTTTCTGATACAGCACTTTCTTGATTTGCTCTCTATGTTTCTCATTTTCTGTTGTTAGTTTGTTCTGTTATCCCCACCTTTTACTGTTTGGGTGGCCAGGGTTTATTCCTTGATCCTTTCCTTTAAACTCATTCCCTGAGAGATTTCTTCTAGATTCATAGCTTTAAACACTATGTATATGTGGATGACTCCCCCATAATTATAACTTCAATCTGGACCTCTCTCTCAAACTCCAGGCACATGTACCCAGCTCCCTACTTAATGTTTCCACTGGGATGTCCAACAGATGCCTCTGTTCAAAACTGAACTTCTGATCTTACCTTAAAACATACTCCACTTGTAGCCTTTCCCATCCCCATTGATCTCTCAGTTTCTCAGGTCACAAAATCTTCAGGTCATCACTGACTCTTCTCCAAGCCAACATGAAATGTGGGAGCAGATCCTGTCTAGAATCTGATAGAATTTGTATCCAGAATCTGATCCCTCCCCACCGGTTTGCTCTATGTCACCATCATTTCTCATTTGGAATCTTTTAATACACACCAGCCAATTTTCCTGTTCCTACAAGGGTCTCTTTAGTCTACTCTTAACACAGTGCAGCGTGGTCTTCTTGAAACATTAAATCAAGTCATATCACTTTCTGCTCAAAACTAGTAAAAGTCAGTCTTCCCATTGATTTATGTGATATTGCCCCAGATTTTACTGGCTTCCTCTTTTTCTCATTCATTCTCCTCCAGGCATGCATACCTCCTAACTAACTCTCTCAGCCCCTTCAAGTATCACTCGAATGTCACCTTGTTACTGAAGCCTACCACTCCCCCAACCAGTGCACACACATCCTGCATGCCTGGTCTTCTCACTCAACTCTATTCTCTGTTGCTTCCAATATGTCTAGCACTTGCTTATCTATGATGCCCACTGCTTGTTGTCTGCCTTTCTCCACTAGAATGTAAACTCCACAAGGGCCAGGATGTTCATCTGGTTAATTCATTTATATATCATTATTTTGGCAGAGCCTCATTGAGAGCTGTGGAGAACAGAATAGGTTCAGAGGAGACAATTAATAAATACCTGTTGAGTAAAGCAATTAACTAATAAATGAATAAATATTATGTGAACAAAAAGCAATAGGGTCCAATTTTGCTGTTCCTATATGTGAAATTAATACTAATAACTGCTGTGACATACCTGGAGGAAAAACAGATGTATTCCCATTACAGTGCTTTTATGATGTGTGGCATAACCATCCCATGCTTCTTCAACTGGGGTTCAAGTGTCTCCAGGTGAATATGGCAGTGTGCTTTGGATATCAAAAACCCAGTAGAAGAATGGCAGATCACCCTTTTGTTTCTCATTTTCTCAAATTTTGGGTCAAAATATTTTTTTCTTATAAATATAAACATAAGAAAATAGACTACAAATGTTGCATGAATCCTGAAGATGAAATCCAAGATTTCATAGAAATACAGCTCTGTCCTGGATTCTACCATATGTTTGCTTTCCTTGGACCTACATGGTAATTTATGGAAAATGCTGAATAATATTTTAATATTAAGCCCAACTCTCAGCAGAGAAGTTTTCCCTATGTTAAAGGCATTTACTGAGTCCACCAAATGCTTTGCAAAGCATCTTATTCTCAATCCTGTGGATCACAAAGTCTCCTATCATCACCATTAGCTTAATATCCTCTTGGGAGCATTCCTACTGTAGGAAACCAAGGCTACACTAAGAGCTGAAAACCACCCAGCAACTCAGTGAAGGAGAAAACATGCCATGGACCAAATGCTAAGCATTCTGAGTCTGATAAAGAATTCATGTCTGATTCGTTAACTTTTTCTGGTCTGAAAAAAGCAATGTCTTTTTTTATTTTACATTTTTTAGTAGTTTATTTTTATGCAATTTTAAAGGTTATACTCCATTTGCAGTTATTTTGAAAATATTGGCTATATTCCCATGTATATCCCCATAGCTATCTTACACCCAGTAGTTTGTACCTCCTGCTCCCCCATCCTTATATTGTCCTCCCCTCCCTACTGGTAACCACTAGTTTGTCCTCTGTATCTGTGATTCTGCTTCAAACTAGTTATATTCACTAACTTGTTGTATTTTTCAGATTCCACACACAAGTGATATCATACAGTATTTATCTAACTTATTTTACTTAGCATAATGCCCTCCAGTCCTTCCATGCTGGTGCAAGTAGCAAGATTCCATTCTTTTTATGACTGCATATTACTCCATTGTATATCTTCTTTAACCATTCATCTGTTGATTGACAATTAGATTGCTTTCATGTCCTAGCGACTGTAAATAATGCTGCTATGAACATTTGGGTGCATGTATCTTTTCTAATTAGTGTCTTTGGCTTTTTTGGACATTTGCCCAGGAGTGGGATTGCTGGATCACATGGTAGTTTTGTTTTTAGTTTTTTGAGGAACCTCCACAGTTTCCCAGAGTGGCTGCACCAATTTACTTTGGTAGTTCTATTTTTTGCAAGACTTTAAAAATCTTTGCCATGTAAATAATCCACACAAATTGTGAATTCAAGCAAAGGTTTTTGAAGATGGTGAACTTGGCTGCAGGTGTTGGTCCAGTGAAACCATCATTTTCACACATTGCTAGTTGATGTTCCTACAGTTTCCTTGTGTTTCAAAGCAATCACCCCATGACAATCATTTTATCATCTCTCTGGATTTCTCTGAGTCACAGATTTGGACAAGACACAGCAGGAAGAGTTTGAACAAAGTTGAAGTCTGGAATCATCTGGACTTTCCCATTCGTACATCTAGGGGTCAACACCGTCTGTCAGTTAGGACTCATCTGTGCTGTGGCCTTGCCATTGCAGGTTCTTGGGTGGGCTCACTGCTGTAGAGAGGGCATTTTCTTTTGAACTCTCCAGTTTTGGTATAACAAGCACACTTTCAGTGAGCAAATCTCAAGTGTACACATAAATGCATGAGGTTTTACAAAGTGAACACAGTGATGTAACTAGACATAACTAGTGATGTAACTGAGTTCAAGATCAAGATACAGAACATTACCAGCAAACACAGAAGCTCTCTTTGTGCATTCATTTCAGTCATAACCCCCAAAGGCAGTCACTGTAAGGATGTCTAACCCCATAATTTAATTTTGCCTTTTTTAAACTTTATGTAAAATAGATTTAGGTGCATGAATGTTTTAGTGTCTGGCTTCTTTAGCTTAGGGCTTTCCCTGGTGGCTCAGACAGTAAAGAATTTGCCGGCAATGCAGGAGTCCTGGGTTCAATCGATTGCTAGGACATGTGGAAGAAAAGCATTCTTTTTCACAAATGTTTAATATTCCATTGTATTAATATACCATAACATCTTTGATTTTTTTTTTCATTTTAAGACACTTAATGAGATCTACTTTGATTGTTTTCAGTGATGCTTATAGCTTTCAGAGTAAAGAGTTTACATACACCCTTTGTTAAATTTATTCCTAAATAATTGCATATGTTTGGCAACATTCAAATGGCTATGGCATTGCACTTTAAATTTAATTTTCTAAATATCTACTGTCAATGAAACAAATAAAATTGATTTTTCACATACTGAGCTTGTATCCTGTAGCATTACTGAATTCTCTTCTTAGTTCTAGATTTTTGAAATTTCTTTTTACTTTCTTCATAAAAAATCTAATCTATGAAAAAGATAGTTTTACTTTTTCTTAATTTTAGTCTTTTTATTTATTATCTTAAACATTTATTCCTTTATTTGCAGTGGTGAGAACAGACTTTCTTATTTCTTTTACTGGAAACAAATTTAATGTTTTACCACTACTTATGATGCTAGCTGTAGGTTTTTAAATATGTGTATATATGCCATGATCTTAGTCTTTTGAATGTTGGGTTTTAAGCCAGCTTTTTCACTCTCTTCTTTCACTTTCATCAAGAGTCTCTTTAGTTCCTCTTTACTTTCTTCCATAAGGATGTTATCATCTGCATATCTGAGGTTATTGATATTTCTCCTGGCAATCTTGATTCCAGCTTGTGCATCATCCAGCCCAGCGTTTCTCATGATGTACTCTGCATATAAGTTAAATAAGCAGGGTGACAATATAGAGGCTTGACATACTCCTTTCTCAAACTGGAACCAGTCTGCTGTTTCATGCCCAGTTTTAACTGTTGTTTCTTGACCTGTATACAGATTTCTCAGGAGGCAGGTCAGGTGGTCTGGTATTCCTGTCTCTTGAAGAATTTTCCACAGATTGCTGTGATCCACACAGTCAAAGGCCTTAGCATAGCCAATGAAGCAGAAGTTTTTCTGGAATGGATGTTGGCAATTTGATTTCTGGTTCCTCTGCCTTTTCTAAATCCAGCTTGAACATCTGGAAGTTCTCAGTTCACATACTGTTGAAACCTTGCTTGGGGAATTTTGAGCATTACTTTGCTAACCTGTGAGATGGCGGCAATTGTGCAGTAGTTTGAACATTCTTTGGCATTGCCTTTCTTTGGGATTGGAATGAAAACTGACCTTTTCCAGTCCTGTGGCCACTGCTCAGTTTTCCAATTTTGCTGACATATTGAGTGCAGTACTTTCACAGCATCATCTTTTAGGCTTTGAAATAGCTCAGTTGGAATTCCATCAGCTCCACTAGCTTTATTCGTAGTGATGCTTCCTAAGACCTACTTGACTTTGCACTCCAGGATGTCTGACTCTAGGTGAGTGATCACACCATTGTGATTATCTGGGTCATGAAGATCTTTTTGTACAGTTCTTCTGTGTATTCTTACCACCTCTTCTTAATATCTTCTGCTTCTGTTAGGTCCATACTATTTCTGTCCTTTATTGTGCCCATCTTTGCATGAAATGTTCCCTTGGTATCTCTAATTTTCTTGGATATCTGTAGTCTTTCCCGTTCTATTGTTTTCATCTATTTCTTTGCATTGATCATTGAGGAAAACTTTTTTATTCTTGCTATTCTTTGGAACTCTGTATTCAGATGGGTATATCTTTCCTTTTCTCCTTTGCCTTTTGCCTCTCTTCTTTTCTCAGCTATTTGTAAGACCTCCTCAGACAACCATCTTGCCTTTTTGCATTTCTTTTCCTTGGAGATGGTTTTCATCACAGCCTCCTGTACAATATTACGAACCTCCATCCATAATTCTTCAGGAACTCTATCAAATCTAATCCCTTGAATCTATTTGTCACTTCCACTGTATAATTGTAAGGGATTTGATTTAGGTCATACATGAATGATCTAGTGGTTTTCCCTACTTTCTTCAATTTAAGTCTGAATTTTGCAATAAGGGGAAGTATTTCCCTGAAATGATTTTTTCTTGTGATGTTCCTATAGTCCTTTTGTATCAGGTTTATTCTGGGTTCATAAAATAAATTTGGAAATTGATTTTTGCTCTATTTTTTTGGAAAAGTTTAGGGAGCTTGATATTATTTCTTTTTTTAAATGTCTTATTTACATGTTTGATAAAGTAATTAACCCATCTGGCCCAACTGTTTTCTTTGGAGAAAGGTCTTTAATTTCAAATGAAATTTCTTCAATGGAAATGGGACAAATCAAGGTTATTTTTGAGCCAGGCATAAACTGTATTTTTAATGAATTTAGCCATGTCATCTAAGTTGGCTGTATTCACTGGCAAACATTTTTCATAATATTTCTTAATTATTTCTTTAATGTCTGTAAGATCTGTGGCAATGTTCCTTTTTTTCTGACTTGAAATTGTTAATTTTTCTTTTTTTATTTTATTCTACTTTTGACTAATTATCAACTTTGTTGATGCTTTAAGAAGCTAAATTTTGATTTTGATTTTTGCCATTATTTGTCTGTTTCCAATATCATTAATTTCTCTCCTTATCCATTTTATATTATCTCTTTTAAATACTTTTTGGTTTAATGTACTCTTCCTACATGGGAAGCTTATTGATATGAAATTTATTTTTCTTTTCTAGTATAAGCGTTTAAAGCTATGCATTTCCCTTAGTATTTCCCCAGACGTTTTTTTCATTATTATTCAGGTTAAAATAGGTTATAATTTTTGTGGTTTCTTCTTTGGTGTATGGTTTATCTAGAAGTAAGGTTATCCATTTTAAAATATATGGTAAGATTTTAGATATCTTATTTTTATCTACATCAAATTTAATTACATTGTCATAACAGAATGCATTTCTTGTGCATTAATTTTTTGAAATATATTGAAGACATTTTTAGCTCAGCATATGACATATATTGCTGATGACACCATTCACACTAGAAAAGAATGTGAATTCTACAATTATTGCTTGTAGTGTCCCATCAATATCAATCAGGTCAAATTGAGTTGTACATATCTTCTATATCCTTAAAGATTATTTTTCTACCTTTTCTATCAAGTATTGAGAGAAGAGTATTAAAATCCCCAATTACAATTGTGGGTTTATCTATTTTTCAATATCTGTCAATTTCTGATTTTCACAATTTGAAGTTCCATGAAAGGAGCATACTTGTCTAAGGCTTCCTGATAAATTAACCCACTTATCATTATTAAATATACTTCTTTATATTTTATAGTATTTGTTTGTCTGAAATCTACTTTGTCTGATATGATACAGTCATTCCAGGTTTTTTATGATGAGTATTTGCATAACAGATATTTCTTATTCTTCTACTTAAAATTTTTTGTATTGTTGTATTTAAAGTACACTTTTTCAGATGGCATAAGGTCAAGATTTGCATTTTTATCCACCCTAAAAATGTATACAGTTGATCCTTGAACAACACAGGCATTAAGGGTGCCAAACTCCCCCATGCAGTCAAAAATCTGCATTACTTTTCACCTCCCAAAACTCAGCCGACTGTTGACCAGATCAGTCTTACTGATAATATAAACAGTCTCCTAGCACATATTTTGTATGAGTATTATATAATGTAATCTTGCACTTGTGCTAGAGAAAAAATGTTATTAAGAAACCATAAGGAAGAGAAAATACATTTACAATACTATACTGTATTTATCAACACTGTAAATTTGCATCATCTGTTTATAAGATGAATCATTTTCAGTACCTACATCAATATTGTCTTATATGATAAAAAAACACTATGGGTGTCATACATATTATTAACACTAGACATCAAAAATAAAAATAAAATGTGAAAAATGAATTCATGTTTTTTTATCAGTATAACGATTCATGCATTGATAATAAAGAAGCAACAATATGATTGCTTTATGGTAGCCAGTGTAATCAATATATTGCCTCATGGTAGCCTAGCCCAACACTAATGAATGGTTATAAAATTTTTATAGCATATAGTATTACAGTATTATTCATAATACAGCATCAGAAAAATTGTTACACTTTTTAAAACCATTTGCCTGTGATGATAGGCTAATATGCAGTTTCTCCAATTATGAGAGAGAGGTCTACTGCCTGGTAGTGTAATTCTTTGGGAGAAAAGTTATAAATCAGTAAGAAAACTCACACATTATCAATTTTATAAATATAACTCACCTTATGCCTATGTAGGGGTAGGTTATCCATTTCAATACAAGTCTTGCACACAATGTTCTACATAATGATGATCTACTTAGGTGATGTTGATGACAGTGATGCAAAGACATCTCATGCAGTTTTTGCCACATACCTATTAGAGTTTTGGGCTTCCCTGGTGGCTTAGTTGTAAAGAATCCACCTGCCAATGTGAGAGACATGGGTTCAATCCCTGGGGGTCTGGGAAGATCCCCTGGAGAAGGAAATGGCAACCTACTCCAGTATTCTTGTCTGAAAAACCCCATAGACAGAGGAGTCTGGTGGGCAATCTTTCATGGGACACAACTGAGTGACTGAACAACAACATATTAGATTTTCACACTAAGACACACGCATACACAACAGATGAGCTTATTAACCCCATGGCAGGGTGATTCATTAAGTGGCAGGGGATCATCATAAAGATCTTTCTTCTTATTGTCTTCACATTGAGTAGGCTGGGGAAGAGGAGTAAGAGGAGGGACTAGTCTTGCAATCTTGGGGTCTTGGGGAGGTGGAATAAGTGGAGAAAGTGAAGTAGGGGCAAAACAGGCAGACACACTTGATGTTAATTTATAGAAATACATTGTAATTTCTGTCTGAGTCTTTCACTTTTTCGGTTCTCTAAAAATGTCTCTATATAGTACCAACACTTCTGCCACCATTTGTTTGGTTTCAGTGCCCAAATCATAGAAGGGTCCATGTGGTAAAAGAAGTCAAAGCAGTCTTAAATAAGACCTGTTCTGTCAAATTATCTAATATCGATTTGTTTTCCCATACTGATTCTTCTACATCTTGTTCCTCAATGTCTGGCCCTGGTTTCGAAGCATTCATTTCCATCAAGTCAGGTTCTATTAATTCCTCTGATGTGGTGTCTGTTAGCTCTTGGATTTCATATCTTGAAACCTTTCAATACCACCCCCCACATTTTTTTTTCCATATCCACAGTATCTTTGATGGTTTCTCTGGTTCTGTCGGAAGTCCTGTGATGTCATGTACAACATCTGGACATGATTTTTTCTAGCAATAACTTATAGCTTCAGCATTGATGGCTTACATGGCTCTTTATACAACAACCAATGATAGGATCATCAATAGTATAATCTGTCCAGACTTTCATGATGTTCTCTCTGTATGGGTTCCCTTTCACAGCACTGACAATCCTTTCCATAGAGTACTGTGTGTAATGAGCCTTAAAGGTCCTTATGACCCTGTGATCTAGAGGCTGAACTAGAAACTATTTGGGGAAAGCAAGTAGACCGCTTTGATGCCTTTGATGTTAAACTCATGGGGTTCTGGATGGCCACCGTTATTGTTCAATATCAAAAGAAATTTAAAAGGCAATCACTTACTGGCAAGGTACTTCCTGACTTCAGGAACAAAGCATCAATGAAATCAGTTCAGAAAGAGGGTTCTGACTGTCCAAGCCTTCTTGTTGTATGACCAAAAAACTGGCAGCTGGTGCTTTTCTTTTCCCTTCAATGCCAGGGAGTAAGCAGCTTTATAGATAAAGGCAGTCCTGATCACAGTTGTGTGTGCATGCTCAGTCATGTCCAACTCTTTGTGACCCCATGGACTGCAGCCCACCAGGCTCCTCTGTCCATGGGATTTTGGAATGGGTTGAATATTGGGATGATTGGCAAGAATCAGGCAAGAATATTGGAATGGGTTGCTATCTCCTTCTCCAGGGGATCTTCCTGACCCAGGGATCCAACTCACATCTCTTGCATTGGTAAGTGGATTCTTACCCCTGAGCCACCTGGGAAGCACCCTGAGCACAGGCTTGACTGAATTTGCACAAAACCGTAGATTTAGTCTATCTTTTCCTTCCTTAAATGTTGGTGCTCACTTCTCTTCCTTGCTAACAAATGTCTTCTGTGGCTTTTTTTTCCCCAGAGTAGGGCACTTTTATCTGCATTAAAAACCTGTTCAGGTTATCCCTTCTCCTCAGTGACTCTCTTAGTGGCATCTGGGAGCTTATCTGCTGTTTTCTTGGTGGGCAGAAGCCACTTCCCCTGCTATCTGGACACTTTTAAAGTCAAACTTCTTCCTAAAATTATCAAACCATCCTTGGCCAGCATTAAATTCTCCAGTTTTCAATCCTTCACTTCCTTTTGCTTTAAGTTGTCATATGACTTCACTTTTTCTTGAATCATATTAGAGTCTATAGGTATACCTTGTTCATGGCAATCCTGCACCCACATAAAGTTGCATTTTCATTACTAGATAAAAAGGTATTTTGCAAAAAGTTTAAGGTTTTTGAAACTACTAGCATAGCTGCAATGACAACTTCATGAATTTAGTTTTCATTTTTCACAGTGGTCCTTAAGCTGGATTCATTTACCATAAAATAGCAGGAAATTGCAGCCATAGACTTCAATCTATCATGGTGTATATCAAGCAATGAAACTTTTTCTTGTAAGGTCATGACTTTTCTCTGTTTTTGGGGGGAACTTCCAACATCACTAGCAGCACCTAGTATGTGTTCTATGGTGTTATTCAAGGTTTATGGTATTGCACTAAATATGATGAAAAATACATGAGGACTGTGAGAAATCATCTTTTACTGTGATAGGCAATTTACCAGGAGACAAAATGCTCTTGCAGAGATGATTGGGATCACACATGTTTTAAGTATTAAGATTCTCAAAATACTTGAGGTCACCACAACACAACAGGAGGTGGCTACAGAATTAATGCAGTAGTACCATATGTCCTACAGTTAATTTTATGCAGTTACTATTTAATGCCACATCTTTGTTTACATTTTTCTCAGTAATGAATGGCTCCTTGTTTGGTCTGTTCTGCTTCTGTTAGGTCCTCGCCACTTTTGTCCTTTATTGTGCCTATCTTTGCATGAAATAATCCCTTGGTAACTCCAGTTTTCTTGAAGAGATCTCTAGTCTTTCCCATTCTATGGTTTTCCTCTATTTCTTTGCATTGGTCACTTAAGAAGGCTTTCTTATTTCTCCTTGAACATGGAACAATGGACTGGTTCAAAATTGGGAAAGGAGTACATCGAAGCTGTATATTGTCACCCTGCTTATTTAATTTATATGCAGAGTACATCATGAGAAATGCCAGGATAGATGAATCACAAGCTGGAATCAAGATTGCCTGGAGAAATATCAACAACCCCAGATATGCAGATGATACTACTTTAATGACAGAAAGTGAAGAGGAACTAAAGAGTCTCTTGATAAAGTTGAAAGAGGAGAGTGAAAAAGCTGGCTTAAAACAACATTCAAAAAACTAAGATCATGGCATTCAGTCCTATAACTTCATGGCAAATAGATGGGGAAAATGTTGAAACTGTCAGATTTCATTTTCTTGGACTCCAAAATCAATGTGACATGATGGTAGCCTCAAAATTAAAAGGTGCTTGCTCCTTGGAAGAAAAGCTATGACAAACATAGACAGTGTTTTAAAAAGCAGATCCATCATTTTTCCAACAAAGGTCTGTCTAGTCAAAGCTATGGTTTTTCCGGTAGTCATGTATGTATGTGAGAGTTTGACCATAAAGAAGGCTGAATGCCAGAGAATGGACGCTTTCAAACTGTGGTACTGGAAAAGACTTCTGAGAGTTCCTTGGACAGCAAGGAGATCAAACCAGTCAATCTTAAAGGAAATCAACCCTGAATATTCATTGGAAGGACTGACACAGATGCTGAAGTTCCAATACTTTGGCCACTTGATTTGAAGAGCCGACTCATTGGAAAAGACCCTGATGCTAGGAAAATTTGAGGGCAAGAGGACGAGGGGGCAACAGAGGTTGAGATGTTTGGATGGTATCATTGACTTAATGGACTTGAGTTTGAGCAAACTCAGAGAGATAGTGATGGACAGAGAAGCCTGGCATGCTACAGCTCATGGGGTCTCAAGACCCCATGACTTAGCAACTAAACAACAACAGCATGGTCTATGTGTGTGCATAAATTTTGATAAATTTTAACTTTTTATAGTAGATTTATGTATATTTGGTGGTATTAAATGATGAATTACAGTAGTATCTCTGTATATTTTACACATTTATGACATACTTAGCTTTTTCTTTTTCTTTTTTTTTTCTGATATTTCTAGGCTATTCAGTTTGTCAAGCTGTTTTCAAACTCACAAATTTCCAAAATATTTTTCAGCATATTTACTGAAAAAAGTCAACATATAAATCGACCTACTCAGCCCAAACCCATGTTGTTCAAGGGTCAGCTATACTTATTAATAGCGATATAGATTTTATCTACATGTATTATAATTGTTCATATGGTTGAGTCTACCATCTTGCTGTTTTTACCTATTACTTCTCTCTGTTCCCTACTCCTTTTCCCTTATTTTCTGTCTTCTTTTGGCTATATATCTTTTGCTTTCATTTTTTAAAAATGATTTCTCTAGATATTAAACATGCATTCCTAAGTTATCATCTACCTTGGATTAATATTATACTGCTTCAGGTATAATATAGTAACCTGATATCAGTATACGTCGATTTAACTTCCTCCCAATTTTTAGGCTATTGTTTTATTATATTTTGCTTTCACACACATTATAAGCCCCATACAATATTACTATTATTATTTATGCTTAAAACAATCATCTTTCAAAGAATTCCAGAAGAGACAATATGTTTTTATTTACCCACAATTTTGCTATCTCTGTTCTTCATCCTGTCCTATAGACTTGTTTCTTCACTAAGTAATTCATTCAGTCCAGGAATTTTCTTCCACATTTGTTTTTGGTAGTATGGGTTTTCTGGTGACAAAGTCTCTCAGGTTTTTGTATATATGACAATGACTTTATTCCACTTCTGTTTTTGAAGAATATTTTCAATGGATGTATAATTCTAGTTTTATTTGTTTTGTTTTTAGTACTTTGAAGATGTCTTCTGATTTGCATTATTTCTGGTAAAAAGTCAGCCATTTTTCTTACTATTGTTTTTCAGTATGCAATGCATATTTCTTTTCCTCAGGCTGATTTTGCAACTTTTCTCTTTATCTTTGGTTTTCAGCAATTTGAAATGATGTGCCTAGATATGATTTTTACTTGTTTTTATTCATCCTGCTTGGGATTCATTGGAATTCTTGAATCTGGAAGCTGTTTTCTCCTTATTAAACTTGGAAAAATTTTAACAATTGTCTCTTCAAAAATATTTTTCTTCCTTATTCTTTCTCCCTTCTTTTTCTGGGTCTTCTAATATTATATATTAGATTTCTTAATATCATCTCAAAAGTTATTGATGTCTGTCCTTAATTTCTTTTCCTAATACCTTATCCTGCTCTCATTTAGTTTGAATAATCTCTAAAGATCCACTTTTACACTTCCTTTACCTATATTATACAGGGCCCACTCTGCTATGAGAGTGGACCAAGAGACACTTTATTCTAGAAATTGTATATTTCAGCCAAAACATTTACACTTGTTTCTTTTTTACATTTTCTATTGCTTTCCTGAAGTACTTCATCTCTTTACTCATTATATCTACATTTTTCTGTAAATTTCTTAACATATATGTGTTTTAAAAGTTCTTGTCTACTAATTTCAATAATTTTGTCATCTCTGGTTTTACTTTTATTGACTATGTTTTCTTTTAATTATGGTTACATTTTCCTGCCTTTTGCAAGCTTATACTTTAAAAAATTTGCATTTCAGACATTCATTGTGAACAAAAGAGTGTGCTTAGTCATTCAGTCACATCCGGTTCTTTGTGACCATGTGGACTGTAGCCAGCCGGGCTCCTCTGTCCATAGGGATTCTCCAGGCAAGAATACTGGAGTAGGTTGCCAGGCCCTCCTCCAGAGGATCTTCCCAACTCAGGGATTGATTCCAGGTCTCCCTCTTTGCAGGCAGATTCTTTATCAACTGAGCCACAAGGGAAGCAAAAGAATACTGGGGTGAGTAGTCTATCCCTTCTCTAGGGGATCTTCCTGACCCAGGAATTGAACCATCTGCATTTCAGGCAGATTGTTTTCCAGTTGAGCCACAAGAGAAGCCCAAGAATACTGGAGTTGGTAGCCTATCCCTTCTCCAGCAGATCTTCCCAATCGAGGAATTGAACTGGGGTCTGGGGTCTTCTGCATTGTAGGTGGGTTCTTTACCAACTGAGCTATCATGGAAGCCCAATCCATGGAAGTCTCTTTGATTATGGGAAAATGGTTCTTCCATTCACTTGTCCTCAGAGTGGTCCATTAAAAAAAACAGTCTTCCCAAACAATTAAAATATTAGTGTGTGCTAAGTCACTTCCGTTGTGTCTGACTGTTTGCAACCCTATCAACAGCAGCCCGCTATGCTCCTCTGTCCTTGGAATTCTCCAGGCAAGACAACGGAGTGAGTTGCCATGCCCTCCACTCGGGGATCTTCCTTACCCAGGGATTGAACCCACGTCTTTTGTGTCTCCTAAATTGGCAGGCAGATTCTTTACTGCTCTACCACCTGGGAACCCCACTGAAGTGTGTAAATAGAGACTATTGTAACCAGAAAGAACGCAGAGATTAATCCCCTTGGTCTAGAGCTGTGATTTTTTTTAATAATAATATGCTGAAGATAGTGTGAGAAGAGTTGTGTCTGCAAAGAATCGGACACAACTGAGTGACTGAACTGAACTGAAAGATATGTGTTTGGAGATGTATTCAAGTTTCAGATCTAAAGACTTTGCAGGGAAGAAGAGGAATAAAAGATCTGGGCCAGAATTATAGGCTTATTATAATAAGTTCAACAAGAGGGCTAATAGAAATTTGGAGTGAATTGAAACAGACTCACAGATACAAAGAACAAGCTAATGTTTGCCAGAGGGGAGGGTGTGGGAGGAGGGGCAAAATAGGTGAAAGACATTAAGAGGTACAAACTACTATAAAGAAAGCTGAGTGCTAAAGAATTGATGCTTTCTAACTGTGGAGTTGGAGAAGACTCTTGAGAGTCCATTGGAGATCAAACCAGCCAATCCTAAAGGAAATCAACTCTGAATATTCATTGGAAGGACTGATGCTGAAGCTGAAGCTCCAATACTTTGGCCACCTGTTGCAAAGAGCCAACTCATTAGAAAAGACCCTGATGCTGGGAAAGATTAAGGCAGGAAGAGAAGGGGATGACAAAGGACACGATGGTTGGATGGCATCATAGACTCAATGGACATGAGTTTGAGAAAGCTCCAGGAGGTGGTGAAGGACAGGGAAGCCTGGCATGCTGCAGGATATGACTGGGTGACTGAACAGTAATAACAACAAACTACCATGTATAAAATAAGCGAGAAGAATGTAATGTACTTCACAGGGCATATACTCAGTGAGTATACTCAATATACTCTCCTGCGCACCTGGGTAAGTTCCTGGGCAAAACTGATGGAGAGGAGCCCACGATGGGGTGTGAATTACCCTTGTAATTCTCAAGGTGAGTCTATGTTCTCACAGTAGCCCCCACTCAGCCTTTATCAATTCCTTAAAAATACTGTACTGGCTCAACTTTTTTACCCACTGTGTGGCTGTCCTGTTTTCCTGCTGTGCTCTGCATAGGTTAGTCAGTGCCTGTATCTTCCTTTCTCTTTGGAAGCCTCTGTCTTTCATCAGTTGTATGTCCTGCAACCTCAGCTATCTCATAGACTCAAGAAAGGTTATGATTTAGTAAATTATTCATCTTCCTTGTTATTATAGCAGGAGCAATGACCTTTCCTGTTTCCTACATCCTAAGCAACAGCTGGAAGCCCTTAGTTTATGAACTTTTAATAGAATCAGTATCAGTATCAGTTCAGTTACTCAGTTGTGTCCACCTCTTTGAGACCCCAGGAACTGCAGCACGCCAGGCCTCCCTGACCATCACCAACTCCTGGAGTTTACCCAAATTCATATCCATTGAGTCAGTGATGCCATCCAACCATCTCATCCTCTGTTGTCCCCTTCTCCTCCTGCCTTCAATCCCTCCCAACATCAGGGTCTTTTCAAATGAGACAGCTCTTCTCATCAGGTGGCCAAAGTATTGGAGTTTCAGCTTCAACATCAGTCCTTCCAATGAACACCCAGGATTAACCTCCTGTAGGATGGACTGGTTGGATCTCCTTGCAGTCCAAGGGACTCTCAAGAGTCTTCTCCAACACCATAGTTCAAAAGCATCAATTCTTTGGTGCTCAGCTTTCTTCACAGTCCAACTCTCACATCCACACATGACTACTGGAAAAACCATAGCCTTGACTAGATGGATCTTTTTGACTAAGCAATGTCTCTGCTTTTTAATATGCTGTCTAGGTTGGTCTTCCAACCAGATCTTCCCTGGTGGCTCAGAGGTTAAAGCATCTGCCTGCAATGCAGGAGACCTGGGTTCAATCCTTGGGTCAGGAAGATCCCCTGGAGAAGAAAATGGCAACCCACTTCAGTATTCTTGCCTGGAGAATCCCATGGATAGAGGAGCCTGGTGGGCTACAGTCCATGGGGTTGTAAAGAGTTGGACACAACTTAGGACTTGACTTCTAGGTTGGTCATAACTTTCCTTCCAAGGAGTAAGCATCTTTTAATTTCATGGCTACAGTCACCATCTGCAGTGATTTTGGAGCCCAGAAAAATAAAGTCAGCCACTGTTTCCCTGTCTATTTGCCATGAAGTAACAGGACCGGATGCCGTGATCTTAGTTTTCTGAATGTTGAGATTTAAGCCAACTTTTTCACTCTCCTCTTTCATTTTCATCAAGAGGCTCTTTAGTTCTTCTTCACTTTCTGCCATAAGATTGGTGTCATCTGCATATCTGAGGTGATTGATATTTCTCCCGGCAATCTTAATTCCAGCTTGTGCTTCTTCCAGCCCAGTGTTTCTCATGATGTAGTCTGCATATAAGTTAAATAAGCAGGGTGACAATATACAGCCTTGACAGACTTCTTTTCCTATTTGGAACCAGTCTGTTGTTCCATGTCCAGTTCTAACTCTTGCTTCCTGACCTGCATACAGGTTTCTCAAGAGGCAGGTCAGGTGGTCTGGTATTCCCATCTCTTGAAGAATTTTCCACAGTTTATTGTGATCCACACAGTCAAAGGCTTTGGCATAGTCAATAAAGCAGAAATAGATGTTTTTCTGGAACTCTCTTGCTTTTTCGATGATCCAACGAATGTTGGCAATTTGATCTCTGGTTCCTCTACCTTTTCTAAAACCAGCTTGAAGATCAGGAAGATCACGGTTCACATATTGCTGAAGCCTGGCTTGGAGAATTTTGAGCATTATTTTACTAGAGTGTGAGATGAGTACAATTGTGTGGTAGTGCGAACATTCTTTGGAATTGCCTTTCTTTGAGATTGGAATGAACCTGACCTTTTCCAGTCCTGTGGCCATTGCTGAGTTTTCCAAATTTGCTGACATATTGAGTGCAGCACTTTCATAGCATCATCTTTGAGGATTTGAAATAGCTCAACTGGAATTCCATCACCTCCACTAGCTTTGTTCATAGTGATACTTCCTAAGGCCCACTTGACTTCATAGTCCAGGATGTCTGACTCTAGGTGAGTGATCACACTATTGTGATTATCTGGGTCATGAAGATCTTTTTTGTATAGTTCTTCTGTGTATTTTTGCCACCTCTTTTTAATATCTTCTGCTTCTGTTAGGTCCTTACCATTTCTGTCCTTTATGGAGCCCATCTTTGCATGAAATGTCCCCTTGGCATCTCTAAGTTTCTTGAAGAGATCTCTCGTCTTTACTACTCTGTTGTTTTCCTCTATCTCTTTGCACTGATCACTGAGGAAGGCTTATCTTCCTTCTTATCTCTCCTTGCTATTCTTTGAAACTCTGCATTCAAATGGAATTTAATAGAATATTTGCACACTATTCTTCTAATGAATAACAGTAATACATTTTAAAGCAAAAACAACATTTTAAAAGTAAACGTTTGCTCCATGCTGAAATTAGTGACTGAAATTCACTCTAACTGGAATTCTAGTAAAATTTTTTAGATATAGATTGACTGTCATTTGTTAACTGTAAGTGTCACTTGTGTTAAGTGTGAAGCATAAATATTGTTTCTCTGGTGTGGGAAAGAATTAATCAGAACACTGATTAAAATAAAGTCTTGCCAACTTAGCCTAGCTTTCACAGCTCCCCTTAACCAGACACTAGCTATATTTTATATCATCCAAGTTTGCTGCAGAAATATTCAGGAACACACAGGATGCCCTCCTTAAACATCTCCACCCTTCATTTATTCTAACTCTGATTACCATTTATTCCATGACTTTCCATATTAGCCCTGCCTTTCTTTTCATTTTTTATCTGTCAAGGCTCAGCTGGACTTCATGCATATAATCTTTGCCAATCAACAAACTCTGGTTGGGCACTACTTTGTCTGAACTCTGTTCTAATTGATAGACATACAATGGTAACTGTGCCATACCTGCCCTCAGGGAGTGCACAGTCTTTAGTTAAGTTCTTTCCTGAACAAGTGATTTTTCTGTGATAGTGGTGGTGCTGATGATGGAAATGATAAGGAGGAGGATGAGAAAGATGATGATGATAGCTAACCTTCACTGAGTGCTTACTTTGTGCCAAGAACTTTTCTTAATCTTTTATATCTATAAACTTTTTAAATCATCACAACCACTCTAGGAGATAGTTACTAATTTTATCCTGATTTTACAATGGAGAAATGGAGCATAGAGACTTAATAAATGAGTAAGTACATGAATGATTTTTGCTTCCTAACATATCTGGCCACATTAAATAAGGGACTGATATTTTGGGTGCTGTTTGAATATAAACTGTTTCCTTCTCCTGATAACATCCTCTTGATTACACTAAAGAGAGAATATGCCTTTGTTTAAATATTTGGTGTTCTGCTGTTCTTTTTATAAATTTATATTCTTTCCTGAAGTTCCCTTTAAACTCTGCGAACTCTCTGAGTAAGAAAAAGGACAACGAGATGGTGAAGGAAAAGACTTACAGCCTCTTCTCCCAACTACACTGTCGCTTCAAATTCTCTGTGGGACTTGCCTGGAATCAGTGGTTGGGAGTTCACCTTCCAGTGTAGGAGGTATGGGTTCAATCCCTGCTCAGGGTGCTGGGACCCCACATGCCTCAGGGCCAAAGAACAAAAAACAAAATACGGAACACAGGTGGTGTTGTGGTAAATTCAGTAAAGACTTTAAAAATGGTCCACATGAGAAGAATCTTTAAAAAAACCTTAAAAAAGATTCTCTGTGGTAACCACAGTTTAGAGTCTGCTGTGGCTACAGACCTGGAGAGGCCTGCTCTAGAAAATGGGCAGGATGCCCATTAGCAGAGTTAGGTTAGGTCTAAACATCAAAGAAACAATGTAAGAATGGCCAAGAGAGGAAGGGAACAATCTGGATACATAATCATTTTTTCACAAATATTTATTAAATGGTTATTATGTGGCTGGTCTTATGAAGAGAGCCTGACATATAATGGCAAACACATCGATATGGCCTCTGCCTTCATTGTATTTTCAGCATAAGAGAATATTCCAATATTAGGTTCTTGCATCAGTGAGAAAAATGCCTATAGTTACATTAGGCCCTGAATTCCTCATGTGTCAGTAGCGATCACTATCCACTTTCAAGCTGCAGTTCTTTCAACCAACCAGTCTGACCAAAGGCAGAAGTGTTTCAGGGGACTCAAACTACAGTAGTGGAATAGTTTTCAGTCCTAAGTCTGGAGTCCAGAGTGGGCCTGGGGACAATTTTAGCCCTCCTGTCCCTTCTTCCTCTGCGATGGGCTTGCCCATTTCCCATGGTCTGTACTCCAGCGATTCTGTTGAAACTAGAGTCTGCCCTGAACCCCATCTCACTTGACTCCCAGAGGGATATCTTACCTGATTCTTCATTACTGTACCCAGCATATGCCAAAGACAGTTCCAGTTCTTGCAGGCTTCTTCCCTTAAGACTGGACCCTGCTTCTGGAATCTCCAGCTGCTGGCTGGGGTCTTATTCCAAGCAGATGGACCACCCAAAACCATGACATTGTCAGCTTCCTGACTTCAGGCATCACTGCTGTCTGGATGCTGCTGCCTCTGTGCCATGGCCTCTAGCTCCAAATCCCCCCAAATGTTAGCAAGTGCCTGGTAGGAGACAGTTTGCTACACTGCTTTGTGCTGGTGGCCACTCCCCTATGAAACCAAATTTTTAGATCGGGTAAGACTTCCAACAGCAGTCCTGTCTTTTACCACTTCTTCCTCAGTTCCAACAGCCGGTGGCTAAGTCCCAGCATGCCTCTCATCAAAGCCCTCCAGAGATGTGACGAGCTTTTTTTCCTGGTTGTTAATCCTGGTTTTTATTGTCTTGTGATCTCATATGCCAATGTCTGGCACTTGATCCATTTACCTCTTCCCATTTTCCCACAGCAACATAAAGATCTACCTTCCACAGGACCACTCAATTCTTGTTGCCTGTCTTCTGACAGAATGCTTTCTAACAAGGTCAAGTAATGAAAGCTGGAGTCAGCGTGTGTCAGGAGATCTGTTTTCTTGCTCTGCTGCCGTCTGGCTGCGTGGCCTTGGGCAATTCAGTTCCCTTTGCCGTGACTCAATTTCCCAGATGGTAAAATGAAAAGAGTTGGCCATAAGGTTTCTGATACCTTGTAGCTCCCAAGTTTGTTGACATGAAGTTAGCTGAGAATAGCTTTTTCAAGCAACTCTCAACTTGTTTTTTTAGCTTTAAATGCCCATCAGAAAACAATATCCAATCAGCTAACACTTCTCACATTGCTCCAGCTTTGGATGATGTCTATTCCTATATCCCTTAATTTTGACTTCCTTGTCCATATACTTTATACACTAAAATCTTGAATTGATAGACTATTTATACTTTACAGATCCTTTCATGATTATTATCCCGTTGGATCTTCAAACTGGCCCTATTTATTAAGAAGGACAAGGTTTTCCAACTTCTCTTTATCTTTTTATCTTCTCTCCCTTCCCCTCCACTCCTCTCTTTTCTCTCCTTCCCCCTACCTCCCCTTTCCCTCTTAAGAATCAGGCTATGATGCATTTGCCCAAGGCAGCACAACTAGTTAGTGGCAGTTCCTGAACTAGAATTCAGGTCTCCTGACACATAGTTTAAGAAATCTTTGACTTTTCCATGCCCCTCTCCCCTCCTCACTGAGCTTTTTATTTTTTTGCACCACTCTATTGAACTCCTCCAGTATTGCTAATGTTCCACCTTCTTCTGTGAACCAGGAGACTTTGAGTACTCAAAGAATGGATGGAATTAATTCTTCCCTTCTTTAAGTAGAAGGCCCCAGCAGCCAGCATGAATCACTTTTGCACCCATCTCTCTGAGCAGTAAGGACTACCAACAAACATGTCATTCTTCAGTCAACTTTTCTGATGTTTCATCACATTTAACCAGCAAACTGATGAAGCCCAAACTCTAAGAAGAGAAGTCGAAGATGAAAATCTGATGAAGAGAAGTCAAAGAGGAATTTTAGGCAATAATGACTTAGTTTTACTGGCTGGGCCATAAGCTACCGAGGTTGCATAATTTAGAATTTTCCCAAGAGCTGAAAGAACTGCGTGTGTTCCCTACTCTTCAGTATCAGGAAGGAGGGATTAAGTGAATGTTTTCAGTTTCACAGGAAAAGGTAATAAAAATACAAGTATATTTTGGGTCAGGTTCAATTTCTGCTTGGTTCTTCCAAATCTCTCTGAAGAAAATAGATTGTAGCACAACAGAAACTTCGACATGCAAGCAGGTAAGATTCTTCCCCACAACCCGGGTAGTTATCAGTTCCCCAATACAAACCTAATTATGTACAATGATGAATATAGCAAGCTTAATAAAATGGGGGGAAAGTTAAAGATAGTGGGTCAGATCTGTCAGTCATAGTAAGACCATCATTAGTTACTATTTTAATGGTTCATTTGATTAAATGCTAAGCTATTGTCTTGTAATTATGTGTATTCAAGGGAAAAATCCTCAAGTTCAATTAGGACTGTATCTTTTACTGCACTATGTTTAATGAAGTCGCAACATCATCATAATAAGCAAGGAATAATGAAAATCTTCTTTTGAAATTGCAATAGAAGTATTTGTAGAGAAGTAGCTGGCATGTGTAATATGATGAGTTCCCTTAAATGGCTCAACTATTGATCAAAAAAGCAAATTATATAAGTGGATAGTGCGAGGCAGAAACATGTGGACACAGCTGGAGTGTCATGTGTCATGGTTCCAGTCATTGCCAGCTGGCGGTCACACAAAGGCAAGCCAAGCCAAACAATTACTGTTATTCATAAGAGCAAATGTGCATTCCATACACACAGTGCAGGCTTTATGAAATAACTGAGCTTTCAGATGCATCCAGACAGCCGAGCTGTAATTTTTTTTTTTATCACATGTCCCTGGGTGCCAGGCCAAAATGGCAAACTGACTCTGCTATTCAGAAACCCTTATCTTTACCCAATTAACCAAATCACTGTGACGTTTGAGGGTTCTTCATCCACTTTGCTGAGCGCGTCAAACCAGCAGTCTTACCAGGCAGCAGATGCACAGCTTCTGGAAGCAATCTGCTTTCATTCTTTTTTTTTTTTTTACTTTGAGCTGTAAATACTCTGTTAGACCACTGCCCATTACAAGCCAGAGCTTGGAATCCATCTGTAAGATCCTAACATACATCTGAAATCTAGTGGTCCTGCTTGTCCTCAACTCTGTGTATCTATGTGATGGACGGCTTCCAAGATGTTACCTTGGGAGGGTCAAGGATGGCCAAGCAGCAAGCAGTAGGGATTCATACTCTTGCTTGGGGGAAAAATAAATTAAATGGAAAAGATATTCTAGTAATGTACTGAAATGAGAATCCCTGCATTGCTTAAAATATAGGCACAAAAGGAAGAAGAAGTCGTATGGAGCTGCTTTTTTTTCCCCAAAATTTTCATCTATTTTTCTTAAAATGTTGCCATAACTCCCTGCCTATTATTTCTTTCAAAGACAAAGTCACATGCACATGTGAAAATGTGCCATTATATTATTGTTTACAGCCGCGTCAGAATAAACAGAGTCCTGGAGAGAAAGGTTCACTGCAGTAGGTGAATGTTTATATCTCATCCCTCCAAGGAAGAGATGGGGTACTCGGTCTATACCAGGACAGTCTACTAGAAATAGAACGTGAGCCATACTGATGACGGAATTATCTAGTAGACACTCAATAAAGAAACAAGTCAAATTAATTTCAACAAAATATTTTATTCAATTCAATGTATCCAAGATATCATCATTTCAATGTACAATCATTAAAGTATTGATGAGATATTTTATAGTTTTTGATACTAAGTCTCAAAGCCTGATGTATATTGTACACTAATGACACATCTCAACTTGGACTAGTCACATTTCCAGAGCTTTGTAGCCACAGGTGGCCGATAGCTTCCATTCTGGATGTGCAGAGCCTCCAAAAAGGCTTTTGGGGGTGGGGATTTTGAGTTGGTCCGAGCACGCTTTGCCCAAGGACCGAGGAGTAATGTCTAAAACACTGACTGAAGAGTCAAATACTCTGTTCCTGGTCCTAGCTTTACTGTCTAACTTCCTCCTGCTTAGAAACGTCATCCATAAAATGGAGAAGATAACATGTACCTTGTCACCTCTTCTAAACTTTCTAAGGCTTCCCTGATGGCTCAGTTGGTAAAGAATCTGCCTGCAATGCAGGAGACCCAGGTTCAATCCTTGGGTTGGAAAAATCCCATGGAGGAGGAAATGGCATCCCACTCCCATATTCTTGCCTGGGAAATCCCATGGACAGAAGGGTCTGGAGGCCTACAACCCATGGGGTCACAAAGAATCGGACACAACGACTAAACCACCACCACAAGATTTCAAGTTAAATAAAAAACTATTTTAAGAACCAGAAATAAACACTAAATACTATAGATTCTAGATTCAGTCTACAAATACTGAACCTGAAACTCCAGTATTTTAATCACCTGATATGAACAGTTGGCTCATTGGATAAGTCCCTGATGCTGGGAAAGATTGAGGGCAGAAGGAGAAGAGGGTGTCAGACAATGAGATGGCTGGATGGCATCACCGATGCAACCGACATGAACTTGGAGAGTGAAAAAGTTGACTTAAACCTCAAAATTCAGAAAACTAAGATCATGGCATCTGGTCCCGTCACTTCATGGCAAATAGATGGGGAAACAGTGGAAACAGTGGTGGACTTTATTTTTGGAGCTCCAAAATCACTGCAGATGGTGATTGCAGCCATGAAATTAAAAGATGCTTACTCCTTGGAAGGAAAGTTATGAACAACCTAGACAGCATATTAAAAAGCAGAGCCATTACTTTACCAACAAAGGTCTGTCTAGTCAAGGCTATGGCTTTTCCAGTGGTCAGGTATGGATGTGAGAGTTGGAGTGTAAAGAAAGCTGAGCACCAAAGAATTGATGCTTTTGAACTGTGGTGTTGGAGAAGACTCTTGAGAGTCCCTTGAACTGCAAGGATATCCAACCAGTCCATCCTAAAGGAGATCAGTCCTGGGAGTTCATTGGAAGGACTGATGTTGAAACTGAAACTCCAATACTTTGGCCACCTTATGTGAAGAGCTGACTCATTTGAAAAGACACTGATGCTGGGAAAGATCTCAATCTTTCCAGGAGGAGAAGGGGATGACAGAGGATGAGATGGTTGGATGACATCACTGACTCAATGGACATGAGCTTGGGTAAACTAGGGGAGTTGGTGATGGACAGGAAGGCCTGGTGTGCTGTGGTTCGTGGGGTGGCAAAGAGTCAGACATGACTGAGCGACTGAACTGAACGGATAAGGTCACGTTCTTTTGTATAGGGGCATTCTTTCAATGGCTGATCCCCATAGAGGCAAGCATTCCAGTTTTCCACTGAAACCTGGGAGCACATTGTACAGGAGATGCCAGGCTTACCAGGTATGTCTTTACCATTGTCCTTCATTGGTCCCTCACCTCACAGCTCCCCTGCTGTGTGGTTGTGTCAGGACCAGGTAACTGTTTGGCTTTGAATTCTCCATGCTAAAGTACATTGGCCAATGGGAATGCCAGCAGCTCTAGCCCATAAGGCACCAAATCAAAGGCCATCAACCTTTAACATCATAGTAACAATGTATGCATGCATGCTTAGACACCCAGTTGTGTCTGACTCTTCGCAAATCCATGGACTGTAGTCTGCCAAGCTCCTCTGTCCATGAGATTTCCCAGGCAAGAATACTGAAGTGGGTAGCCACTCTCTTCTCCAGGGGATCGTCCCAACCCAGGGATTGAACCCGCCTCTTGCATTGCAGGGGATTGCTTTGAGCCACCAGAGAAGCCCCATAGTTATGATATTTAGCATTTAATGTTTGCCAAGGCTAATACTACGGGTAACAATGACTACCATTTCTGTATCTCTAGAGACTAACATTTAAATTCAAAATCATAATCATGAAGGCAGTGTTTCTACACAGTGCTTTAAATTCTAGAACAATTTTCTGATTGGTTACATTTACTCCTAAGTATTTTATCTTTTTCAAATGCTATTTAAATGGGACTGCTTCCTTAATTTCTCTTTCTGATAGTTTATTCCTAGTGTAAGAAACACAACTGATTCTTGTGTATTGATTTTCTGTCCTGCAACTTCACTGAACTCATTTATTAGTTTTAATAGCTATTGGATGGAGTCTTTAGGATTATCTACATATAGTATTATGTCATCTGCAAACAGAGACAGTTTTACTTCTTCCTTTCCACTTTGAATGCCTTTTATTTCGTTTTCTTGCGTAATTGTCTGGCTAAGACTTTCAGTACTATGAATACCAGTGACAAGAGTAGGCATTCTCTGTCTTGTTCCTAATCTTAAAAGGAAAGCTTTTAGCTTTTCACTGCTGAGTATGATGTTAGCTGTGGGCTTTTCATATATAAAGCTCTGGGCCTTTATTATTAATATATTGAATTATGCTCCTTCTATATCCAGTTTGTTGAAAGTTTTTATCATAAAAGTATATTGAATTTTGTCTAATGCTTTCCTGCATCTATAGAGATGATCATATGATTTTATCCTCCCTTTTGTTAATGTGTGTCACATTGATTGATTTATGGATACTGAAGCATATTTGCATCCTGGGAATAAATTCCACTTGATCACAGTGTAGGAATCTTTTGTGTATTGTTGAATTCAGTTCGCTAATATTTTGTTGAGAATTTTTGCATCTCTGTTCATCAGGGTTATTGGTGTGTGATTTTCTTTTCTTCTAGTGTCTTTGTCTGACTTTGGTATCAGGGTAATGGTGGCCTCATAAAATGACTCTGAAAGTGTTCTATATTCTATTTTTTGGAATGATTGCTGTTAATTCTTCGTTAAGTGGTATAGAATTCACCATTGATGTCGTGTGGTCCCAGACTTCTCTTTTTTGGGAGCCTTTTGATTATAGAGTCAATCTCCTAACTAGTAACTGGCTTATTCAGGTTTTATATTTCTTTATGATTCAGTATTGGTAGAGTGTATTTTTTAGGGGTCTATCCATTTCTTCTGGGTGTGCAAATTGTTGATAAATAATTGTTCACAGTAACCTCTTAGGATTCTTTGCACTTGTGTGGGATCAGTTGTAGTATCTCCTCTTTCATTTCTAATTTTATTTACTTGAATTTTCTCTCTTTTTCTCCTGGTAAGTTTAGCTAAAGTTTTGTACATATTTTTTATCTTAAATTTTAGTTTCATTGATCTTTCATATTGTGTTTTTAGACTCTATTTTATTTATTTGCACTCTGATTTTTGTTAATTTCTTCCTTTGACTACCTTTGAAAAGTGAAAGCTGCTCAGTAGTGTCTGACTCTTTGCAACCCCATGGACCATACAGTCCATGAAATTCTCCAGGCCTGAATACTGGAGTGGGTAGCCTTTCCCTTCTCCAGGGGATCTTCCCAACCCAGGGATTGAACCCAGGTCTCCCGCATTGCAGGAGGATTCTTACCACCTGAGCCACAATGGAAGCCCAAGAATACTGGAGTGGGTAGCCTATCCTTTCCCCAGCAGATCTTCCTGACCCAGGAATCCAACTGGGGTCTCCTGCATTGCAGGTGGATTCTTTACCAGCTGAGCTATCAGGGGGCTTAGTTTTTCTTCTTTTTCTAATTTTTGAAATGTAAAGTCAGGTTATCTATTTGAATTATTTCTCTTTATTTTTATGTAGACATTTATTTCTGTAAAATTCCCTATTAGAACTGGTTTTGCTGCATCCCATACTTTTCGGTATGTTGTGTTTCAATTTTCATTTGTCTAAAGATATTTTTAAATTTCTCCTTTGATTTCTTCTTTGCCCCATTGGTTATTCAGGAGCATGTTGTTTGATCCCTACACATTTGTGTATTTTCTAGCTTTCTCCTTATAATTGATTTCTAGTTTCATACCATTATGGTCAGAAAAGATGCTTGATATGATTTCAATCTTCTTAAATTTATTAAAACATGCTTTGTGACCTACCTTATGATATCCTGGAGAATGTTCCATGTGTATTTGAGAAGAATATGCATCCTGCTGCTATTGGATAGAGGTTCTATATATATCTGTTAGGTCCATCTGATCTAACAAGTAGTTGAAGTCTAGTGTTTCCTTATTGATTTTCTGTCTGGATAGTCCGTTCTTTATTGAAAATAGAATATTGAAGCCCCCTTATATTATTGTATTGATGTTTATTTCTCCCTTCCTTGTTAATATTTGCTTTATAAATTTTTGTAT
Organism: Cervus canadensis; assembly: GCF_019320065.1. Taxonomy (NCBI): domain Eukaryota; kingdom Metazoa; phylum Chordata; class Mammalia; order Artiodactyla; family Cervidae; genus Cervus; species Cervus canadensis. Next base: position 61,152,241 of record NC_057390.1, on the reverse strand, counting down.
TCCTATGTTGATTGCATAAGTGTTTACTAATGTTACAGCCTCTTGATGAATTGATCCCTTATCATCATATAACATCTTCCTTGTCTCTTGTTAGAGTCTTTGGAATAAAGTCTACTTTGTCTAATGTAAGCTTAGGTACCTCTGCTTTCTTTTGGTTTCCATTTGCATGGAATGTCTTTTCCCATTCCTTCACTTTCAGTGTATGTGCTCCCTTAAAGCTGAAGCAAGTCTCTTATAAGTCCCATATAGTTAAGTCTTGCTTCTCTGTCCAACCACAATATGCCTTTTGATTGAAGAATTTAATTCATTTACATTTAAAATAGTTATTGATATGTATGGACTTAACTACTGCCATTTTGTTAATTGTTTTATGATTGGTCAGTATTTCCTGAATGAGTGAATGGATGAATAAATGACTTAAATACTTTTTAAATGGAACTGTTTCTTAAGATTTATTTTCACAAATCATTAGTACAAAGTTTTCATTGAATAAAATGGGGTTTTTTTGCCCAACAAGAGATTACAATATAATATACTCATCTTTGAAAAATCATGCCTTTGTTTGCCACAAGGCTTTAAAGCTAAAGGCAGACCAGCAGAAATTGCCAGTGGTAGTTCTGTTGGAAGAGTATGACATATTAAGCTAGGTGTGTATGTGGCCTAAGACAGGGGTCTCCAAGCCCCAGGCCATGGACTGGTATAGCAGTCTGTGGCCTGTTGGGACTTGGCTGCACAAAACAGCAGGAGGTGAATGGCAGGCAAGTGAGCGAAGCTTCATCTATATTTACAGCTGCCTCCCATTGCTCCCATTACTGCCTGAGCTCTGCCTCCCATCAGATCAGCAACAGCATTCGATTCTCATAGGTACACAAACCCTACTGTGAATTGTGCATATGAGGGATCTAGGTTGCATGCTCCTTATGAGAATCTAATGCCTGATGATCTGAGGTGGAGCTGAGGTGGTGATGTTAGTGCTAGAGAGTGGCTGCAAATACAGATTATCATTAGCAAAGAGGTTTGACTGCACAGAGACCATAATAAATAAGTTGCTTGCAGACTCATATCAACCCCCCCAGATGAGATCTTCTAGTTGCAGGAAAGCAAGCTCAGGGCTCCCACTGATTCTGTATTATGGTGAATTGTATGCTTTCATTATATATCACAACATAATAATAATAGAAATAAAGTGCAAAATAAGTGTTCAGTTCAGTTCAGTTCAGTCACTCAGTCATGTCCGACTCTTTGCAACCCCATGGACTGCAAAACGCCAGGCCTCCCTATCCATCCCCAACTCCCGGGGTTTACTCAAACTCATGTCCATTGAGTCAGTGATGCCATCCAACCACCTCATCCTCTGTCATCCCCTTCTCCTCCCGCCTTTAATCTTTCCCAGCATCAGTGTCTTTTCAAATGAGTCAGCTCTTCGCATCAGATGGCCAAAGTATTGGAGTTTCAGCTTCAGCATCAGTCCTTCCAATGAACATTCAGGACTGATTTCCTTTAGGATGGACTGGTTGGATCTCCTTGCAGTCCAGGAACTCTCAAGAGTCTTCTCCAACACCGCAGTTCAAAAGCATCAATTCTTTGGCACTCAGCTTTCTTTATAGTCCAGCTCTCACATCCATACATGACTACTGGATAAACCATAACCTTGACTAGATGGATCTCTGTTGACAAAGTAATGTCTCTGCTTTTTAATATGCTGTCTATATTGGTCATAACTTTTCTTCCAAGGAGCAAACATCTTTTAATTTCATGGCTGCAGTCACCATCTGCAGTGATTTTGGAGCCCCCAAAAATAAAGTCTCTCACTGTTTCCACTGTTTCTCCATCTGTTTGCCATGAAGCGATGGGACCAGATTCCATAATCTTAGTTTTCTGAATGTTGAGCTTTAAGCCAACTTTTTCACTCTCTTCTTTCACTTTCATCAAGAGGCTCTTTAGTTCTTCACTTTCTGCCATAAGGGTGATGTCATTTGCATATCTGAGGTTATTGATATTTCTCCCAGCAATCTTGATTCCAGTTTGTGCTTCATCCAGCCCAGTGTTTCTCATGATGTACTCTGCATATAAGTTAAATAAGCAGGGTGACAATATACAGCCTTGACATACTCCTTTTCCTATTTGGAACCAGTCTGTTTTTCCATGTTCAATTCAATAAGTGTAATGTGCTTGAATTATCCTCAATCTAATCTCTGCCCTTGTCTGTCAAAAAATTGTCTTCCACAAAATTGGTCCCTGGTGCCAAAAAATGTTGGGAACTGCTGGCCTAAAACATGGAACACTTGTGACTGCTTTGGTTATTCACACATTCATTCATCCATTCAACAAACCTTATTTGAGGACACGGTATGTGTTGAAGTCTCCCATATGTACTGGAGAGATACTGATGATCAAAACCCCTAACTAACATGTTCCCTGTCCCCATTGGGCTTACCATCTAGTCATTCATTTCCTTTAGAATCTTGGGCACAAGATGTGATGAAATTTCTTAGTATCTGTCAGTCAGAAGATGAAGATGGAGCTTCTTTTGTCTTTCACATTAAGAAAATTAAATCCCTTGTTTGACTCTTCCTTCCCCATCCCCACTATCCCCTGAATTTAGAAGTTTACTAATAGCACTCATCCATGGAAGCAATCCAAGAGCTTGTCCAAGTTCACTGGAAATGAATTTCCCCTCCTCTGCCTTTTCCAGTAAGGAACAGCCAAGGACACTGAGGGGGAGGTTCACACTTAAACTCCAGTGAAGGGGCCCCAAACCCACATCAGACACCCTGGCTTCCAGGCCTGTACACATATCATGCACCATCTCTGGGTAAAATCTAAACTGCTTTAGTCATTTCTCAGGATGCCTGGGGCTCAGTCAGTAACTTGAGTTAAGTGAGGACAGCCCACCTGCGAATGCTCCTTCTCTTCTTTTCATGATTTTTTTCCGTGGCTCCTGACACTTCTTGGCCACACATCATTTTCCATTTAGTTGTGGGCAGTCTTCTTATCTTCAAAGTGCTTCCCTTTGCCTTGCAGAGGGAAGTCTACCCCTAAATAAAGTTCTTGGTTTTCTGTGTGTGCTGAGAGCCCCTGCCAGCAGCCCAGCTGCTTTCAGACCCTTGCCACCCGGCCTCCGCCAGCATTTCCGAGTTTCCACTACAGGAATAGATTCCTTGGAAGGAGACTTGCTTCTTTTGGGCCATGAGGCCTCTTTTCTGAGAGGGGAGACAGAGTGAGAAAGCCCCAGGGAGAGCCGGCGCAGAGGTTCCATGAAAAACGTTCTTCAGGGCTGGCTTGAACGGTGGTGTTGTGTGACAGAAGAATCCCTTAGTCTTTCTGATTTTGGCCAAGGCTCCCCGCTTCTTCATGAGATGTTGATGAATTTGTGCCTGGTTCGTCTCTGATGATTACCTCTGTGTTTACACTGTGCTGCCTCAGAGTCACTGCTGTATCTTGAATGAGCATTCAAGGAGAGTAACTCAAGGGCTGACAGCTGGTGAGGTCATTCCACAGTCTCGCCAAGGCCCGTGTGCCATTACAATGAAGTAATAATGTATTTATAACACACCTAACCGCTGATGGCTTCGATTGCTGTGGCTTTTCCCCTTGCATTTGCACAGATGTTTTTTGAAAACTCAAGAATTGGCCTCCAGAAACAACCTTCTTGCAAACAAACTCTGTCTGTTGACTCTGGCGGGTGCTTATAACGAGAGTTGTTAGCACGCGGGATTTATGTTTCAAATATCATTTTAATTTCTCAGGCAGCATTTTTACCACATGATGTTAATTCACTGGTGCACTTGAATCCCACAGCCTCTCTCTCCCTCACTCTGCATTCTCTCTCTCTCTCTTTCCTTTTTAATGAAAATATGGACTCGGTTTCTAAGGAAATATTCTCAGTGGCTGATTCATAGAAACACAGTGCATTCATTTTCCATGGAATTTACTCTGAAATGTCATAGTCTTTTAATTCGATAAATGGCGTCCATTTGTGGTTCATTAAGCCCCTCTCTTTATCCCCTAGTAGCATCTTCTTTGTCACACAAAAGGACCCTGCAATTAGTTCCAACAGGAGCAGTTGATCTTCCCGAGAGATATAAGCTTCTTTTAACATTTATTAGGAAACAATGGGAAAGCATTTAAAAATGATGGTACACACACCAGGTTGACATCAAGGATGGATTCCTGTGAGAACTGTGAAGTCAGCCTTGCATATCTTTTTTTTTTTTTTTAATATATAGTTTATTTTTGGCTGCATTTGGTCTTAGTTGCAGCATGTGAGCTCTTCACTGGGGCATGCGGGCTTCTCTCCAGTTGCGGCACTTGGGCTCCCAAGCATGCTCAGGAAATGCTTTGAGATATGCAGAATCTTAGTTCCCTGACCAAGAATTGAACCCATGTCCCCAGAATTGGAAAGCTGACTCCTCATCACTGGACCACCAGAGGAGTCCCTGTAAACTTTAATATTTCCTGATAGCGGTAGGTTTGAGATAACATCTTTATTGACTTCACAATTACCACACCAGTTATTTAAAAAAATTAAAACTGTCAGAGAATTTTGTCCTGATCCTCTCACATTACCCGTTTCTTCTCTTTCCTTTCCTGCAATCCCAAAACACTTTATGTCTGCTTCTTAGTCCTCTGGCTGAATCAGCTCTAGAAGGATGGCATTATCTTACATAAAGGCATCCCCTTGGCTCACAAGGCTCCTCCCAGCACCTTAGTGCAAGAGTAAATATTTCTTAATTCACATACACCCTTTCTGGGTTTTCATGAGCCCTGAAACAGGTGACATCAACTCTGAGACTTGAAACAAGAGGGTAAAACCTCTCTTTTGTCTTCTCTGCTTACGCTCTGTGTCTTCCAATACAGATTGGCTTTTGACACACAAGTGGTGGCTCAGACAGTAACGAATCTGCCTGCAATGCAGGAGTCTCGGATTTGATCCCGGGGTCAGGAAGATCTCCTGGAGTCTGGAATGGCAACCCACTCCAGTATTCTTGCCTGGAAAATTCCACGAACAGATCATGAGGTTGCAAAGTCAGACACGACTGAGCGACTAACATTTTCACTTTCTGCTCCACTGATGCTTCTTAAGAGACAACTCCAAAGTCTCTGCTTGGTCCTGACCCTTGACCTCTTTGAAATTCCAGACTGTAGAGGACAGCCTCCTGGAGCCTTCTCGCCTGCTGATTCCTGCTGCACTCCCCTCCCTAGTTCCTTCTCCACCTTGCCTGCCCACTTTCTTTCTTCCGTTGTTACCTGCCTTCTGGCTCTGATCTATACACCCTCTGGGGCCATCTTTTCCAACATCCCCAGTTCTTGGTTTCAATCATATTTCTGTTTCTAGCTCTGATCCTCACTTCTCACTGGATGTTAGAAAGAGGTGAATTTCCCACCCGCTTCCTAACTTGTTTTCTTCCTGTAGTGAGTTCTAGCTCACCCACCATCCCAGTCCTTCACTCAGGAGCCCCAGATAGAAATCTCAGTATCATCTTTCCCATCTCTTCCTCCTCTGCTGCAGCCTCCCCTGCATTCTCATCTACTCCTACTCTGTATCTTATCGGTGGTCGTTTAGTTGCTAAGTCGTGTCCGACTCTTGAAGCCCCATGGACTGTATAGCCCACCAGGCACCCCTGTCCATGGGATTTTCCAGGAAGGCATACTGGAGTGGGTTGCTATTTCCTATTGGCTCTTCCTTTTTTATTAACCATCATGAGACACATCAGAATCACCTCGGTGCTTCTAAAACAAACTTGCTGGGCCCTGCCCTGGAGACCATGATTCAGTGCCTCTAGGGTGGGGCTAGGCATCTGTGTTTTGATGAAGCTCTGAGGGCTTTGGACACACAACCAGGTGGAGAAACACAGCTGGAGAGACTGGCTCTTTCTGTTTCCACAGAGCCTGCCCTGGGTCAGGCGGGCAGCTCATCACCCTCTACTGGGGCTTGCTCCTGCCTCCCTGGCTTCCTTCCAGCAGCTGGATACCTCACTATAGCCAGAGGAGCTTTCTAGACGGTCATCCTGTCATGTTATTCCCTTGTTTAAAGATATGGTTTGCTGTTTTCCATGGGCAGTTTCACACCTCTTATCATGATTGGTCCCCTCTTTTTTCATTCTTTTTCTCCCTGTCTGAACGCCTTCCTGATACCTTTCCCACAATCAGGAAGGTGCGCTGTGCCCTGTGGATCATTCTTCCAGCTTCTGGATTAAAGCTGGAGTCATTTTTCCAAGTCCAGCTCCAAAACCAGCTTGCTCGCCTTCTGGGGAAGCCCTTCTTGGTCAGAGGCACTGTCTCCTGTGTGTCCCCACGTTGCAGAGCCCCAGGTTTGCTGCTCCTCCAACCAACCCCCATCCCCAGAAGGAGAGGGGCTCCTTCAAGGCAGGGACCCCCTGCCCTCCACACTCCGCTCTGCACACACACAGATGAATGCACATCAGTTTCCAAAGAGACTTATATGGATAGATGTTTCCAGGTAAGTGATGTAAGTGAAGTTTCCAGGTAAGTGAGGTTTCCAAAGCAAAAGGCTTAGAAATAATGAACTTTCCCCCTCCTTCATTAGCATTTCTCTTTAAAATTTTTTTTTATTTTATATTGGAGCATAGTTGATTAAAATGCTCTGCTTGTTTCAGATGTACAGCAAAGTGATTCAGTTATATATATACAGGTATCTATTTTTTTTCCCAAACTATTTTCCCATTTAGGTTATTACAGAATATTGAGCAGCGTTTCCTGTGCTATAGAGTAGGTTGTTGTTGATTATCCATTTTAAATACAGCAGTGTATACAAGCCTTCCCAGGGTGTGCTACCTACTAGAGTCACACTGCTGTGGGTGGCAGCGGGGACAAGGGCTCAGAGAGAACAGGGTCAAAACCCCAGCCTGGCCCCTTCCCTCTGTGTGATCTGGGACTAGACATTTAATAACTTTGTGTCTTCACTCCTTTGTCTGTAAAACGACATTAATTACATGTACTTTGCAGAGTTGAAATGAGACTAAAACAGAATGGCCTATGAGAAAACACCTGGCCGAGCTCTGTAAGAAACTGGATGAGTGGGAAAGGGTGGGAGGTGGGAGAGAGGTTCAGGAGAGAGGGGATATGTGTACACCTATGGCTAATTCATGTTGATATATGGTAGAAATGAAAGCGATACTATAAAACTCATATCCTTCAATTAAAAATAAATAAATTTTTTAAAAAAGGAAACATTTGGCCCGTAAGAAATACACGACAATGTCATTTTCCCTTTTTTCTCCAGGGAGCAGAGTGAAGTTTAGTCAGTCCAGTAGGACACCAAGGACAGTCCTCAGCTCCCACAAGCCACCTGCTGCTTTCGGCTTTCTGGAGCCTGCTCCCCCTTCCCTCCTACCTGCAGGGTTTCCAGTGTATGGTGGTGAAGCCAATCATGGAAGGTACAATCTGGAATCAGACTGTTTGAGCTACTGCCTGACCCCAGAGAAAGTACTTAATCTGTGTAGATGTCAGTTTTCTCTTCTGTAAAATGGGATAATATTATTACCTATCTCACCATGTTGTCATAGGAATCAATGACATATAAACACAGGGCATTTAGCTCAGTGCCTGACACAGAGGGCTGGGTGTGTGGTAGTTACCATCACTAGGAAAGGGAGGCAAGAGTGTTGTCCAGCTCTGCCTATGCAATATTTGGGGGCAAAACTGAGGTAAAAGCTATCCCTCTCTCACTGGTGTTTCTTTTCAGGTTGTCTCCCAATACATTGGGGTTTCCATTTCACCACCTGACAGAAGAGTGACATAAATGCTTCTACCCTTGAGTAAATTTTCATTGTTCTATGTAATTTAATGCAATTAATTATAGGATTTAATATAATTATACTTGTGTAATTAATTTAACAATCCGACTCATTTTAAATTGTCCCCCTCTTTTATTTTTGCATAGAGTATGCAGCTCTTCACCCAAGTCATTGCCTCAGGCTCGACTTGCAGAGTGGAGCACTGGCTTCCTGCCCCTCTCTGGAGCTTTGGAAAACAGGTGGGGGAGAGCCCTCAAGGTGTTATTGGGTCTACTCCCTTCTTGGCTAATTCAAACTTGAGGCTGCTCAGTAGTCTGTATTTATGACCGTATGCCTTTCTTGGTGTTCCTACCTGTGGAGAAAAGCATAAAGCCAAGTTCTTGTGATTCTCCTGGTGAAGCTTAATCACTAGGCTTACTGCACTGTAAGCCACAGGGATCCTCTCCTCCCCATGCAGACGAAGGCCATGTCACTGGGGTCTTTCTCTGCGGGATTTTGAATCCTAGAAAATATTTTTCAACTCAAGACAGCCTAGTAATGAAAGATTATCCCCCTTTAACAATAAGTAAATAACAGGAAAAAGATTGGCCAAGACTCATAGAATCACAACAGACCATGTTACATGCTGAACAACCTCCCTGTACGAGGAAATTCCATCTGGTTTGCTTTAAAGTCAAGGTTAGTTTGTCCTTCAGAATGGGTGAATTTGAAATGTTTGTTTTTTTGTTTTTGTTTTTCCTAATTCCTGTTTCCCTAAAGAAATAATCAGGCTTTGATGCTCTACTTGGTAAGGTCCAAAGCTTGTATAAGACCGCTCCCTGTAGAAGGAGAATATTCTCTCTTTCAGAAGTTGCACAGACTGAGGTCTAGAAACACTGAGAATGGTTCATGAGCTCTATCACAGTGAAAGCTATTGTAAACCAATTAATATTTATTGTGTTTCTGGCACTGTAATTAAGTAGTCTGCCATAAACAGAACTACACTGTCAAGGTAAGCGCTTCAGTCACAGACACCCAATGATTAGCACTTATTCTCACGTTTGTATCTGTGACTGAACTCACATTGATCTGATTTATGATGGGCTTGGCTTCAAGCTCCCAAGTTCTAGGTCTGTACCACATACTTCTGATCTACCTTGGCCCAGTGGTTGCCCAAGGCACACTTAGAGCATCCAACTGTGCAAGCAGATTTCATGTCTGTGCTCAGAGTCACACCTATTAACATTCCATTGGCCGAGGAAGCAATATTGCTAAGCCCAAAGTTAAGTGAGTGGAACTCCACCCATCATGAAGTCAGGGCAAGTCAGAGTGGGGAATGGGGTTGGAGGAGTTGGGAGGGAGCGATTATTTGCTGAACCATAATATTAACTCCCACATTCATCCATTTACTTTGTGTGCAGGGCAACGAGTTCAAACTTATCTACTTCTATTGTTTTAGTTAAATTGCATATGAACATAGGAATAATGTACTCCTATGAATAATCTTCATTGTGACTCTTTAGTTTTTGTGGCATTATCATAGAAGTTGGAGCGTGTGTGCATGCATGCTAAGTCTCTTCAGTCATGCCCAACTCTTTGCAACTCTATGGACTGTAAGCCTGCCAGGCTCCTCTGTCCACAGGATTCTCTGGGCAAGAATACTGGAGTGGGTTGTCATGCCCTCCTCCTCTTTACAACCCAGAGATCAAACCCATGTCTCTTTTGTCTCCTGCAGTGACAGGCGGGTTCTTCACCACTGGTGCTGCCTGGGAAGTCCAAAAATTGGAGACAGAAGACCAAATCCTATCTCTGTGACTTCTGAGAGGGTAGACCTGTAGACAAATGAGCTGACTACCCTAAACTTTAAAGCCTTCATTAGAAAATGCAGACCATCCTTCAACCTGGTTTCCAATATTACCATGAGGATAAAGTGAAGTATCTTGAGAAGTATAAAGTGCTGCTTAAGTTATTGTTGATTTTTTTTTCTAGTTAGCAGAATGCAAACCCCTTAGCCAAAAGAGCCCTCATGCTCTTTACACAAGGGAAAGGGAGATGGTCTTGGGATAGAAACTTGGATTAGAACCTTGACTCTATGAATTACTTGGCCTTTATGAACCCCAGTTTCCTTCTTTGTAAAACATGGATCAAAAACATCAGCTCTGCTTACCTCTAGATTTTTTGGAGACATCAGATGAAACAGTGGATGAAAAACACTTCATAAAATGTCAAATGTCATGCCACGTGCAGTGGGGACTCAAAATTTTGTTTATTTGTGCCATGTTTATTTGTTATCTGAATGAAGGGGAGTTGCAGAAAATTACAGGTTTGAGGTGGTTATTCTTTTATATGCAAATGAGGGCTTGGAAGAATTGGTTTTTAAGATCAAAGTTTAAGGAAAACTGCATCTTATAAACCTGAAGGCAGAGAGAGAAATTCTGTGGAGGAGGGGTAGCCTTTACAGCAAAGTTGAAGGCTGAGATTCTTCAAAAAGGTAAGCAGAGGGGTTACGGAAGTGCCAAGAGGGCTGTTTTGTGGTGATCTTACTGTGTGGCACTCAGGGTGTATTCCAATTGGTTGTTTCTGTAGATCTTTATAACCTCTGAGTTTAAAGGAAGGAACCAAACTAGAGGGAGGGAGGTGAGGCTGGAGATTTAGAGCTTGTGGAAAGATAGGTCTGGATCTTATATCTCACCTGTGTTGTTCACAGGTGAAGCAGTATGACCTTGGCACAGTTACTTAGCTTATCTGAACCAGGGTTTTCTCATCTATACAATGGGATGAATATCAGTGCTTAACTAACAGGAAGTATTGAGCACCTGATGAGCAGATAATAAGGCCACCTAGCCCCAGGGACCTCAGGGTCATACCTGGCAGGCCTGAGGGAAGGCAGAAATAGAAGATGAATTAGTTTCTCAGAGTAAAATGATTAATTGGCGGGGCCTCAGTGTAGATCATCATATACAATGATCCACGATCTTTAGGAATTTCCTCTGCGTTCTCAGTTTAGCCCCTGGACAGCCTTTAAATATCAGAATGGTCAGTATTCCAGATCAATCACTAAATAAGAATTGTTGGGATTTTAGTCCAGGTATTGGTATTTTCTAAACCCCACTCCCACCCCTAGATGGTTCCCATGCGTGGATAGGCAGAGGACTACTGCTCTGGTGACATGCACACCTTCCTCCTGTAGGACAAATTCACATGGTGGTCAGGGGCACAGGGCTTTGGAAGTGGATACACCTGGGTTTGAATCCTGGCTCTTCTGCTGACTAGCTGTGGACCTCAAACTTCAATTTTTTGATCTGTAAATGGAGGCCACAGTCCTTATTTAATGAAGGCTGGTGTAAGTATGAAATGAAATAACCAATGTGACCATATGGTAAGTGTTCAGAAAATGGCAGCTGTTGTTATTAAAAGAGGCCTTCTCTGAGCAACCACGCCTTTTAATTTGCCTGCCCTTGATCTCACTCTACTCTCTACCGTATTGCCTGATTTTATTTCCAATGTAGCATATTAGAGACTCTGAAGTCATTTTTATTTATTTGTCATAGGATAGGTATGATGATCATAGGGATATTTTCTGTCCTGCTTGCCTCTATGTTCCCAGTACCTAAAACTGTGGCTGGTACCAAGCGTTGTTGCTGTTGTTCAGTTGCTAAGCTGTGTCCGATCTGCTACCATGTGGACTGCAGCATGCCAGGCCCCTCTGTCTTCCACTATCTCCTGGATGTTCACTGAGTCGGTGATGCTATCTAACCATCTCATCCTCTACTGCCCCCCTTTCTCCTTTTGCCTTCAATCTTTCCCAGCATCAGGATCTTTTCCAGTGAGTTGTTTCTTTGCATCAGGTGGCCAAAGTATTGGAGCTTCAGCTTTGGCATCAGTCCTTCCAATGAAGATTCTGGGTCTTCAATAAAGATTTGACTGAATGAATGAAAACATGAATGTTACCTACCTTTGGAAAGTCTGATTAAAATAGTCTTTCTTCCAGTTCAAGTGAGAGTTTTTAACTGCTGAATCCCCCTTAAAAGAGATTGGGCTTCCCTGGTGGCTCAGATGTTAAAGAATCTGCCTGCAAAGGTTTGATCTCTGGGTCTGGAAGATCCCCTGGAGAAGGGAGTGGCAACCCGTTTCAGTATTCTTGCCTGGGAAATTCCATGGACAGAGGAGCCTGGCAGGCTACAGTCCATGGAATTGCAAACAGTTGGACATGACTGAGTGACTAACATTTTTTTTTTTTTTTTTTACTTTTTTCTAAAGGAGATACTGAAAGAAAAAAAAAATTAGAAACTCAGTGTTATGGGTTAGGTGTAGTTCTGGAGAGAGTTCTGGGAGAAGGCTGCTCCTAACAGCCCTTTCTGTGCCCTGGAGGCTGGAGGGACCTCACCTGGTTTTCTTTTTCTCCCAGATTGACTGCAGACAGGAAGATTCAGAGGAAGCTCCCCTACCCCCAAAATGAACTCCATCCCAGATCACTGGAGCAGAAGGGGACGGTAGGGTGGGGGTGGGGGGTGGACTGTGAGAAGCCAACATTGTTCTCTCTCCCATCCTCCTCAGAGAGATCGTCCACCTGCCCTCTCAGGAGTCCGCCTGTGTCTGTCAAACAGTCACTCACCTTTTGTTAACCCTCGAGCTTTTCAGAGCCAACAATCCTCTTAAAGAGGAAGAAATGCTTCCAGGCAGTCTATGTGAATACTTCAGTGCAAAATTTACAAGTTTGCACTCATTGGCACACTCAGGTGGATTACTTATACTGTAGGTTCAAGCCAAAGGGAACGAGGTGGCGGGGGGATAAGTCAAAGATGTTGAATAATCACAATTTGAAGGTGGCTTCCATCAGTTGCTCAGACCAGAACTCCACATGGTAGATGCTACATTTGGCCCTGACTGAAACTCTAAGAGAGCCCTTTCTTTCTTGAATCAAAGATTATAAACCTGGGAAGGACTTTAAAGTTTGTCTTATAAAGTATGACCCCTTCAGTTTTACAAATGTGGAAACTGAGGCTCATAAGAGTTTAAACCTCATGTGCAAACTGCCCTATCTGGTTACTTTGGACCTGAGACTGAGCTACCAGGCTTCCCTGGTAGCTCGGATGGTAAAGAATCTGCTTACAATAACAGAAACCTGGGTTCTATTCCTAGGTCAGGAAGATCCCCTGGAGAAGGGAATGGCAACTCACTCCAGTATTCTTGCCTGGAGAACCCCATGGACAGAGGAGCCTGGGGGGCTACAGTCCATGGGGTTGCACAGAGTCAGACACGACTGAGCAACTAATACTTTCACTTTCAAGACTGGAATCTGTCTTTCAACTCCGGGTTCACTCATGTCTACCCTCTTCATTTACTGAAAAGGAGGAGAGAGAGACAAGAGAGTTTGACATTTTGACTGAAACAGAGTAAAAATTTTGAATCTTCTGAAAACTGAAGCTGAGAAATGGAGAGATAGAACAAGGGTTTGAGGAAAACAGATGGCCCAGGTGAACGGGTATCTGAGCCTTGAAGTTACTTTCTGGTAAACCTGGGCAGCAGAGAGCGATTTCCCCTCTGTAACAAACCATCCAGGCTATGTGGGAAAATACAGCTTATTGTTGTTATTTGTTTCCCTGTTGCCTGGAGCCATCCTTGTGTATAGAGAATTTGTACTTGTCGGAAACTCAATGGAACGTTGAATATTTCATTTGAGTGATTCTCTAGGAAGGTTGGGACCTGGCCAAGGGTGTGATAAAGGCACCATGAGCTAATCCAGGCTCTTTGTCTATGTTTTGTTTTCTTTACCTCACACTTTACACTTCTATTTGCTGGTCTCTCAGGTCAATCGTTTTTTTCTGAGAAGATGTACTGTGCTCTCTGTTACCCCTGTGTTATTTAGTATGAGGCAGTTGATTAGTTCAGTGCATTTACAAAGTGCTCTACCATCATTTTTGTAAGCTCTCTTTACCAAGCCACCATGGAGAGTAGTGAAACACAGACTCAGAGATAGTGGAAACAGCATAACCTCACAGCAATTTGTCATCCTAATCAACACCCAATTCAAACTGATTAAATCTATATTTTATGAGCTGTATTGATTCATGTTGTTTTGGAGTCTATCAGAAAGGTGAATTTTATTGGTAAATTGTCTTTATTCCTGGAGTGAGACCATCTTATGATTCTTCTGATCCTTGGAAAATACAGCCAACCAAAATTGACTCAAGAAGAACAGTAAAACAGAACACAACAATAAATAAGGAATAAGTTCAAAATGCTACCAAAGAATTGTTTCTGAGAGAGATTTTAGCTCAGATTATTATTCCAAGGGAATTTTTCAAAGTTTTAATGAAAATTCCCATTATGTGTAAGTCATCTAAAGCAAAGAAAGAACATCATTGGGTTGATTTCTCAAGGCTTATATCTTACTACCAAAACCTGACAAAATAGCATTTGAAAAAAAAGCCACAAATCAATCTCTCTCATGAATAATGAGAAGCAATAATTCTAAGTAAAACACTAGTAAATTGAATCTAGTAATGTATGAAAAAATGATCATCATGAACAAATAGAGCTTATTAAATGGTTTCCCTGGTAGGTCAGTTGGTAAAGAATCCACCTGCCATGCAGGAGACACATGTTTGATTCCTGGGTTGGGAAGATCTGCTGGAGAAGAGATAGGCTATGCACTCTAGCATTCTTGGGTTTCCCTTGTGGCTCAGCTGGTAAAGAATCCACCTACAATGCAGGAGACCTGGATTCAATCCCTGGGTTGGGAAGATCCCCTGGAGAAGAGAAAGGCTCAGTTCAGTTCAGTTCAGTCTCTCAGTCGTGTCCAACTCTTTGCAACTCCAAGAATCGCAGCACGCCAGGCCTCCCTGTCCATCACCAACTCCCAGAGTTTACTCAAACCCATGTCCATTGAGTTGGTGATGCCATCCAACCATCTCATCCTCTGTTGTCCCCTCCTCCTCCTGCCCCCAATCCCTCCCAGCATCAGGGTCTTTTCCAGTGAGTCAACTCTTCTCATGAGGTGGCCAAAGTACTGGAGTGCCTTTATCTACAAAGCTCTCTAATTTGCTGCTCAGTTGTGTCCAACTCTCTGTGAATTCTCCAGGCTAGAATACTGAAGTGGGTAGCTGTTCCCTTCTCCAGGGTACTTTTTTAACCCAGGGATCGAACCCAGGTCTCCCACACTGCAGACGGAATCTTTACCAGTTAAGCTACAAGGGAAGCCCCATTAAGGGAAAGGCTACCCACTCTAATATTCTGGCCTGGAGAATTCCATGGACCACAGTCCATGGGGTTGCAAAGAGCTGGACAAAACTGAGCAACTTTCACTTTCACTTGTAGACAATGTACTAGTATAATAAGTCAAAGAAAAAAAAATGACAATCCTTACAGATTTTGAAAAGCTAAAACTAAATATTCATTAATAATTATTCAGAATCATAGATTCCTAAGAATAGAGGGAATTTTTCTTAATTTAATACAGAAAATCTAACTCAAATAAAAAGACAATGCCATTAGTAAGGGTAAAATGAGGCATTCTTATTAGTTCAGGAACAAGGGAGAGTCTGCCAAGAACAAATAAGCAAGTTCAAATATACATTAAATAAAATTGCATTTATAATAGAAAAGTACTTAGAAAATATATAGCATAAAGATTATATTTGCAATAATAATAATAAGATACAAACTATCTAAGAATATATTAACAGGATAATTTTGCGTTTCAAAAAAGAGAAAAAAGATCTACCTAACTTTTGACTGTCATAAAAGAAATGTGACTAAAAGGAACGATACTAGTATATCCATGTATTTACTGATTCAGTATTATAAAATTTTAATGTCTTTAAATTAACAGATACATTTCAAGTAATTACAAAAAAGAGTCCATGTTGTAGTTCTCATTTTACTTCGGAGACAGACTTTGAGAAAATGAATCTAAAGTTCATCTGGAATGGCAGTGGATAAAAATCCTCCCCAAAATTTTGAAAAACAGAAAGTAATAGAAACAGAAAGTAATGAAGGGAAACATTTGTTTTACACAATATTAAAGTACTTTATTTTTATAATAATAAAGTGATTTTATGCCAGTGCAAAAATTGACTAACAGTTTTCAGGAAGGAAATAAAAGGTCCAAAAATTATATTTAGAAAAGGTAGCATTTCAAATCAGTAGAGAAAGGAATTCTTTTCACTAAAGAGTTCTCAATGAGTTGATTATTTGAAAAAATATTACAAAATAAATGATAATTTGATTAAAAATTGAATATAAATATAATATCATATGACACCTAGAGAAAGGTAAATATCTGAGTATGAGAGAGAAAATAACTTTTGTCTGTTAGATCATATTAGAAAAGACTGTGTTGGCTATAAAAATTTAACAGCTTCTGTATGTAAAACAAAATGTCAAAATTAACTTTTTTCAGAACGCAATCCTAAGTCCACAATAGCCTTAAAAACCCAACTCAAAACCAGCTCAGTGTTTTGTCCTGTGAATTTTGAAAACAGCCTTTTTTCCTGTGAATTTTGTCAAAAATAATCAATTTTTTAATATCACAATTTCCTGGGACAGCAGTAACACTAAGAGAACCCATTTTAAACACTTAAAGACAAAAAAATAAAAAACTTAAAGACAAAAAAAAACTTAGAAGTGAAAACTGGAGGATAAGATGTCGGTTGAGGATTTTGAAAAATTCCAGCATATTACTGGGAATCTAGATTGTCATCTGCATAGCAGGGCTGTGCACATACCCAGGAAAGATCTGAAAATGTCTTAATATTTCACTTCTGGCTGACCTTGAATTCTGCACAAGCAGGAAGTGAAGACTAAGGCAGAGTTGTCAACAGCCCAAGTATCGAAGTATCGAAGATGTGCCTCAAGGTGTCCAGCATAGCTCCTTGACAATGGCTGGAGGACTTACTATTTTAAGGCATTTGAAGAATCCTTGCCCAAACATTAACTGACCTATGCTGACCAAGCTGAGATTCAGTGGATACACATAACAAAGAATAGACTTTATAGAATCCATTCATGAAAATCACTAAAAAAAAATAGCAGTGACAATGAACATTGCTGTAAACATAGCATAAAGCAAAAAGTATTCAAAAAGGAATTGACCGGAAGTTACAGCAACATTAGACAAGAAGTAAACTCCTGACTAGTGTAAGTGTACTGAGATAACATAATCCAAATGGCAAGTTATCCCTAAAAGATTTATATTCAATTTCAATGCAGAAACACAAGAGAAAGAGACAGGTGGAACATTTTAAATGATGAAAGTGTCATCTTTGTTTTTAGAGACCAAATAGGAAGCAATTGCTCTTGGATGGAGAACCCTGTACCAGGGTTAGGGTTAGGGTTAGGGTTAGGTTAGGGTTAGGTTCTAATACTTAGATGTGATCCCTTTCTTGTGAACCCACTTGGACTTGAAAAACCTCCTGAACTGAAAAGGATTGGGCAAAATAGAAGAGGGAGAAGAGGAACTCTAATCCTAACCTCTTCAGAGGCCCAGGACCTCTGATTGTTATGCTTTGTTAATAGGCTGTTTAGGAGAGTAGGAGTTAATAACAGCTAATCTGGTGTAAACTATACCTATAATTGTATATTTGTAGTTGTAGCATGTTAGTTAATGATTTGTTAGTAAATCTAATCAAGTTCATTCTATACTATAGATCAGACTTTTCTAAATTATTTACTTTATCCCCATAAAATTACCCCTTATCTGGCTTTTTTCCACCATAGTAAATTGAGTGATGTTTTTCAATTTCTTTTTTTCCCCTTCCCAATAGCTAAATATTGTTATTTTTCTTTTGTAGACTCTTTGAGTAAGCTCATCCAAGTTCATTGCTTTGAATACCAGTCTATATCTTGATGATTCTCTGTATGACCAGCCTCATCCTCCCATGTTTACTCCCAAGTGTGAAGCAGTCACACTTGATAACTAATATATAGGTAACTCTTCTAAAACAACATGTATTCATTCTTATCCTACCACATCCTCTTCCCCATTTCAGTAAATGGCAGCACAAGTCACCTAGTTTCTCAGATCAAAGATCTAAGAGTAATCCTTTATTTATCTCTTTTCTCACATCCACATCAGTAAATCCTATTGACTGCCTCCTAAGTGAGTCTTTTCTCTCCATCTGCAATGCTGCAACTCTAATTTATCTCCTGATCTCTATAAAATCAACTGGGACTTCCCCAATGGCTCAGCTAGTAAAGAACCCATCTACCAATGTAGGATATGCAAGAGATGTGGGTTCAGTCCCTGGGTTGGGAAGATCCCCTGGAGAAGTAAATGGAAACCTGCTCCAGTATTCTTGCCTGGAAAATTCCACGGACAGAGGACGCTGGTTGGCTACAGTCCATGGGGTCACAAAGAGTCAGACACGACTGAGTGCTTGCACACACACATGTGCAACACTTCTTTTGAAAATTTTAGAGGCATCTGCTAAATTTGAATAATTCATACCCCATCTGACCCAACAGTTCAGCTCCTATACACATACAACAGAAATGCAAACATATATCTACCAAAAGACATAAACTAGAATGTCACTATTCAAAACAGCCCCAAATTGGAAACGTAGATAAAAATCTGTTTATCTACAGCAAAATGGATAAATTTACTTATGGTATAATCATAAAATTATATACTTTATTGCAATGAAAACGAATGTATTTCACAACCATGTACAATAATATAGATAAATCCCATAAACACATTAAGCCACAGAAAGTTGATGATAATGAAAATGTACAATATGATTACATATATACACAGTACAAAAATATGGAAAACCAAGTTAGTTATGCTTTTAAAAGTAAGGATATCCTTGGAGAGTGTAAGTGGTGTGAATGGTGACTGTAAGTGAGAAGAAATTCTGTGGTACTGATGATGCAATATTTCTTGATTTGGATGCTAGTTACATTGGAATGTTCCATTTATGAAAATTTATCAACTTGAATACTTGTGTGCATTTTCTGGATGTAAATTATATTTTAATTAAAATTTAAACAGGCTTTTCCTAAAAAATAAATATAAGACATAAAGCTGTAAGATTCTTAGAGGAAAACATAGTTGTATATCATCATGACCTTAGATTAGACAACAGTTTTTAAAATATGTCACCAGAAGCAAAAGAATGCAAGAGAAAAGTACAAATAAATTAGATTTAATAAAAACTTTAAAATTTTATGCTTTAAAAACACAATTACAAATTGAGAAGATAATCCACAGACTGGGAGAAAAATGTTTGCAAATCAGATATCTGATCAGAGACTTACATCAAGAATGTATAAAGGATTTATACAACAGTAAAAACAAACAGCCCAATTTAAAAATGGGCAAAAGATTTGAATAAATCTTTCTCAAAGAATATATACAAACGGCCAATAAACATGTGAAAGATGTTCACCATTATTCATTAGGGAAATGCAAATCAAAACACAATGAGATACAACTTCTCACCATGGATATTTATAGAGTAAAAAATATAATGTTATATAAAGATGAACAATAAAAAGTATTGATGAGGATTTGAATAAATTAAAACACTGCTGGGGAGAATGTATAATGGTGCAGTCACTTTGGAGACAAATTTGGCAGCTCATCAAGAATTTAAACATAGTTACCATGTGACCCAGCAATTCCTCTCCTGAGTATACATGCAAAATAATTGAAAACATATGCCCACACAAAATCCTGTTCAAAAATGTTCACAGTAGCATTATTCATAATAACCCAAAATGTGAACAACTCAAAAGTCCATCCAATGATGAATGAATAAAAAGAAAAATGTGGTATGTCCATACAATGAAATATCATTTGATTATAAAAAGAAATGAAGTACTTAAAGATGTAACAACTTGGATGAGTCTTGAACACATTATGTTAAGTGAAAGAAGCCAGGCAAAAGAATAAATATTGCATGATTCCATTTATATGAAATGCCCAATAGGTAAATCTATAGAAATAGAAAGTAGTTTAATGGTTGCCAGAGGAAAGAGAGAATAGGACATACGGAGTAACTCAGTGGGGACAGGGTTTACTTCTGGTGGGTGATGAAAATGCTCTGAAATTAGACAATGGTGATAGTTCTCAAATTCTGTATTTATTTTGTATATGAACTTTATCTCAACAAAGATGTGACTTTAGAAATATCCATGTGACAAATTGCTTTGAGTGAATAAATCAGCAATTTAAGAAAGACAGATAATAACCAGCATTGAAAAAGAGGTGGTGAAATCATTGTTCTTACAGGTTGCTTTTTGGAGTCCTGAAGAGTATTTTTCCACATGTATCAATAACAATAAAAATATTATGTCCTCTCAAACAGTATTTGTATATGATAGTCTATGTAAATGATCAAATGGTTAGGCCCCCTCACGCCACATTTTGTCCAAGTGTGTTCATTGAGAAACTGAAAATAACATGTATGATTTGTTAAACAAAAATTGGCAACATAATTTTGTGTAAGGTAGAAGGTCCTAAGGTAGAAACTCTATGTGATCTTTAAAATCAAATTGTTGAAGAATATTTAATGACTTGATATAGTGCTTGTGATATAAAACTATTAAGTGACAAGAAAGCAGCAGGCAGAAATTTCTGATTCTTATGTGTAAGAGAGATACAGAGATATGAGATGTAGAAAGAGAGAGAGAAAGGAAAGTGAAAGCAATACAAAGTATTTAAAGTAGACTTCTAATCACCCCAGAGGTGATTAATGCATCTGTTAATATGGGATTCCCTGATAGCTCAGTTGGTAGAGAATCTGCCTGCAATGCAGGAGACCCTGGTTTGATTTCTGGATCAGGAAGATCCCCTGGAGAAGGGAAAGGCTACCCATTCCAGTATTCTGGCTTAGAGAGTTCCATGGACTGTATAGTCCATGGGGTTGCGAAGAGTCAGACACGACTGAGCAACTTTCTCTTCACTTAATGTGTTAAACTGAAAAATGGGCAAAATAAAGTACTCTAGGCATAGCCTAGATAGCACAATAAAGAAGAACTGTTAGGGGCTGTGTTTTATATTTAGTATTCTGCTTACGGTGTCTTTTATTGGATTTCTTTCCCCAAATTCATTCAATTTAGTTCAATTAAACAAATATTCACTAAGAACCTATTAAATGGAAGACCTTGCTCTGGGTACAATAGCAAACATAAAGATGAATATGTAGGTCAGTAACAGAAGCATTGACCACTGGGTCCAAGCTGAGTAAGAAGACAGATAAGAGAATAAGAAAGGGGATAAAGAAAACTTAAGGGTGAAGATGAGATATAAGTGCAGGTGCAATTGTGAGAGAAAGAGAAAAAAAAGGAAAGAAGGTTGTTGCTTCAGTCCTTTGGAACATTTCTGAGGGTTGATGAGACTGTCATGATAGCCTGCCCACTTCCAAAATAGAGAAATAGCTGATAGAGCAGAGAGGGTGAAGGTGCTTTTTAGAACATTGCACTAGGATGCTGAAGTCATGGGATGAAAACAGGTGAATTAGGAAAGAAGTGTGTACACTTGCTGCTGAAATCTAAGCCCCTGGTGTGGAGTAGGTATTTAATAAATACCTGTTGAAAGAGTGAATGAACTGCAAGTACAGAAAAGGATATGTAATATTGGGGAAAATTTTAAAAAGAATCACACAGAGGAAGGTTTGCTGAGGGACAGTGAGAGTCCAGTGGGCTGGGAGCTGAGTTCATTGTAATTCCTGGATGCCTGAAGAAAGAGGAAAAACAGCTTTTCCCTCCAAAGAGGCTTTTCCAGGGACAGTCAGGGGTTGATTAAGGTGAGGAAGTTGGAAAGAACCTTAGAGGAAAAAATAAAGAAGGAAAGCTGTCATGAGGATTCCAGGAAGGACCTTATTCCAGAGTGATCTAGAGTAAAGATGGAGGTGAATAACTGTGTGTGGGGCGGGGATAGGATGGGGAGAGATGAGGGGAAGGAACTGGGGAAACTAGCATAAAAGATACAGGAAGTTGGAAGCTAAGCCTGAAAGTAGAAAGAGTGTCAAATAAGAAGAACTAAAATCAGTTCTCACATCTCTTCATCTACCTCCTGAGAGTTTGTTTGACTGAATAAGGCCTTGTAGCATCTTCACTGGGAATGGAACGGGATGACCAAACATAATGCCTTTTTTCCTAAGTTGGGCTTGTGCTTCAAAACAATAACTGATATAAATACATAGCTTATCTTTTGACCCCTTTTACTCATGCTGCCAACCCCCTAACCCCCTCTGCTTTGGCAACCACCCATCTGGTGTCTGTAATCTATGAGTTCTGCTTTGGTTTTTAGGTTTCACGTATAAGTGATATCATATGGTATTTGTCTTTCTCTGTCTAACTTATTTCACTTAGCATAATACCCTCAAGGTCCATTCTTGTTGTCAACGGCAAGATTTTATTCCTTTTTTATGGCTAAATTGAACTGCACTCTGTGTGTGTTTGTGTGTGTGTGTGTACACATGTGTTTGTGTATCCCACTTTCTTTATCCATTCATCCATTGATGGACACAAGTTGTTTCCACATGGTGACTATAGTCAATAATCTTGTATTGCTTATTGGAAAGTTCCTAAAAGAGTAAATCTTTAAAGTTCTCATCATGTGAAGAAAGATTTTGTAACTTTGTATAGTGACATATGGTAATTAGACTTTTAGTGGTGATCATTTTGTAGTGTATACAAATATTGAATCAGACTATGTTGCATATATGAAGCTAATACAATGGTAAATGTTAATTATACCTTAATTTTTAAAAGCATAGCTTATATTTGCAAAGCATTTATTCAATGTTGGACATTGTTCTTCTGTTTTTCAGAAACATGCTACATATATTAATGTATTTAATCCTCTCAGTCACTCCGCTAAGGTAGATACTATTAACAGCCTCATTTCATAGATAAGATTACACAGATATGTTAAACAATTTGCCTAAGATTCTACAGCTGGCAAATGGAGGAGTTGAGGATCTAACTCAGCCACTCTTGATGCCAGAATCTATGCTCTCATTTCTCTGCTGTTCAGTATCTCTAAGGTTATATAGAAGTGATTATTATCCTGTGACAGTCTCATATATCAGCAAATCAGTGGGCTCTGAAGATATTACTAAGTAGTTGCAGTGATATTCCTGAGGCCACTCTGTGGCTTATTTATTCATCATAGACAAAATTTGAACTGATTTACCTAGTAAATATTTTTCCCAGTGTTAGTTTAGAATCAGAAAATTAGAGGGCAATGGATGAAGGTTGGAGGCAAGCACCATTGCAATAGCAAAAAATGACAATTAAAGGCAAACAGAAGACATGAAAAATGAAGTAAAAATACAAACACTTGAAAAAGTGATTATTCTGGATAAATCACATGAAAAGAAAAGTGAGGCCCTGATGATGGGTTGGAAGGAGACAAAGAACATAGCTTGGCATTCTCTAAGAAATCATTAAGTATCTATGGTTGGGTGTGCACTGAAAGAGGCCCAACAAAAGAGTTTGGAACAGGATAAATCAGAATAGGGAGGCAAAAGGAGTTCTAAGAATGGATGTGACTAACCCCCAACTCTGGTTGATGTGCCTTCTATAATGTTAAGCTCCTCTGTGGACTCAAACCTTCAGTGAAGTCTAATAAATATAAAATAAACAAGAGACTGTGTGATTACATTTTTAGGGGAGTGAAAAAGGCTGAGACTAGTCTGGATGACTTGGAGAACATTCAAGGGAAGATAAACCCAATGAGATAAAAATTTCAGGGGAAGCAGAAGGTTGGCACCAAAAATATGTGAACATGAGCATTTGTAGACTCTGTAATTTCACAGAAATCTTAGCTAGGGCATTTGTTTTCCATAGAATGTGGGATACGCGGCTTAAGTTAATTTCCCAGAGATCTGAAAGGACAAGGAGGTCTTGGTTCCATCTGACTTGTCCTCCTTGGTCTTTATTAGATTAGTTTTGACTGTTATCATCAGTGCTGGTGAGCAGAAGGGCCATGAATGATGTGCGTGGTTGCATAGTAAGTCACTGAAGTCATGCCTGCCTCTTTGCAACCCTTTGGACTGTAGGTTGCCAGGCTCTCTGTTCATGGGATTCTCTAGACAAGAAGACTGGAGTGGGTTGCCATTTTCTCTTCTAGGGAGATCTTCCTGACCCAGGGATAGAACGAGTGTCTCCTGATTTGCAGGAGGATTTTCTACTGCTGAACCACCAGGTAAGTCCTGCCATGAGTGGTAGGGAGGGTATATAAGATTAAGTAGGAGTAGTACTCATAGGCCATGTTCTGTAAGATCTTGTTGCCTATGACAAATGGTATGAGATTGGTACTCAGACATTCAGTCATGTCTGACTCTTTGTGACCCCATGGTAACCCATCAGATCCCTCTCTGTAAGGGATTCTCCTGACAAGAATATTGGTGTGGGTTGTCATTTCCTTCTCCAGGGGATCTTCCTGACTCAGGGATCCAACCAGTGTCTCTCATGTCTCCTGCTTTGGCAGGCGGATTCTTTACCACTCCCGGTTCCTGACAAGCCCAGGAGATTTGCTTTTTTCCTAAGCACAAGGGGAAGCTATTGGAGGCTTTTTGGCAGAGGAGAGACATCATTTGTGTTATTTTTAAGAGGATCACTCAAGCTACCTTGTGGATGTGTTCAGCAGTGGAATCAGGAAGACTATTTAGGAAGCTATTAAGGTCAATCAATGAGAGAAGGTGGGGGACTTGGAGTAAGGTGCTAGAAGAGAGGGTGGTCTGGGATTCAGGATATATTTTGGATTTAGACTCAATAGGATCCACTGATGGACTAGAATTGTAATAAAGAGAAAGAGAGATGATGCCTAGATTTTTGACTTCAGCAAATGGTGCATAGAGGCTGCATTTGCTATGAATGGAATACCAGGAGAAGAAGAGACTTGATTAAGGGAAGTGTATTTAATTCACTGTAAGATGGAAGGCTACTTTTCAAATCTAAGTGTGAGCCAAGGAATTGGGAGTGGAATGGAGACCAAAATAACAATAAAAGAATGGATTAGAGAAACTTCTTCAAAAGAAGGAATGGAAAAGACTAGAGGGTTAGGAATCTGAGGACCAGGCAGGGGAGTCACAATCAACTAATCACGATGATTACATGAGCCACTCTTTTGCCTGAATGAGGATGTTGGCTTAGAGATGTGAAAGGATTTATCTAAGGTCATCTAGCCAGGGGCAGACTTGACATTGGAACCCACATGTCCTGACTCCTGTGGTTAGACAGTGCGAGTTGATATCTACTGAAGACCCACTGGTATTGGTATTGGGTACTGGACTTCACAGGATTTTCTTTTTCTGTAATTTTTTCATTTTTATTGGAGTATAGTTGCTTTAAAATGTGTTATTTTCTGCTGTATAGCAAAGTGAATCAGCTATACATATATCCCCTCTTTTTTGGATTTCCTTTCTATTTGGGTCACCACAGAGTACTGAGTAATTTCTTGTGTTATACAATAGATTCTCATTAATTACCTATATTGTATCAATAGTGTACATATGTGAATCCCAATCTCCCAATTCATTCCACACAGTCCCCTTTCTCCCTTGGTATCTATTCATTTGTTCTCTATGTCTGTGTCTCTAAGTAAGGTCATCAATATCAACTTTTTCAGATTCCACATACACACGTTAATATATGGTAATTGTTTTACTCTTTCTAACTTGACTTCACTCTGTATGACAGTCTCACAGGGTTGTTTTTTTTTTTTTTTTCCACAGGGTTTTTTAATTCAATACTTGTTAACAACCTTAGGTCCTTAGAGTGTTGTCATCTATCTCACTTTTTAGGTAAGGAAATGAGTCTTAGAGAGATAGGTAACTTGTTCCTTATGCAAACACATGTACTAAGGGAAATTTCCAGAAGAATAGTCAAATAATTTCAGGCCTTAAAGATGCCCAGCTCCCTCACATTACAGATCAGGAATCTAGTCTCTGGGAAGGTAAAGTAACTTGCCTATATTCCTCAATGGCAGAGCTAGGATTTGAACCTAGCATAACCCTTTGCTCAATGCTTAAAATCATAGAATTTCTAAATACAATTTTTCCAGATATTTGCTAAAATTGCCATGTTGGAGAGAATTGAACATATTATTAAAACCAATATAGACTTCATTTTCTAATTTCCACCAGTTCACTGTATTTTATACCATCATAGGAGGAGACTTCAATAGTTTTTATAATATCAGAGTGCTTATTCCTTAATACTCTGTCCTAGTCTCTGTGTTGAAAAATTGATTTTGTGATGATTCTTTATTAATCAGGTCAATAAATTAAACTTACAGATCTGTTATTCTAGGTCATCCTTGTTCCTCTACAAAGAGCTTTAGCCATTGCCCCTTTCCATATATTACTCAGAAGCTTCCGTTCGCCTATTCAGAATCTAATATCTGAAGCTCTTGGCTGAGCACTGGTGACCTCCCTTCCACAACCCCATTCACTATTATTGCCTTTGTTGTTTTCAAAGACAATGTGCAATGATAACTATTTCCTTTTAGTCTATGGAAGGAGATGCTGCTTCCAATCTCTGACTGACAAAAGATGATATTTGAGAATTTTAAAATATCTTGATCAAATTCTTAACCTTGGGCCACATTCCTAGTTTGGGGAACTTTATAAATATGCCAGAAAATCATATTCTTCCAATGATTTCCAAATTTACTCCAGAGTTATCTAGGATAAGAATAAAGTTTCCAGACCACTCACATCCAAGATGAAATATTATTATTTAGAACATGTGTTTGGTTCTTTAAAGAAATATATTGGGGGTGATTTGAGTACAAATCCTGCTACTGTAGTTTCCTATTTAAACTAAACATATTAGCTCCTCTTTTCAAACATACCAATCAATGTCTTATGCTCTGATCATAAGAAATGGGGAGAAGAGGTATCTACTTTTTAAAATATGTGCCAATCATACCCTTGGCCACTCGACAGGCTGTTTCCAAATACTGTTACTCTACCTTTGAGTTGCTATCAGCACCAGTGATTAATTAATAGATTATTTACTAAACTTAGTTTCCTTTCTTCTCTCCTTCTGCAAAAGATGTAGGAGACAAGTGAAGAACAGTCAGACATGTGTATTCTATTTGAAATCCATGATTAAAAAGCTTAAAAATTCAAACCAGCGTAAAAAACTGTTTTATTTTAATACTCTGGAAGGTTTCAGTGAACTCCATTATTTTCACTCACTATTTGCTTGAATAATTTAGGCAAGAAAGCTAAATTATACATAAAGTGTACAGTTAGAAGAAAAAGTTCATGCACAGCCCTAGGCTATAGCCTCCCCTAATGATGTCTGAAGTCAGTGAAAAGAACTCGTTAGACTGAGAGTAATTTCTCAGGGTTTAATTTTTTTTTTTCTTAAAGCAATAATGCTCTTATAAAAATCTGACAAATAATACACTAAAAGAAAAGCCACAAAAGAGAATTCCCAGTTAAGGCCTTAACCCCTATACATTTTTGCTTGGTTTCATGTAAAAGTTGGCTTTCCACATGCCACAATCGATACTTGTTGGCAGCCTTGAGTGATTTGATCCAACAAAGAAAATACATGTTTTGATTCAATAGTGTTGCTATTTGGCCTCATCAGAATTCTGAAGTTACAGAGTTAAAAGGAGATGCTTCAGGCTGAGAGATAAACTTGAAATCTTCTATAAAAAGGGGATCAGCACCCACTCACTGTACCATCATTTGAGAAAGTAGTTGCCACTTGCTCAGTTATTGTACTTGAGGAGCAATCTGTATCATTAAACATTTACAGACTCACTAAAATGTCCACATCTCCTTTAAGCGTAACAACAGAGAATCTGATGGCTGTTAAGATGACAGGAATATCAAAATGATACTGTAGTCACCTTTGATTTCTGAGCTGCTTTTGTTCTTTCGTTAAAGTTATACAGTTGTAGAATTTGAAGGATCCAATTCAGCCACTTCATTTTACAGATGTGGAACCTGAGACCCAGAGAGTGGAAGTGATGAGCTCAAGGCTATGCACCTAAGGCATTTGTTCATTCATCCCCAAATGTTGATTCACCTGCAGACAGAGAAAGGAATTCCAAGCAGAGAAACCGGTCATATGTAAAAGTATAAAGATGGGAACCAGCATGATGCGCTGGGGAACAAGAGGTGCCCATGATTGTCTGGGCACCTTTTCCCCCACCCCCCACTACACCCTGGCCATATAAGCTTGCAGGAAAGGGCACGGGGAGTCTGGACCCCGACTGCTTGAGAGTCACCATGACTGTGCTTTGTAGTAGCTGTAAGACCATAGGCAAGTCACTTTACTCTCTCTGATTTATTTTCTCCAACAGTAATATGCTGATGGTAACAGTAGAACCTACTTCTTAGGGATGTTTTGAATGGATAGTAAAGCATATAAAACATTTACAGATAATATCTAGTACTTAAGAGTTCTATAAATATTAGTTATGATCATTAATATTAATAGAATACAAATTCTTCCATATGAATGTTGCCTCCTTGTCATAGCTGACCAGATAAGGGGTGGTAGGCAATTGATCCAGGTGAAGCATCAGTCAAATAGCCAATGTTCTGTTACTCATATGACTTGCTTTTGAAGAGATAAATTAGGCCATCCAAGTAGGGCTACTAAGGAATTATGAAGTCGGCAACCAAAGACCTGGGCTATTGAGCCAACAGGCTGAGAGAAAAGATGGGTGAGAAAACTCAGGGCCAGAGCAAGTGTTATAATCCCAACTGAAAAATGAAGTTACAAAATTTTGAGGAAGCCAATTGGTTGGAGAGGAGGGTGGAGATGTGCACATACACACATGTGCCCAAACACACACACACACACACACACACACACACACACACTTTACATGTCTAATCCAATGCCTCTAAGAAACAATGTTCATAAGACCTTCATTTCTTAGAGGTAAGTGGAGTGAATCTCAGGTCCTCGTAATCAGAAGATACTACCAAATACTTACAGATAGTTCCTCCAAGAAGACACCCATTACTGGAATATAAATAGAGACCAGTGAAAGGCCAGTAAAATGAGTTTAAACTATCTCTTGAAAGCCTCTAGAAGCTTTTGAAGGATTAAAGAGGGTGAGTCATATATGATCAGATTTGTCATCAGCTCTGTAAGGTCAAACATTCAACAGTGCATAAGGCAAATTCAAGGGACAAAAAAAGACTAGAGAGGGGAGGCTGGTTAAAAGGCTTTGGGTATAATCCAGAGGCAGGTGGGAGAGGGGTTCAGGATGGAGAACACATGTACACCCATGGCTAATTCATGTCAGTGTATGGCAAAAACCACTACACTATTGTAAAGTAATTAGCCTCCAGTTAAAATAAATTAATTAATTTAAAAAAAAAAAGGCTTTGGGTATAATCCAGGTCAGAACTGATCAGGATCTGAGCTAAGGAGATAGAGGTAGACGTGGAAAGAAAATACAGATAAGGAAGGTATAAAGACCCTGATGACTTGTTGTGGGGTGCAGAGAAGCTCCTGGAGTACAGGAAACATTTCTCACTTAAGCATATGGATGGTTATGCTTGGAAACATAGTCGAGGGAGTAGAAATTGAGAGCTATGCCTTTGCATATGTTGAGATTGAAGGCTCTGTGGAAAATTCAAGTGAAGATGTTTCATTGCATTTGGATATATAGTTATGGACCTCAGCAAAGAATCTGGGATGACAGATTTAGGAGTCTACAGTGGTTTGGCTATGTCTTTCAAGGTAAATGTAGATGATGAGAAGAGATACATAGGCTGGGGAACGCCAATATGTGAGGCGTGAGTGAGCAGAAAGGCCTGTGCAAGGGTTCAAGAAAGGATGGAAGAAGAGTTGGGAGAAGCCCAGGAGAAAGTGAGAGAGGGAGACTTAGGAACCAAGAGAGGAGGAACTTTCAAGGTGAAGAAAGTGATCGCTGATGTCAAGTGCAGAAAAAAGTTCTTGTAAGCTAAGGGCACAGAATGATGCATTGAATGTAACAGCATGGAAGTTATCTGAGACCAAAGCTAAAGAAGTGAGGGAGTGAGAGAAAATTAAAGATGAAAGGGAGGGAAACTAAAGGAGGAAAGCAAGTATACCCCAACAGTAAAAGAGAGGTGAAAAGAATGTGGGATCAAATCAGAATTGTTTGTTTAATACAAAATAGACTTGACATGTTGATGAGCTGAGTCAGAAACAAAAGGTTACTGATAAGAGGAAAAAAGAAGCCTGATAGAACAAGGTGTCTCCTGAAAAGGTAGGAGACCTCAAGATCAAGGGCACAAGTGGAGGGATTAGCCTTGGTCTGAGTGAAGGGTAATGCTTACATGGAAACAGGAAGGAAGGAAGAAAAGTTGGAGATCAATGAAGTTAAGTTTGTAGGGCTTTTGTGTGTGTGTGTGTGTGTGTGTGGTCTCACAATGAGAGGTTTGGGATGTTAGTTCCCCAACCAGGGGTTGAACCCATGCCCCCTGCAGCAGAAGCAGAGAGTCTTAACTGCTGGACCACCATGGAAGACCCAGGTTTGTAGTTTTTAATTCAGCAAGTTGAAGGAACTTTGTATTTGAGGGAGGAAAACAAGAGGAAAAGCTATGATGAAAAGAGTTTGAAGAGAAGAGGGACGGTTAGAACAAACCACGCATCACAAGCATGAGGAGAGGGGCTGAACAGGAACTCATAGAACTGTAGAGCTATTTTAGAGCCCAGTTGAGTTTGAAGACCACTGATGTATGAGACACCAGTCTACGCTTTGATCTGATTTCTCCAACAGTAGTTCATGTCCCAGACACAGGACAAGAGAAATCAAAATACAGGAGGATGCTGGACAGATTTCATGGTAAATTAAGAAGACAAGGAATCCAGAGTGATGGCAAAGGATAGATGGGCTGATTTAGGCTTCCAAGGGACAGAAATGACTCAGGAGGGAGGTGTCAGCTTGGGAGAAAAGAGACAAAGGTTTGAATTAGAAGCTTTGGGTGGTTAAAGACAGGGAATCATGATAAGAGTGATAGCAAACAGGACAGGACTTTGTTAGCAGTGTGTGGACAGTGAGTTGAAGACTTCAGAAATAAAGCAGTTGATTGTTGCCAAACCAAGGCCAAAGGCAGGTCCCTTAATTTAGCCATAGATTTTCTTTTCCTGGAAAGAATCTGACTTCTCTGAAGAGTCCTAGAGCCATAATGAGAAGGCCAAACTTATTATAGCCTGGCAAGAACATTTGCCAAGGTAATTCATCCTCTTTTGTCACTGGAGTTCCAACTGAGGCTGGAAAAGATTGAGAAAGTTTAATCACACTGTTCTTCAGAGTCCATTGCAAGACATTAATAACTTGCTGTGATATTAGCAGTTTTACATCTTACACTGGCATCATTTTGTCACATTAGTTTAATATTGCCATCATGTAGCTGAGTATTAATGTGATACAAAAGTAAAATTACATGTGCACTTTTCATATTGTTATATTGAAATCTAGTACGTATATGACACTAATACTATTCAAATTCCATAAAATATACAGTTCTTAATACAAAGACATTTTAATGTTATGTTAGAATAAGAATGCAGATCATTACACTTTCAGAACTGTGCAGCAGAGGAGGAAGAACTAAACAGCTTAACATTTGTGAGCCCCGGGGGGGGGGGGGAAACAATCCAAGGATGGTTCCCATGGAGCACAACCCCAACCTTGCCTTCCCTGGCAACCAGGGAAGTGCTCAAGGCCCATTTGCATTAGAACAAGAGTCAGAAAACTTTTTCTTAAAAGGGGTCAGCAACTAAGTATTTTTAGCTTCATGAACAGTATATATGATGTCAGCTACCATGGTTCACCATGGTGGTGCAAAAGCAACCCTCAGCAAGAGGTAAATGAATCATTTGAGAAATTTTTATTTATAGACAATGAAATGTGAATTTCATATACTGTTCATGTGTAATGATAATATTCTTCTGATTTTCTTTTCAATTGTTTCAAAATACAAAACCACTCTTAGCTTGGGGGTCATATAAACACAGAAGGAGGATTACATGTAACCCTCAGGCCATAGTCAGCTGTTCTCTGTGTTGTTCTTCAGAGGCCAAGTTGTGTCTGACTCTTTGTGACCCCATGGACTGCAGCAGGCCAGGCTTTGCTTTCCTTCACTATCTCTCCAAGTTTGCTCAAACTCATGTCCACCGAGTAGGTGAAGCCATTCAACCATCTCATCCTCTGTCATCCCCTTCTCCTCTTGTCCTCAATCTTTCCTAGCATCAGGGTCTTTTCCAATGAGTCAGCTCTTCGCATCAGGTGACTAAAGTATTAGAGCTTCAGCTTCAGCATCAGTCCTTCCAGTGAATTGATTTCCAGGGTTGATTTCCTTTAGGAAAGACTGATTGGATCTCCTTGCAGTCCAAGGGACTCTCAAAAGTCTTCTCCAGCACAATTCAAAAGCATCAATTCTTCGGTGCTCAGCCTTCTTTATGGTCCAACTCTGACATCTATATATGACCCCTGGAAAAACCACAGCTTTGACTATATGGACTTCTGTTGGCAGAGTGATGTCTCTGCTTTTTAGTACACTGTCTAGGCTTATCATAGTTTTCCCTCCAATGAACATGTGTCTTTTAATTTCATGGCTGACCTCTGTGTTAGAAGATGATGGGATATCAATCCAGGGTTCCCTGGGAAGCATGCCTGGAACCAGTCTTTCTTGAAGAACTTATATATACAAGTGCAAACATTCCTAGCTTGTTGTTGAAAGGGGGGCAGACATATCTTTTTCTTTGCATATTTTCCATTTCCTCTCTTCTCACTCCAGAGAGCTGGTACTGATGCTCATAATAGCATGTGCCTGGCCAGAGCACTAAGGGAGTCGTGCCACGACCTTATTGTCAAAAATGACAGGATCTGATTCTTCAGTTTAGACCAAGCCTTCAGATACCCTTCCCTTTCTATTTAGCAGTAAAATATTTTCCAAGCAGAAGGCCAAACTCATGCTAATAAATGCAATACATTGTTTTCAAGCTAATATATGTGTATAGGATATATAAGCTGCTTAGTATCCGTCTGTTTCTTCTGTCTTTCTTTTTTTATGTTTTCTCTCACCATTTAAATTGCTGTTTAAAATTTAGGTGCTGTCTTTCAAATAATAAAAAAGAAATATCAAGTAATGCATACACATATAAAAGTTTTTTTAATTTTATTTAGTTTTGTTAGATGTCATGTCAGCTAACAGGTTTCAAATCAAATCTGAGAACATGGGAATCCATTTTGAAGTAACATTATAAAACTTATCTGTGTTCTATGGGAGAACTAAACTGCTTCCCTTACCTTCTTATTCTTTGACTTTGATCCAATAGAGTATGACAGAGATAATCCTAATAGATTTTTGAACAACCAAAAGGACCTAGAAACAGCTCAGACACATTTCAGAAGGAAACCTGGATTTAGACTATCTGGAGCATTTCATCAATGGAGGGAAAAAAAAAGAGAGACCAGGGTTCATGGATGCTGAACGGCGAGGGACCATGTAGAGATGAGGGGATGAGGGAAGGAGGAGAAAGTCATGGGGTTCAGCTTATCCTCCTGCATCTCTTTTTCTTCACTTTCTTTCTCTAGTCCAGCCGTCACAGACCTGGCTCTGTGCTCATTTCATGATGAGGTGAGGAGGTAGGAGGGGTGCCTGAAGCACCACCGTAGGAGAGGGGCTAAGCAACTGGTTGAGTCAACCATAGGAGCAACATGATTACAGACTGATGACCGACCTCCAGAGATGGATGTCTTTATTGCTTAGATGTCAACCCAGAGATGAGGATTTATTACCATCTCACAACCCCTGGACATGCAGTAGGGAGAAAGAGTAAGATCTCTATCCAGAGAATGGAGTTAAGCATTGGTTTCTGATTGTTTCAGAGGAGAGTGGATGGAAATGCTGTTAACATCCTGTAGATCCACAGGACACTGAATCCTTCTTGTCTAATCTGGGGAAAGATCTGGTATTGGGCTTCAATAAATGTAAAGTAGACTTGGCAGTATATCTTGCTGCCCCAGGCTGTCCTGGAGAGATGATCATGGGGACCATTCTCTATGGAACCAGTTGAGTTTGGTCCAGATTCTTGTTGAAGGTGGCCAAGCTTAAGAGAGGAGGTTCCCCCATTACAAAGAATCTACTCATCCTTTGAAAACATACATGTAAAAGAATAGGCTGAACATAGGATAGTGTCTGCCTGAGACAATCCCAAATATTTACATTCTGACTAGTTATTAACGGTGCCCCTTCCCTTTAACTGGGCTTTCATGGTGGCTCGGATGGTATAGAATCTGCCTGCAATGCAGGACACCCAAGTTTGATCCCTGAGTCAGGAAGATCCCCTGGAGGAGGGCATGGCAACCCACTCCAGTATTCTTGCCTGGAGAATTCCATGGACAGAGGAGGTGGGCTATAGTCTATAGTATCACAAAGAGTCAGACATGACTGAAGCAACTTAGCACGCATGCATGATTGGGAAATAGTGGTGGCTGAAGTTGGGGGACAGAGGTAGACACAAGGAAATACATTTCTTGTATTTTCCACCTTTGAGTGTGGTTAGGAAATTTCATAAGTCATTGAAAAAATAAAATACGTATTTCCTGGGTCTCACCCCAGATCTACTGAATCAGGATCTCTGGGTAAGAGGATCAGATACAGATGTTGGACTGAGGTGGCATGGGATACAGGCAGAAGGCAGGAGCCTGATTTGAAAAGCCAAAGCAGTGGAGGGCTGAATCTCAGCAGTGGCACCGGGGAGAGGAGGGTGGGTGTGAGATGTATCTTGTAGTTTCCTAGACAAGACCTAGTTTCTGATTAGAGGGAGAAAGTGAGGTCTCAAGAGACTGAATGGTGTCATTACTGAAATGGACAACGGAGAAGGAGCAAATATGAACAATGAAACCTAAGGATCCATATTGAGTGTTCCAAGTATTAAAACTATTTGAGTATCTTCTTTTAATACCATTTCAGTATTTTTGCCACATTTCTTATTCCTTAAAGTCACTTAAAGACTTGAGTTCTATGCAAATAATCTAGTTTCTCTGCTCCATCCTTCAGGAACATGTCTTTAATTGGGATTTCCAGCAGGGTTGCAGTTGAATTAATCTAATCTGATTAACTATTTTCAAAAGCACATACCCTCCACCTTCCAGTGTCCAGGGGCCTTTTCTGTTTTTCCTCTCTGCCTTTCTCGGCTGTCCTACGGGTCCTGTCTTTAGAACATAGGAAGCAGCTTGGGGATTTTTGGTACACAAAGTACAGTGTCCTCGATTCCCTTTAATCCTCCGGAAAGTGTGGAGATATATGTAAACACACCCAGAAGCTCTGAGACCCCAAGATCAGCCACATCAGTGCTCTTGGCATTTTTGTCTTTTTTCCAGTCATTTCCTATTTTCAGTTGTAAGAACCTGAGGCTGAGACATGACATCTTTTAGGAAATCCAGTTAAACCCCATGCTTTCAAATAACTAGGTTTCGATTTGCCCAAGGGACGTGGGGAAGTGGCCTGCAAGCTACTTCTTTGGGAACCTCTCTGGAGGCCTGGTCTTTCCTGTAATCTCCACGGGCTGTTTGCAGAAAGTCATATTTCTTCCAAGTCTTTCTTTTCATCCCTGCCTGAACCTGCCTTCATCTTTCTAATGGCTAATTAAAAAATTACAACCAAGAGCATTAAACAGTAAACCCCTTCCCTGCTGTTCTCTGTTTAATTTCTGAGGCCCCAAGCAACATGTCTGGAAAAGAATGCCAAGGAGCCACCTTTCTGCTTGCAAACTGCATGGTAAATAGCATTCTTGTGGGAGAGAAGACTTTATTCTAATGGGTAACCCTTTGATGCAGGGTTTGCTTGGCTATTATTCACAACTTATTCCAGAAAGATTAAGTTTAGGGAGTCATACTCTCTCTAATATTATGACTTTTCACTTGTGCATGTTAAAGAGTTTGTGTCTGTGTGTGTGTGCTTCCTCTTCCCTTGGTGCCTGATGTTTCCGTGATACACTGAAGCAACTAGGAGTTTTAAAACTTACAATTATTTTTTTCATTGAAGTTAGAAATCTGAGCTTGATGAAAACTCATCCCAATTCATGATGTGCACACTTAAGCTGCTGCTTGATTCCATTTGCAAAGAGAGATCTTGGGAGGCAGTGTCTAAATAATAATCAATAT
The DNA here is from genome assembly GCF_019320065.1 of Cervus canadensis. Classification (NCBI taxonomy): domain Eukaryota; kingdom Metazoa; phylum Chordata; class Mammalia; order Artiodactyla; family Cervidae; genus Cervus; species Cervus canadensis. The sequence continues at coordinate 61,116,397 of NC_057390.1, read as the reverse complement.
AGTGCTCCATCTCCCTTTGTTTATACATTATCTCAGCACTTTATTATGTATTTTAATAGGACAAGAGTTTAAAAGCCGGAATTAGGCATAGTAGACTCAGTCTACTTTAGATTGTTCTTCATCAATTGTTTTTTCTTTTGATTATACACTTTTGGTTTATCATTCCTATGATAACAATTTCTGCATGAAAATTGACTTTATATTTCATTTTTCCCGTCTGTTATCTTCACAGCATTCATACGCAAACACCCTTTGTGCTGCGCTGGTAATATAACTGATCAGGCGAAGCTGTGCCATAAGAAATCAAAACCATAATAATGTCTTTGGATTTTGCATTTTAAATACTGCGTTCATTGTTGCACTGAGGTTTCTGATCCCTTTCCAGACATTACGGAGATTACCTTTGGTAATGCCTATTTCATTGTACTTTGATATAAAATAATGTGTGTCATAAATCATCTGAGTGACTGTCATTAAACAGAAAAGCACCTACTTAGGATATGTAACAATTTGCTTTTCTAATTTGAAGAAGATTGAGGCATTTTAATTATAGAAGGTCTTTGTATATGAGAATGGAATTCAATATAAAATTGTATTCTTTATGGGATTGTAGATTAGGAATAATAAAATCCTTATTCATTAATTTTACATTATTTTTTGCAAGCGCTAAATCAAAACATTCTTGGGAGGGTTTCCTAAATAAAACCCTTCATTTTTGTTACTATTAATCTGAGAAAAAGTTGTGTTTACTTATTCAAGAAAAAGGCACAAGAGAATCAGTTTTTATCATAGGTTAATCTGCAATCATACATTTAAGAAATTTTAAACTTAAAAATATTGTCTAAAAAAATTAAGAGATGACAAAGAAGAAGTCTAAAGTGTGAGGGATGGGTGAAGGGGGTATTTAAAATTATCGGTTACTTCAGAGTTTCAAGATGGTTTCTGTTTGGAAGAGGATAGAGGTTTGGTGCCTTCTCAGTGAAGAACAATTTATAATTATTGGAACCCTTCTTTAAAGGTGATCAGAGTTCTGCACATGGACAGTGTAGGGAGATTTAAAATTATGAGAGCTCTTCACATTGTTTAAAATATTGATTTTTTTATAAAATGGATTTCCACGTTTTATTTCTTCAGTGACTAGGTAATTACAGCAGCCCAGAAACTGAGGTACCTCAACATGAAACTAGTATTTTCTCTTTGGTTCCTTCCTGTTTCTTTCCTTCTGTCTTTATTTTTTTCACCCACTTAATATATTTTCTAGTTTCCCTTGCTGCTAGGATAAACACATCATTCTTTGTTCTTGCTCATAAATCACCCTGTGAGTGAGGAGCCAGGAAGTTATTAGGGGTGAGGGGAAGGTCAGGTTGAAAATTCAGATTGATCTAACCTATTCTAGCAAAAGAGCAGTTTGCCTACCTCGAACCCAAAGCTAAGCCCTGAGGCCAGGCTGCCCCGAAGTGACATTTCGTTCTGCTTTGTGAGGGAAGAGGCTTTTGCAGCTTTAATATTAAGTGTTACAGAGTCACAAGAACTGTCAGGGTGTCATCAGTATTTGGCTATAATTACATTTGCCTAGATGCATCAGACACTTCCTTCTTCTCTGATGTGTGTCCTCTCTCTCTTCCCCTCTTTGTCTTTCATTTATTCGGAGAGCTAGGAAGGACATTCTGAAGATTCAGTGTTGAAGGCTGACCAAGTTGTTGAGGGGGTGATTCTTGTTTGGGAATTCCAGAAGTTTCTCTTCTTGTGTTAGAAATCAATCTTGTGTATGCACACACACACACTCACACAAATACTAACAGGGGGGGCTATGGACGAGAATTAGTTCAAGGACCCTAGTTGAGGTTATAAATATGTTTCCCCAGTCTTTCTCTTTCATTTCCAAGAGAAAATCCCTTCCCCAGCTCGGCCGTCTTCCGTTTGGTTGAGTTATTTGGTAAAAGGCAGAAACAGTGTTCCATGTATTTTGTAAAAAGCTGTATCAAAGTGAATTGAACATAGTATTAAATGTTTGTCAGCTTGAACTCACACCTGCCACACACAAAGGTTTTTTGGCCTTTTCTGCGATCATAACTTGAGACTAAATTGAAAGGAACAGAGAGAGCGATCTAGCAAAGCTGTCCAGATGTTGCTCAGTCTTTGTGACTGTAAATTTCAAAATACCAGCTTTCCATCTAGATTTTAGTGCATGGGAACTATATGAAAATTCCAAGACTTACTGCCTTATTGAAATGTCTGGACATTTCTATATGAATTTTGGAACAGATGTACTGAGGTAGGCAATAAAGCTGTGATAATAAGGAACATTTCCACATCAACTCACTAAACTACAAATCTCTAATGAGGAACAAAACTCAGCAGCAGAGGATGGTGATTGGTGATTTCATTATTTTTTTAAAGTCAGTGTCAATTACCTGAATTCTTCCCTGACTCTAGTTTTGGTCAAGATTTCTGAGGGTTTAAGGTTGATATATGAATTTCAATTTTACTTTTTTTGATCAATGAAAATAATATAGGACTTTGAGTTTATCTTTATAAAAGTTTGTTATCATTTTATCATTAGCCATAAGACCCAAGAGGCTCAAATGAGATGTTTACAGTCTTCCTGGGTTTTGAAGTTTCAGTATGAGTCTCAGTGTCTATGCTGGGAGTAATCACACTCAAAAGGTAAGGGCTTGGTTTGAGTATGTCTCTGGAGCGACCGTTGACTTTATGGTTCACACCTCAGAATGAGGAAGGAAGTCTGCCATCTTGGTTGACTCTACTTGCTGCTTTCTCATTCTTAGCCTCTTCCCAGCTCATTGACTCCTCATCCGAGGATGAACAGGACCTTCCAGGATGCAGGCTCAGAAATACCACCCCCGGGACTGATACTAAACCATTTGTATCCCTTTCAGGGATTTGCAATGCAGTGCAAAGAGAGTTTTGGAACAAATGGGGTTCCACTGAATTCCTGACCATTTCTCCTAACAAGACTGGCTGTTGGTCAAGTAGCTGTTAAAGGAAGGAAAAGAGAAACAGTTAAACAAAAACAAAAATTAAACATGAATTATTTGATATTATGTGAAAGTCATTCAGTCGTGTCTGACTCTTTACAACCCCATGGGTTATACAGTCCACGGAATTCTCCAGGTCAGAATACTGGCTACGGGTAGCCTTTCCCCTCTCTAGCGGATCTTCTCAACCCAGGGATCTCCTGCATTGCAGGTGGATTTTTTACCAACTGAGCTATCAGGGAAGCCCATTTGATAGTATATGGACTTTTAAAAGTTCTTTCTCAGTCTTCCCTCTATTAAGCCTGTGGTAATTGGAAATTAGATTTTTTTAAGAAATGATTTATTTCACTCTCTGATGTTACCAGGAAGACTACAGGAGACTTTGGAAGCATAGGAAGCATCCTATGGAAAAAGGAAGGAAATGGAGGCAGGTTCATAAAATATACAAGCTCTTACCATGTAAGAATCACTTGAAGGAAAGGGCCATGGGGCACCTGACAGACAAGCACAGCATGGAACATGTTTAAAACATATTTATGAAGACACTGTCCTCCTCAAACTCTCTCTTTTTTTTTTTGGTCACATTTGGGAAATATTAAAACTATTAAAGTCTCATTTACTCTTCTCTAGAATTTTGAAAACTATTTTTCCTGGCATTACTCAGTTTTCCCAAAGTAGATTTTGTTTGTTATTTTCTTTTACTATAACATGACCCTCACTGGTCATTTCATATATTTTTCTGCTACTTGCTTTAAGAGCGTCCAGCAGTTCTAGGAAAGCAAAACAAAACAGACAAACTGCAGGAAGAGACAGTAGAAATAAAAGGAGAAAATGTTGGTGACCTCTACTTACTTAGAAAATCACTCTGTTTTCTCTGAGTGGAGTCTCAGAAGCTGTAAGAGTCCCAGACCACTTCCTCTTTTTGTTGTTTTTTGTTTGTTTCTTTCTTTGTTTTTCTTTGGCTACCCTTCATCTATTAAAAAGCAAGAGTGGTCCAAACAGGGAGGAAAAGCTGTGGTGTACTTTAAATATTTACATTTAACAAATTAATAATTGTGAAACACAGAAATCCCGTGAGCATATGTTTAAATTCATTTGAAGATAAATCAAAATTCAAAGTGTAAGGCTTTCATGAATGGGAGGCGTGGGACATGTGACTCTTTCTGAACCTCCTCCCAGTGCCCAACTCCAAGCAGGAACGGTACCTGGCCTTGACAATGTGACCTACATTTCATGATCCAGGTGTCTCACTGAGGGCCAGGCCAACAGTGGAGCTCAAAAAATATGTTTCCTTCCTTCTGCCATTTTTTAATTTTATTTATATCTGAACCTTGAAGTTTCTTGCAAACACTGGTCAGTGTGCCAGTGGGCTAGTGAGGAAAGGGGGTCATTTACATCCACGATGGTGTGTGCTGCATGCTCATGAGGAAAAGAAAAAAATGGTAGTCATTTTGAGCTGCCTGGGGAGCCACAGGCTTCGTTCTGCCATCCTGCTTTCTTCTCTTGTCTTGAAGTGAGAGTTCTAGCTGGGAATCCACAGCAGCATCGATGCATTTGAATCAGCTTTATCCTTTTCTAAATTAAATTTTTATTATGGAAAATTTCAAACATACACAAAAGTAAAGAGAGAATACTATAAGGAACCCCCATGTATCCATCACCAATCCTCAGTGATGATCAGTGATACACTTTAAAATACACATCTGTGGAAATGGCTGCAGGGAGATGGAGGTGGGGACTTTTGCACCATGATGGTCTTTGGTGTACACCTGTGCATTCCTACAGCTAAAGCTCATACACCTGCATCCATGGAAAGCTTCATAATTGCTTTTGAATGTGGAGAACTGTGTCACTGCCATAGAAAGGGAAATTTTAAGTGAACAAGGTTAGAATGACTTGCTCCTAAATTGATGCTTTCCTCGTTCTTAATTTAAGACATGTAGGTAGTTAAAGATGTTTATTAACAACTAGGGGCAAAAAGGGAAACACCATTGGTTGAAAAGTGAACTGTATTTTCTTCTTAGCTGCTTGCTTTGAGATAAGCCAGATTGTGTGTGGTGGGGGGGGGGGTGAGGGGAGGGGTGTGTGTGTGTGTGTAGAAATGGAAAGAAAAACCAAGATGGAGACATAGAAATACCTCAAGAAAAGCGAAATGACATCCATTATGATCCTTAAACTAGGCTCCTGCAGAGCGCACCTGGTTTTTGGAAAAGGAGGCTTTTCTGATTCTCAGGGATAATGTCAAGTCCAGGGCACCATAACGGGGCCATTGACGCATCCCATCATGTAAAGAGAAGTTATACTGCTCTCTACCAAGGTTTTCCTCTGATATTATCATCTTGTGATGATATGGTTTCTAGCTAGAAACCAGTGCAAAAGACGAAACAGAACTGACTTGGCACCTAGAATGCTTGTTTGCATGCTGTTAATAAGTTCCAAGGCTTCCTAAATAGGAGGACAGAGTTGTAGGCAGCTTTGATGGCCACTGGGAATTGTGATACCCTCTTCAAGGCTCACTGTCTGTAGCTTAACGCTCTAGCACTGGGGACATTATTTAAACACCATGTGCTTCAGCTTACCCAGTTGTGACAGTCTAAACACAATCCTTGCCTTCTAGAAAATTGGATGCCAAGAATGTTGAAAGGAAAAGTGATAGGTGGCTGTGGCTGTTAAGTGCTTTAGAATCCTTAAAAAAAAAAAAGAAAAAGAAAAAACAAGATACCATCCCTAATCTCCATGGTGGCCCGTCCCACTGAATGCTCCAGAGGCTGGGCTGTCTTCAATGGACATGTGACCTGTGCAGACACAAGGGCTCCACACTTGCTTAATGAATTGTCCTTGCCATCTTGGAATTCTTAATTTTTGAACAGGGCCCCTGCATATTCATTTTTCACTGAGTCTCACAATCCTATAGTCAGTCCTGTCTAGAGGACCTTCTGAGACATACCACTATTCATGTGTCAGCAATGTCATCTGACTAAGAGAGAGTTCACACTGCTATTGCTTTCATGTCTGGGAAATAAAGTGGAATGCTAGATTTTTAATTTTATATAACTAACATGCAGCACTGTGTAAGTCTAAGGTGTACAGCATGATGATTTCATTTATATACGTTATGAAATGGTTACAGCAATAAGTTTAGTGAACATCTATCATCTCATATAGGGCTTCCCTGGTGGATCAGATAGTAAAGAATCTGCTTGCAATGCAGGAGACCCAGGCTCAATCCCTGGGTCGGGAAGATCCCCTGGAGAAAAGAATGACAACCCACTCCAGTCATCTCACACAACTACAAAATAAAAGAGGAAAAAAAAGTTTCCTTTTTGATGAGACTTATTAGGGTTTACTTTCTTAACAACATTCATATATAAGACAGAGCAGTGTTAATTATATTTAACATGTTGTACATTACATCCCTAGTATTATTTATCTTATAACCAGAAGCTTGTACTTTTGACCATCTTCATTTGGTTTCCCCTGCCCCTAGTCTCCACCTCTGGAGATCAGAAATCTGATCGCTTTTTTGAGTTTGCATTTTTTAAAAGTGTAGTTGACCTTCAACAGTAAGTTAGCTCCTGGTGCCCAGCATAGTGATTTAATATTTCTGCATATTTCAAAATGATCACTAGATAAACATAGTAACCATCTGTTACCACACAAAGCTATTACTAATATTTATTATATTCCCCATTTTATATATGTCATACCTGTGACTATTTTATAACAGGAAGTTTGTACCTCTTAAATATCCCTCCCTCATTTCACACATCCACCCACCTCTCTGTCCTCTGGAATCACCACTTTATTCTCTGTATCTATAACTCTATCTCTGTTTTGTTATGTTTGATCATTTGTTTTTTAGATTCCATATATAAGTAAAATCACATAGTATTTGTCTTTCTCTTTCTGACTTCTTTCACTTAAGCATAATACCCTCTAGGTTCATCCCCATTGTGGAAAATGGCAAGATTTCATTCTTTTTTAATGACTGAGTAATATTCCATTATATATGGATACCCCGTCTTCTTTATCTGTGAATGCTGGTTTTCAGGAGACTTGTTAGACCCAAATTGTGTATCAAGAAACCTATTCTGAAAAGAAAACTTAGGGTTAAGAGGACCTTAGAGAAGCTTGTTAAGAAATATCTACTTTGAAAAATTCAAGCAGATTGCCTATAGATCATCATTTCTTGGTACCACACTGATATTTCCAGGGCTCACCTGTTTCCTTCTGTTGCATTATTTCTCTGTGTCAAGTACTATTCAAATGCAACAATTTTTACAGTCTTTGAAAACCCTTCATTCTATAACACGAATTATGAGTTTTCTGATTAGAGTTTAAACACAACTTGCTCTCAATGAGAGCAAATATTTCTTATTTTGTGATTCATCTGAAACTTGAATTTTCATTCCTGTGATTTTCAAATGAAAAGCATTATTTGTCTCTGTTCATGTTTGCCTGCTAAACGTTTATAGGCCATTGGGTGGTAACTAAACATTTTAGATTACTTGGAAGTTAGGAAAGCATATGGTTTTAATTACTTTTGAAAATGACCAAGGATGGAATACTACTTATCTTTAAGAAATTTTTAAACAAAATCTTTGTTTTGTTGTTTAGTCACCAGTCGTATCTGACTCTTTTGTGACCCCCATGGACTACAGCCTGCCAGGCTCCTCTGTCTGTGGGATTCTCCAGGCAAGAATAATGGAGTGGGTTGCCATTTCCTTCTCCAGGGGATCGTCCCAAACCAGGGATTGAATCTGTGTCTCCTGCGTTGGCAGGCAGATTCTTTACCACTGAGTCATCTGGGAAGCTCAAAACTTGTATATCTCAGTATTCTAAGTAACAGAGATCATACCCTCAGGAGAACAGCTGCCGAGGAGCCTGGGGCTGTATTAGTAAGAAAATGCAGCGTACCTGGTGGGCAGTGGGAGGCTTTCCTGGTGGGTGGGGCAGAACCAGAACTCAGGTCTCCCATGGAATCCACCTCTTTATGAAGGATGTTATCACATGTATTTAGCACTCAAGTCTGATAGCTCTATTCCACATTTTCCCAGGCTCCAAAATGCCTGGATTTGTGAATTGTCAGAAGGTTTTGATTTATTTCTTATGTAGGAAGGAGCACCTCCAATATCATAAAAAGTGAGTGAAGTGAAAGTCACTCAGTTGTGTCCAACTCTTTGCAACCCCAAGGACTGCAGCTAACCAGTTTCCTCTGACCTTGGAATTCTCCAGTCAAGAATACGGAAGTGGGTAGCCATTCTTTGCTCTAGGGAATCTTCCCAACCCAGGAATCAAGCCCAGGTCTACTGCATTGCAGACATATTCTTTACTGCCTGAGCAACCAGGAAAGCCCAAGAATACTAGAGTGGGTAGCTTATCCCTATCTCCAGGGTATCTTCCCTACACAGGAATCAAACTGGGGTCTTCTGCATTGAAAGCAGACTCTTTATCAGCTGAGCTACCAGGGAAGCCCAGCCTCTGTTTAATTACCTGAAGAATAGACAAAGCCAGGTTTCCCGCAGCCCCCAACAGCAGATCACTTGATATATGTTATAGCTGGAAGAGGTAAAAGATGATCCTCCCTTTCTGTTCCTGCTCCAGTTAAGCACCAGTTGAAAGATACAGAAGCTGGACAGATGGAAATGAACATATCAGCTTTGCGAATGAGGTTTAGGTCCTCAGGCAATCGGGCTTGCTGACATTTTACCTCTGTTAGTGTCACACTCACTGGGTTATGGGCAGGGGAGCCTAGGAAGTTGGCATCTTCTGGACCACAGTTGACAAGATAATTCCTCAAGGGAAACCAAGCAAATGCTAGCCATCCTGCTTAGTTCCTTCTCTCCAAATCGTCAATATGAGACAAGGATAAAGAAGTGCTAAGAAAGCAATTCTACTTGTGTAAATGTCTTCCTATGAAGACTTGGGGAATAAGAAATGTGTTCCCCAACAGTAAATTGAAAAAAAAAAATCCTATTGAGTTTAATGCATGATGATAATGAAAAATAAAATGTCACAAATTCACATTTCAATAATTGAGAAAATGTTTCACATGCAAAAAATTAAACCCCTTGGGACTTATCTGGTGGTCCAGTGCTTGACACTTTGCCTTCCAATGCAGGGGGTGCAGTTTCAACTCCTGGTTATGAAGCTAAGATCCCACACACCTCATGCAGCCAAAACACCAAAACATAAACAACAGAAGAAGTATTGTAAAAATTCAATGAAAGACTTAAAAAAAAAAATCAACCCCCTTAAGGAACATTGGCTAGCTCAAAAAGAATTCTTCAGTCATTTCCTCCCTTCCAAGTACTAACCAGACCTGACCCTGCTTAGGATCTGAGATCAGATGAGGAGTGCATTTAGGGTAATATGGTAGTAGACAACTCCAGTGATTCCTTAATGAAACTATTCATTTGGCTGAGGAGATAAGAAGCTTGAGGTAGGTGGGCTTTGCCAGGGACAGTTGGAGATACTGGCCTTTTACGGTGGGCTTGCATGGGACCCCATTCAGGCTAACCTGAAACCCAGCAGTGCCAGGAGTAGATTCACTTCTGGTTTGAGTTAAGCTGGGTCTGAGAGATTCCCTTCCTGTACACAGCACATTTGCAAACATTAAAAAGTGAACTGGCCTTATTTCAGGGGTAAAACTTTATAGCAGTTGTCCCTTGCGCCCATCTGCCTCCTCAGGGAGTGCCGATGAATTTGGTGCTGATTGCTGAGATCAGTACATATTACTAGCAAGATGGAGGAGTAGAAGGATGTGTGCTCATCTTCTCCTGTGAGAACTCCAAAATTACAACTCATTGCTGAAAAACCATCAACAGGAGAATGTTGGATCCCACCCAAAAAAGATACCCCAGGTCCAAGGGCAAAGGAGAAGCCCAAGAAAGATGGTAGGAGGGGCAAGACTGCATTTAGAATCAAACCCCATACCCACTAGAGACACTTGGAGGGCTCAAACAGAACCTTGTGCACACCAGGAGACCCCACAGAGACTGAGCCACAACTGCCTTTGAGAATCTCCTGAGGAGGTATGGGCCAGCCGTGACCTGCCAAATTGGCAGGGGCTCTGGGTGCAGTAGATTTGGGTATAGGATAAGCCCTTTTGGAGGAAGTCACCATTAACCCCACCATAGAGCCACCAGAACTTACATAAGACTGGGGAAACAGACTCTTGCAGGGTACAAAGAAAACCATGTGTGCATCAGGACCAAGGAGAAAGGAGCTGTGATTCCACAAGAGACTGACCCAGACTTGCCCGTGAGTGTCCAGGCATCTCTGGGAGAGGCATGGGTCAGTGGTGGCCTGCTGCAGGGTTGGGGGCACTGAGTGCAGCAGTGCATGCACGGGATCTTTTGAAGGAGGTCACTATTATACACAGCCCCACCAATCAACAGAAAATTGGATTAAAGAGCATGGCCCAGCCCATCAGAGCAAGACCCAGTTTCCCCCTCAGTCAGTCTCTCCCAGCAGGGAGTTTCAATAAGCCTCTGTCTGCCCTCTTATCCATTAGAGGGCAGACAGAATGAAATCCACAATCACAGAAAACTAATCAAACTGATCACATGGACCACAGCCTTGTCTAACTCAATGAAACGATGAGCCATGCTTTGTAGAGCCACCCAAGACAGACGGGTCATGGTGGAAAGTTCTGACAAAACATAGTCCACTGGAGAAGGAAATGGCAAACCACTTAAGTATTCTTGCATTGAGAATCCCATGAACAGTATGAAAAGGCAAAAAGATAGACACTGAAAGATGAACTTCCCAGGTCGGTAGGTGCCCAATATACTACTGGAGAACAGTGGAGAAATAACTCTAGAAAGAATGAAGAGATGGAGCCAAAGCAAAAACAACACCCAGTTGTGGATGTGACTGGTGATGGCAGTAAAGTTCGATGCTGTAAAGAACAATATTGCATAGGAACCTGGAATGTTAGCCATGAATCAAGGTAAATTGGAATTGATAAAACAGGAGATGGCAAGAGTGAACATCGACATTTTAAGAATCAGTGAACTAAAATGGACTGGAACGGGTGAATTTAACTCAGATGACCATTATATCTACTACTGTGGGCAAGAATCCCTTAGAAGAAATGGAGTAACCCTCATAGTCAACCAAAGAGTCTGAAATGCAGTACTTGGATTCAATCTCAAAAACAACAGAATGATCTCTGTTCATTTCCAAGGCAAACCATTCAATATCACAGTAATCCAAGTCTATGCTCCAACCAGTAACACTGAAGAAGCTGAAGTTGAATGGTTCTATGAAGATCTACAAAACCTTATAGAACTAACACCCAAAAAAAGATGTCCTTTTCATTATAGGGGACTGAAATGCAAAGTAGGAAGTCAAGAGATACTTGGAGTAACAGGCAAATTTGGCCTTGGAGTACAAAATGAAGCAGAACAAAGGCTAACAGAGTTTTGCCCAGAGAATGCACTGAACATAACAAACACCCTCTTCCAACAACACAAGAGAAGACTCTACACATGGACATCACCAGACAGTCAATACTGAAATCAGATTGATTAAATTCTTAGCAGCTGAAGATGGAGAAGCTCTATATAGTCAGCAAAAGCAAGAAAGACTGGGAGCTGACTATGGCTCAGATCATGAACTCCTTATTGTCGAGTTCAGACTTAAATTGAAGAAAGTAGAGAAAAACACTAGACAATTCAGGTATGATCAAAATCAAATCCCTTATGATTATCCAATGGGAATGACAAATAGATTCAAGGGATTAGATTTGAGTGATAAAGTGCCTGAAGAACTATGGAGAGAGGTTCATGACATTGTACAGGAGGCAGTGATCAAGACCATCCCCAAGAAAAAGAAATACAAAATGGCAAAATGGTTGTCTGAAGAGGCCTTACAAATAGCTAAGAAAAGAAGAGAAGCAAAAGGCAAAAGAGAGAAGGAAAGATACACCCATTTGAATGCAGAGTTCCAAAGAATAGCAAGGAGAGATAAGAAAGCCTTCCTCATTGACCAATGCAAAGAAATAGAGAAAAACAGTAGAATGGGAAAGACTAGAGATCTCTTCAAGAAAATTAGAGATACCAAGGGAACATTTTATGCAAAGATGGGCACAGTAAAGGACAGAAATGGTATGGACCTAGCAGAAACAGAAGATATTAAGAAGAGGCAAGAAGACATAGAAGAACTGTACAAAAAAGATCTTCATGACCCAGATAACCACAGTGGTGTGATCACTCACCCAGAGCCAGACAGCCTGGAATATGAAGTCAAATGGGCCTTAGGAAGCATCACTACAAACAAAGCTAGTGGAGGTAATGGAATTCCAGTTGAGCTATTTCAAATCCTAAAAGATGACACTGTGAAAGTGCTGCATTCAATATGCCAGTAAATTTGGAAAATTCAGCAGTGGCCACAGGACTGGAAAAGGTCAGTTTTCATTCCCATCCCAAAGAAAGGCAATGCCAAAGAATGTTCAAACTACTGCACAATTGCGCTCATCTCACACACTAGCAAAATAATGCTCAAAATTCTCCAAGCCAGGCTTCAACAGTATGTGAACCGTGCACTTCCAGATGTCCAAACTGGATTTAGAAAAGGCAGAGGAGCCAGAGATCAACTTGCCAACATTCGTTGGATCATTGAAAAAGCAAGAGAGTTCCAGAAAAACATCTACTTCTGCTTTATTGACTATGCCAAAGCCTTTGACCGTATGGATTACAACAATCTGTGGAAAATTCTCCAAGAGATGGGAATACCAGACCAGGTCAGGGAATACCTGACCTGCCACCTGAGAAATCTGTATTCAGGTCAAGAAGCTAGAGTTAGAACTGGACATGAACAACAGACTGGTGCCAAATAGGAAAAGGAGTATGTCAAGGCTGTATATTGTCACCCTGCTTATGTAACTTAAATGCAGAGTACATCATGCGAAATGCTGGGCTGGATGAAGTACAAGCTGGAATCAATATTTCTGGGAGAAATATCAATAATCTCAGATATGCAGATGATACCACTCTTTTGGCAGAAAGCAAAGAGGAACTAAAGATCTTCTTGATGAAAGTGAAAGAGGAGAGTGAAAAAGTTGGCTTAAAGCTCAACATTCAGAAAACTAAGAGCATGGCGTCCAGTCCCATCACTTCATGGCAAATAGATGGGGAAACAGGGGAAACAGTGAGAGACTTTATTTTGGGGGGCTCCAAAATCACTGTAGATGGTGACTGCACCATTAAATTAAAAGATGCTTGCTCCTTGGCAGAAAAGCTATGACCAACCTAGACAGCATATTAAAAGGCAGAGACATTACTTTGCCAACAAAGGTCCGTCTAGTCAAAGCTCTGGTTTTTTCAGTAGTTATGTGTGGATGTGAGATTGGACTATAAAGAAAGCTGAGCACTGAAGAATTGATGCTTTTGAACTGTGGTGTTAGAGAAGCCTCTTGAGAGTCCCTTAGGACTGCAAGATGATCCTACCAATCAATCCTAAAGGATATCAGTCCTGAATTTTCATTGGAAGGGCTAATACTGAAGCTGAAACTCCTATTATTTGACCACTTGATGCGAAGAACTAACTCATTGGAAAAGACTCTAATGCTGGGAAAGATTGAAGGTGGGAGGAGAAGGGGACAACAGAGGAAGAGATGGTTGGATGGCATCACCGACTAGATGGACACGAGTCCGATTAAACTCTGGGAGTTGGTGATGGACAGGGAAGCCCGGCACACTGCAGTCCATGGGGTCACAAAGAATCAGACACGACTGAGCAACTGAACTGAACTGATAGCTTTACAGAGTTATGAGACAAAGAAGAAGATAATGCAGTCAAGGAGTAACAGAATTGCCTTTGATAAAATTGGGTTTTTAGGTCATTTAGGATGTGAAAAGTATAATGGATGAGGGTAGGGCGGTTCCCTTGACTAGTTTCTTCCCGCAATTTGCCAGTGCTGGTATGGAAGGGTACCTGGCTCTCTGGCTGTTAGGTTCTCTCTGTTGGAGCATGCTCCCGTTGGAGGGGAGTGTTTTCCCCATTTGGAGAGGGCAGCAACCTCTCTTTCGGGTGATTTGTTATAATGACGATGATTGTTGTTAGATTATTATAGTCGCCCACTGGCAGGATTATAGTTAAAAATTTGGCAGTGTTTTCATTATAAATGACTATTTTTACAGCTCAGCTATAAAAGTTTACTTAGGTCTGAAATTTGATATACAAGCTCTCCATCCAGGAGTGCTTTCCTTTCAAATAGAATCTTAAAAAATGGTTAATAAAATTGGTCTGTCTAATTTTTCTGAGTTATATGAGTATTTTGGAAAAACAGAAATGTATCATTTGTACAGGCTCTGTAACACTTTTTCTCAGTTAGCCTTGAGTTTAAACAAGATGCTATAAAATTTACGTTATTCAAACTGAGCTTGGATGGATTGAGAAAAAAAATGATATTATGCACAGGGCTAGACTAGAGAAAAGGAAATAAGCAGATAGTCTTTATATTTAAAATTAAAAACTCTATCTGTGGACCAGAAGTGGAAGCTCTTCTGGAACAATTATCACTGTGCATTTTTATTATGCATTTTATACCTCTAAGTACATAATCACCTGCTCATGTCTATCTGATAAATAATGAGATTTTATTTCACATTTGCATTGTTAATTACACTGTTACAGAAGTAAGATATCAGGCATCTGTTATTAATAGAATGTATTTTTTTTTTTAAAATAGCAAGGGCACTTTAAATAGACAAAGAGGAAGCACTCTTTATTGGAGGCCAACCAGATCTGTTGATAATGTTTTATTTGGACTTTAGGGTAGTTGTAGCAGGAATGAAGGAAAAATACCACATGAACTGAAGCTATCAAGATAAAATATAATGTGCCTTACAGTCTGGCAAGGGTTTATGTCCTTACCCTTGAGGAAGGAATCATGGGTTTTGTAAATGCAGAATAAATATCTAATGTCGAGAAGGTGAAAAACCCAACCCATGAGTTTCCTCTAAGTGTTTGACAACGTCTGGCAATGAAATAAGGGTCCAGTTGGAAAAGTGAATTGTAGGGGTCTCAGGATAACTATGTTTACTACAGGAAGGTGGTTCTTCTGAGTGGGGCTTGCTTTCTTCCCTGACTTTCATACCTAGGGTCTTATTGAGAGGAGGTGTGGTGAAAAAAGCAATGGACTAAAAATCTAGAAGCCTGGGAATTCTCCATCTGCTCATTTCAGTATGAGGAATACTGACATTACCCTTCCAACCCCAGTGGGCTGTATGGGGCATTCAAGTGCAATGAATACCCTGTGAGAAGCAGATGAATGACAAATAAATTGCAAGTGATCAAGAAATGACTTCCCTTTGGGAAAGGCTCTGCACAAGCCAGTGATGGATGCCTAATCTTTTTGGCAATAGATTTTATAGCCTTATCAGTCACCCCAATTGGGATACAGAACCATATATTACCATAAAGAAACTCCCTCAAGTTATTCCCTAATATCATATTGTACTCTCCATCCAACTCCAACTTGATTATTCTCCAGGAATATAATTTGGTCATTTTGAGAATGCCATATAAATGGAATCATACAGCATGTAATCTTTTGAGATTGGTTTTCCACTCAGCATAAAGCCCTTGATATTCACCAAGTTTTGGCATATCAGTTCAGTTCAGTTGCTCAGTCGTGTCCAACTCTTTGTGACCCCATGAACCGCAGGCACACCAGGCCTCCCTGTCCATCGGCAACTCTCAGAGTCCACCCAAACCCATGTCCATTGAGCCGGTGATACCATCCAACCATCTTATCCTCTGTCGTCCCCTTCTCCTCCTGCCCTCAATCTTTCCTAGCATCAGGGTCTTTTCTAATGAGTCAGCTCTTCGCACCAGGTGGCCAAAGTATTGGAGTTTCAGCTTCAACATCAGTCCTTCCAATGAACACCCAGGACTGATCTCGTTTAGGATGGACTGATTGGATCTCCTTGCAGTCCAAGGGATTCTCAGGAGTCTTTTCCAACACCACAGTTCAAAAGCATCAATTCTTTGCTGCTCAGCTTTCTTTATAGTCCAACTCTCCACATCCATACATGACCACTGGGAAAACCATAGCCTTGACTAGACGGACCTTTGTTGACAAAGTAATGTCTCTGCTTTTTAATATGCTATCTAGGTTGGTCATAACTTTCCTTCCAAGGAGTAAGTGTCTTTTAATTTCATGGCTGCAATCACCATCTGCAGTGATTTGGGAGCCCAGAAAAATAAAGTCAGCCGCTGTTTTCACTGTTTCCCCATCTATTTGCCATGAAGTGATGGGACCAGATGCCATGGTCTTAGTTTTCTGAATGTTGAGCTTTAAGCCAACTTTTTCACTCTCCTCTTTCACTTTTATCAAGAGGTTCTTCAGTTCTTCTTCACTTTCTGCTATAAGGGTGGTGTCATCTGCATATCTGAGATGATTGATAGTTCTCCCGGTAATCTTGATTCCAGCTTGTGCTTCCTCCAGGCCAGCATTTCTCATGATGTACTCCGCATATAAGTTAAATAAGCAGGGTGACAATATACAGCCTTGATGGACTCCTTTTCCTATTTGGAACCAGTCTGTTGTTCCATGTCCAGTTTTAACTGTTGCTTCCTGACCTGCATACAGGTTTCTCAAGAGGCAGGTCAGGTGGTCTGGTATTCCCATCTCTTGAAGAATTTTCTACAGATTGTTGCGATCCACAAGGTCAAAGGCTTTGGCATAGTCAATATAGCAGAAGTAGATGTTTTTCTGGAACTCTCTTGCTTTTTTGATGATCTAGCGGATGTTGGCAATTGATCTCTGGTCCCTCTGCCTTTTCTAAAACCAGCTTGAACATCTGGAAGTTCATGGTTCACATATTGCTGAAGCCTGTCTTGGAGAATGAGATGAGTGCAACTGTGAGGTAGTTTGAGCATTCTTTGTCATTGCCTTTCTTTGAGATTGGAATGAAAACTGACCTTTTCCAGTCCTGTGGCCACTGCTCAGTTTTCCAAATTTGCTGGCATATTGAGTGCAGCACTTTCAAAGCATCATCTTTCAGGATTTGAAATAGCTCAACTGGAATTCCAACAGCTCCACTAGCTTTATTCGTAGGGATGCTTCCTAAGGCCCACTTGACTTCACATTCCAGGATGTCTACCTCTAGGTGAGTGATCACACCATTGTGATTATATGGGTCATGAAGATCTTTTTTGTACAGTTCTTCTGTGTATTCTTGCCACCTCTTCTTAATATCTTCTGCTTCTGTTAGGTCCCTACCATTTCTGTCCTTTACTGTGCCCATCTTTGCATGAAATATTCCCTTGGTATCTCTAATTTTTTTGAAGAGATATGTAGTCTTTCTCATTCTATTGTTTTCCTATATTTCTTTGCATATATCAGTAGTTTATTCCTTTATATTGCTGAGGAACTTTCTATTGTACATATGTATTGTTTTTTACCTGTTAAGTGATCGGAGGACCATTGGGTTGTTTTTAGTTTGGGGCTGTTATAAATAAAATTGCTGTGAATATTCATCTACAGGATTTTATAAATACAAGTTTTCATTTCCTGAAGAGAAACAGGCAAAAGTGTGACTGCTGGGTTATATAATAACTGTGTTTAACTGTATTAAGAAAATGCCAGACAGTCTTTCAGAATAGCTTAGCCATCTTACATTCCTGCTAGCAGTATATGAAAGATTGAGTTGTTCTGCATCCATCCATAATAGCATTTGGTATTAACAGCTTTTTTTTTAAACTTTAGCCATTTTAATAGATATGTAGTGTTATAATATATGTCCTTGTAGGTTTAATCTGCATTCCTCTGTTGGTTAATGACATAGGGTGATTCCCCATGTATTATTTGCCACCCATATATCCCCTTTGGTGAAGTGTCTGTTCAAGTCATTTGCCCATTTCCTAGTAGGAAATGGGCTTTTGAAGAAGTTTTGCTCTGTGCTATGACTGCAATCTCCCTATGGTACTTTCACAGGAGGCTGTACTAATAAATTAAATTTCTTTCCATCTATTGTGAATGCTGGCCATGCTGTGATGGGCCACAAGGCAGCACTCAAGAAAAATCCAGTCTGACATTTTCTTCTAATACATCTTTTCTTGGTTCCATTCTCCATGTCTATAAGCTTGGAATGTTTCTGTTTGGTTTTTCACCAGGGATAGGAAAATCTCATTAATTCAGAACGATGAAGGAAAGAGGAAGAATAGAGCTAGGATGCCTCAAGGGCAATTACAGGTGAAAAGATGTTTTTAAAGAAATGTAATGAGATTACAAGTCTTATGACTATTGAGAAATCAAGAAAATCTGATGAATAAATATTAAAATTAAATTAAATAGCTGATTTAGTAGAGACTAACACCATTTAAAAAAAAGATTGAGAATTGACTTTATAAAAAGAATCTTTCAACTTTTGTGTGCGTTCAAAATATTAGTTGACAAAGTTTTACTTTTCCAGGTCTGGACCATTTTCTGAAATTGAGTTACTTCTGAAAATTCCTATGAAAGTGCATTTTAAATTTTTTATTGAATAAATAGTCAAAGGTAAAATAATCTAAATAAAATAAAATTTGTGATAGTCTTACTTTGAAAAATCTCATCAAAGTACAGAATTCTTTTAAAGAAGAAGAAATTGCATGACTGAAGAAGTAGAAGGAATATGGAAAGACTTTTAATATGAGGAATATTTATTTTGAGAGAATTTTATATTGGAATTCCTTTCCTTTAAAGCTCCCTCCTCAGATATGGGGATTTGGCTTTGGGTCCTGCATGTTGGAGAACCTGCTTTGGCCTAGTACAGGTGCTTCTCTCCTTCAAGGAGTGAGTTCTGAGTACTCAGTGCAAAGCTCACCTGGAGCTTACACTACACCATTCCCCTTCAGGTACATCTCAGATCCCAGATCTCTGAAATTCCCTGCCCAGAGGGACAGAGTCTGTTTCCAGGGTTTGTGTGGAAACCTCAGCCCCTCTCTCATCTTCCCTGGGGCTAAGCAGGCTTCCAGCACACTCGTTGGTAAGCCCCAGGGGTGCCAGTGGTAGGTGTCTTGCAAGTATGGCTGTAGACCGAGCTTGTGCTGCAGGCTTGCAGGCTGGGGTTTCCTGTTCATGCAGGTGAAGCTTTCCCTAGGGGCAGGCATCAGGCCAGGCTGGAAAGTAGGAGATAGGGAGCATTTGTCTTCTAGTC
The DNA here is from genome assembly GCF_019320065.1 of Cervus canadensis. Taxonomy (NCBI): domain Eukaryota; kingdom Metazoa; phylum Chordata; class Mammalia; order Artiodactyla; family Cervidae; genus Cervus; species Cervus canadensis. Next base: position 61,097,247 of record NC_057390.1, on the reverse strand, counting down.
CCAGACCCCCAAACACAGGGCCAGGCCTGCTTGTATGAATGACCCTGCAAGTTTTCAGAAGAAATACATTTCAAGTTCCAACTCAAAATTCACCTTAACACCGCTGAAATACTCCACTTTTTAAAAAATTTGTGGGGTGTGCTTTATATCCTAACAGAGAGACTCTTTCTGACAACTCCTATAATACTTAGCCTGTGCTGTGGAATTTAGAACTTAATTCTATTCTGTCATTTACAGTGAGCTGTTGTTTTATTTGAGTTTTATTTTACCTCCAACTAAACTGTGAGTCCCTAGAGATAGAAAATAAGACTTATGCCTCTGTGGTAGTTACCTACTATGTCTAACAGAGTTTTGAATATAAGGTAAATAATAAGTACTTGTTGCTTGATGGATAAACCTATAATGCCTTATACATATGTTAAACAAGACTTAGGCTCACAGTTTTAAAATTTGAGATGGCTGAGGAAAGAAGCAGTTTTTCAGGTATGAAAGAGGACAATATAAAATTAGTGAAGGGAGGACAAAGGAAAAGAGGTCATTTGAGTGTCTGGTTTTGTTTGGGGACTGAACCTGCAAAAAAAGACTTGTGCAGACTGCTTCCTTTCCCCAAGCCCCACCATCCCCTCAGGGTCTTTAAAATCAATAGGCAGACCTAGGGAGGATCTAGTAGATAGTGTCAATTTCAATTGTAAAAACAGCAGTAAGCAAGGGATTTGAAGAGCTCTGTTGTTTCACAGCAAACAACTTATTTGTGCCCAGTTCAACAGTAAATAAACAGAATGGTTTTGTATGTGATTAAGAGGATTACATGTTAGAGAATCTGCTTTTGCTCTGAAAGCACAATCACCAGTAACTCCCTCTGCCTTTCTGTTCTGATACTACCATGTTCTCCCCAAAAAAGACCAACAAAGTTCAGTTTATTTATCTCAAAATCAGTTTCTCCTTTCTAAGGTTGAGAACCTGGACTTTTTGACAGCTAAAGGTTTTCCTTTGCCTTCTAATGTAGCCTAGTTTGATTTGGCTCTCTTTACCCTAGACTCTATTCCTTGCCGACTGCCTGTGCATCCAGGTTTACTCTGAAAAGAGGGCCATACTCCCCGTAAAGCAGAGAATCTCAAAATGTTGTCCAGAAACCCTGGGGAGCCTGAAGACTCTCAGGAGGCCTTCAGCATCTGTACAATTTCTATAATAACACTAGTTTGTTACTTGCTTTCTTAGCTCATTCTCTCACAAGCGTACAGAGGTCACATAATATGATGATATCATCCCTCTGATGGATAATGGGCTGTATGCTTGTGTATTCTGGGCTCTTAAAGATTTTTTTACTATATTTTTTTTATTTTTTGGCATGCTGCATGTGGGATCCTAGTTTCTCAACCAGAGATCAAATCTGTGCCCCTTGCATTGGGAGCGCAGAGTCTTAACCACTGGATGGTTGGGGAAGCCCCAAGATTTTTTAGTCTTAATTTTTAACAGAGCAAATACCTAAAGATAGAACCTACATAAACAAAATATCTTCGGGGTCCTTAATTGTTAAGAGAGAAAAAAGAATCCTAAGAGTAAAAAATTTGAGAAGCAGTGCCTTGAAGACAAAAATAGCTACTTACATTTCTAGTTGATCCTTGAGTGGGAAGGAACCAAAGTTTAGTGAAAAGTCACAGAGATGATTAAACATTAGAAAGTCGGATTTATAAGAAGAGATGGAAGGAATTGGAATTGATCGGCTCAGCTCAGAGAAGCTCGAGAGATGCCTCAGTAATGATCTTCAGGTATGTGAAGGGTTGATGTACATACAGAACAAGAAGAAATTGGCTTGAACTGCAGTGTGTGAGATTTGAACTACAGATAAAGAGGGATTCTCTGACAGGGGCTGTTAAACAGCAGAGTGAGTGACTGATGGGCTTGTGGAATCTCCTGCTCTGGAGGTCTTTAAAAACTGAATAGATTTCCATCTGTCTGGGATGATTTAAATACAGCAGTGCCAGAAAGCCAAAGGGATGGAACAGATGATGTCTTAGGCTCCCCTTCCAGCCTAATTAATTAACTTGATGAAAGGAGCCGTGGCGATTTGCAGTAAAGGGTTTAGACAGGAATGTGCCTGCTGATCTTGGATTGATCATGGGTAGGAAGCCAGAGGTTTGCTTCATGGCTGGTGGAGATCCTCTATCATCCAGTGAAATGACTGATGCCTGCAGAAGTCCAGTTCAGGTCAGATTTTGGATTGGGCCCTGGATCTCTACTCCAGGGGACCTTCCTGATCCAGGGATTGAACCCACATCTCTTACATCTCCTGCATTGGCTGGTGGATTCTTTACTACTGCATCATCTGGGGATTCCATGGACAGGGGTGCCTGGCAGGTTATAGTCCATGGAGTTGCAAAGAGTCGGACACAACTGAGTGACTGAGCACACATACACACTCTGGATCCCTGCCAAACCCCTCTCATTATTTAGGCACAATGAGAAAAGAAATTTGGTAGGTCGATCTTAGTCAGCTCTGGTAGGACCTGGAAAATTTCAAATATTAGATGTAGGTCTTTGAGCATGGAATGCTTATGATTCTAAAGAAAAAAAGGAAGCAATCCTTAATTTTCTAGAAGGATAGTGTTAGAAAATCTGAATGGAAAGTATAGGGATAATGTTCTCCACAGACACACTCTCAGTTTTACTGTGTTAGGGCTTTATATTTTTCTTTCAGAATTAGTGGAATTTCATTGCTTTCAGCTTTCAAAGATTTTGCATTTTATTTTTTTTAATTAATTTATTTTAATTTGAGGATAATTACTTTACAATATCGTGTTGGTTTTTGCCATACATCAACAGGAATCAGCCATAGGTATATATATGTCCCCCTAATCCTGAAATCCCTCCTACCTCCCTCCCTACCCTAACCCTCTGGGTTGTCCCAGAGCACTGGCTTTGGATGCCCAGCTTCATGCATGGAACTTGCACTGGTCATCTATTTCACATATGGTAACGTATATGTTTCAATGTCATTCTCGCTTTCTCACATTGAGTCTAAGCGTCTGTTCTTTATGTCTAGCGATTATAGAGTTTGAAGTTTCCCTGTACTGGGTCAGAGATCTAGAGAATCAGCCACATTCCAAGGTAGTTTGTTTCCTTTTCTTATCGCTCGAATTTCCGTGAACAATGTGCTTGAGTCAAAACAAGAGGAAGGAAAGAATGCAAATTTGCTGCAGTTATTGTTGGATCTTGACATGAAGGACAACACAGCAGAAATCAGTAGAACCATCTGTGAATAATGAGCTGGATTAGAGAATATAAATAAGATTTTATCTAAATGTAGACCCAATCACCATGGTCTATGTTGACACTTAAAAAAAAATATTTGGATCACACATTATCTTGGCTTGGGTTGATTGACAGAAAGCAGAGAAAGAGGATGGGGCTGGGAAGACCCCCTTGGGTACTTTTAGAAACTGCAGGGTTGTTTGATCAGATATCGTTTTCAGGAAAACAGCCCTGGCAGATAGCAGATAACCCCATTGTGGGAAACGATTACCAGGCTCTCTCTATCTCCAAAAGATTCTAAGAGGCTATTGACTTCTCCTTTGACAAAGCCTTCTAGTGTTGAGGGGAAGACCAGGTCTGGGGCAACATGGCAAATATGCATTCTCTCCAGAGAAGAGGAAAAAATGGGAGAAAATTGTAGAAGCTAAAAGACAATAAGCCTCTTCGATTGTTAAGACCCATATCACGCAAATAACTAAAAGAAAGTATCTTCCAACCTAAATTCGATTTTGTGTCTCACATTTATGCCCCTTGATGTTAATTAAATGAGGGAGAAAAACGGAGAGAGGGACGGAAAGGTGAGAAAGAAGTAGGAAAGGAATTCATGTGTTTTGGAAAGCATAGAATGAACTTAGGAGAAGTCTTATTCTGAAAGATATCCAGTAAAATACTACAGATGGGATGTTTAAACACACTTGATAATGTCCTTGCTTCTTCTAGCCACTTTTGCAGCTAAGCTAGCTCAACTAAAGAGGGTAAGGGCCACTGCAAAAAGCTTATCACCTTCGTGGATTAAGAAAGACAATTTTTCTTCTCAAATCCAGGAAACTTGTGACTAGGAAGATTTGAATTAGATTTCATGGCTAGGAAAAGGAAACAACATTGCTTTCCTTCTTTTTTGTTTTTATTTTTTTAAAGTCTCATTCTGAGACAGTCCAAGACAACCTCGCTAAGGGCTCTGAGTATGTCTTTGGTGTGTCACAGTTTGGAGTTTTGATCTTTCCTTCATTTATCCAAATTGTTCTTCAAGCAGTCACCTCTGCCAGCTGTGATAGCTATTCAGACCATTGTCTTCCAGCCAAAGTTGTACTCATTTTCCAAGACTCGGTTGTCAATCTGCTGTGGCCTCCATAGCTACCTACGGCCCCAGAGGACTCCCCACACCGACATAATCCTATTCTAAGACTTACTACTATTTACCTTGCACTAGTTATTAATGTGCATGTCCATGCTTGTCACCTAACTGTGTACTCCCAGAGTAGAAGCCAAATTACAGATCTGAGTCTTACACCTAGTAGTTGCTCAATTAATGTTTACCTCTGAGTCGAATTTGATTGAACACATCTTTTCCAAAAAAAAAAAAAAGATGCAGATGCTACTAATGAATTTCATTTCTGGAAGCATATTTATTAGAACTTGCAGTAAAACAACATAGCTTATACATGCAAAAGCAGAAGTAATGGGAAAATCTATTTCTACATGCACGTTTATTCAATTTATTATGATTCAATATGATAGTGACTAAAAGAATGTGTGTGCATGCATACATATGTGCATATATATATTTCTATATGAATGCAGACAATTCATTTCTACACTTTAGTTTTTCAGCCATAAATCACATAAAATCAAAAAGAACTAGAATTGAATAAAACATTTAAAATGTCAGATTAAAATCCTTAGTGAATAATATTCTTATTTTCTTATGGAAAACAAAATGAGGATGAGCAGAGAAACAAGTAAAATTATCTTTGTATCTTCCTTGTAGAACTTTCTTATTTTTATAAAAATGCTATGCTTTGTAACGCTGATATATTTTCTAAAATTTCTTACTAATAGTCATCTACTGAAAAAATATGTAAAGATGACATCTGAAAAGTAATATAATCAGTTTTTATTTTTCCCTCTGTCCTTTACGTGGGAAGGTTACAAATTATTTTCAAGGGAAGAACCTGACATTTCTACAGATGCTTCCTTTCTAGCACAAATGCAAATTACAAAGCAAATAACTTTTTTCCCCCATAGAAAATGGTCTCTGTAGTCATACAAAGCATACTTTAAACTGATAAGAGACATAAAAGATGTGAATAATTATTGTTGGAGGAGATACAATTGTGTTTAAATTTCTGCATTTATTCTCTCCCTTTCTGTTTTCCTCCACCAAATTTCTTTTTTCAAATCAGGTTTCAAACTTGAATTTTTGCTCGGTGTGAATTTAGATGTGTGAGAGTGTGTGCTAATGTATTTTACACCACATTTTTTAAAGCTTCCTTTGAGAGATTTGTTTTTATGAAATTCACTATACTTGATTGCATAGTATTTTTTTTTTTCTTGTTAGAGGCAGAAATCAACCATTCCAACTCCTACGCTTTAAAATATGGAACCAGAAATTGGGTCCGACTCCAGGAGATAGTGAAGGACAAGGAAGCCTGGTGTGCTGCAGACCACAGGGTCGCAAAGAGTCAGATACAACTGAGCGACCGAACAGCAAGAGCCACACGGCCTGGCAGTAACAGAACTTGGGATAAATCTTGAGGTCATGTCCTATATTCCACTTTAAAAAATTGACATTGATTTGCTTATTTTTCAGCAAAATGATGTCTCTTGTAGAAAACTTTACTGGTCATAATATTAGTGAACCAGTGCAAAATCTGTGATCTAATGAACATAGGCTCTAGAAAGATTGGCTTAAAAGCATTTCTGTTTGATCCTTTACTTCTCTAGGAGGTTTTGGGGAGAAGCACTTTCAACCTTGATGTGAGCAGAATTCTTAGTGTCGAATCGACTCCAAGTTTGGTTAGACCACAATGAAGTGTGTTGAAAGCCATTAGCAATTAAGAGCATGGCTCTGGGCTGATTTGCTTTATGGTATATTTCATGCTGCTCATGCACAGTAGGTAATACACATGGATTCAGCATAAATTTAATTTTGCACATTAAGTAAAGTGCAATAGATAAATTATGCCTGAAGAGGAGCCACCAGCTGCTGTAGCCACTTCAACTAATGCACCCTGGAGGTGCCTGAGCACATCAGTTGTGTCGAACCATTAATGCATCCTGGAATCTGCATGGATACATTTGCTGCGTGGAGTCAGGAGTCGCCTCCTGGCTCTCCGGGAGGGGCCAGGGAAGGGAACTGGTCCAGCTTCCTGGGGCTGAATTGCCCCTTGCCCCCGCTCTGGGCTCTTGAGCATGCTTTGCCATAGTTGGCCTCATTCAAGGGCTCAGTGGAAGGATCCGAGACAGGATTTTCTCACGACCTGGGGAAGTGAGAAGGATCAGCAGGGACCCTAAACATCCCCCCCTGGCTTAGTTGAAGGACCCAGAGTGGGCATTCCTCTGAGGATCCAGAAATCGGAAAGGATGCATTACCAGAAAGAGGGTTGAATTAGAGCTGCTGGGGGAACACTTACTTTCAAATTTCTTGGCATCCTTGGACCTCATTTCTCAACCTTAATGTTCACTTTATGGTCATTTTTGGGGTATTTAATATATCTACATCCCATACAGGGAATTGAAGCAGAACACTCTCAGAGCTTTAAGGAAGAAAACAGATCTCCAGTCTGTGGCAGGGTTCATTCCTGTGGCCGCGAGTGGTGATGACATGCCTTAAGTTATTTGAGATGAGTAAGCAGCTACAATTCTGTTGGAAAGGTGGCTCTGAAGGTTTTCAGCCAAACACTGATAATGGAAGTTTCATCCTCTTGGCCATCCCCTTCTGGGGCCCCTTTGACTGCACCTGTTCCAGGCTTGTGCTCTTTCCCACGAGGTGGGAAGGAATGGCTTGTCAGCGCCTGTCACCGTGTCCTTGTGCCCATCGAAAGCACCCTGCTAGGACTGGCTTTCTCTTCTTTTCAAAAAAATATCAAATTAATTTTTATTGGAGTATAATTGTTTTACAAGGTTCTGTTAGCTTCTACTGTGCAGCTAAGTGGATCAGCTATCCTTATACACACACCCTCTCTTTTCTGGATTTCCTTCCCATTTAGGTGACCACAGAGCACTGAGAAGAGTTCCCTGTGATATACAGCAGGTTGTCGTTTGTTACCTATTTTATACCTGGTTGTGTATATGTCAACCCCATTCTCCAAATTCATCCCACCCTGACTACTCCCTCCCCAGTATCCATATGTCCATTCTTTATGGCTGTGTCTCAATTTCTGCTTTGGAAATAAGCTCATGCTTTTCTAGATTCCATGTGTGCGTGTGTGCTAAGTTGTATCCAACTCTTTGAGAAACCATGGATTGTAACCTGCCAAGCTCCTTTGTTCATGGGATTTTCCAGGCAAGAATACTGAAGTAGGTTGCCATTTCCTTCTCCAGGAAGAGAAGGGATCCCGACCAGGGATCAAACCCACATTTCTTGTATTTCCTGCATTGACAAGCGGATTCTTTACCACTGTGCCACCTGGGAAGCCCCATATAGATTCCATATATAAGTGATATTATATAATTTGTTTTCTTTCCAACTTATTTCACTCTGTGAGTCTTCAGGTTGTCTCTTCACAGCCAGCAGCTGTACCCTCCCTGGGTCCACTCTCCAAACCCCACTATCCAGCACCCAGCCCCTCTCTGTACCAGGAAACACATAATTCAGGCAGGGGTGCAGAGGTCAGTGGTATAGATCATGTGTGCGGTTCTTATTCTGTCCTGCCTGTCACAGACCTGTTGCTGCATTTCCCTCCAGTCCATTAAAGGTCCCTTTCTGTCCCAGCTGATTTCCTGCCGTGAGTGGGCTTTTCTGAGTTTGGGAACTTCTTCTTACCTTTAGTTCCCCACCAGAGGTCCTGGTCTCCTCCCATTTTCTTTTTTCCTTTCTTTCATCCTACCTGGCTGTGTGGGGATTTTTCTTCTCCTTTTAGGTGTCCAAGGTCTTCTTCTAGTGTTCAGCAGGTGCTCTGTGAGAACTGTTCCATTTGCAGATGTATTCTTGGTATACTTGTGAGGAGAGGCAAATTCCGCATCCTTTTATTCTGTCATTTTGACTCCTCCAGGACTTGCTTTCTCTTCACAGTCCTTTTCCCATATTCTTTCCTGGGTTGAATGAACTCTATTGGCTGCTGCTGCATCTTTGAAAAGGAAACCCAGACCCATGGAGCTCTGTGACAAGGGCAGACCAGACCATCAAAGAGTGACAGGAACAACTTACCTCAAATCTGACTCCAGGCTAAGTTCTGCATTATCTGAGTTCTCACAGAAATCCTCTTATCACTTTTATTTTGCAGAGGAACAATCTGAGGTTTTGAAACTCAAGTTACTTGCCCAAGGGCAGATGCTATGGGCAAAAAGAAGAGCCAATGTTCAAACCCAGAGACCTAGATTTAGGAGCTGTGTACTTTAGCACTTTAGGCACTTTAGTACCTGGCCTTTAAGTAGTGATTTTCTTTTTTCCTGCAAAATAGCAGATTTTCTTGAAAATTTGATTTTATAGACAAGGTAAGTCACTTTGCCTTTAAATGGAAACTGCCTCTTGAAAATATAGTAAAGATATTCTTCATGTAGGATGTCTATTCCTGATGAATGATTTCATGTTCCTGAGGAGGAGCCTGAGACAGAGTGGACAGAGACTCCTATTACCCAATATTTAGGTGACTGATGAGATCAACCTTACTTTTGAGGTTTCCACTGTTCCTTCTAGAAGAAGAACATGGCTCACAAGAGTAATGGATTGCTGGACCTTCTTGGATAATGGATTGTGGTAATGGATTACAGCCCTTCCTTGGGTCCAGTTGGAGGAGAGGGACTTAGGAGAAATCTTCCTGTTGCCCACCAGGGTCCTTTGACTCTTTAATCAGTAGAAATTGATGAGACCAGATAAGAAATTCAGGCAAGGCTTTAATGGAACTTATGCAGGCTTTCCTGGTGGCTCAGACAGTAAAGAATCTGCCTGCAATGCAGGAGACCTGGTTCTATCCCTGGGTTGGGAAGATCCCTGGAGAAGGAAATGGCAACCCACTCCAGTATTCTTGCCTGGGAAATCCGATGGACAGAGGAGCCTGGTTGGCTACAGTCCATGGGGTCTCAAAGACTCAGACACGACTGACTAACGCTATGCTACAGCCAGAGGGAGCAAAAACAAGAAACAGATTCCCTTACTCACTCCCTGAGTGGGGTGAGCCGGTTTCTTAATGGAGTGAGGGTAGCGGTGGATCAGTGGGTCAGGCCGAGGGGTGGCTCAGGTGGTCTGCCCACCTGCCGTGGTGGTCCTGTGTGCAGGGATCATGTGTGGGACTCTGCTTTTGCTCTGGGCACTTCAGAAGCAGCAGTTGGTTTTTGGCCTTTTTGTATCTTATCATCCATAATTGCCCTCCATGTATATGGCTGAGGTTATTTTTATAGTTTCTTTTTATTCTGTTACTTGAGGAGACATTTGTCCAGGAGCAAGTGCAAGCACTCTGGTAGAGGGTCCCAGGTGGTCCCAGCCATTCTCACTTCTAGTGGTGCATGGGAGCTTCCTCGTACCAGCTTCCAGAACCCTGTGTGCGTTCTCTTCCCAATTCCACCAGCAGTGACATCCCGTTAATAGCTTGAAGTTGCCTGTGGTAGGAATCCTTATACCACAGAAATTTGTAAGCACTACAAATTGGGGCTTTTTGTTTTTCTTTTTTAGATAGTAAGTTGTGAGACATTTACCAGGACACTGCTGGGCACATGTGCTGGGCACTTGGGGACCTTCAGGACTCTTTTGAGTACTCGGTAGGTCTTGTTCCATTAGCTCTCCAGTCCAGAACTCATAAAAGAAGTAGTTTTCATCAGCAGCACAAATTCTTTATAACAAATAAATAAAGTATTATTCATGCATTGAGTTTTACCAGTGTTGAATTTAGGCATTATTTACTAGGACAAACAGAAGGTGTTATCATACTGCTAACAATGTTTACATCTAAACTTGAAAGTGGGGTATGGTGGCAGAATACTCCAAACATTTGTCTAAATACACCCATATCCTACACACTAAAGGAAAGAGAAACACTAAGAACTTTAATGAAGAAAGAGGATATATATCCTTTCGCAGAGTTTCTTGTTGTGGACACAAATACTCTTCACTAGTGACTATTTCTACTTTGGATCCAGTTTGCACCAAGTAGGATCACAAAGGTATTAAAATGGGTATTAGATGTTCAGGATTCCACTTAACTTTACCCCCAAATTACCTAATGGGGTACAGACACATCTTTCTACCCACCTGCATTTGAGTTGTCTGTCCTACTTGTATTTCATTCAGTGTTCTATAATTGTAGGCAAGAGATACTAATTTAAGCAGAAAAGAAATTTACTGGATGATCTTTATTTTTTTTTAATTTACTTATTTTTAACATTTTAAGAGTATAGTTGACTTACAATGTTGTGTTAGTTTCAGGTGTATAGCAGAGTAAATCTGTCATACATATAATGTAATCACTTTATTTATTTTTTAGATTCTTTCCCCAAATAGGCCATTAGAGTATTGAATAGAGTTCCTTGTGCTATACAGTAGGTTCTTATTGTTAACTATTTTATATATAGCAATGTGTATATGGGGCTTCCCTGGTAGCTCAGATGGTAGAGAATCTGCTCACAATGCAGGAGACCCCAGTTCTATCCCTGGGTTGGGAAGATCCCCTGGAGAAGGGGTAGGCTGCCCCCTCTAGTATTCTTGGGCTTCCCTGGTGGCTCAGATGGTAAAGAATTTGCCTGCAATGTGGGAGACCCGGGTTTGACCCCTGGGTTGGGAAAATCCCCTGGAGAAGGGAAGGTCTACCCACTTCTGTATTCTTGCCTGGAGAATCCCCGAGAACAGAGGAGCCTGGTGGGTTACAGTCCATGAGGTTTCAAGAGTTGGACACGACTGAGTGACTTTCACTTCCCTTCAGTGAATATGGCAATCTCAAGCTCCCAGGTTATCCCTCCCCCTCCTTTTCCCCTGGTAACCATAAGTGGATGGTCTTTAAATGGCTCACAGGACTGATGGGGAGGTAGAAGAGCCAGGTTATGTGAAGAATTGGAATAAGGCATTACCATGAACCAGTCACTCTCTTGGCAACATACACCCACTTGAATGGACTCGGTCACAGACATTTCCCTCTTCTATTGTTGCCAATCTGCTTAAGATCCAATGTTGCTGGGAACCAGGAGGGCCAGGGACAGAGCACCTGTATACTAATAGGGAATAGGTAATTCCCCAAGAAAAATCAGAACATATCAAAGTACTGAAAAACAAATGCAGTGTGATTTACCTTGGCCTCCAAAGTCATCACACAACAGTCAATGGAGAAGACTAGAAACCATGGTCTGCTTCACAAATGAATAATTTATAAAAGATTTTAAACTTCCATGATAAAGTTGCGAGAACCTGCTATTCATGAGTCATATAATCATGAGCAGGTTTTTGTTTTTACCTTGAAATTTGAGTCTAAAGTCAAATTTAGACTTCATTTATAGACTTGTGCTTCATTTATAGAATTCCACTAGCTTATATCCAATCCATTCCTGAGTCCATTTACGTCTTTACCCTAGTGTTTGCTTTTTTGCTTTATGCTGCTTCTAATTTATGTTCTGTAGCTATATTTTATATATGCTCCTAAGCTGCCTAGAATCCTTTTTACAACAAGGCAATATATAAATAAATAGATAGATGCAGTCATTTCCTAGGATTCTTTTCTAGTTTTAATATCCAATTGTTCTCATTCAGAAAATTGTATATTCGGGTGAACAGAAGGTATTCTCTTAAATTCAAATATGGTATGAGAGTCACCTTGTCTTGACTGATACTTACTCAAAACACAGAACTGCTTTTTAAATCTCTTACTTAAATTCACGTGCAGAGGAAAGCAATACCATGGAAGTAAGAGGAATGGTAATTATTTCCCTGGAGAACAATAATTTTGCAATAAATTTCAAAAACAGCACGATTTAGCAAATTAAGCTTAAAGCCAAGGATATTAAATAGAGTTAACTTTGTAGAAATAAATTCTGATACTACAGGCTTCAAACATTACTTTAAATGTGTTCATTTTTTTTTTTTTTTAAAGCCGGTGAAGGGGCCCTTCAGGTTTTGGTGTGGGATGTCAGATTTTGGTTTTAAAGTCTGGGGAGTGAAACCTTTTTCACACCAGGCAAGATATAATGAATATATGTATGTATGTGCACTTTCTTTTGCTATTACTAGAGTGCTGAGTAAGCAGTTTTGATCTGCAACATCCCCTTCAAAGGAAACTTGTACTTTGCAGCCATGCTTCTCCACTTTGGCAACTCCACATGGAAACAGTATTTCTTTGATCCTATATTTAGTGCTGATATTGTTTATGTTTAAATGTTAAAAATAACTCTTTAAAGCCACATGCCCCATGGTTAATAATAAAAGCACATTCTCACCTTTTGGAAGAGTTTACAAGAAATCTTGGGCCACCTTCTGTAGCCATGTAGTAAACTATAACGTCTGTGAGGGCTAGAGTTGGCTGATAATTTGTTATGAGAAAACCTTCCCTTTTAACTCTCAATTCAGTGTATGTGCTCTAGCCCATTGAATTACTACTTGGACCAGTCTTTTCTTCTTTTGACCAGTCTTTGCTTAAGAGAATCAAAGCATCAATCTTAAAAGAAAGAAAGAAAGATATATAGCGATACCACACATTTCCTATCTATCATCTATCTATCTACCATCTGTCCATCTATCCAGCCATCTATCTAATAGATATTGTCTTTTTCTCTGCTTTCATCTGGAGGAACAGTTCATAAATGGAAAGACAAAAGTTGAGCCTCTCTTGCTTGAGTTAGAAGCATTCCTCCCAAAGTACTGATGCTGATCTATTGTTGGACTACACTGCATTCTCTCATTAATATTAACCATTTCCTCGAAGGGGTCTTTCTCTTTGACTCACTCTGTTTTAGGAAGCTGTTATTTTTGTAGTGGTTGCTAAGTCACCATCAAAGAATTCTAAGATCTGTGAAGCACAAACATATAAGAAATGGACATTATCTGTCTCTTTGCAGAGAGTGTGAAGAACTTTTTAAAAGATGTGGAGAAATGTGATTGGATACATCTAAAATGAAATAAATCCTACGCTAGAAATTAAATGCACTTTGCTGAAGAATTAACCACACTGTTATCAATGTTGCTCTGCTACAGTACATACAGGTCATTACTACTGAAGTGTGTAGGTGTGTGTGTGTGTGTGTGTGTCTTGATAAAGATAACACATGCTCTAGTTATACCTAAGATATTCCTGTAGAAGAAAACTGAGACTATAAGTGGCTGCCTCAATCCAATCAAGAATTTAAGTTTCTTCTCAATCTATTTACTGGTTGATAGGCTAGCTGACTGCTAGGTGGGGATGGAAAAGCCTCTTACTCTTTAGTTTTTGTTTTTTGTGTGTGTGTCTGTGTGTGCATGTGTGTGTGTGTGAAGTCTAAAAGGCGACTGTGTAGCTTAGTAATCAGAGATGAACTATGTATAACGGTGTCTGATCGAATGCTTTCTTTGATTGCTACTGATGAATCAAATCTCTTTAGTCTAACCTTGGCTTCCAAACCCCAAATCACTCTGAACTGGCTTCTACAACGCCACGTGTGGCAAATCTGTGATCTTGCCAAACCACCTGAAAAGAATTATTTTCCTTGCACACACACACAAAATAATTGTCAGTTCTTTAAAGTTCAGATTGTAGAGGTTTTGAATAATTAAAACCTTTTCTGCACCTCGGTAGCACTCCCAAAGGTTAAATACATTTCTGCTCTTGCATCTACAGGATAATTATGGGAAAGTGAATGAGTTTCTTCTCTGAAAAGACATGGAAACCAAGTAGTTATTTGTGCCTGCAAATCCTTTTGGGTAAAGAACCAGCGAGATAATAAATTGTTTTGCTAAAAACAGGAAGTTTGGCAAAGATGCAAAAGTACAGCTAAACTTTGGCCAGGCAACCCAAAACATTGTGTTCTTCTTTGAAACTATTTCCAGCAAGGGAAAAAAAAAATGTGGAGTGCCTTGAATACATAGTTTAAGAAACAGTGAAGGCATCTGGCAACCTGAACGTCTTGCCAAGCTTGTGGTTGTGCTGTGCTTGCTGATGGGAAGATGTGCCAGTTTTCAATGACTTATGTCATGCACAGCTGGAAACCCACGCATAAATAAGACCTCGAGTGTTGGGAAGTCCAAAGAGATTCGAGAAAATATCCTCGCTTTTCACTCCCTTCATCCAAACTGTAGAAACTATTAAATGAAAGGAATTACTTGGAGCTTAGATCGGAAAAGGCCAACTACGGATTTCTCAGGGAAACCTGTTTCATGGCAGGAGTGTTCAATCAGTTAAGACATTCTGGAAGTTGTTAGTTTGTTTTTCTTTTTTCCCTCCCCCTCCCCTTCCTCAGATTCTTCATACTCATGCTTGCCAACTTTATTAATATGATTGTGATTATGTGGCATCTGTTTTGGACAGACCTGATAGGATTGTAATTTCCACTTCAGTCCATCAGGCTGGAAAGACTTCAAAATGTGGGCCAGAAAAAATAGAGAAATTAACCCAAGACGTCTGGAAAGGAGAGTATTGTGCTCCTGTCAGATGGAGCGGCAGGGAACCCTGGGACATCTTGATTGGAGGCGAATGTGCTGCGGGAACAGCGCTCCCCGGGTTGGCGGGGCCCCGTCCAGCTGGCAGCAGCCAGGAGGCTGTTTTTGTTCTCTGTCTACACGGGGTGATTTGGCTGGTGGTTTTGATTTTAGGATTCAAGGAGAGGAACTCTGAATTTCAGTTTTTACCACTTATTTAGAACTAGAGGCAATGATCCATCTCCCCAAGTTTCCTTTTTGAGCAGGAGGCAGAGGGTCCCGTAAGGTTGGGCAAAGAGAGTGAACACCTCAGGCTCCTACCTGGGGGGCACCTGGGCTCGGGGAGCAGGAGCAGGCATGGAGGAAAATAGCCCCTTCCTTTTTTCTTCTGAAATGGGCTTTCTCTGGTCTCTCTTCTCTCTCTGTCTACTCAGTGAGGGTTGATTCTTACCTCTGAGGAGGCTTTTGATTTTTAGTGATTGCAAATTGTTTTCTCTCGGGGGTACACTGAGGTGGCCAGCAATCTATTGGAGCCCTTGGAGCAGGGACCTGGGCCTCAAGCTCTGGCTCTGCAGCTAGTGACCAAGATGACTTTTTCTCTCTAAACTGTGGTTTCTTAATCTGTGGATGAGTCGTTATAATGGCATCTACAGCCAGGACCTGTGGAGATGAGGAAATAGGTGAAGGTAAGCAAGGCATGGACTGCCATTCTGGGTTGCATTGATCCACCCATGATCAACAAATGATTGTAATGGGAATGAACAGAGCCCACTGCGTTATTCCTCCACCCAGGAGTTAGCTGGAAATGTTTTGATTTTCTCAGCATGGATTTGTTCTTTTTAGGAAAAAATGCTCCAGCTCTTAGATTGTTGTATTAAAAAATACATAAATATATAGACTTTACTTGTTGATTGAATGTTTATTTTAGACTTTGAAGACAGGAAAAGAAACAAAAATACCCTTTCATTTACCACTTAGAAATAACCATTATTTGAACATTTACATAATTCCTTTGTCTTTTTTTCTATGATTCTATTTGGAATTATTAAGTTGGGATGATATTATGTAAGCATTTTACCATGAATGATTTTTAAACATCTCCACTTCATTAAATATAAGTTTTTAAATGCCTTAAAATGTTATTTTAAAGTGCTTTATAAATATTCCATTATATGGATACTCTTATTGGAGTTAAGGTTTTTGCTTTTTTTTAATCTCATGATGTATATCTTTGTCTGCATTTGTATATTTCCTTAGAATAGAATTATTGGATTTTTTTTAAAAGAGTCAGTTTGAGAATTTTTAATAGATGTCAGTTATTCAAAGAAATACATAATTCTTTGAAATTATGAGGGGTTTGTTTTCCTTAGAAAGAGTGTAGGAAGAGAGAGATCTTACCCCACCATGAAGCAGGGAATCCTTGTCAAACAGACTGGGGGTTGCAGAATTGGTGAGCCAGAGCCTCTGCCTCCCCTGTAAACAAACAAAATAAACACACACACACTATATATATATGCAGTATATATACACACATATATACATGTGTACACTCTATACTGTCTCTATACTCTCAGTACAGTTCAGTTGCTCAGTCGTGTCTGACTCTGCATCCCATGGACTGCAGCACACCAGGCCTCCCTGTCCATCACCAACTCCCAAGCTTGCTCAAACTCCTGTCCATCAAGTTGGTGATATCATCTAACCATCTCATCCTCTGTTGTTTGCTTCTCCTCCTGTCTTCAATTTTTCCCAGCATCAGAATATTTTCTAGTGACTCAGTTCTTCGCATCAGGTGGCCAAAATATTGGAGTTTCAGCTTCAGCATCAGTCTTTCCAAAGAATATTCAGGACTGATTTCCTTTAGGATGGACTGGTTGGATCTCTTCTATTTGTCCATGTATACGTTTATGTATACATGTATATTGAACAAGGAGAGAAAAGAGAAAACTCTGCTTCTGATCTCCCGTGGGGAGGGAGGGAGGGAGGCTGGAAGATGGGGGAATTGGCTATAGGCAGAAGTAGTGATTGTGTGCAGGAGGATCACTACCTGGGAGAGTGGGGCAGAGGAGACAGCCTTTCTTCCCACTTCTGCATGGAGCCTGACTCCGTGCTGGTCCCTTGAGGATTGACCGCTTAGGCAGCTTCAGCAGGCAGCACACTGCCTAGACCTAATTTTTCCAGGTTAGCACTGGCAACAGTGAAAATGTGAAGCTTCCTCTGGGGTCTTTGCCAGAGGAGTTCCCCCAAAGAAGGGTGCCTGATGCATAGGAAGTGCACAGAGAAGATGCCCATGGCAATACTCCTGACAGACAAGTTTGTGAGTGTTCACGAGGTGCCTGCCTCTGCGGAAAAGGGGGTCCCAGAAACAAAATCTGTTAGTGTGGCTGCAGTGACAGGACTTTCCATTTGAGCATCAGGGGCATTTTTTTGGGGGGGGCTTTTTTTTAGTGTAACTGCTCTTGTGACTCTCTTTGTGCTCATAGCCTAGTCAAGCCCAGGGTGGCTGGCTTTCTTATATGAAGTGCTCTACTCAATGGGATAAAAAAAAAAAAGAAAAAAACTGGAAAAAAAAAAAAAAGGGAAATTGTGATGAAAGGGAACAAATGAAGCTGTGCAAATCTCAAGTTTTAAGAAATGAGAGCCTGGACCTGAGAAGGATACTCAGAGCTGCTGAGTATGCAGGCAGGAAGGAACAGCAGAGATCCTCTTCCATTTCAACGTCCTCAGTTTTCTGAGGGGCATCCGTGGGCCCCAAGGACTTGTCCCTTCCTCCAGGTCACTCGCGTGGCTGGTCTGAGTCAAAGCAGAGGTCTGCAGGCGCTTCCCTCAGAGGCCCTCCCCCAGCCTCCTCTGCCTCTCTGGTCAATGCCTTGGAGCACAGGGGGTGCTATTAATGAGGGGCCAGTGCTCATCAATTGTTCCCTGTCGTGGTCCCTTTGGGCTCTTGATGAGATGGTTGGAGGGCATCATCGACTCAAAGGACATGAATTTGAGCAAATTCAGGGAGATAGTGAAGAAAAGGGAAGCCTGGCACGCTGCAGTCCACGGGGACTCGGAGAGTCAGACACAACTGAGTGACTAAAGAACAGCAACAGAATGTCATAGGCTAGCTTCAGTAACAGAAGTTTCTTTCTCAGAGTTCTGGAGGACCGAAGTCCGAGATCAGGTGCTAGCACAGCCTCGCCCTGGTGAGAGCCCTCTTCCAGGCTGTGGACTGCCCCATTCTCATTGGGTCCCCCTGAATGAGAGAGAGAAGATGAGGCATTCTCGCCAGTCTTTTTATAAGGGTGCTAATCCCATTCATGACAGTTCCTTCTCATGACCTTGTTTAATTCTAATCACCTCCCAAAGGCCCTACCTCACATTGCGGGGTGGGGTTTCAACACATGGATTTGTGGGGTGTGCAGACATTTGATCCATAGCATTCCCCATAGAAAGCACACAGGACTCCAGCATTAGGCCAGTGTTTCCGGTTTCTACGGTCGTGATGCTGTACCTCAGACTATTGAGATCGACATCTCTGTGGGTGAGACTCTGACCAGTCACCTAGGGAAGGCAGGATCCGGCCCCTGTGTGAGAGGAGTGGCTCCTCAGTGTCACCACAGGTCCCAGGCTCTGCAGTCGCCTGGCCTCAGGAGCTGTGTCACCTGCCAAACTGGCCTGTTGGTTACATGGTGATCAAAGTCAGGGGGTGGACTGACTGATTACTGAAGTCCCTCCCAGCTTTAGAACCAGAAAGTCTAAGTAAAAAGAAACAGACATGGTGTTAGAATAGCCTTCTTTAAGCACCCTTTTCCCTATCTTGTGATATTTCTTGTCCCTATAGTTCCTACCACAAAGATTCCCATGAGCTCTTCATCTTTCTTGAATGAAAGAGAAACCGCATCAGGTTGCCTTGAAATCTCTGGTGGGCCTCACAGCAGCCTGATGTTTGCGATCTGGTGTTGGCAGTGATGACTGAGACAAAGGCCTGACTCAGGCCATGTACTCCCCCCACCCCACCCCTCCCCCCCGCAAACCCTGCACGCTCCCCACAACCTCCCAAGACCTGTTGTGGAAACACCAGCGTCATGCTGATGAAGTCACGCCCCAGGGGATTTTGGTCTTGGAGCAGCGTTACGGCTGAAAGAACACAGTCCATGCAATCAGAGGTAATTTCAAAATAAATCTAGTCTCTACTTGCACTTCTCAGATGCCCTGTGTGGATGGTAAGAGGGCCTCCTGCCCTCCTCCCTTCTCCCTTGAACACTGTTCCCTCGCCGCAGGCCCGCTGTTGCCTGCAAAGCTTTCCAGACTCTTCCCCAAGGTCCTCCAGCCTCTGCCTCACCCACTTCTGGGGTCCCTTCCTCCTGCTCCTTTGGAACCCAATCTCTGTCTGGAGAGCTTCCCAGGTGGTGCTAGTGGTAAAGAACCCGCCTGCCAATGCAGGAGACATAAGAGACATGGGTTCGATCCCTGGATCGAGATCACCTGGAGCAGGGCATGGCTACCCACTCCAGTGTTCTTGCCTTGAGAATCCCATGGACAGAGGAGCCTGGCTGGCTATGGTCCATGGGGTTGCAGAGTCAGACAAAACTGAAGTGACTCAGCAAGCATGCACTCACTCTATTTGGAAGCCCAAGAGTGTCCCCCCAGAAGGCAGGAGGCAGAACTGACCCAGAGGCTGAAGGAGGCAAATAGTAAACCTCAGAATCACCCTGAGCAGCAAAGAGAGGAAAAAGGCAGGGAGTTCAGGCACTGATGCTTGTTATCGGTTGTTCACGCAAAAGGAGCGGGCGAGGCTGTTGGAGCCGAAAGTTGCTGGGAGTCGGGGGCGCCTACTACGAGGCGGTTGAAGAGGGAGCCAGAAGTGCTGGCCTTGGCCGCCTGGGAGCTGAGAGCTGGCTTGGGTGACTTCTCGAGGCTCTTGCCTGCTGGGAACTCTTCATCCTCTGGCTTTTCACGCACGGAAAGGCTATTTGGCAGCAGCTCACCTTGGGCTCTGTAAGTCGTGTACTGCTGCCTTCAAACACAGCTGGCTGTAAAAGCCGGGTTTCATTAGGCTCACTGACTACGGGACCTCGTGAAGGTTTTAGAAACAGAGGCCAAGTGAATTTGGTTTAGTGTTTCCTTGGAGTTTTCCGGAACAGAGGGCAGAGAAGGGGAGAGGTGTTATTTATTGCTCACATTTTCTTTTTCTTTTACTGTAGCACTTGGGGTCAAGGCTGAGGGGTTCCAGAGAAAGCTCTTATTGACGTGATGCAATTTTATGGGCAGAACGTTTCCTTCTTCTCCTCTCTGCATGCAGAGTGTATCCAGTAGCGTGAGACAGGGCCAGAAGATAGCTTGGAGCCCTCTCTGGAGTAACGCAGCTTGGAAGAAGCTGTGTGGAGAATCATCAACCTCACTGCATCTAGAGGGAAAGGAACTACCAGATGGGGGGCAGGATAGTACATCCTGATACGAAAAAGGGGGAAGTGAGCCACCACTGCCGATTTCATCCATCCCGTGTGTTTGGAGCAGTTTCCCATTGCCCAGGACTTGTTTGCCCCCCACCCCAGCCCACTGATAGCAACCTCAGTGCCAGGGTAGGAATCCCAATGCTTGGAAAGCAAGGAGGCCCAAAGCCAGTGATCACAGGGACTTGGGGGGAGCAGGAAACATTTATCCTACATAAGCCTGTTCTCTACTTGGCAAGTCTTTCAGTGAAATGGGAGAAAAGATGGGTTGTGGAGCCAGAATTACTTGGGCTTACATGATGCATTAACTTTGTGAGTTCAAGCCTCTTAACTTTTTGCCTCGGTACCAAAAACATATTAATACTTGTCCCCACTTCATCCAGCCATTTGAGGATTAAATGAGATAACATTTGTAGCAGACCTGGCACAGTGCCCAGCTTGCAGTAGTTGCATAATAAATGCCATTTCTCTCCTTCCTCAGACACACATACGCACACACCTGGAATAATTCTTCAAGGCAGTTTTTTGTTTTTTTTTTTTTAAAGGATCAATTACTTTTGTTCTAAAGCACCAGCTCCTAGCAGGCAGGGATTATGAGTGTATTTGAGTTCTTTCCAGAATATGGGTGAATGTGTAAACTCCAAGTCAGTATGTGAATTGGTGCTGAGTGTCTTCGTGGTGGAGAACTAAGGATGTGGAAGGCTTGTTCCTGCCCTCCCCGAGTGTACAGTGAAGCTGGGAACATAAGGTACATACACTGTCAACATTTCGAGATAAAGATTAAAAAAAAAAATGTGCCCTGTTCCTGATGGGTTTGGTTATCAGGCTCCCAAACACACGACCGGTCACCCCCAGGCAGCTAGTTCCCACAGTCTTGTGTGGGGACAAGTGCAGCCTCTCTTTCCTCAGGTGGTTCAGTGACTGCTGGAAACACCACCTCTGTACCCTTCTTCCTAAACCCCCACACCACCATTGCTGCAGGCTCTGTTCTGGTTCCCCATCTGCTCCCAGATTTGGAGCAGCTGATTCCTGAGGAAGCTGGGGCCGAGGGGTCCACCCCGCCTGGGTGCCAGCTCTTCCAATGAGAGCCGCCATTTCTCCTCTGCTCCAAGTGGAAGATTGGACATGAGCTCCCGTTTCACCCACTCTTAGACAACGGTGATTACCAGCTTCCACTTTAGAGTCAAAATGCATGGGTTCAAATTCTCCTTCCATCACCTCCTAACCATGGCTTTGTACAAATTAACAACTAAGTCTCAATTTCCATGTGTGGAAAACTGGGGCTTATAAGTTAGTACCCTTCTCTTTTTGAAGACTAAACGAGATGACTTAAATGTAGCATAGCACATAGCAGGTTATCAGGAAGTGTTTGCTATTATTATCTAATGACAGTTTTGGGGTGTGAAATGTGTGCTACATTCATCTTTCTTTGTCATATTTCCCCAAAGCCTGGGTCTATGGTCCTCTCTCACCTGATCTTCCTCCCAGACTCTCTGTGTCCCAGGATGGGACATAAAACCTTCAATTCAGCTCCTCATTTGGGAAAGCTGCTTTCCTCTTTCTGGGATCACTTCCTTTCAAACCAAGGCTTTGCCACATTTTTTAAATCCCTGTGCTAGTATGAGACTGTTAATCTTGGCATCTAGTAAAATACTCAAAGAACTCAGCATCAGTTCTTCCAAATAGCCTGGGGTCTTTCACACAGCTAGGAAACTGGAAGTCTGCTTGATACCTTTGAAGTCCAAGAAAGGATGTTGAGATCAAGTACCGTAGAGATGCTTTTAAAAACCAAGAGTGGAAGCCATTTTCACAAGAACAGTGTAAATAATAAATGCTCTTTTGTGTAGAGAAAGAGCTTTGACTCTGTGTAAGGTGGGCACCAGTGTAACCATCTAGGCTTTGAATTTCATCATCCATGACCTCAGAGGAGTCACTCTTGGTTGGAATTTTCCAACCATAAAATGGAGATGCCTGGGATGGGTCATACTGATTAGTGAAAGAGAAAGTGAAAGTTGCTCTGTCATGTCCGACTCTTAGCGACCCCATGGACTATACAGTCCGTGGAATCTCTAGGCCAGATTATTAAGTGGATAGACTATCCCTTCTCCAGTGGATCTTCCCAACCCAGGAATCAAACACAGGTCTCCTGCATTGCAGGCAAATTCTGTATCAACTGAGCTATCAGGGAAGTCTCAGAGGAATCTTCAAACATGAGCTGCCAGGCAGCTTTTTGTATTGAACTCTAGATGGGGAAGAATAGGAGGTGGGGTTTGGAAGAGTTTGATAATTTCATGGGGGCTATAAATGTCAATTAGAGAAAGGGCAGAGAGCCCTGGAGAAAGGGGACAAAGTAGAGAAGATGAAATGGAAAGCAGAGGAGTAAGAGGACAGAAGTGGGGGGAAAGAAACATAAGAAAATGAAGATGCCTTTTTAAGGTAGTGAAGAAGGGTACACACAGACTGCATAAGAAAGCATGCTCTGGTCTCTGAAATTATGCAACTTCAATCAACAGTAAAGAACAATGAGCATCTTGAAAGCATCTTGTCCCCAGTGTGTGATTCTTAGCAGTAGAATTTAAAGCTACAGAAGAGCACATAGGTGAGATGTTGTGGGACTTGGAAATGACATCACAGACGTCCAATTTAGGCCCATGCTCTCTGGACCCTCAAGCTTTGATTTGATGAAAAAGAGTTTCCCTGATACTCCACTATGATCTCATCCTTGACCCACCGTGGCACTTTTTGGAATGACTTCCATAGGTTTCTTTCTTCCATATTGTAAGACAAGACTGATTGGCTTAAGGAAAGTGATTTAAAAATATATCATTGATTTAGGAAAATCTTTTAAGGTCTATGACATTTCATGGCTCAGCAAGGTCAATTTTTGCTCCAGTGTCTCCAAAGAAGAACTCTTCTCTCTAAAGGTTTGATTGATTTATTTTAAATAGAAATACCATTCCTTCTTATACCCTGTAAGCCATCTTGGTTTTAAATTTAGTTCTTGGAGGTCTCCAAACTCACTGGACTCAAGAAAAATCATCAGTCTTCTTCTATAACTCCCTTTGATGGCCTAAATCTCTCAGGTGCTCCCAAAGTCTTGTTAAGAAGGAGGGTGGCATTACCCCAAGGAGTGAATGGGCACTTGCTTGGGCCCTTTAGAGTAACCTCGACCTTTTGTACTTTTCCAGGCAAGAGAGATGGTAAGAGGCTACCTTACCTAGTATCTAGCCTCTAGGATGATGCTAAACCTAATATATAAATACTGAATATGAACAACTAAGACCTTTATCGACCACTCATTTAAGTGAGAGCAGATTAGTAAACCAAGGGTGATGATGCTAAGTGATGGATTTGATATTCAGAGTTTGATTTCCTTCAGAGTTGCTGGGCCTTTGCCTGTCCAGTCCTCTGTATCCCTCTACATTCCCTTAGTCCTCTCTGAGATGAACACAACCAGGGCATCTTGAAAACAGGAAGCCCTCCCAGACTTTGTACAGCACCAGTTGCATGGGAGACCAAGGCTCTATCCACTACAATCGTGACCTCATTGTGATTTTGATTTACTTGACCCATAACCAGAGCTCCTTCTGCCCAGAAGAGGGAAACCAACACTACCTATTTCTCATGTGATTTTGGATGTATCCTTGAACCCCTGGGGACTTAGTGTTTGCTTGTTTCTGAGAGTTGAGGTGATTGACAGGATTTGATGACATCATGTATGATAGGGCTTTAGAAATTGTAAAATGCTAAAGTCAAGGGAAGGCCTGACCCTAAATTGAATGGCCTCTGAGGCAAAAGCACTACTAGAGGCCATACTCTACATGTCTACATGTTTGAAAATCATAGAAACTGGCAAGTAAAAAGTTCCATCTTTCTGCTTTCATACAAATTAGAGAAGCCTGGTTTACATTGAGAATTTTTGGATTCCTTGGACTTCTTGACCCCTTCCCACATCCCTCCCTTTTTCTTTCCACCTCACTGTTACCCTACAGCAAAGGACTTTGTGTTGGCATCTTGGTTCACTGGTTCAAAGCCCTTAACTTCCCCTCCAAGCTGCTGCTTCTTGCAGTGTGCTAGGCTCAGAAGAAGGAATTAATAGCAGTTCTGTGTATCATACTCGTGATGAGCCATGGGGTCTCTTCTTTTCTTTATTTCTGTCCCTTCCTCTTCCCTCTCCGCAGCCCACCCCTCTTCTTCTCCCATCTCCCCTGCTTCCCTTCCCTTTGATCATGATCTAAATTTGTCAAAATACAAGGGCCATTGCTCTGAGTCCTAAGAAGTCAATTTATTGAAATCATTACAGCATTTTCCTAGCACAGATGATCGTATACCAAAAATATTTAATAGCTGAAGAATGAATTTTGTCTTTGTGATTTTATTTTTTCATACTTCTGGAATTCCCCAAACAAGTTTATATTC
This sequence comes from Cervus canadensis, assembly GCF_019320065.1. Lineage (NCBI taxonomy): Eukaryota > Metazoa > Chordata > Mammalia > Artiodactyla > Cervidae > Cervus > Cervus canadensis. The sequence goes on along the minus strand of NC_057390.1, from coordinate 61,072,614 downwards.
TCTGGCCCTTTCTTTCTTTTCCTAGTTTTTGTTTCTATTTTAAACAAGCTGTTGTTGAGTGATACAACTGAGACCTCTTATATCCTCAATGCAGAATACTACCCACTGATGTGTGAGTAATAGTACTATTGCTATCAGTTATTAAGTTGAGTTAATAAAGTGCCCTGAGAATACACACAAGGTTTGGGGGATGCAATTTTAAATATACCTGGAGACTACTTATTCCCTTATCAAATATTTAAGTGGCTTTCTCTCCACAGCATGATGGTTTAAGATCCAAAAGGTACAGGAAGATATTAATATAAGAAAGTATCAATCTGAACAAGTGAATCTTTGACTATTACAGAGGAAATTAACACCACAGTTAGCAAAAGTTGGAAGGCTGGTTTTAAAGTAGAGGTCACAACTTCAAATATGAAAAAAGATCATTTGGAATTGATGCTTTTAGATGCTTTGCCTTAGTAATATCAGTCCCTTGCCTACTTACATGGTATCTGGATGCTTACTATAAAATAAGGCCTAACTTGGAATAGCAGAGGCCATGGCATGACTCACAAAGTCCCCCATGGAAGCCTTGTGGGAAATTCACAACCCTGGTTTTGAGTGGGTGAGCATGGAGAATTGCGGGTCTAAGGAGGAGCATCAGGGACAAGCCCACCCAGGACTAGAGGAAATCCTGTATGAGAGCCACTGTATATCAAGCAGATGACTTTTAAAGGAAAGAGTTGTAGTATCTCTCAGCAAATATTGTCATCCAGCCTTAAAAGAGTCAGTCAAGGCTGAAATGAAACCAGAAATGGCTTGGTGGGTTACCACCCAGGCTCCCCACTAACTGATTAATATTAAAAATTGCATCAGTAGGACTCAATCTAAAGATTTTAATATCTGTTAATTCCATTTCTGGTCAAAAGTCTTGAAACCAAGATGGACATTTTGATGCCACTACTTTGTTACAGCTGTATTGTCAACAAGACACCAATAAGAATAGCCAACTCTTGTAGAATAATTGTTTTCTTTGACCCTATGCTGTTAGTGAGGGCTTCAACTTCATTGGGGTTTGGAATGTAGATTTGAGCTGATCTCCTGTGGACCCTATTGGATTGGAGACCCCGCAGTAATACACTTGTTAATAAGGAGAAAGAAAAGAGTGAAATTTGATTGATTTCTAGGAAGCAATATAACAGATTTCTAGGGGCCCTGAGTTTGAGATCCAAGGGAAGAAAAAGGGTCCCCCAAAGTGTCTGCAATCCAAAGAGTGCAAGAGAAGGAAATGATCGCTCCATCTGTGTAAGAATTCAGAATGCCGTTCCTGGTCTGGCAAAAGGAAGTGATGGATGCAGGCAGAACAGCAGACATGTCGGTCCTTTCCCAAAGCCATGGCTGTTGGTTGCATCAGAGGCTGGAAGAGCTCCAGAAGCAGGCTGGTCTCTGGCACTGATCTGCCAGTTCGCCTCACCTCCCCCATGAGCTGGAGCTTTTGGATTATATGTCCAGGGAACCCCGTCGAATGGGCCTGAAGTTTCCAGTTGTACAAATCTGATCTCTCCCCAAGGCTTACCCTGATGTTGATTCCAAGTCTAGAGTACGGGGCTGTCGATGACGTAAGAGACAAATGCTTGCAAGCTGAACTGGGATCCTTTGGGAGGCTGTGGCAGAGGTCTCAGGGGCTGAGTGGATGGTGAGGGGGAAAGTCTCTGGGATGTGTTCCTGCAGACCTGAAAGCCTGTGTTGGTCCCTTTTCAAGATCGCCTCTTAATGCAAAATGTGGTTTCTTCAAACGCAAAATGTGGGATAACAGTCATGGGTTCTTACAGAGATGCAGACAGTGAACAGACACGTGGACACAGTTGAGGAAGGAGAGGGTGAGACAAACTGGGAGAGTAGCATTGAAACATATACCTTACCATATGTAAAATAGTGGGAATTTCCTATATGACGCAGGGAGCCCAAACCTGGTGCTCTGTGACAACCTAGAGGGGTGGGATGGGGTGGGAGGTGGAAGGGAGGTTTGAGAGGGAGGGAGTATATATATACCTATGGCTGATTCATGTTGATGTATGGCAGAAACCAACATGATGTTTTAAAGCAATTATCCTCCAATTAAAGATAAACAAATTTAAAAAATAATCTTAGGTGCTATGGTGAAACTTAGAGGGCCAGTGGTAACAAATTTTCAGACTCTCACTATACATGGTATATTGTAACACTGAATTTCAAAGAATTAAAATTCAATTCATTTAAATAATATAAATAAAAGTCATTGTGTTGCACTTAAAATACTGAAAATAGTCTTTACACTATCTTTTAAAAATGTACAATTATTATGGTGATACTTATTAAAAATGACCATTTTTGTGCACTTAATGATGCTCACTGACTATCTGCCTTGATTCAGCCTTAGCGCAGTGATGCCCAGATTTTTGCTTTCACAGGCTGGCAAAATTAAATATGCATAACAACAACAACAGAGCCAAACCCAACAGTATGGTAAATATGCTGCTGCTGCTTACTCACTTCATTTGTGTGCAACTCTTTGTGACTCTATGGATTGTAGCCCACCAGGCTCCTCTGTCCACAGAATTCTCCAGGTAAGAGTACTGGAGTGGGTTGCCATGCCCTCCCCCAGGGGATCTTCCCAATCCAGGGGTTGAATCCCAGTCCCCTGCATTGCAGGCAGATTCCTTACCACTGAACCAACAGGGAAGCCCATGGTAAATGTAGTAATAATAAAAGGGGACTGACATCAGATTTGGAACTTTAAAACTTTTAATTTATTTTCTAATTGCATAAGGAGTAGCTAAACACAATCTTCTCATTAAAAATTGTCTAATAATGCTGTGTTAATTTCAGGTGTCCAGCAAAGTGATTCAGTTATTGTAAATCAACTATACTTCAATTTTTAAAAGTCAAACAATATAGATAAAGCAAATGTCTCTTGTGACATCCAGCTAAATCTCAGTGCCTTCCACAAAGGCAACCACTGTTGTCAGCTTGCTGTGGATTCTTCTAAATCTTTCTCTATACATTATATATATATAAATAGGTCCACATAAAGTACATATTTTGGATGCTTTATTTAGATAGATGATGTTATACAGTACAGTTATTTTCTTTCAGCTTTCTTATCTTAACTTTGGTGATTTTTCTATCTCAGTGCAGCACTATTTCTTTTTTTTATTGTTGTACCTAATTCTGTAATGGGAATGGACATTCCTTATCTGTGCCTCTTTTTGCCCCGTGTGTAGGCATACTAGACTATTTCAGTTTTACATATGCACAAAGATATGTTGGCAGCTTACCATGTTTTTCTAAGTAAAGGTTTCAATAGAAAACAAATTTCCATTTACTCTTCCAATTACTTCTTAAAATATAAAAGGACAATCACATACTTTAAAAGAAGGAAAATTACAGGTTAAAAAAAAATGAAAATCTCCAAGAAAAGACAAAAGGAACTTTAACATATTCTCAGTCTAGATCAGGGATGAGCCTAGTGCCAGAGTATGATCTGGAGGACTTCTGGTTGAGTCTAACCTTAAAAACAAATGAGTCTTCTTCTATCGAGTAACTCTTCCAAAGAAAACAAGGAACGACGACAGCGGAGGATGTCGGAGTGTGGTGACTGATTTCCCTTGTCTGCGGAGTCGCTTGCTGGGCCCACCTCCCATTCCCGTAGGAGACACCCAAGGGTAGAATATATTATGGACCAGCCTTCATGTGTGACCAGGGAGGGCTTGCTCATGCCAACGAGTTATGATCTCTTCTTGCTCTCAAGAACTATTGATTTCTAAGTGTGAGGCTGCTTCCTAAATTGTGGTTGGTGTTCCTAGGAGTCTGGCAGATGGACTTAGGAGGCGGCAAACAGATAAACTTTCTTCACAATCCATGGGGTCGCAAAGAGTCAGACATGACTGAGTGACTTTTCACTTTCGCTATATATATATATATTATTCAGTATATACCTTCTACAATATATAATAATGTGTTGGTTTACAGGGGAAAAAAGCAAAGATACTTAACACCTAATGCAAGACACATGGGTTGATTGAAAGAAAAATATTTGAAATTGGATCTGCATGTATTGACATAAAAATAAATCAACAGTGTTAAAGTAAAGTAAGTTCTCTGGTAATCTCCTCAGCTTTTTTTGAATCCCAGTTTCCTCATCTTTCAAATGGATTCAGTAACAGCTACCTCTCTGTAGGCCTTAGGAAGTGCCTGGCACATACAGGATGTGAGTAAATGAGACTTGGTTTCCCTTTTTTCACTTTCTTCTCTACCACCACTAAGATTCCCTTCTCTAGGTCCTAATCTGGAGTCTCATTCTGACAGAGTTTAAAACTTCTGTTCATCAGAGTCTGACTAAGGTGTTACCTGCCAACAATTGCATCTGCTTTCAGACTGTGCACTTTCTTGAAACTCTCAAATCTTCTACACATAAAGGAATGGATCTTTTAGTGATAGAACTGCAGTCCCAGAGACGAAATTCTCAAGGAGGAAGATACTTTTATAGGCAGGAAAAGAACACCATGCAGATTATTCGAGCCTGAATGGGGTACATATTTGGCAATATATTTGCCATATTCCAGTGAAGAGTTGTCAATTCCTCTGGGCCGTGGTGTTTGCTTTCTGACATACCAGGCCAAGATTAAAAATCTATCAAAATCTGAAAAGAAATGTTTGTTGTGAAAAAAAGAAAAATGAAACCAGCTATAGCTACTCATCTAGAAATAATCTAAGGGAAGTAAAAGCTCCCGGTTCAGTTTTGAAACTGGGTTTTATTTTCCAGTGGACTGGAATGCACAAAGAATCCTGGTTTGCAGGAATCTCCCACGGGCCTCCCCAGGATCCTTTGTGAAAATGTAAGTTATACTCATTCTCACTCAGAGTGAGAGCGTTGTGTATTGTCTGGAAACAATTAGAGGTATTTTTCCATCTTGATCTGACAACCTCAGACACATAGGCAATTGGGGGGTGGGGTGGGGAATGGCAGTGGTTTGAAGTCCAAGTTCTACTATTAACTATTTAAACAGTTAAAGTATTAAAACTAATTAAGTTGCATATGCTTGGAGCCCCAAAGGGTGGCCGCTGGTGGAACGCGGAGCCTCAGAAAGGTTTAAAAGTCACCAGGAAGAAAAATCCTGGAGCTCTGGAAAATATTTTGTCACTGATAATGATTTTCCAAGAACTTTCAGGAAAAGAGTGTGACAATAAAAGGCCATTCAGGGGAACGCATGAACTGACATCTGAGGCTGCTTGGGGACCTGAGTGACTGCAGGTGAGCCTGACATAGCCTGGTTTAAGGTATGACGGCAGAGCAGTGCCCCCTGACCAGGCTGGGCAGGGGGATACCAGAGAAGGAGGCTGCAGAGTGATAGGTCTTTTTGTCCAGATGTGCCAGTTTCCTTGAGACTGTATTTGGGTTATTAGAAAGAGAAATTATGCTGGTTTACCTATTGGTTTGTTTTGAAAGAAGGCTGGAGTGGAAAGAGTTCAGGGAGGGGTCAGCGCAGTTGGAGAAGGGGCTGGGGGGACGGGGCCAGCGTGAATAAGAGGTCCGTTAGAACCTGGGGCTGCTGCAGCCAGACAGTTTTGTGAAACACCTTTTAAACCTTTTTTTAAAACTGAAGCTAGAGGCAAATGTTCCCACCTTTCCCCTGTTTGTCAGCAAAGCCCAAATTGCCAAGTGCTGTGGAGGACAATTGTGTCAACAGCACAAGGCTTTGCATCTGCCAAATGGTAATCAGCAAAGAGGCCTCACATTTGGGTAGAGATCTCACACTCTGCGGCGTGTTTTCACAGCTCTGGTTTAGTGGATCCTTAAACTCGAAGGGACGCAGGAGGGTGTCTCCATTTCAAAGATGGGAACCTGGGGGCTGGGAGAGGGGCAGGATCTCGTACAATATTGCAGAGCTAGCGAGCGGTGGGGTGAGCATTCACCCCAGTTGCACTTGGTCCCTCCCGTCCCAACACCAGGTGTGTCTGCCGGGCTGCCTCCAGCTCAGAGCTTGGGATGCACAGTGAGCTCATGGAAGCGGGGGCAAGGGGAGGTGGAACAGTATCCTGTTAGCACACAGCCATCTATTTCTTTTCCTACCTTTCCTCCCCTTCCCCTTCCTCCTCTGCATGTGCCTGCAGCCTCCAGGTGGAACAGAGCAAGGACATGCTTCAGCCTTGGGGCAGAAGCAGAATACACAAATGATGATGTGAGATGCCTGGGATCCTAAGGCTAGTCCTGGGTAAGGCAGCATGTTTCAACCGGGCTTCAGAATCACCTTTCTAAAGTATAAAATTCAACAGAAAATCTCTGCAGATCCAGTAAATTGGGTCCAGGAATGTGAAGGCATCTCATTGTCTCCACTGAGACAAGACTTAAGACAATCACCTAAGATCTTAAGAATCCTTGAGAATATACCCTGTTCTTTAAAAATACCAGCTTCTTGTTTTCAAGGATAGAATGAATAATTTTCTTGTGCAATAAGAAGCAAAGTAGCAATAAAGAGTCAACATAGTAATAGCATTGATTCTATGCTGAAGAAAGCTAGTCAGTCTTTTCTTAGAAGATGGATTTATATCTAGTCACAGAATCTCTTAACTTTGACTAGAGATGAACCTTGAAGTTCATAATATTTGTGCCTGTGATTTGGGGTCAGGTTGATAATAGACCCAGGTCTCTGTTATCCACAATTCTGGAGCTGGCAACGCTGCCCAGGTTGGCCCCATGGATATGTGGATGATGGTAAGCAGAGCAGGCTTCTGAGAAGAGAAATGCAGGAGTACCCAAGACCAGGTTCTGAAGCTGAAGTGAGGGAATTTCCTGGCAGTCCAGTGGTTAGGATTCTGCCCTTGCTCTGCAGTGGGCACAGGTTCGATCTCTGGTTGGGGAACTAAGATCCCACAAGTAGCATGGCATGCCCAAAAAAGAAAAGAAAAGAAAATACTGAAGCTCAGGTGATTAGCACATTTTTTTCCTGATCCTTGATTCTGCACATTTTTATGCTCATTTTATGTAGAACTGAATTAATGTGTCTAACACATTTTCTCATTCCCTTGACAAATTTGGGATTGGCTCACAGAAAAGAAAGGAGAGTTCAGAAGTTGACAACAAAAGTAGCGTAAAACCCACAAGACACAGATATTCATCATTCCTGGGCCATTTGTCTAGTGGCAAGTAGACAAAGGCTTTGAAGTCAACACCATCCTGTTACCCTGTTTAATATTTGAACTTCCAAAGGAGTCAGTCAAATTAGATTTGGCACACACTTCTTGGGAAAATAGGAAATTTTTAATATTACTGAAAAATTATTTTTATCTAAATGACAATAAATCTGTCAGCCTCTCTTGTTTTTTCATTGTGACAAATAGATAACATAAAATTTACCATCATAACCATTCTTAAGTATACAGTTCAGTTGTTGTTGTTCAGTCACTCAGTTGTGTCCGCATCTTTGCAACCCCAAGGACTGCGGAACGCCAGGCTTCCTTGTCCTTCACCATCTCCTGGAACTTGCTCAAACTCATGTCCATTAAAGTGGTGATGCCATTCAAGTATATTCACATTATTGTGCAACAAGTGTCAGAAGTCTTCCCTTTTGCACAAATGAAACTCTTATGGCCCACAAATCCTCATCTTCTCCTCTCCCCAGCTTCTGGAAACGACCATTCTACTTTCTCTTTCTATGAATTGGACTACTCTCAGTATCTCATGTAAGTGGAATCATACTATGTTTGTCTTTTGGGACTAATATTTCACTTAGCAGAGTGTCCACAAGGTTCATCCATGCTATGGCATGTGACAGGATTGCCTTCCTATTTTGTGCGTGGGTGCTCAGTTGCGTCTGACTCTTATGATACCCCATGGATTGTAGCCTGCCAGGCTGCTCTGTCCATAGGATTTCCCAGGCAAAAATACTGGAGTGAGTTGCCATTTCCTTCTCCAGGGGATCTTTTTGACCCAGGGATCGAATCCGAGTCTGCTGCATTAGTAGGCAGATTCTTTACCACTGAGCCACATGGGAAACCCACCTTCCTTTTTAAGGCTGAAGAATATTCCATCGTGTATATAAACCACATTTTGTTTATCCATTAATCCGCTGATGGACACTTGGATTGCTTCCACCTCTTGGCTGTTGTGGACAGCGATGCTATAAACATGGGTGTGCAAGTGTCTCTTTGAGACTCTACATTTATTGTTTTTTAAAGAGGTAATTCTTCTCCTAGTCAGAAAACATGACTATCAAAAATAAGTTTAAAATGAGCCTCTTTTTATTTGTTTTATTTAACTTTTATTTGAGATATTTACAAAGATCTAAGTTTTCTGTAGAATAAATGCTTTTGTGCAGGCACCCGATAGGTGGGTTGTGGATATTTCAGGACTGCCAATCTTGATCTCCATCTCTGAACAAGGATCTCATTCTTAGCCATGAATGACTTGTCTTTTTTTTTTTTTCCTGCACCGAAGTTTTAAGCATGAGCACTTCATTCTTTCCTTTCCACGTGCCTCCGCTTCCACCCTATGACCTTCTTTTCCCTAACCAGAGAGAAGTCCTGACCTGTCCAGGGCCCACCCCCATCCTTACCTGGAGGGGACCACCCCCCACCTCACCTCATTGGTTATCATTATTATGTCACCCAGATCAATCACTGGGCCCTCGCACTGTTGTAACTGTCGCTTTGATCATTCGTTACACTTTGTTAGTCCTCATCAGATCCAGGCCCCTCTAATCGGAAACAGCGGCCTTCCAAAAGTCAGGCAACCGGGTGACCAGGGGCAATTACCACATTGTTTGGTTTTTAAATTAGTCCCTTCTTGGTGCTCTGATCACCATCAGGAGGCTGGTGATTCAGAAAACCAGGGGGTGCCCACTGCTCGTGCCGCCCCAGCTGGCCTGGATTCCCAAGTCCTGCCAGTGGTTCCAAGTTGAGGGCAACTCCAGTGAGCTGAAAAACAGCCTGTGACCCAGAGGCACAGCCTCCTCATGAAAGGGAGTCCTTGCCAGGTATACTCACCCATGGGCGTTTACACAGAAGACAGTCCCCACGGTAATCTACTTCCTCTGTTAGGAGCTAGGGGACCCTACCAGGGGAACCCAGACCCACAGCAGCAGAGCCCAGGGCTCAGCAGAATTCTGTTCTCTTTTTGCCTCCACCCAGGAAGCTGCCTGAGCTGGCAGTGAGGTGGGCGGAGGCAGGTATCTCTTGGGTTTCCATATAAGTGAGTAGGAGCTCCAGCCTCCAGCTCAAATACCTGGGGCTGACCCTACACAAAGGTGTGAGTGGGGTCATTTGGCAAGAAATTAAAGGTCAACCTATGCATCTTTTAGTTCATCATTTTCTTTAATGCCAGTTAAGTTTAATTCCCCAAACTTCAGGCATTTATGTACTACTTTCATGATTTTTTGCCATGCACAAGATTTTAAAAAGAAAATCTTTTTATTTTAAAATGATTATTTCAAAGGAACTATTTTATACTTTGAATAGAAAGCAAGTATTTCTTGTCTTCCTTTCAGCAATGACCTTTAAAAATGTCATTTATTCCCCCTCCTGCTCTCTCCATGGGACCCTGGCCCCACCAGTTAGCCCACAGGTGAATACTCTTCTTCCCCCTGCTGGTCCCAGTATAGCATCTGTCATGATTATGGTGGGACAGCTTGGTGGCCTTTGAATAGTACAGATTGGGTGTGGTGGATTACTATTGTTAATGGAAAATTGTAGTGTATTCTTGGTAAAGATTTCTCATAGGTAGGTGTAGTAATGCCTTGTTTTGGGGAAATGACTCTGATGGCTCACTGACAGGCTGTGTGGAATAATAGGGGGCTTTGGGGTCAGGGCGTTTTCTTAGCTCTCCTTGGCTCACTTTGGACCATATCTTTCTTGTGCCTGATGGACAGTCAGTGGAGCTGACGTCCTTCCTGCTCATCTGCTCTCTACAGACTCTGCCCACTCTCCCCTGGAACATTCATCAGCTCTCATGTTTTATTAGCCAGAAGAGTGGCATTCTTCTGTAACAAAGCTTTTACTCCCAAGGTGTCCACTTGAGGACCTTCAAACTGTGTCCCACCACATCTCTTAGATTTCACATGGTGCAAATGTGGTCAAAATTGGAGAATTCTTAAGCTACTGTTGATGAGCCCTTGGGTGGAGGGACTTAAATTCCTTAACAGCAAATTTTATAGGAAGCACATAAGAAGAAATGCATACAGCTCCTGCTTTCCCTCCTCCATCTCAAAATCTTCAGTTATCAGGAGGGACACAGCTCAAGCATGCCTTTTGATTTAAGGTAAAAAGGAGATATTTTGTTTTTCAGTAAGGCAGAATATATCTTAATGTAGTAATTGAATTTAGTTCTATTTAGTCTAGTTTGATGGGGGTAGATCTAGAGTGGGGAGGGAAGAATTGACATCGTTTAATACTTAACAGATGGGTAGAAAACAAAAAGTTTAGGAGATAAGAAAGTCAGAAGGTTACCAGCTGCTGTTGGGATAGAGTAAAATGGAATTTATTTGAAAGGTTAGGCTTATGTCTGTTAACACATGTCTCTCTTTCTATTACACTTTAGATTTACAAATTATTCAGAGGGAGAACCATCATGTTGGTTAAATCTTGAGTGGATTGCTGTATTCAAAAAAGGCATCTTTGTGTTTCATGTGAGCTGTACCTTAGCATGGAAGATGCTTCTGCTCTGAATGGTGGAGAATTTGGAGTAGTAATTTGTTAGCACGTTAACTTCATGAAATAGGTGTTTTTCCCTTCTTCTATTCTCAGATTTGGATGTCTGGATGCAGATGTAGAGAACAGACTAATGGACAAGAGTGGGGGCTCGGAAGGAGAGGGTGAGAAGAATGGAGAGAGTAGCATGGAAGCATATACACTACCATATGTAAAATAGGTAGCCAATGGAAATTTGCTCTGTGACTCAGGGGACTCAAACTGGGGCTCTGTAACACACAGAGGGGTGGGAAAGGGTGGGAGGTGGGAGGGAGGTTAAGAGGGAGGGGGTATATATATACCTATGGCTGATTCATGTTGATGTATGGCAGAAACCAATATGATATTTTAAAGCAATTATCCTTCAATTAAAAATAAATACATCTAAAAAACTGGGTGTCTGAAGATCATTAAACAATTATAGGAAGGGGAGTAAATTCCTCAACATGTGTGTTAATTTTCATGAGACAAGAAATTCTACTTCTAAGAAAGCTCATTGGGCAAGGGCCACACCTTTATACCCTGGAAAGGATAAATTCACCACTGAAAGCGGAGGGAATTACTCCACTCAAAGTTTCCTAATAGAAGCCTCTTGGCACCATGTACACTTGCATTGTGTCTTATCTCTAATGTAGGTGGTGGTGGTGGTTTAGACACTAAGTCGTGTCCGACTCTTGCGACTCCAGAGACTGTAGCCTGCCAGGCTCCTCTGTCCATGGGATTCTCCAGGCAGGAATACTGGAGTGGGTTGCCATTTCCTTTTCCGGAGGATCTTCCCGACCCAGGGATCAAACCCAGGTCTCCTGCATTACAGGCAGATTCTTTACCAACTTAGCTATAAGGGTCAAGTCAAAATGACCGCAGGTGCTGAGAGATGACACAGCCTGACAGCTTGGAATCTGAGCCTTCACGGAGTCTGGGACAATGACTTCCTCAGGGATGTTGGTAAATACTAACTCACGGATTCAGTCTCCAAGTTTCTGGTGGAGATTCAGTTGCTTACTATTTAGCAGGCATTCTTTAAAAAACAGTGAACTAGTTATTGCTTGAAAAGCAGATTGAAGATATACTAGGTACTATTAAGACGAACTTGAGGAAGGCTACTTTTATGCACACCTTCTGTAAAAGCCATTAGATAATTCTTTGGGTCAAAAGGACAATGCATTAGGATAAATAAGTAGGAAATAAGAGAAGTCCTTGAACAGAAAGTGGAACTCTTGACAGGAACTCCACGTGTGGTAGGATGGATTGGTTCTAAGGTTACATGGGATTGCCAAAGGAAAAGAGATTTGTGGCGGAGGCTGTATGATGGGGAAGGATGGGCAGGCTATTGATGAGAAACTGGCTAAACAATTGAAGCTCCAGAAACTTAAATATAAAACCAAACATAATATTTCCTTAACACATTAGCTTTTTCTCTCTTGGAAGCAAGACATGTTCAATGAACAATTATTAATATTTGTTGGGTGTCTGCTACACACTTATTACTATGTTAGGATTTATGAGAAAAACTAAAGGGTAAGAGATAGAGTCCCAGACCTCAAGGAGTTTATAACTCATTAGGGGAGTCAAGGGTTAGATAGAGTAGGAGACTCTAAGAAGGAATACAATCAAGCAGTGTAATGAAGGGCAAATGCTAAGTTCTGTGGGAAAGGTCCACCAGTAAAGGCCAGGGCTCTTATTAATAGAGACTTTGGGATAATTGCCAAAGGCTTTATAGGAGGGTGCTGTTTGATCTAGGTCTTGAAGGGTTTTATTGCTTTTAAATTTTAGGTGGGAAACCCACTTCAAGCTATTTCCATTTCAGATCAATATTGTTATTTCTCACTCTTTCTTTGCAGATTCTTCTATTATTTCCCCCTTACATGTTGGTATCTTTCAAGTTTTGTATTTGGCCAAAATGCTTTTCTACTCAGAAAACCAAACACTATCAATATAATGAGTTGAAAACTTGAATAAGAACAGGAAATGAATAGGTAACACACAAAAATATGAGTCTAGTATAGGGTACAATGAAGATTATGAAACTTGTGAGAAATGAAGAGCTTATATAATCTTATATAAGCATGCATGCATGCTAAGTCGCTTCAGTCAGGTCCGACACTTTGTGACCCTATGGACTGTAGCCTGCCACGCTCCTCTCTGTCCATGGGCTTCTCCAGGCAAGAATACTGGAGTGGGTTGCCATGCCCTCCTCCAGGGGATTTTCCAGACCCAGGGTTCGAACCCACGTCTCCTATGCATCCTGAATTGGGAGGTGAGTTCTTTACCACTAGTGCCCCAACAGTATTCTTGCCTGGAGAATCCCCATGGACAGAGAAGACTGGCGGGTTATAGTACATGGGGTCGCAAAGAGCCGGACACAACTTAGCGACTAAACCACCACTATATATGTTGTTTTTGTTCAATAAATTACTTCTACTAGTGGGAATTTGGTTTGCCAGTGGGTGGCTATGATCCATCTACTGACTTCTAAAATCTCCTAAACCTGAGCTCTTTTCCTGAGTTTCAGTTTTATTGTTCTGAATATCTTACGGTCACCTGCATGAAGTCCCTGTGCATGGAATATCTTAAACCAAGGATTGACCCTTGTGGACCAAACCCAACCCATACTCCCACCCTGTTCCACTGAAACACAGACACACTCTTTTATGTATTATCTATGGCTGCCTTGATGCTACAGAGACAGAGTTGAACAGTAGTGACAGAGAGCACATGGCCAGCAAAGCCTGAAATATTTACTATCTGACCATTTTTGGAAAAAGTTTCCCAAACTCTACTTTAAACCAACATGCTCCCAAATGAACTCATCCTTTTCTCCCCCAAATCCACCATCCATTTACTCTGGAGTCCCTCTCATTCCTTCCTCCACCTCACCTTCCTCATTTAAGATGCCCCTAGACCTGACATTGCTCAAACTTCTCCCCCCTCAACATTTCTCCCACCACAGCCCTGACCCAGCCCCTCCTAGTCTCATCCATCTTAGATCAGGCATCTGAACACCTGTTATATTTTTATAAAAATAAATCTGGTCATGTTACTTCCTACCTAGAATCCTTCAATGACACCCATTTCCTCCTGAATGCAACACTTCTTCCCAGTAAGACAATGATGCAATACCCTTGCTCACTCACATCCCTTCCTACATATTTAACATCCTGTCTTCCATTCTCTCACTTGTTCTCCTAAGTCTATCTTGCTAATGTCTTAATATTTATCATTGATTTGAATGAATTATCCTCTTCTTCATGCCTCTGAGAGATGTACATACTGTTCTCCTTGTAACTCTTGGTTTCAAATCTAAGAAACTTAATTGTCAAAATTCAACCTAAGCATCACTTCTTTTGTAGCACTGTCCCACCCATGATCTTTCCGCCCTTTGCTCTGCACCCCCAGTCCACCAGAGTTAGGATCCTTCCTTCTGATTCTGTAGTTTATTTTGTATAACTTGCTAGAGAACACCTCAAATTACATTTATTTCTAGTTATATTGTGTTCTCTCCCTCTCTACTTTAGGTGTGAACACTCTGAGGAATCCTATGTTATATATTTATATCCCTAGTAGCTATAATAAAGCTTGCCAAAGAGTAGATGCTCCATGAATGTTCAGTGAATTCCTGAAGCTTATTATAAGTCACCAAGTCTTTAATAAACAAGGTCTAATCCCTTGTTGAAACACAGGACATTTGCTGGAGGACTACCAACTTTTGGGCATAAATTGTAAATACAGGTTTATGACTGTTTAAATGATCGGTTAACTCAGATACAGGGAAGCTGTTTTGAAATGCAAATCATGCCATGTTGTTTTCACCCTTAAAATCTTTCCATGAAAAAAAAACCAAAAACAAAAATCTTCCATGGCTTCCCACTAAGAATAAAGCTCAAAATCTTTGATTCTGGCAGTCCTGTCTCTTACCACCTCTCTCTTGATTCACTGCATTCTGGGAACACTGACCTTTCTTCTCCAGTTCTTCAAATGCATCACCCTTTTCTGCCTTGGGGTTTTGCACATGCTTTCCGTCTCCTAGAAAGACTCTCTTGCTCTTCCCCTGACGCAATCCTGTTCACTCTGCCTTTCATAGTCCTGAAGTCACATCCTCTGAGGGGCTTCTCTGATCCAGTTTCTGTTCATAATGCCTAGTCGTTCCCATTAAAGTATTACTATTTATAATAGTGTGCCTGTTTCTTGGATGGTGTGCTTAACATCTGTCACCATTCCATGTAGATGAAAAGCTCAAAAGTCAGAAGTCATATTCGTTTTATTCACTACTGGTATTGCCTGGCACAAATGGGGTGCCCCATAAGGGTTTTCTAAATAAACAATAATTGAAAAGGGGAATATTCTGGTTATTTCTGAATAGAGAGGTGATTATATCTGTCAGCAGTATGTAGGATAGACTGGAGTGAGGAGTCACAGGAGTAGGGAGAAGCATTAGGAAGCCCTTGTGTCTATGTGAGACAATGCATTTCTGAACAACTGTTATGAAATAGGGATGGGAAGGAAGAGGCAAAATTACCACTGTTTTCAGATTCCATTCTACCAGAAAAACTCAGAGAAAAACCTCTAAGAATGAGTAAGTAAGGTAAAGAGGTTGGCCACTTTCAAAAATATGTGTGCTAAAATCATAGCTTTCTTACACACCAATAACAACTAGCCTTAAAAGATGTAATGGAAAATAGCAAGCAAAATTTTTTTAATTACCAATAAACTAAATAGGAAATATAGGAATGACTTATTGTGAAATTACATAGAAAACGTCAATAAATCTTCAAATTAACAAATTCTTTAATGAGAAACCTCAACCTTATTAAAGGTGAATTACACCTATAACTATAAATGTAAGGCAACAACAACAATAACAACAATTCTTTTCAAAGTACTTACGGGAGTTTTATAAAATTTGATAAAGATGACTTTGAAGTTCATCAGAATGAATAAATGAGAATAGCAAAAACACTATTAACAACAATTTTAAGCTATAATAATTAAAACAGTATGGGATGCGAGAATAGCCAAAGAAACTAATGAACCAAGTGGAAAATCCAAAAATATACCTAGGTACTTATAAAAGTTGTTAAGGTGAGAACCAAGATATTTTAAATCATTGAGACAAGAATAAATTATTCAGTAAATGATTCTGATACACTGTAAAAGCAGTGGGAAAATTGAAACCTTTACCTATACCAAAAATCATTTTTAAAAATATTTATATAATACAGTATACCACATATGCTATATATTATATGTATTTATTAAGCCATTAAGATATTATGAGAAAACATCCATGTAATCTTTTGGGGGAAAGTACTTTTCATAACAACATCAAAGACAGAAATTTTACAGGAAAAGACTATATTTAACTACATAAGCATTAAAAATTTCTTTGTTAAGAAGACAATGTTAAGGTTAACATTTTAAAAGGCTGAGTTTCTCAAAAATGGATAATAGGAAGAGGCAGCTAATATATACACACATACAAGAAAAGAAATACAGATGCCTTACAGTATAGGACAAAGTTTAATTTCCCTAGTCATTAAAGAAATGCAAATGATATCAATAACAAGGTGTAATTTTCACCCAGCTACCTGACAAAATTAACATTAATGATAAATTACCATCCATTAATATCCATACTACTGGGGGTGATGTAAACTGCCAAAACTTCCTTAGAACATGTTGAAAGTCTTTTAAAAACATATGTAGAAAGCATAAGCTTTTTGAATCATAAATTCCCATTTCTAGAACACTTTTCTCTCCAAATTAAAACTATACTCAGAAAAAGAGATCAGATTTGTGGTTACCGGAAGCGAGCGGTGAGGGAAGGGAGAACTGGATGAGGGCAGTCAAAAGATACAAACTTCCAGTTATAAGATAAGTAAGTCCTAGGGCTTCCCTGGTGGTTCAGATGGTAAAGAATCTGCCAGCAATGCAGAAGACCTGGGTTTGATCCCTTGCTTGGGAAGATTCCCTGGAGAAGAGAATGGCTACCCACTGCAGTATTCTTGCCTGGAGAATCCCATAGACAGAAGACCCTGTCGGGCTACAGTCCATGGGGTTTCAAAGAGTCTGACATGACTGAGCGACTGAGCATGCTATATATGAAAGTTGTTAAGAAAGTAAATCCTAAGATTTCTCATTGCAAGGAAAATTTTTTTTCTATGTCTTTAATTTTGTATCTACATGAAAACACGGATGTTCACTAAATTTATTGTGATAATCACTTCATTATGCTGTACACCTTAAACTTGGTGCTATATGTCAATTATATCTCAATAAAACTAGAAAACATTTTAAACTATATTCAAAGACTTCATAAATAAGTTACACCATTTATATTCACATTGTTGGCAGGTGTGGATACAACTAGGATTGTATCAGCATTAGATGGTGTGACAACTGGTTCCGCCAACTACTGCCTGTCTGTCTGCATTCCCACCATCCCCCCAGCAAAAAAGGCTACACGTATAGCCACACTTTCCCACAGTCATTTTCTTCCACATACTCATGCATAAATTCTCTCTTTCTTCCCCCTTGCAGTTTCAGCTTGTCTCTAACAAGCACACACTAGATTTTCTTCTTCTAATATTCCTTTGCTTTCCTACCTCCTCCTAGACTAAACCATCAACTGTCTTTTCAAAAAAGCTATGCACACAAGTATTTGAATGCAAATGTTTATAGAAGCTTTATTCATAAATTCCTCCAAATGGAAACAACCCACATGTTCACAAATGGGTAAATGAGTACTACAAATACATCAGTGTATGTGTGCCCATAACATGGAGTTGTATGTGTGAATATGAGAGAATTAGTATGTGGAGCAACATGGACAAATCTGGAAAGTATCATGCTGAATGAAAGAAGTCAGATTCAAAGGGTTGAATACTGTATGATTCTGTCAATATGATGTTGCAAAAAGGCAAAAATAAGGAACTGCAAAACAGGTTAGCTGGTTCTGGGGCTGGGGAGAGGGGATTGACTACACAGGAACATAAAGAAAATTTGAAGGCTGATTTAAATACTCTATATCTCTATCAGTACATGACTATATGTACATGTTTTTCAAAACTCAGTAACCTATATATCAAGAAAGGATGCATTTTACTGTATGGCAATTAACCTGAATAAACTGAAAACTTCTGACAGATTGGTTTTCATTTTTCTACAAACACACACACCCCACAATACATACACACAAACATACACTCACAGAAAGCAAGAGAAGACCCAGGGGAGAAGAAAAGAGACTACTAAAATGGAAAAGGAAGGGAAATTTTTTTGTTCAGATTCTTTTGTAAAGCAATATAGCTCCTAGTTGACCATAAGAGAAATATGGAGCTTAACTGCCTAAAATTGTCAGCTATGTGTCAAGAACATATTAGCAGAATAAAAGCTCTCTCATAAAATTTGAGAGGGTCCCTGAAATAAGAGTAAACAAAATATATTTAAAATAAAAATCATATCATTATATAATAAAACAAAACATTGATGCCTCTCTCCACTTAGGACAACCCTATTCGGAACTCCTTCCAGACCAGAAGGCTTGTGCTTTGCTGTGTAGCTGTCTTAAGATAAAATCTGGTATACTCAGACCTCCCTCCTTGCCAGTCATAACCCGAAAGCCAAGGAGTCAGCAGTGGGTAACTGTTTCCAGCACCACCATCTTCAGAGACACAGCCATTATCCAGTTCAGGTCATGGTCAATGAAATAGAGGGAGTGACCTGTGTTTTTGCCATCTAGTGAATGTGAGTAAAATTAATACACAGGATTACATTGGAAATCCACATTTGGCATGAGATTTATTTTCCAATCAGAATGGGGAGCCCACTTGCAAAATATTTGGGCCAGGTAGTATGTGTGAGTCCAAAGACAGCATGGAAAATCCTGGTCTTGAGGCGAATAATGGTAATGTAGCTCACAGAAGGAGGCTGGCTAAATTATGGGAAAAGTGACTTCTGGAAGGCCAAGTCTAACTGTGTAAAATCCATCCCTGCTCAATCCCATCTTCCCCTGCCCCCACTCTGGGAAACCCCAAGCCTATCTTTTGAACACTCACATTAGTGTTCTGGCTTCTTGCCTGAGAACTTGAAAATGAAAGGATAAAAAGTGAGCTTGATGTTCTCTGCTAGGCATAAGTAAGTCCCTTTTCTTCTTCAACACAGGCCCAGATCTCCACTGGGGATTAAAGAGTAAGAATCCAGTATTTTTAATAGAATGATTTGAGGGCAGCATCATATGGATTTAGTGGGAGCCAAAGGATAGGGCCCCCCCTCAGTCCCTGGGGTCTGTTTCCCAGACTTTGGCCATGCTGTTTTCACATATGGGAAAATCAGGTGGAGTTTTCTTTCCAGTCTTAACATCCTCTGGTTAAACCATATGCTTGCATTTCTCAGCCACTTCTGTTCAAATATGTTTTCCTAATGAGGCATTATATTCCTATAAAATCAAGCTGTTTTCCTTCCAAAAGAATATTTTGTTTAAAAAAACCCCCAAAACTCTATTAGTGTGTGGACAATAATATTACATTATTTTAAAAAATAGTCTGTGATGATACTGCCAAATACTGGCAATAATAAATTGCCAACTACAATTGTATCGCCAACTACAATTTATTTGTGTTCCCCACACATATCTTTGGAACATGTTTTCCCACAGAATTTACTACATGTGCTAGGTTTCCAGGCTAGCCCTTACAATTGTACCTAATTAAATGAAAAAAAAAAGTTTGTAATGGTACTGTTGTAATAGTCAAAGAAAAATAAAACCCAAAGCTTTAGAAATTATTAAGATAAAATGACAGTGCAAGAGAACAAAGCCCAAAAAGATTACAGAAAAAACCCCAATAATTAAACACATGAAAACAAACAAAAATCATAGTTACAGAGAACAGATTGATGGCTATCAGAGGGGAGGGGGTTGGGCAAAATGGGTGAAGGGGATTAAGAAATACAAACTTTCAGTTATAAAATAAGTAAGTCCCAGAGATGTAATGTATAGCCATGGGTAATACAGTGAATAATACTGTATTAACTTTGTAAGGTGACAGATGGCAGCTAAGTTTGTTGCGGTGACCACTTCACAATGTATACACATTGAATCACTATGCTCTATACCTGAAACTAAACTATTGATTGTCAATTATACGTCTGTTAAAACATAACAAAAAATCAAAAAATCATTTATCTCAAATATGGGTAAGTCAAGAAAAAGTGAGTAAACTGGAGAAAAGCTTTTGCCTTGAATTATAGGAAGATTTTGAGGGGGATTTCCAGGCACTTTGAGGGGTTGAAAATTTTACATTTTTTAAATTAGATTACATTCCTATCAAGATGAGCAGATTTTTTTCTTTTCCTTGGTGTTGCAATTTGCTAATATTAGGCTTCATTTGGGGGTGTGAAGTTGATAGGAAGAAAAAAACTGAAGAGCAGTGCTTTTCCTGAGGCAACAGAAGACAGTGGATGCTTTGCAGTCTCCTTTCACTATGGGAGAAACAATGTCCCTTTCCACCCTCCCTACACATTTCCCCCTGGTGGCCCATTTTTCATCTATGGAGAGATCTTCACATATATCTCATGACTCCCATCAAGTTGTCCCATAGATTAAATAAGTGATATTTGTCCAACATGTACAATCACTTCCCTAAGATTTCCTTCCCAATCCCACTCACCTCCAGAAAACAAAAAGAAAAGAAGCCCTCCTTTTAATAAGAGCATCCCTCCCACCTCCCTAGTCACCTGGGCCAAGAGTACTAAGGGTTCTTCACCCCGGAGCCCATGTGTGACCAGCCCTCACATCCTCTCAAATGTCCCTACCCACTGCTTCTTGGTTTTGTTCCCTCTGTCCCACTCCCAGCACTGCAGCAAGAATTCAGTTATTACAATAACTGCTCTGCCCGCCAGCCGACTTCCTGTTGCAGTCCATTTTCCAGACAGCCAACGAAGTGACCATTGCTCTGTTCAGAAATCCTTCAGGGCTGCTCAAAGGGCAATTGCATGCCTCAGAATAAGGGCAGGGGTGGAAGGAGGTGCTTGCAAGAGAGTGCTGGATAAAATGCAAGCTCCTGGGCCCTGCCATGGGACCAGCAATCTGAATCTTTGAAGGAAGGAAATCTGATAAGACCTTGAAATTTGCATTATAAGGAAGTTGAGGTGGATAAAGAAAATGTGGTACATATATACAATGAAGTATTACTCAGTCATAAAAAGAAATGAAATCGTGCCATTTGTAGAGATGCGGATGGACCTAGAGTTATACAGAGTGAAAGTGAAGTGAAGTCGCTCAGTCGTGTCTGACTCTTTGCGACCCCGTGGACTGTAGCCCACCAGGCTCCTCCCTCCATGGGATTCTCCAGGCAAGAATGCTGGAGTGGGTTGCCATTTCCTTCTCCAATACAGAGTGAAGTACATCAAAAAGAGAAAAACAGATATATTAATGCATATATATAGAATCTAGAAAAATGGTATAGATAATCTTATTTGTAAAGCAGAAATAGAGCCATAGACGTAGAGAACAAAGTGTGTGGCTAACAAGGGAAGAGTGAGGGGTGAGATGAATTGGGAGGTTGGGATATACACTAATAATATTACATATAAAATAGGTAACTAATGTGACCCTACTATATAGCACAGGGAACTTAGTGCTCTGTGGTGACCTAAAAGAGAAGGAAATCTAAAAATGAGGGGATATGTGTATACTTACAGCCAATTGACTTTGTTGTGCAGTAGAAACTAACAACGCTGTAAAGCAGCTATACACAGATAAAAACTAATTAAAAAAGAAGTAAGTTGGGGTAATTTTTCCAGTGCACTTAGGCTTGAAAATCGCGGATTTAGGAGAAGACATCCATGCCTTGGAACAGAGGGAAAGGTCATCTGTGCTCTTCAGTTGGTCCGCTTGGAAGCCTCATCTCATCTCAGGCCCTCCTCTCTCTCCTCCACAGAGCGCCATCACCCAGGCTCCTTTGCAAGCATCTCTGTCCTGCCTGGAATGTCCCCTCTAGCCCCCATTTCCTTGTGAGCATGATTCACCTTTCAATTTCCAGCAGGAGCTGGGAAACTGAAGTAGAAGAAAAGTAATAATTTGTCCCAAGGTTTCTGAGGGTGCTCATGGGAATTCTTAGGGTACATTTCAGTAGCCATTTTCTATGTCTCCTTTGGTTACCATTAAAGGTATCCCCAGAAATCCTCCCCCAATCCTCATTTAAGAATGAGGATGTCCATTAAAAATAGGACATAAAAATAAGCTCATGCTTGCCCCAAATGACACTTATACCAGGCCCATGTCTGAGCCACACAGAAACAGGCTTTTTTTTTTTTTTAAATGGCTGTGTAAAATGAAAGACTCTCAAAAAGCGAGAATAATCATTATTATTTGTTCTAAAATCCAAATGTATATTTTCCATCCTTTTTATTTACAATATAAAGTGCTTTTCTCAGTAAATCAACAAATATGAGTATTCATGTCACCAAGTGCTGATGATTAAAAATAATTACTTTAATGGTAGCTGGCCCGATGCCAAACACGATCAGGTTTTGCATTTCAAGCATGATCATGGATAATTTACATCTCCTTTTGCACCAATACCCCACTATTCTTAATGGATTCTATTTTAGTTTTTATGAATTAGTAGAAATTTAGTGCCTAATATTATAGTCCACCATTTGCTTTTAGAATCCACAGAACTACCTTTTTTTTTTTTTAAGTAGGATGGTTCATCATGACATAATTCTTTAAGTTACTTATTTAAATGTTTAGGTTTCTGCTTTTGTGAATTCTGAATGGAGGCACAGGAATGGGGTAAAATAGGAGGGGAAAAAACAGAACAAGGTCTCATGCCTCCTGGGGCCTCTTCCTTACTCAGGAGAGTCTTTGCGGCTATGTTTGGCAGGCAGTCTCCTTCACAAACAAAGCATAGGACCCCTCCAAAAGGCCTGTCCCAGCCTGAGGGCCTGGAGCCTTAACCACACAGGAGGCTGCCTCTCAGTGTGACAGAAGATGGGGCTGTCTTGCTCCCTTTCTTTTTCTTGCTCGTTTGAGCTTTCATAAGTAATGAAAATATGTCACAAGAGGGTTACAAAGAACCGTAGCAAGTTTTTAAATGTTGGTATGTGTGCTCAGTTTCTGTCATGGCTGACTCTTTGTGACCTATTGGACTGTGACCTGCCAGGCTCCTCCATCCATGGGATTTCCCAGGCAAGAATACTGGAGTGGGTTGCCATGCCCTTCTCCAGGGGATTTCCCGACCCAGGGATCAAACCTGTAGCTCCTGCACTGGCAGGCGGATTCTTTACCACTGCACCACCTGAGAAGCCTGTTTTAAATGTTTACATTGAACAAATTAACACTTTCACCAAAATGTAATGTAATTGTATTATTCAGAAGATGATTACAGGATTTAGTAACAAGAACTGTATTGATATGTGGTATCCTAAAGGCAGTGTGGCCCAGTAATAGGAATACAGTTTAAATCTGTATAATGCTTTTCAATCCTGTCTATTTATCTCTGTGACACTAATAGGAATACAGTTTAAATCTGTATAATGCTTTTCAATCCTATCTATTTATCTCTGTGACACTATATGGACAAATGACAGCATCAAGTCATTTGAATTTAATGTCAAAAGTAAAGATTTGATGTCCCAAGTGATTGCAAGTTCTGTCAAATGGCCCTTTGGTTTCCCTGCTAGATAGATTTGTAAATGTGTGTCAAGCAAATGCACTTTAAAATGTATTCACTGCAGGTAAGATCAGGGGAGAGAGAGATGCATGCCCCAGAATTTGGTTCAAAAGATGTGGATGTAGTAAGCAGAGAAGACTCAGAAATATTGCCAGGTCAAGAGGAGGCTCTATTGGTGCCGGGGAGAGGGAGCAGAAGGGTTAAATGAGCAAAGATCCTCCAGGTATAAGCCTAGGGCAACCTATCCTAAACATTGAGCGTAACTTAAGTTGTGCTAGCCAATGGCAAGTGGGGAGAAGACAGGGCTTTATTTGCTCATTCTGATTTATGTGTTACCTGAATCAGTGTCTTTTGACAGTGGGGAAATGAACAGTAGGTTGGATAGTGACTTCGTTTGTAATATCTCCTTTGACTATCCTTAGGAAGACTCATGATGATGCTAAAGGAAAGAACATTGGTACCATTTTGCAGGACGACTTGATTCCAATTCAAACTGTTCAGTTCAGTTCAGTCACTCAGTTGTGTCTGACTCTTTGTGACCCCAAGGACTGCAGCATGCCAGGCTTCCCTGTCCATCACCAACTCCCAGAGTCTACTCAAACTCATGTCCATTGAGTCGGTGTTGCCATCCAAACATCTCATCCTCTGTTGTCTGCTTTTCCTCCTGCTTTCAATCTTGCCCAGAATCAGGGTCTTTTCAAATGAATCAGTTCTTCGCATCAGGTGGCCAAAGTATTAGAGTTTCAGCTTCAACATCAGTCCTTCCAATGAATATTCAAGATTGATCTCCTTTAGAATGGACTGGTGGGATATCCTTGCTGTCCAAGGGACTGTCAAGAATCTACTTCAATACAACAGTTTAAAAGCATCAGCTCTTTGGTGCTCAGCTTTCTTTATAGTCCAACTCTCACATCCATACATGACTACTGGAAAAACCATAGCGTTGACTAGATGGACCTTTGGTGGCAAAGTAATGTCTCTGCTTTTTAACACAGGGTCTAGATTGGTCATAACTTTTCTTCCAAGGAGTAAGTGTCTTTTAATTTCATGACTGCATTCACCATCTGCAGTGATTTTGGAGCCCCCCAAAATGAAGTCTCTCACTCTATTGTTTTCCCATTTATTTGCATCAAGTGATGGGACAGGATGCCATGATTTTTGTTTTCTGAATGCTGAGTTTTAGGCCAACTTTTTCACTCTCCTCTTTCACTTTCATCAAGAGGCTCTTTAGTTCTTCTTCACTTTCTGCCATAAGGGTGGTGTCTTCTGCATATCTGAGGTGATTGATATTTCTCCCAGCAATATTGATCCCACCTTGTGCTTCATCCAGCCCACGATGTACTCTGTATATAAGTTAAATAAGCAGGGTAACAAAATACAGCCTTGATGTACTCCTTTCCAGATTTGGAACCAGTCTGTTGTTCCATGTCCAACTCTAACCGTTGCTTCTTGACCTGCATACAGATTTCCCAGGAGGCAGGTCAGGTGGTCTGGTATTCCCATCTCTTGAGGAATTTTCCATAATTTGTGGTGATCCACACAGTTAAAGGCTTTGGCCTAGTCAATAAAGCAGAAGTAGATGTTTTTCTGGAACTCTCTTGCTTTTTTGATGATCCAGAGGGTGTTGGCAATTTGATCTCTGGTTCCTCTGCTTTTCTAAATCCAGCTTTAACATCTGGAAGTTCACAGTTCATGTATTGCTGAAGCCTGGCTTGGAGAATTTTGAGCATTACTTTGCTAGTGTGTGAGATGAGCGCAATTGTGTGGTAGTTTGAGCATTCTTTGGCATTGCCTTTCTTTGGGATTGGAATGAAAACTGACCTTTTCCAGTCCTGTGGCCACTGCTGAGTTTTCCAAATTTGCTGGCATATTTCACAGCATCATCTTTTAGCATTTGAAATAGCTCAACTGGAATTCCATCACCTCTACTAGTTTTGTTCATAGTGATGTTTCCTAAGGCCTACTTGACTTTGCATTCCAGGATGTCTGGCTCTAGGTGAGTGATCACACCATCGTGATTATCTGGGACACGAGGATCTTTTCTGTACAGTTCTTCAGTGTGTTCTTGCAATGTCTTCTTAATACCTTCTGCTTCTGTTAAGTCCAACCATTTCTGTCCTTTATTGTGCACATCTTTGTGTGAAATGTTCCTTTGGTATCTCTAATTTTCTTGAAGAGATCTCTAGTCTTTCCCGTTCTATTGTTTTCCTGTTTCTTTGCACTGATCACTGAGGAAGGCTTTCTTAGCTTTCCTTGCTATTGAACTCAGGATTCAAATGAATATATCTTTCCTTTTCTCCTTTGCCTTTCACTTCTCTCCTTTTCACAGCTATTTGTAAGGCCTCTTCAGACAACCATTTTGCCTTTTTGCATTTCTTTTTCTTGGGGATGGTCTTGTTCACTGCCTCCTGTACAATGTCACGGACCTCTGTCCATAGTTCTTTAGGCACTCTATCAGATCTAATTCCCTGAATCTATTTGTCACTTCCAATGTATAATCATAAGCGATTGGATTTAGGTCATACCTAAATAGTTTAGTGGTTTTCCCTACTTTCTTCAATTTGAGTCTGAATTTGGCAATAAGGAGTGCATGATCTGAGCCACAGTCAGTTCCCGGTCTTGCATTTGCTGACTGTATAGAGCTTCTCCATCTTTGGCTGCAAAGAATATAATCAATCTGATATTGGTATTGACCATCTGGTGATGTCCACGTATACAGTCTTTTCTTGTGTTGTTGGAAGAGGGCGTTTGCTATGACCAGCGTGTTCTCTAGGCAAAACTCTTATTAGTCTGTGCCTAATAGACTGTTAATGTGCAAATCTGCCTGTTACTCCAGGTATTTCTTGACTTCCTACTTTTGCATTCCAGTCCCCTATAATGAAAAGGACATCTTTTTTGGGTGTTAATTCTAGAAGGTCTTGTAGGTCTTCATAGAACCGTTCAACTCCAGCTTCTTCAGCATTACTGGTCATGGCATAAACTTGGATTACTGTGATATTGAATGGTTTGCCTTGGAAACGAACAGAGATCATTCTGTCATTTTTGAGATTGCATCCAAGTACTGCATTCAAACTGTGGGACTGGACATATATTTTATAACAGTAGGAAGAAATGACTGAAGATGTTCCATTTGCTTTGGGAAGATAAACCAATGCATGCCAGTTTACTAAGTTGGACAAAAGGGGAAGAAGACTTTTACCACAGTAATTACCTAAAAAAGGGCTTCCCAGTTGGCTCAGTGGGTAAAGAACTTGTTGCAATAAGGGAGACACAGAAGACGTGGGTTTGATCCCTGGGTTGGGAAGATCCTCTGGAGGAGAGCCTGGCAACCCACTCCAGTATTTTTGCCTGGAGAACCCCACGGACAGAGGAGCCTGGTGGGCTGTAGTCCATAGTGTCGCAAAAAGTCAGCCATGCCTGAAGCAGCTGAGCACACACTCCAAAACAGAAAAAGTTACCCTGTCTCTGAGGATCAGTGGGTTCTCCCACTTTGCGTGGCCTACAATGAATCTCTTGGTATGAAAATGGCCTTGGACAGTGACACTCCTTGTCCCCCAGCCTAGCCAAGTTGCAGGGCTGGCGACCTCTCTGCAGTTGGACAGTCAAATATGTAGGAAAGGGCCTTTCCATTCATGCCAGTCAAGGAGAGATAGGTGTAGAGACCGAAGCCAAAGCCAGCCACCTGTACCTTCTACCAAGACATCTGTGCCATCTATATAAACCTCTCCACGCATGCTCTGTCGTGTCCCTCTCTGTGCGACCCCATGGACTGTAGCCCTCCAGGCTCCTCTGTCCATGGGATTCTCCAGGCAAGAATACTGGAGTGGGTTGCCACTTCCTTCTTCAGGGGATCTTCCTGACCCAGGGATAAAACCCTCGTCTCCAGCACTGCAGGAGGATTCTTTACCCTTGAGCCACCTGGGAAGCCCACAAAAACTTCTCTGGTCTCTAGAAAACCAAGAACACACATACACACACACACACACACACACAGAAAAGAAAAGAAAGAGAGATATGTGTGGGGGGGAAGAGAGAGAGGCTACAATTATAGTATTATCTAGTCGAGTATCTTGTGGATTCTCAAATTACCTCAGATCAAGACAGCAGGATGCATAGCTCACCTGTAAGAATGTTCTAAGAAATATATCTTATGCAATAATAGCACTTAGTTTTTACTTATTTACATTTCACTCAATAAACATTTATTTACCCTCTACAATGCAATGGGCATCATGCTAGGAGTTAGAGATACAACTGATCCATAAAACAATCTTTACTCTCAAAGAGATGGCAATAGTGGGGAAACAATTCAGATGTGAAAACAGACCAAAACAGGACAAGATGGAAGCTGTTACATGCCCAGTTCTGTGTAGGGCAGGAAGGGGAGGAAGGGGAGGGCTAAGGGAGTGAGGGTGGGGCTGGGCCGGGAGGGAGTGATCCAGCAGAGGCAATACTCACGACCTTTGTCTAGGAAGATCTCACAGTCCTTTTGAGAGGACTTAATTCACTGATGAGTGCAGAAGCATTAGCTAAGTACATCCTGTGCCCGTAAAGTGAAACAGCAACTGTGACGGTTCAGGCAGTGAGCACAATGGGCCACGCTGAGAAGAAAGACTCAGCCCGAACCACTGCCTCCCTCTCAGCAAAGAGCCCTGCACTTTTTCTTCACGATAATAACAGGAGTTGAGATAAACTGAGTGGCCTAGCACTTTAAATTTATTATCCCATTTAATCCCTACAATCAAAACTGAAGGTAGCACAAAGATTACAGCCATTTTAGGAAAGGCTACTTTATTTTTCGGGGCTCCAAAATCACTGCAGATGGTGATTGCAGCCATGAAATTAAAAGATGCTTACTCCTTGGAAGGAAAGTTATGACCAACCTAGACACCATATTAAAAAGCAGAGACATTACTTTGCCAACAAATGTCCATCTTAGCAAGGCTATGGTTTTTCCAGTGGTCATGTATGGATGTGAGAGTTGGACTGTGAAGAAAGCTGAGCATTGAAGAATTGATGCTTTTGAACTGTGGTGTTGGAGAAGACTCTTGAGAATCCCTTGGACTGCAAGGAGATCCAACCAGTCCATCCTAAAGGAGATCAGTCCTGGGTGTTCATTGGAAGGACTGATGCTGAAGCTGAAACTCCAATACTTTCGCCACCTCATGCGAAGAGTTGACTAATTGGAAAAGACCCTGATGCTGGGAGGGATTGAGGGCAGGAGGAGAAGGGGACAACAGAGGATGAGATGGCTGGATGGCATCATGGACTCGATGGGCATGAGCTTAAGTAAATTCCGGGAGTTGCTGATGGACAGGGAGGCCTGGCGTGCTGCGATTCATGGAGTGGCAAAGAGTCGGACACGACTGAGCGACTGAACTGAACTGAACTGAGTGAGGTTTGCAGATGTGTTAACAGCTGGAAGTCATGGTGCTGGGATTAGAACAGGGACAAACAGACATCACAACCCACAAGCACCTTTTCTCTAGTCCCATGTGATCTAAGCCCACATCCCTGGTGGTTTTTCAGCTATTCCCTATAGTTGTGAAATAGCACCTGGCTCGGTGGCTCAGGGGTGTGCACACAGAGAGCGACCATCCCTCCTGTGCATGTGTGAGGGTGGATCAGCGGAGGTTCCTGAGCTTGCTGCTGCTGCCTCCTTCTGAAGGAAGAAGTGACTTTGGGTGATCTGATAGTGCATGGACAATAATTCTACTCTGTAGCTTCCTCCCTTGCTGTGTGTGTGTGTGTCTGGCACACCACGGGACTTGCTCTTGGAGCCAAGAGCTGCTGCTGACTATACACACCCCTCCCACTTCACCATTGGGCTCAGAAAGCCCGATCATCTGTGGTCCCCAAGCTCTGCCTCCTCAGAGCACCTTTCCCCAGCTCACCAGGATTAACCTCCACATTCCCTAAAATCTCCCTCTCCTCTGCCTTTTTGTCTGGTTGCATCAAAGCTGGCGGAGTACTGCTGACCCAAAGGTCAGCTTTCAGGTTACCTGGGTAATGAGAGGAAAAGGGGTACGTCGAGGCTGTATATTGTCACCCTGCTTATTTAACTTATATGCAGAGTGCATCATGAGAAATGCTGGGCTGGAGGAAGCACAAGCTGGAATCAAGATTTCCGGGAGAAATATCAATAACCTCAGATATGCAGATGATGCCACCCTTATGGCAGAAAGTGAAGAACTAAAGAGCCTCTTGATGAAAGTGAAAGAGGAGAGTGAAAAAGTTGGCTTAAAGCTCAACATTCAGAAAACTAAGATCATGGCATCCGGTCTCATCACTTCATGGCAAATAGATGGAGAAACAGTGGAAAGAGTGGCAGACTTTGTTTTTCTGGGCTCCAAAATCACTGCGGATGGTGATTGCAGCCATGAAATTAAAAGACACTTGCTCCTTGCAAGCAAAGTTATGACCAACCTAGACAGCATATTAAAAAGCAGAGCCATTACTTTGCCAACAAAGGTCCCTCTAGTTAAAGCTCTGGTTTTTCTAGTAGTCATGTGTGGATGTGAGTGTTGGACTATGAAGAAAGCTGAGTACCGAAGAACAGATGCTTTTGAACTATGGTGTTGCAGAAGACTCTTGAGAGTCCCTTGGACTGCAAGGAGATCCAACCAGTCCACCCCAAAGGAGATCAGTCCTAGGTGTTCATTGAAAGGACTGATATTGAAGCTGAAACTCCAATATTTTGGCCACCTGATGCAGAGAGCTGACTCATTGGAAAATACCCTGATGCTGGGAAAGATTGAGGGCAGGAGGAGAAGGGGACCACAGAGGATGAGATGGTTGGATGGCATCACCAACACAATGGACATGGGTTTGGGTGAACTCTGGGAGTTGGTGTTGGACAGGGAGGCCTGGCATGCTGCGGTTCATGGGGTTGCAGAGTCGGACACGACTGAGCGACTGAACTGAACTGAAAGAAAGGAAACCACAAACTGACTTGGTAAGCAAGTGTGAATACATAGTGGCAGATAGGAGCAAGGTTGTGAGCACCCTGAAACCTACCATGACTGAATGTAGGTCAGTGTCAATAACCTTGGGCATAAAATGGTTAACTTTTTTTTTTTTTTTAAATGGTTAACTTTTATGATGTGTGAGGCATCCAATTAAAGTGGGTGGTTCAACATGCTTTATTGTGGTTCCAGCCAACTTTTGATTGAGAAAAAGACACAGAGATTGGAGTAGCAACTGAACCTCATTCCTCCTCAGTGTAAAAGAAATCCTTGAGATCACTTAGACTTCCTAGGAGTGCTGATTTTGCCAGAAATTCAATGTCCCTTTGGGTACTTTGCAACGGGGAGAAGCTTGTGGTCTGAACAGTCAAGTATAACAAATACATGGTTCATTGGAAGAGAATTGATCATGCTTCATTTTTAATAGTCTAACTTATCAGTAACTACAATTATTAATCTATTAACTTATTAGTAATTACAATTATTAATCTATTTTAAAGTATATTCAGATTCAAAAATGTAGTTAAGTTTTGGGCTTGCACCACGGGGCACCTTCCAGGACTGCTGCTGCCGGTGCCCCCATCCCCAAAGCAAGCCAAACCAGTGTCCCACATCTCCATGGGAGACTCTCCAACACCAGCAGGCAGTTCATCAAGTAGGACTTTCCTGTCCAGTACAGCCCTGCAATGGCCACCACCACCACAGGCTGAGATATCTGGTCAAGAATCTTCAGCACTTTTGCATTTACTGTCAACTTATTGTTCTGGTTTCTCACCAGACAGATGGAGTCCATTATGGTGGATCCAGATGCCATGGGAAGCTGTAACCCAGTGGAACAACTCAGCAGAACAGAAGATCTGGACGTCATCTCTCGTGGTGCACATCAGCCTTCTGCTTGTGGAGCTCCTATATCAATTCTCTATGATTTGTATGTTTCTAAAAGTGGATTGGGAGCAGAGGTGGGAGAGTAAAATGACCTTTTACTGCTGTGTTACATGAAAATTAATAAAGTGAAGCAATTCATACGGCATTAGCAGGCTAGAAAGAAGAGCTCTCATGCAGTACAACTGGGGGTCCATTACAAGAATTGCCAATTACAGACCCCAAGGAAAAAATTTTCAACAAGGGAGTCACCAGTGACAGTCCCAACAGGAAAAGGTGTACATTGCATCTCTTAGAAGAACTGACTACCCCAACAACTCAGTTAATGAGAAAGAGTCATCACCCTGATCCCTTACTTTTCTCCAATGGACTTGCTTTCAAAATAATCTTTCCCAACTCCTTTCTTTTCTCTGTAAAATAATGTTCTTTCTTTGTTGGTCTTGCTCATGGATTTTTCTATAGCTTGCTTCTCCCAAATTAGAATTCCTCTGCTATTCCTGAGTAAACTCCTTTTTACTTGAAAAAAAAAAAAAAGATATAGTTAAGTTCTACTAATTGGTAATGTATTTGCCAATTGTTTATTCATTGTTTGATAATATTGATGTTTTATATAAGCCAGTATGGAGCATGTCTTTCAACCCATCATTCATATCCAAACAAATTCAAAACCTTTTCCATAGGTATTTCTCTTAAACTCCAATTGATGGCAATAGCTTCTTACAGGTTCAGACACTAGTTCCTGATCCTGGTAGTATAAAAGGAATCCAAAGCCTGTATATTGTATTGCTCAGAATCATACTGAGTTTAGTATTGGCTGTTGCCTTGCTTCTCTGACTTGGCTACTTCCCCTTGCTCCTGTCCCCAGGTACATCCTGTTTGTGTGAAAGTTCCTGACAAGGGTCATCAGCTAACGTCTGGCTCTGGTTGTTAATTTGGTGTCTAGGCCCCTAAACCTACCCTGCAGAGAAGTAACTGACTGTTTGAGGGACTCTTGCAGTGATTATCTGGATACTTACCTCCTTGATGAATTATACTCTTTTCCAATTTCCCTCATGCCCATCTGAAAATTCCAGTTTTCTGGATATCCACACTGGGTGTGACAGAGATAGAAAATATATCAAGTGATGTGATGTTACTGATTCCCCACCTGCCCACCTCTCATCTTTGCCCTTGGAAAATCTAACTTAATTATACTGATGAATTTACATTACATGTTCCTGAAGTAATCATCATTTTTACAGCTTTCTTTGGGAAGTTTCTTTACCCTGCTTTAATTTTCTTGATAACATTTACAACTACCTGACACTAAACTTTATATTTATTATCTATTCCTACCATGAGATATAAGTTTCATGAGAGCAGGATTACAACTTTGGTGCTTAGAACAGTGCTGGCATGTAGCTTTCAGGCAATATTTATAAATTTTTTCAATAAACATTGGGTGGATAAATTAGCCATATGCAAGGAGAGTTTGTAACACCGAGGAGACAGTATTGCTGATTATCAATATAATGTGCCTTCTACAGGAACCTTTAGGACTAAGATGTCTAGGATGTTTTGCTATGATATTAGGAGGTGGATGAGACATTGTGCCATAGTTTAAGAGCATAGATTCTAGATTCAGACTGCCTAGACTTGAATCTGGTTTCAACTCTTACCATCTGCTCAAAATTTCTTGCAACTTACTTAATTTGTGACTCAATTTTGCCTTTTTAGAATGGGGGTTATAACAGTGCCCTTTAAGGGCTCTCAAAGGATTGTGGTGAAGATGAAATAAAATAATATATCTAAAGGTCTGGCAATAGTGACTTGCTCACAGTAAGCACACAATAAGTGCTATGTATTATAAGTTGAACGTGACTATAAACAACAGAAAACTCAGTTCAGGTTGACCTAGTTGACAATGATAAAGGGAATTTACCGGTTCATGTAACTGGTTCAAAATTGCTTCAGAGGCAAAATGTGATTCAAGCATGTATTGATAAAGACTGCTCATATTTTTCTGCAATCCACTCTATTCTACCCTTCTCTCTTTGGAGATTTTTTTTCTTCATGGCTAGAAGGTATTGCAATAATTTTTGACTTTTACCAAAGCATAGTGCACTACTAAAAGACAGAGAGGTTCTCTTTAGATAGTGTCTGTAGAAGGTTGGGGAAGTTCCTGCCTACAAGCAATATCTCTGAGAGTCTCCTGCCATCTCCTTGGGAAAACTGCATTGCATGCCCATCTTAACCCAATCACTGGGACCTCTGGAATTCATATATTGATTGGCACAAGCTAATCATGTGTAACTTCTTGGACTGGAGATGGGGTCAGTTTGTACTGAAACCCAGTCAAAATTGGGGCACTATTAATAAAAAAAAAGGGAAAATGGATGCCCAAAACAGCCAACGTATTTATAGAGAATTTCTTTAATCCGATTGGTGCTATAAAAAAGGCAGAAGGAGAAGAAATTTCATCACCATCGCCATAACTTTCACAAAACATTTATTTTGGAGAAATAGTTTACCAATACACTGTAATAGACAGTGTTCTTCCAAACTCATGGCTTGCTAAGTTTTTTTTCACTCCAATTTCTCCCTAGTCAACAGTCCCTCTACCATAAAGATACATTCCATTATTTCATATTTTCTGGACTCTTTTGAATGTCTTCATGCACAATATGAATGAGAAGCCTTAATCCCTTATAATCCTGGATTGTATTCTTTCTTCATTTTTTACTGCAAGATATATATATATATATATTACCTTTTTAACCATTTTAAATGTACAATTTAATAGTATTAAGTACATTCAGTGTTGTACATACACGAGCACTGTCTAGTACCAGAACATTTTCATCATCCCAAACAATACCTCTGTATCAACTAAACAATAACTCCATTGCCCACCTTGCCCTCAGTCCCTGGTAACCTATATTCTTTATGTCTCTATGAATTGTGTCTCTATGAATACCTATTCTAGGTATCTCATAGAAATGGAACTATGTAATATTTGTCCTTTTGTGTATGGCTTAACTCACTTAGCATAATGTTTCTAAGATTCATCTATATTGTAGGCTGTGCAGAATTTGGATTGTATTCTTAATTGTATAAAATAAAAGCATATTTTGCAGTTAATTCTCTCATGTGAAATTAAAAAAATAATAGCGAGTGAATTTAAAGTGGGATGGTGATAAATTTTATGTGATTTTTTTTTCTTATAAATCTTATATAATGATTTGCAGAGGATAATGAAATATAATCCTCATTTTATCCTAGTGACAAAGGTTCATGAGGCAGTGTCAAGTATCTTGTTTTGGAAAATGTTCAGGCCATTTCTTACTCTTGCTCTGTTGTTGTTTTGTTTAAATGATATATGCACAAAAGACTCTGCTTTCATTGTAACCTTCTGTATGAAACGCTATTATTGACATCTGAGGATTAAGTTCTAATTGAAGTAAGATTTCAAATGGTCTATTATCTGTGATCCCTATATAATGATCACAGAGACATCCTAGAGCGGGCAATGAAACAGATAAATATGTTGAAAAGACAGCTAACAGCTCCATTTAGCTCACCCACACTTGCCAAACTTGACACACACAATTTATCCCAGACTGATGGAAAGGGAGCATAAAATATAGCCAGATTGTAATACTGTATGCTTCTCAGACGGTGTTTCCTTGGGCTGAAAATCAGGTGTCTCATATGCCCAGATATTGTATTCAGATAGCTCTGGGTGGGCTTGTTGCCCAAACTCATCATAGTTTTAATGTGTTAGTTTGGAACTTCCTTGAGAGCAAGGTTAACGGTGAGTTTCTCATCCATATAATATCTTGGATGAAAAAAGTGCTCCACCACAAAGAAAGAGTTGAGAATGTCCACAAAACCCAAGCTAACCTTTAGGGAGAAGTGAGAAGTGACTCCAACAAATATTTAACAAATAATAATAACTTGAGATTATTCTTGTAAATGATAGGAAGTAGAAGCTCTGCTGTAAAAGTGACTCTAGTGATTTTTTTTTTTTTTATGGTAGCTGTTAGACACTTGTAGCTATGGAGATCTTAAAATGTGACTAGTATGACTAAATAAATTTTTTAATTTAATTTTTATGTAAAATTTTTTAATTTAATTTTTAGTAAAATTTTATTTTACTAAATAAATTTTTATGACTAAAGAAAATTTTTATTTTCTTTTAAAATATGTTTATTAATTCATTTAAAATAACCATAATAAGCCCAACTCTAGTGATTTTAAGCCTCTAGATTTTTAAAGATCTTCACTCCACAGTTTTGCCAGAAGAACATGCCAAAGGGAATCTGCTCCAGGAATTTGAATCTGTTCTGAAAAATGATTCAGTAGCCTGGATTCCAATGGCCTAAACACAAAACCTTGGCAAGCCTTAGATTGTGGCTTCATATAGGGTGGGAACTAGGCCATAGCTGTGGTGTTATCCATTTTTATTAGGAACCACACCCCTCTTCCACGTGTGTCTCACTTTCTGATTCTTGTTTAACCAGCTACTTGCTTCATCTGGGCTAAAGTGAGCCCCAAAATGTATAGAAACAATCTACTAGAAAGAAGCCAGTGAAGGAAACCTCTTGTGGACATGGATTTCATGGGAAATAACCTGCTGCTTCTCATCATCTGTGTCCCCAGCAAGAGTTGAGAGTATGGATGAGGCAGTCAGAGAACATGCTGCCTCTGCACTCCAGTGTGGGTTTTGGTGGAATCACCCTGGCAGCCAAGGATGTTCTTGTTGCCATCATTGTCCCCTTGCTTCTACTTCTCCTCTGGTCCAAACATTTCGTCTTCCATGCTCACCTGGATGAGTCAGACTCAAGGTGAAATTTGCCACATGAGAAACAGATGTAGATGAACTTAGAGTTTGTTGTAAAGAATGAATTAAGTCAGAAGGAGAAAAACAAATATCATATATTAACACATGTATGTGGAACCTAGAAAAATGGTATAGATGAACCTATTTGCCACGTAGGAAGACAGACACAGACATAGAGAGTGAACATGTGGACAGCTGGGGGAAAGGGAGGGTGGGACAAATTGGGAACCTGCTGTATAATGCAGGGACCTCAGCTTGGTGTTCTGTGATGACCTAGATGGGTGGGATCGGGGAAGGCGAGGTCCGAGAGGGAGGGGATATTGGTATACATATAGATGATTCACTTTATTGTGCAGCAGAAGCACAACACTGTAAAGCAATTATGCACTGATATAAAATAAATAAATTAATTTAAAAAACAACAATGAAAACACCCAGCAATTGCCAAACTTCCTCTTCAAGTAACCAGTTTTAACCAGTGATAAGTCTTGGCTTTTGCTTCCCAAAAGAGGACATGATGAAAAAGGTAACAGACACAGAGATGTTATGAACAGGCAATATACCATGCTAAAAGGGCATGACCCACAGATGACAAGGAAAAGTAACCATTTGGTATTACTTTCAAAGGGATCTGACTATTTGGTATGAGGACTGGTAGCAGGACCAGAATACACCAATTCTGCTCAGGGGTGGCAGAATTGGGTGTGTAGACATAAGAGAAAAAAAAAATGTTTTGCTCTCTTTTTTCCATTTGCTTCCCTGGAGGAAGCTCACCCACCCTCTAATGCAATCGGTTTTACCACTTTCTCGGAGAAGCACTGCTGCCTCTCCTCCTCTCTCGGCGGACTCACCCTTGTTGGGAATGAGGCTCTGCTCTCTGAGCTCTGCAGTGCACCAGGATGCCCCCAGGAGAGCTCTCCATGACTGTCCAGTTGACTGGAAGAGTCCGTAGCATGTAGCCAAGAGCCAGGGCAGAGCAGAAAGAGCAGGCTTCTGCTGAACAGAAGGGAGTGAAGCCAACGTTAGGAAGACAGTGTCTGGATTACAAGCCAGAGAGGATGCATCTTTCAGCCTGGAACCACTCTATCCCTTCTCTACCTGGAAAATGTCCCCTGAGTTGCCAAAACCCAGCTCAAAATCCTACTTCTCATCTTCCCTTTCCAGACTCTCCTGGTCAGAATTGGTGACACCTTTTCCCATTACAGTTACTCCCTCTTTCTCTTGCACTGCTTACTTGTATGCTTTCTCTAGTCAGACTGTGCATCCTGAAGGAAAGAGGTCTTGACCTATTTTGTTGTATGTTCCCCAAACCTGGAAACACAATAGTTCTGATGATAATGATGAAAGCTAACACTCAATATAGCACTATGTGCCAGCCATTGTTCTAAGCTGTTCAAATACTTTCACTCATTAACTTTTATAACAATCTTATGAGGCAGCTTCTTTTATGCCACTCATTTTATAAACGACAAAACCAAAACCTCGAAAGGTTAAATAGCACTCTAAAGGTAACAGGGACATACAGCCTCTGAGTGTGGGAACTGCTGGTAGACAAACTCAAGATTTTGACTCTGTCCTTTCTCTACCACCAGAGCAAATAGTAGGCATTCGACAATTTTCTCATGAATGAATGAACAGATTTGGGAAGGAACCTGAAACAAAGGCCACCTACCAATGCTTTAGATGATTTTTTTTTATCAGGGCTTGAAATACAAGAGATCCAATCTTGTTCTCAAATCTTAGTTTAACAAAAAATTAATTTCTGGATTAATACATTTCTTGAATTTTTTAACAAGTGTGTCCCCCACATCTGATTTTGATGTAGATGGCCTTCAGCTCAGACTTCAGGAAACACTGCCTGGAATGAAGTAAATGGAAACACTGTTTTTCTACATGGCTCATCATTCTTAATCATCACAGTCAAAGATGTCAACTAAATGGTGACCATATTTTGTAGGGGCTGGTAATGAAGGCTCAGAGCCACACTGATTGGTCAAACTACTCTGTCACAGCCACAAGGACATGACCCAAGAAAGTCTCCATGACTGGAGAATCCAGTCCATATGCTTCTATTACAGGAAAGCTGCAACAGATAATATTTGGAGGGCAAACGATGTGGTGCACATATGAACACCACTTATGATCAAATTATCTAAGCCAAGGTGCCATCGATCTGGGTTCTACCTCTTCACAAATGGCATCTTCAGAAAATGAAATGGTGTTCCAAAGCTTCTGCCAAAATGAGTAGCATTCCGGTTTTTAA
Organism: Cervus canadensis; assembly: GCF_019320065.1. Lineage (NCBI taxonomy): Eukaryota > Metazoa > Chordata > Mammalia > Artiodactyla > Cervidae > Cervus > Cervus canadensis. The sequence continues at coordinate 61,034,304 of NC_057390.1, read as the reverse complement.
TGTGGATGGTTAGAAAATCATCCAGCTCCCACAGGGCCCAGAAGAAAACTAGCTACATTTGAAAATATTATACCCAAGTCCACAGACTCACAGCTCTGCTTTTCCAATCTGTTTTCTTCCCAGAGGATGTGCAGGGAGCATGTCAGAGAGGTCAGCATTCTCCACTAAGCCCTGGAAATAAACCATCCAGGGGTTACCCGTCAGGAGCAGGGAGGATTGGTGAGGTACGTGGTCTCTGCATAAGGAAACTTGCAGGTTGATTTCCTGAGAAGCTGGCAGGTGGGTAGAATTCTGCCATAAACATTTCTTAGAAAACCAAGAATCCAATATGTTTCTGCTCAAATAGGCAAAATGTCACTGAGCCCCAGCGTATCAATACCAGGGAAAGCAGGTGAGTGGAAAGTGACCTTTCTTATTCTTCTACCATGTGTGTATCACCAGTGCTCTTGGCCCATTCACACATGCTTGTATAATTATTCCTAAATGACCCTGTTGTGTTGAAAGATTGCTAAGGTTCTGGTGAGATGATGAAATGAAATCTGTGCTGCCTAGGGGGAAAACACTAAGGAAACACAAATTTTAAATGTGGGTGGTGTGTGTGCGTACATTTTTGTGCTGACTGTGTGTTGGAACAACGTGACTTTTGCTATTGGGATGACTGGCAACATGCCAGTAATATCTGAGATATAATATTGCTAGGGGATTATTGCAAAATGCAGATGTGCAAACAGGAATCTTTGATAAATGATATGCACATCCACACATCAGCAGAGTTTGTATTCACCAATGAGGCGGATTGGATATGGTGATAGGGGATCAAAGGAGTTTTGGGGGACAGCCATCCTCTGACCTTTGCAAAGTAGACAAACACCCAGAGTTGCACAGAGACATAACAACATACAGTGACATGGAGACTTTTGTAACCAGACACAGATGTAAACCACCAAAACTGTGCCCAACTTTGCCCCCTTGATTAGTGGTGGCTTCATCCTTTTTTTCCTCCAAATGAACTGATATTCCTAGGTCTTATGAGAATCAGTAGGCTTCTTAAGAAAGATCTTCCTTATCACTGACATCTTGGGACCATAAAGGAAATGGCAACCACTCCAGTGTCCTTGCCTGGGAAATCCCATGGACAGAGGAGCCCAGTGGGCAACAGTCCTTGGGGTCACAAGAGTCGGACATGACTTAGTGACTAAACCACCAGTCTAACCCTCACAGTTAAGATAGCTAAGTGGCCTATTCAAAATTCACATTCAGGTGGATGACTGCCGACCCCGGAAGCTGAGCATTAAGGCTCTAGTTCTTTAAACAGCTGGCTCCTGCCCTGCTCCACCATCTAAGAACAGAAATATACAGGATGTCTCCTCCTGGTTATTTAACCTTAACACATTTATTTGGATGATGATTTTTCTAACTTGCATCACCTACCTCCTCTGGTCTGGAAGAAGGTAAAATCAGAAAATATGTCTTATAATATTTGCTGAATGCAATGAATGAATGAATGAGTCATATACCAATGCTCTTTAGCATTTTTAGTGTATTTTGTATCAGTGTATTATTTTTTAATCTAAACTGTGATTTTTTTTTTAAATATAAACTGTCATTTACATTTCTGTTTTTTACACACACTGCAGTCAGCAAAAGCATCTTCCATGGCACCATCACAGTTTCTCATCCTTAACACCAGCAAAGTCTACATTCAAAGCCACTCGCATCCAGTTTTCCATTCCAAGGGTCTGCTTCTCAGGAGGGCCAATTACAAATGGCAAGTAAACATAAATATTTATACAGAGACTTTAAAATCCATTTTCTCCAAAGGTAGTCTTTCTGATTGGATTATTACTTATGGCTGTGGCTACAATCAGTCACAAATGATGTGAAACCTTTTATCTTTCTCATGCTGTGCACACACACACACAAGCACACATGCACACAACATGCCTATGTGCTTTCTATACCTTCCGTTTTGTTTCTCTTCTTCTTAAAACTGATGTATTGTTTGAACAACACAAGATTGTCTCCTGCTACTTTTTCAGATGCCTGTCTAGCGCTCCTGGTTGTTAGGTGCCAGTGCTGCCTACTCTATCATCCAGGGCCTTTCTGGATTTCCCTCACTCGTGGATAGGTGTGCAAAGGCACAGTTTTAAGATGGAAAGCTAATGCAGGCAGTTTTTCTTCCTCTGAGCTCAGAGAAGCCAATTCTGAATTGAACTGGAAAGTCTTTAGCTGCTTCTTTCGATTGCTATTAGCCCAGGGCATTGGGAGTGCTGTCCCCAGCTGAGCAAAACAACACCGTGGATAAGACTGTATGGAGAGTGGGCCCCTGGAGAGGAAGACTTCCGGTTCCCCCTCCTCCCATTAGCCGAAGTTCTGCCCTGTGTCAACAGTGTGTGTGTGGGGTCGGGGGGGATGTATTGAAGCAAAAGAGAAGTATATGTGCTTAGTCGCTCAGTCGTGTCTGACTCTTTGCGACTCCATGGACTGTAGCCTGCCAGACTCCTTTCTTCATGGAATTCTCCAGGCAAGAATACTAGAGTGGGTAGCCATTCCCTTCTCCAGGGGATCTTCCCGACCCAGGGATGGGACCCCAGTCTCCTGTATTGCAGTTGGATTCTTTACCGTCTGAGTTACCAGGGAAGCCCATTTGTTAATACTGTTTTGACCAGAATTGACTGATTGGTGGAAAGTGATTTTGTGGCCTGAATGCCTCCTTTACCAGGATGATGCCTTTTATCTAATCTGAGTCAGATGCACTATCTGAGGATGTGCTTGTAAATCCTGCATGAGGCTGATCAGAAAAACCAATAGGAAAACAAAACAAAACCTGCAGTCCCTATGGATTCCAAGAAAAATAACCCAAGAGCTAGATTTGAAACATTACAAATATTTTAAGTTAATCGACTTGGTCTCTATAACCATATGTCATGTACTGTATGATTATAAGTGGATCTGCAACTCTGAAAATCTATGTTCATCTCAGTGGTGATATCACATCAGTTTTCACTTATCTGTCGACAAGCGAGCATTCTCAATATCCCAGTGCAGGTTCTGATATAGAAAGCAGAGTGCAGAACGGGAGAAATATGTGGTCAGGGGCCCAGCAGGTCTGATGTGGTACAGCTCGGCATGCAGGGGAGCCGAGGCCTGATGAAATCTGAGAGTTCTTCCTACTCAGCTTCCTTGAAGTGCTTCCTCTGAACCATCTCACAGGATCCATGAACCGAAAAGAGATGGCCTTGACTCCCACCTACCTCTGCTTTGAAAATGTAAACCTAAGGGGTCCCAACTGGCTCAGCTCTGGGGGCCTGCTTCTGGGTTTCCTTACTTTCTTTTGATGCCAAGTGCGATAAAAGAAATGGAAAAAGGACACAACGTTGTTTGATAGGCTAGCATATTCAGGTCAGGACAAGCAGTTTGTGAAATACTCTGCCCGCCCCGCGGAGGCACCGTCTCCGCCCTCAGCAGAGGCCTCGGGACAGCTTCAGGTGCACAACTTTAGCTAATTTCACCACTGGTCTTGACTCCTTTGCCCGGAGAGGACAGATGAGGCAATCGGTGCTCCTGTCATGATGAGCCAGTGCCCTGAGAACATTTCCTAACCCAGCTCCACCCTCCCCAAGAATGAGTTTAACCTACAAAGTTCTGTGAAGAGGCCCCAGAGGAGTCCTGAAAAACCACTCACAGGGAAGGGATTCTGGCCTGCTGATGGGAAGGGATTCCGGCCTGTTGATGGGAGACCACAGGGAAGGAACAGATGGATAGAGACGCTCCTTTATCTTGATGGATGACAAACACACAGATGCCTTTTTAAAATAAACACACATTTTCGATGCCTTCTTTCCTATCCCCTGTCCCAGGGACACACATTTTTTTTTTTTTTTTTTTTTCTGCTTTATACACCACTACTATGACCAACAGTATAATCACATGTCAAGTAATCAGGTCCAAATTGGAATTCTGCTGTGCCCATGTGAGAGCTGATGGACCCAGACGTGTTATTTGACCTCCCAGGCCTCAGTTTCCTTACATGGTAAGAAGAAATACTGACAGCTCCCTCATCTGGGAGGTTGCTGGAATTGGTAAGGATGACATTTCCCCCCTGGAATCCTGCCCAGTGCATGGAGCTCTGTAAAGGGAAACAGCAGTGGGAAGGACTTGCTGCTCCAGTGAATCCTAGACACTATCCTCATGACCTTTCACTTTTCAGATGGCTTCACATTCACAAAACATCCCTCTGTCTTCACATCAGAAGGGATTTCTGCCTCCTGGGACCTTAATACCCACCCCACATCCCCTTAAATGCCTGTTTCTCCACCTGACAGCCAGACACTCGGGACATTTTCTTCCATCTCCCTTCCATCTCTCCTGCTTCACTTAAAAGGTAGCTAGGTGAAAACGGCACAGAGCTGGAAGCACTTTCCTCAGCAGGACAGCTCTCCCTCTGGATCTCTGTGGAGACGTCTAAACGGAGTCTTCACAGATTGAAATTGAGCGCCACCGAGGAGCGTTCCCAGCAACGGCTCAGCTGCTTCCCTCTTTGGGGTCTGGGGTCTGTGTTCCCTGCACGAAGATCCCTGTGACTTCCACAAATTGGAATAACACCTATTTCAAATATATTATTTGATGAAAGCAGATGTCAGCAGATACTGCCTATGTAATTGATATTTGATTTATTCAAGATTTATGCATGCTGTGCCTTAGATTTATTAATGATAATCCCCGGCTCTTGTGTTTAATATAGTGGAACCAAAACATAATTTGCTGGGATCAGTCAGAAATGCATCAAAGTGATTAACTCTACATGCAAACCATTACCCAGTGACATCCCTACTGTGCACAGTGCAAAAGGAGGCAATAATACAGTAATTGGCTTCACTTATGCAAGTGAGATATTTGCTGTGATTGCTAGTAAAATTTGGTCCCTTTTATCTCTTATTCTGCATCTCTGTATCCCTTGTCATCCTTTGATGCTCCTTTCCCAGGCAGGATTCGGCTGAAACGAGTTGGCATGCACCACATGCACATATACGACACCCCACCCTGGCAATTCTGTGTGAAGGCAGGCGCAGAATCTGACTAAAACAGACAGGAGGGTAACTGCCCTACTCAGGAGGCCCCCTGGTGGGGCATCGCCTCTGGTGGGGATGAGGGGCCACCTCCCTCTTCCAGGGGAAGGCCAGCAAATGGAAATCACATCCCGCCATCACTCTCTAGCCACATCTGTCACCTTTATCAACACCCAGACAGGCTGCAAAACCACTGCCATTTTGAAGTGGACATTTGGGACTATGCAAATAATCACTAAGATAACTTTTTTGGGGGGGAAGTGCCTACTCATTTACTTTTATTTTCTGTTTTGTTTCAAATAATTAAAACTTAATTGGATGGACAACCCTTTATTATAAGACTATACCCTTCCCACTTCTTTGTTTTAAGATATCTTTTCTAACATGAATTATTGATGATACTAGATGAGAGCAATTTTTATTTTAAAAATTCAAAAGTAAAAATAATATATGCAGGGGGGCAAAATATTCAAAGCCTATGAAAATGTATGAAATGAAAAATAGAAATTCCCCTTCTTTTTTCTATCCTCTGTCCTTCTCCCCCAAAGTAATCATTGCCATAGCTTCTAGAGTAGCTTTCTAGAAAATGTAAGCCTAGTATACCTATGTAAATTTGCTCACGTAAAAAGGTAGGCCTCATATACCTATGCTCTTCATTTAATACTGTATCTTAGAGATGTTTTCTGGTTTGTACCTGGAGAGCTACCCAATCATCTTCCATGGGTATCTATGGTCATCTTTAATTAAGTGCTGCCTGGCCTAGTGCTGTTCAGTATGGCTGATACTTGGAAATCATTGCAATATTTCTGCTTGGGACTTGGAGCTGCAATTTAGAATGAAGTAGCACCTTGTGAGGATTTATAGCAAGACCAAAACACACCTGCATCCTACATTTTACAGCAAATCTTGTAAATGGCCCTTGATTTCTCTGTTGTGTGGAATGTGCCATCTGTCTTCAGGGCATCTGGTGGAACGGATCAGTACATCAGCCTGGCATCTTGATGGGTGAGGGTGGCTCTGACTCCTGTGCCTAATGCCAGGTTTAGATCAGGCTTTTAAGTATGTTCAGCAACATGTTGGTAAACGTGGCTTATACCATCTACCTCATGAATCTAACAGAGTTCCCCAACCCCTGGGCCACAGATGGGTACTAGTCCATGACCTGTTAGGAAACAGGCAGGAGGTGAGCAGCCGGTGAAACCAAAACCACCCCTCCCCGCCAAGTCCATGAAAAAACTACCTTCCACGAAATTGGTGCTCAGTGACAAAAACGTTGGGGACCACTGATCTGATGTCATTCACAGTTAATTTAAAATGAAATCCCAGGCTGCTTTCTTTGGCTCCTTCATGGAACAACACTAATTGTTCTGTATCAGCTTTTCTTGATTCCTAAACAGTATTAGAGGTATCACTAGAATACACAGGGACAGCTCACAGGGGTATCCTTTTGCATTTTTAATGCCATCAGGGAATTGCCCTGAGAATCAAAATAGGTATCTTTTGATGTTTTCCAGCTCATCTTTTTCCATCCTCCTGAACAATGCCCCGAGTTCTGAAGGGTGTTCTACGTGGGCTGGGCCGGCTGTGCACTTCCCAGGCCGTGGCTGCTAAGTGCACCCTCTGAAGCTCCACCTGGCTCCTGAGCATGGACACAGCTATCCCCTCTCTGGACTCGTTTCTCTTAATTGCTACAGAAGCTATGCCTGCTTCAGCAATCCAAGTGATCTGTTTTTCCTGTCCTAAAAGTTAATTGATTCCTGCTTCCGTGTGCCATGGACGACGAAGAGCTATGTCTTCCCTGGGCAGCAGTCAACTAGACGAGGTCCAGCTTGACCCACTTACAAAGGCTGCTGGGGCCAGAGCTCAGACTGGCCTGAGGATCCCAGGCCTGAAGTCTGACAGAAATCAGCACGGGGTTAGAAGCGGCCTGAGGGGGTGATCTCCAATGTGAAACATGGCTGCCAGTCTTCAGGGTGTAAATCTTCAGGTTCTCAGGAAACAAGGGGAGGGGCAGGCCATCTGAAAGCTGATAACTGTTATGGTGGGTTGAGTCTTGAGCAAGGCTCACTTGGGCTTCCCCGGTGATTCAGTGTCAAAAGAATCCGCCTGCAGTGCAGGCTCACAGGAGACTCTGGTTCTATCCCTGGGTTGGGAAGATCCCCTGGAGAAACGAATGGCAACCCACTCCAGTATTCTTCCCTGGAGAAACCCATGGACAGAAAAGCCTGGCAGGCTACACAGTCCATGGGGTCACAAAGAGTCGGACATGACTGAAACGACTTAGCATGCACCTGGGTGCAACTTCCAATTACATATGCTTCTTCTAAGAGACCTCAGAAATGACACTGAATGACTCTGGGCTTCAGTTTCTTCTTTTGGGGGAAAAACGTCTACCTCAGGTGTTACAGAGAGAACTAGGAGAGTGTGTGTGAGGAAATGTACATTAGAACAATGACATGTGATGCTAGCAGAGTGTTTGAAACCAATACCTGATGGACGATAACATCAATAATAGTAATATTTATTACTATTCAACAAGGTCTTAACATTCAGGCCACTAGCAGTTTTCTCAGTGACTTCAGACACCTAAACAATGTGCTGGTGGCCTTCTGAAGTTCACAAGGTTCACCTGCTCACCATCTACTGCCATGATCTTCAGGTTCACTACCCTCAAATCTTTTTCTGTCCTGTGAGCTACTGATATTGACAATCCCAAAGGGGTTATTCTGCTGGTATTTATTAAGTGCAGGTTCAACACCTAGACCAGAGGAGTAAAATGAGGAAACAAATGGAGACCCTGAAGCAGCAAATGTTTAATTAACATCAAAGTACCAGGGGAAAGGCTTGCTGGCTACTTAAATTTCAAAAAACGTTAGCTCCCCTCCTGGAAGTGAGTCCTCTCCTTCCTCAGAGCAGTGTTGACATTCAAGTTATTGAGATGACAAATGATGCTGAGCCTGGGAGATTTAGGCTTATGAAACCTCCTTTACATCTTAATTCAGTTGCTCAGTCATGTCTGACTCTTTGTGGCCCCATGGACTGCAGCATGCCAGGCTTCCCTGTCCTTCACTATCTTCTTGATTTTGCTCAAATTCATGTCCATTGAGTCAGTGATGCCATCCAACCATCCCACCCTCGGTCATCCCCTTCTCCTCTCTGACTTCAATCTTTCCCAGCATCAGGGTCTTTTCCAATGAGTCGGCTCTTTGCATCAGGTGGCCAAAGTATTAGAGCTTCAGCTTTACTTTTTAGCCACTCTTAAAGTCGAGGCAAACTAGTAATTTGGGGGTTATTCATGACATTCTATTGGGTTTGCACGATACCAGGATATCACAATGAAAAGATGTTCAAGTTCTTTATTACCAAGTCACAGATATTTGTAGAAGGTTAGGGTCTGAAGAGAGCTTAGAAACCTTCCAATTATAGTGTCTTGGCTTTCAAACATATTTGGGATGGGTACAGAACAGGTTTTATCAAATAAATTACCATGCAAGTAACCAATCAATGCGACTGATAAAAATGCAGTTACTCTCACGGGGGGAGGAAAAGAGAATTCCCCTCTGGGCAACTCAGGAATGGGAAACACCTTTGAAAACCACATCTGTCTAATTTTATTTTCACTTAATAGAAGAGGACTATAAAGTGAAGCTATCTGAAAGCATGGTTTCCTGAGCACAGCACCAGCCTCACCTGGGAATTTGTTAGTAGTTCATATTCTTAGGTTCATCCCAGACCTACTGGTGGTATAGTCCAGGCTTCACTGAGATAATTCCAATGCATATTCACTCAAGTTTGAGAAATAAGAGCCTTTAAGTGAATACTGCAGGCCCACTAAATGAGATTCACTTTGGTAAGTGGCAAGGCACCTACAAATCTCACTCAGATTCCAGGGTGTGCATGCTGTCTTGTGAATGGTTCTCTCCCATTCCATACACTTTGCTGTTGTTCAGTCACCAAGTCATGTCCAACTCTTTGCAACCCCATGGACTGCAGCATGCCAGGCTTCCTTGTCCTTCACCATCTCCCAGAGCTTTCTCAAATTCATGTTCATTGAGTTGGTGATGCCATCCAGCCATCTCATCCTTTGTTGCTCCCTTCTCCTCCTGTCCTCAATATTTCCCAACATCAGGGTCTTTTCCAACGAGTCCATTTTTCACATCAGATGGCCAAATTATTGGAGATTCAGCTTCAGCATCAGTACTTCCAATGAATATTCAGGGTTGATTTCCTTTAGGATTGACCAATTTGATCTCCATACTGTCCAAGGGACTCTCAAGAGTCTTCTCCAGCACTGCAATGTGAAAGCATCAAATCTTCAGTGCTCAGCTATTTTTATGGTCCAACTCTCATGTTCGTACATGACTACTGAAAAAACCATAGCTTTGACTATACAGACCTTTGTTGGCAAAGTGATGTCTCTGCTTTTTAGTACATTGTCTAAGTTTGTCATAGCTTTTCTTCCAAGGAGCAAGTATCTTTTAATTTCGTGGCTGTTTCACCATCTGCAGTGATTTTGGAAACCAAAAAAATAAAATCTACCACTGTTTCCATTTCCCCCCCATCTATTAGCCATGAAGTGATGGGACCAGATACCATGATCTTAGTTTTTTGAATGCTGAGTTTCAAGCCAACTTTTTCACTCTCCTCTTTTACCCTTATCAAGAGGGTGAAAGTTACTCTTCACTTTCTGCCATTAAAGTGGTATCATCTGCATACATTTTAGGAACACCAAAGAGAACTGTATGTCTATTGTACTTTGGAAACTATTCAGTGATTCTCTTAGACAAATGGCTTACAATCAAGAAATGTTGATTCCCACCACAGATTAATTTAAATGGATTTGACCAATAGCCCAAATTGTTGCAAGGGTTTACACCCAAATACATACTATTCTATAGAAAATATAATTTGTCAGTTATAAAGACTGGGCACATCTTGAATTTAAAGAGTGACTTTTAAGACATGTTTCCCATGCCCTAAGACTTAATAATGTCCTCTCCTGGTACCCCACAACTTCCCCCTTCTCATTTTAGGAGTGAAAAAATGAAGAACAGCAATGTTAGTCAAGCTTGCCTAGGCCACATACCTTCATAGTGGTACAATAAATATTTAAATCATGTTCTCCTGATGCTTGAGTGAGAGTGAGTGAAATTCACTCAGCTGTGTCCAACTCTTTGTGACCCCATGGACTATAGCCTGCCAGGCTCCACTGTCCATGGAATTCTCCAGGCAAGAATACCAGAGTGGGTAGCCATTCTCTTCTCCAGGGAATCTTCCCAACCTAAGGATCAAACCTGGGTCTCCTGCATTGCAGGCAGATTCTTTACCATTTGAACCACCAGGGAAGCCTTTCTGATACTAAGTTTATTATTTTCTCTGACATTCCAGGAGGTATACTGGACAACTTCCTAAGATGTGGATATTCAACCAGATCAGTTTCCTCTACGGATTTTATCTTCCTCTCTCCTCTGCTGCTTATAATTGATCCCAGTAAACTTCATAAAGGACCTGAAATTGTTGAATCCTTACTTCAGTAATTAGTTAAGAAGCTCCCTGCCCCATCCTGGTGATGGGTGAGATGAGAGGTGTCATAACTAAAGCAACTATTCCCTTCTGATCCTACTGGTGGGCATCTGTTTCTAGTTGTAACTGACCAAACACTCCCTTTGCAGGGAAACTAATAACATCTTAACATATGGTTTTGAATCTGGGCCACCTAATGACTTTGCATGGAGATTAATTGAAGGTGTTAATGGCATCATTCCCAGCCAGGAATGTCAAAATACTGGCTTGGCCTCCTGTGTACATGTTTTAAGAGGATTTGCTATTGATACTGAACTGGATTAACTTTAAATATAAAGAAAAATACTGTAACTTCGCAAACCACCTGTGAAGCAAGTTTCTGTCGATGAGGAGTCTGGATTAGTGCTCTAAGCAGGGTGCAGGATAATGAATTTGACATCCCATTTTGACTCCCTGGGAAAAATTCCCAGGTTACAATCTTCTTAAGTGGGAGTATTACAGAAAGCAAAATTCTGTTGAGGGTGAAAAATTCATTCTATGACCTTCTACAAGACTGTGCATGGAAAATGCCATTAGAGATTAAGGTTGATTTATGGATGTTCTGTGCTTTCACCGCCCCCTCCCCCAGTTCACCCAGGGAGGAGAAACGGGCAAAAGACCAGTGAAAAGAACTATAGTGTGAACCGTATTCCCTCAAGTATTTACACAGAAATGTATTCAACTTCCAGGAAGCTTCAAGCTTAGTTATCGTAATTATCTCACGTGTTGATCCTGGTACAACTGCCCTTCTATTGGTTCTACTTTTTTTTTTTTAATTTCTATTTTAACCACCTTAGCACTTGTGTGCTTATGTATGTGTGTGTTTATTATGATTCACCTTAAAGGCTTCTGGAGGAATATAAATTATAAAGACATAAAAGTAAACATAGAATAATCTCCTTTCATGCATATATTTACAAACCTGTAAACTCTAAGGAAGAGTGAACTGGATTTTAAAAACATTTTGAGAATTGCTTTTACTGGGCTTTTCTTTGCCTAGTTTGTTCAAGTGATTCTGGCCAAAGGAATCATATAAAATACGTCAAAACCAGATCCACTGCTGGCTACACAACTGGCTACAGAGTAAAAATTACTGACGCGCACAGAGCACCACCAATTCAATCATGCCTCAGGGAACAGACCCTTGAAATTACAATTTCACAAGTCTTTTTTGAGGAATTACTCAGTGCCTAGTTCTTGGAGTCTTTCCTCTCTGTGATGCTGCAGCACTGTACATACAGCTCTCTTACATCACTGTGCCGATTTGTGTGTGTTTTCTCTCTTCCCATTTGTCCTGACTGGGAGCTTCCTGAGGGGAGACTTGTCTCTTACTTACTGCTTTTGCACCCAGTTTCCAACAGTGGCTGACATACAACAATAGGCAAGTAGTCAGGGACAGATTTTTGTGTATGAATAATTCTGACAGATATGCAAAAAGGTCTGAGACACCATCCTGACTGCAAAGAGGTTATCATATTTTTGTGGTTTTAGTACTCATTGTCCTGAAACAAGCAGAATGGAATTCATCCAAACTATTACTGACCACATTACACATTTGGTTTCACAAACTCAGTGAAGCCAATAAGGTAGTTTTATTTAGGTCACACAGTAACACACATTTGTGCTTATGGAGAAACACTCTGTAGCACATGAAAAAGTTCTAAATGCTTAATTAATCATTCTTACAAATTTAGCACATTGTGTGCTCATGTACTTGTGCCAACAAGATTCCACATGTGCATTTTTATTTTCTCCTAAATAAAAAATTCAAATTCTTAAAAAAAAAAAAAAGCTTAACCCCTTATATTCAGATGAAAGCAGTAAAGCATGGAGTAGGCCGGCTTTATCTAATTTTCCAAATTGAAGACAATGAAAAACAAACAAATGGATGACAAAAAGCAATGTATGTCTGATTCATTTGACTTTCCTGTTGGTCAAACCACTCAGGGAATTCAGTTGGGCAGGCTGATATTCCTTGCACATTTGACTTTCAGTATCAAGCAGGACAGCACACTGTCCACTGCGATCAGTTTAGTTCAGTTCAGTCTCTCAGTTGTGTCTGGCCCCACGTTGTAACCCCATGGACTGAGGCACAGCAGGCCTCCCTGTCCATCACTAACTCCTGGAGCTTACTCAAACTCATGTCCATTGAGTTGGTGATGCCATCCAGCCATCTCATCCTCTGTCGTCCCCTTCTCCTCCTGCCTTCAATCTTTACTAGCATCAGGGTCTTTTCAAATGAATCAATTCTTCACATCAGGTGGCCAAGGTATCGGAGTTTCAGCTTCAAAATCAGTCCTTCCAATGAATATTCAGGACTGATTTCCTTTAGGACTGACTGGTTGGATCTCCTTGCAGTCCAAGGGATTCTCGAGTCTTCTCCAACACCACAGTTCAAAAGCATCAATTCTTTGGAGCTCAACTTTATATTCCAACTCTATATCATGTATATATATCATGTATAGACATCTATACATGACTATTGGAAAAACCATAGCTTTGACTAGATAGACTTTTGTTGGCAAAGTAATGTCTCTACTTTTTAATATGCTGTCTAGGTTGGTCATAGCTTTTCTTTCAAGGAGCAAGAGTCTTTTAATTTCATGGCTGCAGTCACCACCTACAGTGATTTTGGAGCCCAAGAAAATAAAGTCTGTCACTGTTTCCACTATTTCCTCATCTATTTGCCATGAAGTGATGGGACAGGATGCCATGATCTTAGTTTTCTGAATGTTGAGCTTTAAGCCAACATCTTCACTCTCCTCTTTCACTTTCATCAAGAGGCTCTTTAGTTCTTCTTCACTTTCTGCCATAAGGGTGATGTCATCTGCATATTTGAGGTTATTGATATTTCTTCTGGCAGTCTTGATTCCAGCTTGTGCTTCATGCAGCCCAGCATTTCACATGATATACTTGGCATATAAGTTAAAGAAACAGGGTGACAACATACAGCCTTGATGTACTCCTTTCCTGATTTGGCACCAGTCTGTTGTTCATGTCCAGTTCTAACTCTTGCTTCTTGACCTGCATACAGATTTCTCAGGAGGCAGGTCAGGTGGTCTGGTATTCCCATCTCTTTAAGAATTTTCCACAGTTTGTGGTGATCTACACAGTCAAAGGCTTTGGCATAGTCAATAAAGCAGAAGTAGATGTTTTTCTGGAACTCTCATGTTTTTTGATGATCCAGATCTCTGGTTCCTCTGCCTTTTCTAAAACCATCTTGAACATCTGGAAGTTCACGGTTCACATACTGTTGAAGCCTGGCTTGGAGAATTTTTAGTTATTTGATAGCGTGTGAGATGAGAGAAATTGTGCGGCGGTTGAATATTCTCTAGCACTGCCTTACTTTGGGATTTGGATGAAAACTGACCTTTTCCGGTCCTGTGGCCACTGCTGAGTTTTCCAAATTTGCTGGCATATTGAGTGCAGCACTTGACAGCATCATCTTTTAGGACTTAAACAGTTCAGCTGGAATTCCATCACCTCCCCTAGTTTGTTCATAGTGATGCTTCCTAAGGTCCACTTGACTTTGCATTCCAGGATGGCTCTAGATGAGTGATCACACCATCATGATTATCTGGGTCATGAAGATCTTTTTGTATAGTTCTTCTGTGTATTTTTATCACCTCTTCTTAATATCTTCTGCTTCTGTTAGGTCCATACCATTTCTGTCCTTAATTGTGCTCATTTTTGCACAAAATGTTCCCTTGGTATCTACTGGGTAGCCCACAGCAAATAGAACCACACAAACCAAAAGGGAAGGAAAGTTAAGCTGAACTGTCATTGACCTGCCAGACTCAGGTACCCAAGAGCTGTGAAACACATGCAGAATTATGAAAAGATTATGTGGCCCTGGATGTTGTAAATGCACTATAGACTGTTTCCCCTCACTAAAATAAAGTGATGGAGAGATAGATGCCTCCATGGAAAAAGCAATTAGTGGTAGGGAATGAAGTTCCTTACTTTTCTTTCCCCATCCTCTCCCTCCCAACCCTCTCAAGTCTCCCATGGGTCCAATTTGGGAATTCTTGCAGAGGCTAAAGTCCAGCAGTTTAACAGCTATTAAACAAGGTCATAAAGTGAAGATGCAGCCCTCAAGTTGGGCTCTTGGCAGTGTCAGAGGAATATGGCGAACCGCGCAGCTCTTTTGCTGACAGGAAATAATGGAAGGGATGAGGGAGGAAGTGTGGACAGACCAGATTGGGACTCAGAGACGATGACCCATGGAGCATACTAACCCACTCTGGTATTGCTATTTAGTACCTGTGAAGTCTACCATTATGCATTATTAAATTCATGTATTATTGAATCATGAATCCTTGTTCCCTGATAAGAAACGGAGATGATTTCTTAGTTTAAATGAAAGCCCTGCCTCCTTATTTAAATAAAACTGAATTACTGGCTGCCTAGCATGCTAACCAGAAAGCTGCATTAAGCAGGTAGGACTATACGAATTAAAAAATAATGAAACAAGACTTTTCAACCAGACATTGTTCCCTCGCCTGCTTTTCATGACAGCGGATTTCCTACTTGGAGTTGATAAGACAACGGCAAATGAAGATAACAACATGAGAGGGAAATCACTCACTCTAATGGGCTCCACCTGTGCAGACTTCGGCTCATTTACATGGCTGCAGAAAAATTAGAAATCATGCAGCAATTAGTCTGTTCTAGATTATGCAGTGTGTCAACTGATACCACTCAGGAGAGCACTAGCGCTAAAATGGTTTCAGAAGATAAATCTGCTCTCCTATACAAACAGTTTTAATTACCTGGAAAACTGCATTGCCTATTGAGAAATCTCCATTGTGAACCTGGGCTGCTCTCCTGCTATTGGAATCAGATGTCGGGAAATTCCAATGTTTATGTAATTGACTCATATAATATTTGATGACTTGTTGAAACTGAAATTGGGTCTTTTGGTCGGCTCCCCAATTGTTCATCAAAGGCCCCTTTAATGTCTCTGTTAGAGTTGGTCGGGGAAGGGAATTTAGATTTTTTTAAGTGTGTCTGTTTACTGGTACCCTTTGCTTCTCGAACCTTAGCTCTTGTAAGTCTATACAAATCTGATAATTTTTCATAAATCATTTCAAATATGAGGCTGGAGTCAACAGATCAAGCAACTATGAACAACTCCTTTTGAATAAAATGTTAAAACCATTAAGGTTTTGAAGTCTTACTCAAGATAGAGGGAGAAACTCTTCTATTCATCTTAGCCTTGAAGTATAACTTTCCTAAAAACCAAAGAAGTGTCTAGAGAACATTTATGAAAATTCAGCTTTTGTATTTATATCATCATCAGTTCAGTCGCTCAGTCGTGTCTGACTCTGCGACCCCATGAACCGCAGCACACCAGGCCTCCCTGCCCATCACCAACTCCCCTAGTTTACACAAGCTCATGTCCATTGAATTGGTGATGCCATCCAACCATCTCATCCTCTGTCGTCCCCTTCACCTCCTGCCCTCAATCTTTCCCAGCATCGGGGTCTTTTCAAATCATTTAAAGATTTTACTTTGATTTGCTTATAGAAATGTTTATGTATTTATACCCACTTTATTTACTCTTTTTGTTTATTTGTTTTTTGTAATTGTTTTATTGGATTTGGAAGTAATGCAATAAAGTCTGAGGTTAATGGACGCATTCTTCAAGAGAATGCTTTGGACCTTGAGTAGCAATAACTTCTTGGGATGTTGGGAGAAAGTATTCTGTCTGTGCTTTTAGGGAAGACAGAATCAAGGACTCTTATGGAAAAGAGCAAGTAAGCATTTACCATTGTCCACTAGAGTTTTCTCCCAAAGCAAACCTAAAAAATGGCTTCTGGTTGGTGGATGGCAGTAGGTGTGAAACATGCCTTGAAAGGCAGGCTGTGTGTTCCTTCAGTGATGAAAGCGGGGCCAACCTTACCTACAGGTAAAGAAGGCAATCCCCCTAATATAGATGGGATTTCAGTCAGCAAACCTCTACTGGCCAAGAGATTTTTTTCTAAACTTGCTCTCCAAGATTGAGTTCAAGATTCTAATAAAGATATGGAATAGCCAGGGACACTTCATATGGAACTTCATTGGTTTCCACTTTTTGTCCCAGAAGCATAGTTTAATGAGGGTTCTCTTGACAAAAGATTTGCAAAGACTGTCAATGTAACATATGTGCTGTAGACCCTTCCTTAGTAACAAAATGAATATAGTATGCTAAGGCCCTGAAACGTTCTGCAGTAAAGAAATTCATTGAACCCAGCATTTTCCAGATTGATCTGAAATAAGTCAAATGCTCCTCCACACACTTTTGTAAAGGAGTGCTCCTTTACATCCAGTATCCAAGAGAAAAAATTTGGGTCACACCCCTGCAGTCCAGGGGTGAGGGGAATGGCAAGAGCAGACTTTGCCTATGGACAGGAGGACCCAGGACTTTAGGGTCATTGTTTATGGTGCTAGAGAGGGCAGAGGCCAACTTCACTGGCTGCATGGATTTCTTTGGATTATTTCAAGGGCAATTTCCTCCCATCTCAGCTCTCACATGCACAACATATACACACAGGCACACACACAGACACACACACAGCCCCAGCCACATAATGTCCATCGAAGTGGAACACAGTTTTGCAACTTAGTTTCCTTACATGAGCCACTGAACACAAAAAAAGGTTTTCAATGTCTGTTCTCTGATTCTCTCAAGGCTGGTAGGTAATCAATACCATTCTAGGTGCCTAGGAGAGGAGTTAATTCATTACACATAGTGAATCCCTTACAGCATTAGCACATAATTCTCTCCTAGAACCAGAGCATAATGACACTCCAGCAATATTTTTAGGATAATCCATTCTTTTCTGGCAGTACCTTTTCTTACTCCACCTTCCCTGAAAGAGGATGTAAAGTGCCATGTGATACTTCATCAAAGAATGATGAACTCTTTAATTTGGGAAGGATCTTAGAGATGGTGCATGAAAAGTGAGGACAGAAAGGTCCAGAGGGATGGCCCTAGTTGCTCTGTGTGACACATTAAACCAAGACAGAACAGGATTATTGTTCTGGTCTTCAGACCAGAGACTTCAGTTTGTTCAACCACACCCCTGTGCCCTGCCATCACCGAGGGCCCCTCAGCAGAGGAGACAGCAGGCCCCATTCAAGAGTCCTAGCCACAGCACGTGAATTTATCACACTTTGAAAAAGTAGGTCATGCAGGCCCCTGAAACTCAGAGAGACATGGACAGCACTGAGAATAACAAGGGGTGGAAGGTCATCAGGGGAACTGGGAGTGTCCTGGAGAGGACAGGAATCTGGGTGTGACTAAGTCAGTGCCTTCTAGAGTCATAGCCCTCTCATGGGTGTGCATCCTTCTAGAAACAGAATGACCGCTGCTGTGTTGGCACTGTGGAAAGGGGCGAGTTGGCACACCCACGAGAGGTCCAGTTGGAGATGGTGTGTACAGGGTTGGGGAGACGGAGCTCAGGATGGGGACTCCAGCTGGTCCTTCATGTCCACAAGGACTGTCCTTACAGCCAAAGGGGGAATTCAAGATTAAAAAGCAACAACAACACAACTCAACTTTCTGCTTCTTGATGCATCTGCTTGATGAAATATGGAATATTTGCTAAAAATAATGGTGATTCTTAAAAATACTAGAAATAAATTGGATTTAGAAATATTTTAAGCATAAGGACAACGAAGAAATGAAAAGAAACTATCTATGGATTTGATGATATATAAAAGATTTGTACATTAGGAAATATAACAAAGTCAAAGGCAACCTGGTAAGGTGGTTTGTCCTCACTGTGATTGGCACATATTTCCACACTCTGTTTGAGGTGGGAGGAAAGTTACCTCATGATTTGAGAATAAGCAGCACTCACTACATCAGCCCAACAGCATACCTGAGAGGTGTGTTCTTGGCCAACATTCTTCTCTGCTCTTTATATCTCTTGAGGTCACAAATGTGTCCTCTCACAGGTCCCCTGAGCCACTGCTGATTACAGTTATGGGACGATCCCTACAGGTTGCAGTGGTATTTACAGCACATTTCATAATACCAAAGAGTTTCCCCTTTTGCCTGCTAACTTTTATCATTTCTTCAGTCACTTTAGTGAAGGCAGTCATAGTGACCTCATAATTTGCATTTAACACCCAGAATGACATTCTTTGTTTTTTTTGCTGCAGGCCTGGTGCCAATTCTTGCATCCCTTTTACTAGTCATTATAAATCAAAGGGTCTACAGAATACAATAAATCACAGAAGAGACACAACAGATAAAGCCACACTCTTGATGTAGTGAGTGCTCTGGAGCAGAAGCTGACTGAGGGAGTTCCCAGAGTATATATCCCAGATGGTATATTCCACCATACCAGTGTCCATTGACTAAAAGAATAGTGGGGCCCTGGAACATGGAACAAAATTAACATATGGACTGTTAGCTCTGAGCCAAAGGAGGCTCAGTCCTTCATCTTCTTCTCTATCTCGGCTCACTCCCTTGGTGATCTCATCCTGAATTATGATTCTAAATACAAGAAAGCATTGACTACTTGGAAATGTATGTCTCCAGCCCAGACTTCTTCCCTGAACTCTAGACTCATATATCCAACTGCCCACTTGACATCTCCACTTGGAAGTCTAATAAACATCACAGGCTGTCACCTTCCACATGAAACTCCCAATCTTCTCAGGCATGTACCCCTTCCCCATCTCAGAAAATGACAATCTCCTTCTTCCAGTTGCTCAGTTCTTTCTTTTCCTCATCCCCACCTCTGACTGAGTGGGAAATCTTGTTGACTATTATCTTCAAAATATATCCAGGATCTGACCACTTCTCACCATTTACAGGCAATTCCACTGGTCCAAGCCCTCATCATCAACCACCTGAGTGATTGCAGTGGTTTCTAACTGATCTATTTTCCTTTTGACAGCTGCAGCTCAGGCTCATCAGAGCAGCCAGAGCCTGTCATGTCGGACCTTTAACAAAGGCTTTACCTGACTCGGAGGAAAAGCTCAGATCCTCATAATAGCCAGAAGGCCTTACTAGTCGGCCACCCACATCTTACTTCTTTCACATGATCTTGAAGTCACCTCTATTTTTCTCACTCTGCTTAAGGTATTCTGGGCTCCTTGAATGTATGTTTGAACACACCAGGCATGCTTCTGCCTTGGAAATTTCTAAAAATTTGTTTTCTCATTTGCCTGGGTCATTCTTCCTCCAGATATCATCACGATTCTCTCATTTCTCTTCTTTGTCTAAATGACACCTTCTCAGTGAGTCCTTCACAGACCATACTATGTAAAATTGTAAAACCTCCTCCTGATATTCCTTACTTATTTTCTGACTTTATTTTCATCCATAGTCCCTATTCTATGGGATGTTACAACTTTATTTAATTATTTACTGTCAGTTTCTCTGCATCAAAATAAAAAACAATAAATGTAGAGATTTTTGTCTCAGTTTTCCACTGCTATACCCTTAGTGCTTGGAACAGTGCCTGGAACATAAGAGACAAAAAAAAATGTTTGTTGAATGAATGAATAAAGGAAAGAAAAAAGATTTACATATTTTTTGTTTGTGCAAGATTAAATATTTGGGAGAGAAATATATTTATGATACATTGCGCTGTGCAATGCAGTTTGTAAGTATGATTGATGTCTGTGACATCTCTGAATCTCAATGCCTTTATGTAAAAGTTTCTTTTTCATTTGTACAAAGTTCACTGTGGGTGTGTATCGACTGGGTGGGTCTCCTGAATGGCTCTCTGACTGACAGTAACTCAAGAGATTCAGGTTATTTTCACCTGTCATTCTCTACATCCTCAGAATCCTTGACTTATATCAAATGGAAAACTGAGGCAAATGGAGTTATTGAATGAAAGTTTGGATGAGATACTGCATAGGATCAGTTTGAAAATGACATACATATTTTTGTTCACTTTCCTTTGACCAGCACTCAGGTCCATGGTCTCATCTAGATGCAAGGATGATAGGGAAGGAATTGAAAAATATAGCTTAGCTGCAAGCCTGGGAAAGAGTAGAAGTAGATATTGGTGAACATTAGCAGTTTTTATGACATGTAATTAAATCATATAAATTGATAAGATAAACAATAAGTCCCTGAGAAACCCTAAGTAGGCAACAAGTAGAGGAGAAAATCTAAAATTCTAAGGAACACATAAAAGCATGTTTAACCTCAGTATAACAAATAAGTGCACAAATTTAAATAAGATAACATTTTCAGAAGTTCTTTTCTAGTTTGCTGAGAGTTTATATAATGAATTTTGTAAAAAAAATTATTTTTTGTAAATTTTTTCCCTGCATTTATTGTGATGTATAAGTTTTCTTTCCTCCTTTAGATTTTTAATGTTGCTAATTACATTGGTTTACTTTTGAATGTTAAAATAACCTTGCTTTCCTCAGATAAAATACATTTAGATGTGATGTATTAACCTTTTGGGGCTTCCCAGGTGGTGCTAGTAGGAAATATGCTGTGCTGATGCAGTAGACATAAGAGATGCATGTTCAGTCCCTGGGTCAGGAAGATCTTCTGGAGGAGGGCATGGCAGCCCACTCCAGTATTCTTGCCTGGAGAATCCCATGCACAGAGGAGCCTGGTGGGGTACAGCCTATAGGGTTGCAAAGAGTCAGACATAACTGAAGCAACTTAGCACCCACACATTATCCTTCTTGAATCTTGACTGATTAAATTTACTAATGCTTTGTTAAAGATTTTTGTGTCCACAGTTGTGAGATATTTGTCAGTGAATTTCTTTGATGTTAACGTTTCCATCAAGTTTAAGTATTAAGGAAACTGAGAAGAGTTACCTCATAGTCTACTTTCAGAAAGAGTTTGTATACATTTGGTATTATTCCCCCCTTGAAAGTTTGCTAGAATTCACCAGTGAAGTCATCCAAAATTTTAAGTTTTCTTTAACGTGGACTTTAATAAGGAATCAAATTTATAAAATAGATACAGATAAATTCTGATCTTTTACATCTTCTTGGATAAGTTTTGGTATATTGTGTTTCTCTTTTCAAGGAATATGTCTTTTTCACCTAAATTCAAGATTTATTGCCATAAAGTGGTTCATAATATTCACAGCTCCTTAATGGATCAAAGCCTCGTCGTGGAGAAGGGGCTTGCATAGCTCAATGAAGCTATGAGCCATGCTGTGTAGGGCCATCCAAGATGAATGGGTCATAGTGAAGAGTTCTAAAAAAAATGTGGTCCATTGGAGAAGGAAATGGCAGTCCGCTTCAGTAATCTTGCCTGGAAAACCCCATGGACAGTATGAAAAGGCAAAAAGCATATGAAATCTCAAAGACAACAGAATGATCTCAGTTCATTTCCAAGGCAAAAGGTTCAACATCACAGTAATCCAAGTATATGCCCCAACCGTTAATGCCAAAGAAGTTGAAGTTGACAGGGTCTATGAAAAATGGTAACACCTTCAGGAACTAACACCAAAAAGACATCCTTTTCATCATAGGGGGTTG
Source organism: Cervus canadensis (assembly GCF_019320065.1). Classification (NCBI taxonomy): domain Eukaryota; kingdom Metazoa; phylum Chordata; class Mammalia; order Artiodactyla; family Cervidae; genus Cervus; species Cervus canadensis. The sequence continues at coordinate 61,012,210 of NC_057390.1, read as the reverse complement.
GAATGCAAAAGTAGAAGTCAAGAGATACCCAGAAAAATAAGCAAGTTTGGCCTTAGAGTACAAAATGAAGCAGGGCAAAGGCTAACAGTTTTGTCAAGAGAACACGCTCATCATAGCAAACATCCTTTGACAACAACCCAAGAGATGACTCGACACATGAACATCACCAGATGGTCAACACCAAAGTCAGACTGATTATGTTCTTTGCAACCAAAGATGGAGAAACTCTAAACAGTTATTAAAAACAAGACCTGGAACTGACTGTGGCTCAGATCATGAGCTCCTTATTTCAAAATTCAGGCTTAAATTGAAGAAAAGTTGGAAAACCACTAGGCCATTCAGGTATGACTTAAATCAAATCCCTTATGATTGTATGGTAGAGATGATGAATAGATTCAAGGGATTGTATCTGGTAGACAGAATGTCTGAAGAAGTATGGATGGATGTTCATAATATAGTACAGGAGGCAGTGACCGAAACCATTCCAAAGGAAAAGAAATACAAGAAGTGACAGTGAAAGTCTCTCAGTCATGTCTGACTCTTTGTGAACCCATGGACTATACAGTCCAGTGGAATTCTCCAGGCCAGAATACTAGAGTGGGTAGCCGTTCCCTTCTCCAGGGGATCTTCCCAACCCAGGAATCAAAGTGGGGTCTCCTGCACTGCAGGCAGATTCTTTACCAACTGAGCTATCAGGGGAGCCCAAAGTGGTTGTCTGAGGAGGCTTTACAAAAAGCCGAGGAAAGAAGAGACACAAAAGGCAAGGGAGAAAAGTAAAGATATACTTAACTGAATGCAGAGTTCCAGAAAATAGCAAGGAGAGATAAGAAGGTCTTCTTAAATGAACAATGCAAAGAAATAGAGAAATGATAAAGGCTAGAGATTTCCTCAAGAAAAGTGGAGATATCAAGGGAATATTTTATGCAAGGATGGGTGCAATAAAGGACAGAAATGGTAAGGACCTAAGAGAAGCAAGAAGAGATTAAGAAGAGGCGGCAAGAATACACAGAAGAACTGTACAAAAGAGATCTCAATGACCCAGATAACCATGATGGTGTGATCACTCACCTCAAGCCAGATATCCTGGAGCATGAAGTCAAGTGGGCCTTAGGACACATTACAATGAACAAAGCTAGTGGAGGTGATGGAATTCCAACTGAGCTATTTAAAATCCTAAAAGATGATGCTGTGAAAGTGTTGCACTCAATAGGCCAGCAAATTTGAAAAACTCAGCGGTTGCCACAGGACTGGAAAAGGCCAGTTTTCATTCCAATCCCAAAGAAAAGCAATGCCAAAGAATGTTCAAACTGCCACACAACTCCACTCATTTCACTTGCTAGCAAAGTAATGCTTGAAATCCTTCATGCTAAGCTTCAACGGTATGTGAACCAAGAACTTCCAGATGCTCAAGCTGAATTTAGAAAAGGCAGAGGAAGCAGAGCTCAAATTGCCAACATCCACTGGATCGTCCAAAAAGCAAGAGAATTCCAGAAAAACACCTACTTCTGTCTCATTGACTATGCTAAAGACTTTGGCTGTGTGAATCACAACTAACTGTGGAAATTCTTAGAGATGGGAATACCAGACCACTTTACCTATCTACTGAGAAACCTGTATGTGGGTCAAGAAGCAACTGTTAGAACCAGACATGGAACAATGGACTGGTTCAAAATTGGGGAAGAAGTACATCAGGGCTGTATTTTGTCACCCTGCTTATTTAACTTGTATGCAGTTACATGTGAAATGCTAGGCTGGATGAATCACAACCTGGAATCAAGACTTCTGGGGGAAATGTCAACAACCTCAGATATGCAGATGATAGTACTCTAATGGCAGAAATTGAAGAGGAACTAAAGAGCCTCTGGATGAGGGTGAAAGAAGAAAGTGAAAAAACTGGCTTGAAATTCAATTAAATTAAGAAAACTAAGATCATGACACCTGGTTCCATCATTTCATGGCAAACAGAAGAGGAAAAAGTGGAAGTAGTGACAGACTTTATTTTCTTGGGCTCCAAAATCACTGTGGACAGTGACTGCAGCCATGAAATTAAAAGATGCTTGCTCCTTGGAAGGAAAGCTATGACAAACTTAAACAGCATATTAAAAAGCAGAGGCATCACTTTACCAACAAGGGTCCATATAGTCAAGGCTATGGTTTTTCCAGTAGTCATGTACAGATGTGAGAGCTGGACCATAAAAAAGGATGAGTGCTGAAGAATTAATGCTTCTGAATTGTGGTGCTGGAGAAGACTTTTGAGAGTTTCTTGGGCAGCAAGGAGAAGGAGATCAAACAAGTCAGTCCTAAAGGAAATCAACCCTGAATATTCATTGGAAGGACTTATGCTGAAGCTGAAGTTCCAATACTTTGTCCACCTGATGCAAAGAGCCAACTCATTAGAAAAGACTCTGATGCTGGGAAAGATTGAAAGCAAAAGGAGAAGGGGGTGACAGAGCATGAGCTGGTTAGACAGCATCACTGATTCAATGGACATGAATTTGAGCAAACTCTGGGAGATGGTGGAGAACAGAGGAGCCTGGAATTCTGCAGTCCAGGCCTGCAAAGAGTCAGGCCCAACTTAGTGACTGAACAACAACAATAACAATATCCACATATTATACTTTTAATGTGAAATACTATCTTAAATCTCCATGTTCATGAATATGAAATGGGACTTATGGTTTTCCTTTCTTAACAGATTTTTTTCCCCTTTATAAACAGATTTTTAAGATCGATTTTAGGATCACAGAAAATTGAGTGGAAACTACAGTCATACACAGATTCCCCCATTATTACCTCCCCACCAGAGTAGCCAGCACATTAGCTACAACTGATGAACCTACCTTGATACATCTTTATCCCCCAGAGTCCATTAGTATACATTAGGTTCTCTCCTGGTGTTGTCCAGTATAGAATGGACATGTATCCATCATTATGACATCATAACACAGTTTCACTGGGCTAAAACTCCTCTATGCTCTACTAATTCATCCTTTCTCCCCACTGCAACCACTGACTTTGTTTTTACTATCTCTTTAACTTTTTTTTGTCTTTTCCAGAGGTTCATATAGTTAGAATCACACAGTATGTAGCTTTTTCAAATTGGATTTTTTCAGTTAGCAACATGCATTTCAATTTCCTCCATATCTCTTCATGACTAAATAGTTCAAATCTTTTTAGTGCTGAATAATATTCCATTGTCTGGATGTATCACAGTTTATTTATCCATTCACATACTGAAAGAAATCCTGGTTGCTTTCAGCTTTGGGAAATAAGAAATTAAACTTATAAATATCCATGTGCTGATTTTTGTATAGATATACTTTTCAAATCCTATAGGGATATACCAAAAAGTGAGATTGCTGGACCCTACAGTAAGTATATGATTAGTTTTAAAAGAAGCTGCCACTATCTTCCAAACTGGTGGTATCATTTTGTATGCCTACCAGCAATGAATGAAACTTCCTGTAGCTCCACATCCTCACCAGGATACTGTGCTATTAGGGTCCTGGATATTGGTCATTCTGTTTGTTCATTTGTTTAATTATTTATTAAATATATTTTGATCAGTGCATAGTTGATTTATAATATTATATTAATTTCAGGTATACAACATGGTGATTCAATATTTCTATAGATTATATTCCATTTAAAGTTACTATAAAATATTGACTATATTCCCTGTACTGCACAATATATCCTATACCTTATTTATTTTATACCTAGTAGTTTGTACCTTTTAATCTCTTATCCCTCTCTTACCATTTCTCTCCTCCCACTGGTAACTACTAGTTTAATCTCTATATCTGTAAGTCTGTTTACATTCTGATAAATTCATTCCTTTCATTTATTAGATTTCACATACAAGTGATAACATAAAGTATTTGTCTTTCTCTGACGTATTTAATTAATCATAATACCCTTCAGGTCCACCCATGCTGTTGCAAATGGCAAAATTTCATTCCTTTTTATGGCTGAGTAATATTCCAAAATCACATCTTTTTTATCCATTCAGCTGTTGATGGACACTTAGGTTGATTTCATACCTCAGCCATTGTAAGCAATGCTGTTAGGAACATTGAGGTGCATGCATCTTTTTAAATTAACATATTTGTTTTCTTTTCTTTAGATACAGACCCAGGAGTGGAATTGCTAGATCATATGGTAGTTCTATTTTCACTTTTTTGAGAAACCTCCATACTGTTTTCCGCAATGACTACACCAAACTTTGTTTCCACCAACAGTTCCCCTTTTCTCCATCCTCACCAACATGTATTATTTGTGGTCTTTTGGATAATAGCCATTCTCACAGGTATGAGGTGATATCTCATTGTTATGATTTGTATTTCCCTGATGATTAGTGATATTAAGCATCTTTTCATGTGCTTGTTGGCCATATGTGTATACTTTGGAAAAATGTCTATTCCAGTCTTTGGCTCATTGTTTAATCAGGTAGTTAGTTAGTTTGATATTGAGTTGGGTGAGCTGTTTATATATTTTGAATATTAGCTTCTTATTGGTCATATAATTTGCAATTATTTTCTCCCACTCCAGTATTCTGGCCTGGGAAATCCCATGGACAGAGGAGCCCAGCAGGCTACAGTACATGGGATGGTGAGAGTTGGACACAACTTAGTGACTCAACACCAACAATATCAATGTTTTACAGTTTCTATAGTATAGATCTTTCACCTCCTTAGCTAAATTTATTTATTTTTAGAAGTTTTATTCTTTCTGATGTGATTTTTAAAGAGGATTATTTTCTTGCTTTCACTTTCTGATAGTTCATTATTAGTATATAGAAAAGCATCAGATTTCTGCATATTATTATTATACCTTGCAATTTTACTGAATTCATTTATTAGTTCTAATCTTTTTCTTTTTTTGGTGAAGACTTCATGGTTTTCTATATAAAATATCCTGTCTTTTGCAAATAGTGACAATTATACTTCTTCCTTTCCAATTTGAATGCTGTTTATTTCTTTTTCTTGTTTCATCCCTGTGGCCAGGTCTTCTAAAATTAATATTATGTTAAGTAGAAGTGGCAAGAGTGGATATTTTTGTCTTATTCTTTGAATATGATGTTAGCTTGTGGGTTTGTAAGTAGCCTTTTTATGTTGAAATAGTTTCCCTCTATACCAACTTTCATGAGAGTTTTATCATGAACTGACGATGAATTCTATCAAATGCTTTTTCTGCATTCCTTGAGACGATCAAGTGATTTTTAGTCTTCCTTTGGTTAATGTGGCATATCACTTTGATTAATTTATGGATGGTAAACCATCCTTACATCCCTGAAATGAACCCTACTTTATCAGAACACATGATCATATTAATGTATTTGTGAATTCCATTTGCTAATATTTTGTTGAGCAATTCCACATCTATGTTCACCAGGTACACTGTGATTTTCTTTTTTGGTGGCATCTTTGTGTGATTTTGGTCTCAGGTCTTACAAAATGAGTTTGGAAGTGCTCCCTCCTTTTCTATTTTTTGAAATAATTTGAGAAGGATAGGTATTAACTCTTCTTTAAATGTTTGGTGTAATTCACCTGGGAAGTCATCTGGTCTTGGGCTTTGTTTTTTTTTTTTTGGGAATCACTAATTCAATCTCTTTATAGCAATCAGTCTATTCATATTGCTTCAAGATTCTTCTGTGTCATCTAAACTGCTGTTGATTCCCTTTAGTGTATTTTTTTAATATTATTTTTGGTCTCCCTGAAGGCATTAAAAAAAGTAATTTTATTTACTTTTGGCTGTTCTGGGTCTTCATTGCTGCATGGGCTTTTCTCTAGTTGGGGTGAGTGGGTGCTACTCTCTATTCGCTGTGTGGGGGCTACTCTCTAGTTGCTGTATGCGGGCTTCTCACTGCAGTGGTTTCTCTTGTTGTGGAGGACAGGCTCCAGGGTGCTAAGGCGCACCGACTTCAGTAGCTCCAGCACATGGGCTCACTAGTTGCAGCTCTCGGGCTCTAGAGCACAGGCTAAATAGTTGCAGGGCAAGGGCTTCGCTGCTCTGTGGCATGTAGGATATTCCCAGATCAGGGATCAAACCCGTGTCTGCTGCATTGGCAGGTGGATTCTTTACCACTGAGCCACCAGGGAAGCCCCATTTTTAGGTTATTTCTTATTTCAGTTATTGTATTCTTAAATTTTGATTGGTTCTTTCTTATGTTTTCTAAGTCTTTGGTGAAGTTCTCACAGAATCCCTGCATTCTTTTCCTGTGTTTTATGAAGGTTCTTATGAACATTTCTTTGAACTTTTTATCAGGTAAATTACTTACCTCCATGTCATTAGGGTTTTCTCCTCTGGCATTTTATTTTATTCTTTTGTCTGGAACGTTTTCCTTTGTTTCACTTTGATGGGATGGATGGAGCTGGAGTGGACGTGGCTCGGGAGGAGTCCCAGGGGGCCTCAAATGATGGGACTCACAGACACATCCAACCTTGAAGAGGCCCTCAGCAGTTCCCTGTTTGGCAGGAACACTGGAGGTTAGGAAACAGGTTTTTTTCCCCCCATATAGTCCAGGTGCCCTTTAAACTGCTGGTGTTTTGCTGTGTCCCAGGGTAGGTGAGTCTACACTTGGGCTCCTTGGCAATATCCCTCCCTAGTGCAAGGCACTGCACTGGGAGTGGGATTCCCATAGGTACTGTGTCTCCCTGTCTTTCCTATCAGTTTCGATGTGGTCCTTCTATTTGCAGTAGTTGTTTAGTCAGCCTTCAGATCTTCAGGAGGAATTGCTCTATATGTAGGTGTAGATTTGGTGTGTTGGTGGGTGGAGGTCAGTTCAGGGTCTCTTTATGCCAATATCTTGGAACCCTTTAAATTTCCCTTCCAAGTAAAATACTTCCCAGGTCTGGTCCAACAATTCTATGTCTAAAATGAATTAGAGTCTTCTATATAGGGAGAAATATATATGCTTTTTTTTTTTTCAATAAAGTCTTGTTTTAAAATAGCACAGAGAACATTATATGGCTACTTTTAACTTATTTCAACTTGAAATAAACTGAGTGTCTGCTATTTCACAGAAAAAAAAATATCTAATTTTCCTATAGTGGTCTCCCTTGTCATTTGTATATGCAGAAGTTACATTGTTAGATACAAATATACTCATTGTTGCTATATCTTCCCTGCTCATTTATCAGTATACAAGTGTCTCTTTTGGAGATTTCATTAGGAGCTATTCTGTCCTGATATTGTAACTGATACTTTTCTATCCTAAGAAATGCCAAGGTTTATGCTAATTTTTACATTCACAAAAATAAATCCATCATCATTTAAAAGAATCATATAAGTGCATATTACACTTTTCAGATTGCTGCTGTCTTCTTCATTGTTAAATTCCTGTGCAGAGTTTTTCATATTTCTCAGTTACTTTAGCTTTTTAAATTTCTCTCATAAATTTCCTTAAGTTTATGCTTTTTGGTGAAAAATATATTTAAAATTATATTTTACAAATATATATTAAGGATGCCATTAAAATTGCTTCTAATTTCCTCTCCCTTAATTCTTGGATCCTCTGAATTATTGGAAAAATCATTTCTATCCAAATAGGACTAAGAGTAGTTAAATGCTGATAAAATGTTTGATGAAATATAAACAGAGAGAGAAGTTGGACAGACTTGTAAAAGCTTATTTTTTTCTTCATCAAAAATTTCTAGCTCCTAATTGAAAAAACTAGCGCTTCCAGTCTTCACTGTTACCAAAAAAAAATCCCAATCCACCTCCTCAAACAAATAGACATTCACATATTTCATTTTTTACCCCAGTTACCACGATTCAACTATAGCATGAGTCCTACTGAGTTTTTAATGACATAAAATATAAAACTTTCTTATTACCCACCACATATACATGTGTTTTACTCTCCTGCTTTAATGAACAGATGGTATACATCACAATAATCTGAGTGTATGAATAAACAAATTAGAAGAAAATGTCTAATATTTCCAGTAAAATTGGTACTTTGGGAAGATGTGCTATGTTTAACATAACATCACATACACACTCTGCAGGGTTGTATCCATGGGCATATGTGCAAAATAGTTGAAAATCATGGAAAATACAAGATGAAATACAAACTCCTTAACTTGCCAGTTATGATCTATCATCATCTGACTGCCACCTGCCAAGCCAGCTTTGCTCCCACCACTGCCCTATTTGCATCCTATGTGACAGACATTTGAACTATTTGCTAGTCTTTAAATCACTGTCGCATTTCATACCTCTGTGCCTTTGTGTATGCAGTTCCCTTTGCCTTCCCTTTAAATGGACTCATTGTCCATCAGGTAAAATCTTATTCACCTCTCAAATCTCAGCTCAAATCATACCCACTAATGAAAACATACCTTATTATGCCACGAAGAAAAAAAGAATTTGGTTTCTAGTCCCGTTGTTCTTTATACTAAATCCACAGTGTGTCAATTATCTCACTGTATTTTAATAACCACTATTTTAAACAAAATATATTTTTCATCATTATTCCCCATCACTTATCACCTAGCATGGTACATATTTATTACTGTATAAATATTTGCTGAAAGAAGTATTTAGGGCCAGCCATTTAAAAGACATGCTAATACCCTCTAGACACTACATTTCTAGGGTTGTATTTGGTATTCCCTTAGTGGGACAAAGACTGGGCTTATAGAACTTTACATAGAACCGTTGTGAAAATTCTCATGCATATCATGCAAGACCCCTTGAAGTCCCACAGCGCCTGTGACCATTCGTCCTCACTGACCTCTCTCTTCTCTGAACTGTGAACACATGAACCTCTAAAACCCAACTTGCCATTGAAAAAAACCTGACAGTCATGGGGTGAGAGAATAAGTTTCTCAAAAGCTGCATCTTTACTTATTATTAAAATAAAACTCTTCTGGAGGTTGGGAAGAATGGAGATAGATAGCTATTTCAAATGTTGCATAAACCCAATGAGAGTAGTTTCGCTCATCTGCCACATGGTCTGTCTTTTGTCCTCCATTGAAAGGTCAGAAGATGAAGGGACCCTGGCTAGGACAGTCTGCCAGGACAAGATATTTAAACCTGGGGAAGGTAATGAGACATACTAAAATATATACATGTAAAAGTGTGTGTGTGTGTCTATGTGGAAGTAGGTTTAAACTGTTTTTCCAGTTTTCACGTCTTTTAGTGGGATTATATTTGGAATAAAACAGACACAAATTTGCATGGTAACTCCATCATGTATTTGCCTCTTTAACATGAGTAAGTTATGGTTAAACTCTTTAAGTTTCAATTTTATCAACTCTATAAATACCTTCCACTCTCATCTCTAAGATCCTTACACACACACACAGACACAATTTCTCTTGGTTGTGAACATACACTGTAGCCTATAGATGCTCACTGTCCTAAAATGCATACAGTATGTCTTAAGAGAAATAATTTTGTTCTTATTATTGTTTAATCATTCAGTCATGTCCAACTCTTTGTGAGCTCACGGATTGTAGCACGCTAGCATGCCAGGCTCCTCTGTCCTCTACTATCTCCTGGAGTTTGCTCAAATTCATGACCACTGAGCTAGTGATGCTATCTAACCATCTCATCCTCTGCCACTCCCTTCTCCTTTTGCTTTCAATATTCCCCAGCATCAGGGTCTCTTCCAATGAGTTGGATATTCACATCAGGTGGCCCAAGTATTGGAGAAATACTTTGGCATTCCCCAAGGAAATTTAGCATGTGACTGATCGACTTACTATGGACTGCAAGGGGGAATGAGGCTAGAACCCATCATTTTGTCTCTCCATTTTCCCACCCCAAGAGCCCTCTAAGGTCGATAAGCAAAGTACTAGCCTAAAGCCCTGAATTTCAACTGAGAAAAAGGACTCAGCCAGGTGGATTGTGTTTCCCCAAATTAGAGTCAGAACTAGACCTGACATTTTTGACTTCTATCACCACAACTGTTCCACTGAAAACCAGAGGATCTTAAATCTGGTTGCATGATTTACTCCTATTTGCCTCCCAGGTCCACTTTCCATTATTGTCCGAGGGTGGAGGAGAAATGAACTTCATGGATGGCTCCAAAAGGCTCTCTTAGCTCCTTACTTCTAGCTGGGGTCACTCAACCAGGATCACCAGCTGGGGGCAGAAGCGGGAAGGATAATGTGGTCAGGGTAGTCCTTCCATGGGTGACTTCCGGTGGGGTTACCTACAGTTGGCTCCTTCCCTCTTAGGTCAGGCTGCCCTCTCTCTGGGTTCTGATGGCTGCTCCCACCCTTTCCCCCTTCAGACTAGGGGTAAAACAGCATCCCACTGTCCCCAGCCCAGGGTACTGGAATATCCCTTCTGGTTTCCCTCCTCCCTGCTGGCACCTTTGTAAAAGTCCTTTTATTAAACCTTCTTCAAGTTACCCGATTTGAGCGTGCCAGTGATTTCCTGTTAGGACTATAATCAATATGCCAAGGAGCTTTCAAGAAATACAGATGCCTGGGGGCTTCCAAAACTCCCCAGATGATTCTAGCTGACAGAAGGGACTGCAAAGTTCTGCACTAAATCATGATGATGATTTTTGTTGTTGTTGTTGTTGAATTACTAGCTGATTTACTTGTACATATATACACACATGCATGCATATTCACGTTCACAGGGAGAATGGCAGAGCCTTCACCAAAACTGAGGTAATCTTGGTTTTGCAGGCTACCAGTCAGGCTGACTTTTGGACTGATAAATGTGCAAACACTTAGGATCCAGCAGCCTTGTAAACACATTCAAAATATTTACTTTCATGCTGTTCCTTTCTTCTTCTTCTAACACCCAAATGTCAATTTTAATGGGAGCCACATCTCCCCATATTGATTGGTTCATCTTGATTTTATTAAGGTTCAGTTTGGCTGCCCAGGAAGCTTTTCTAGTGTTTGAAACATTTATAAAAATGTATTTGGGAGGGGTACGGCGGGGAGACGAGGTAGGTGGGGGGAGCAAAGAAAAAAATCACATTTGCTTAAAGTAAAAGCACAGTTTGTTGCCCAGATTTCATTAATTCAATAAATAAAAATACAAGTAAGCTCCAGCTTCAACAAGCTCAAGTTTCCCTCCTAGCTGTGAAACCACAGTACCCCGATGGCTTCTAAATGTGTCAACACATGACCTTCCCATCCCAAACTCACCCGTGGGGAGAACATGATTTATGAGGTTGTCTGACCATCCCTGAAAAGGCTTTAAATATTTTACTTTCATAATAAGTGTAGCTCCTTCATTCAGTGGTAAATGATTGCGGGTTCTTAGAGAAAAGGGTGAGTTTCTGGTGGGGCAGGGGGGAGATCTCAACTTGGAAGAGATCCGCAAACAGCTCTGTGGCACCTTCTGGTGTGTGAGCTAATTACTTGCCCTAAGTTGCCTAGTAAACTGTCTTTGTTTGGGAAGGTTAAGTTTCATCTCTGTTCCAAAAAGTCAGAGCCAGACAGGGAAAGGAAAAAATGATGGTGTCTGTGGTGAGGCTGGCAATGCCGCCCACCGGCTGGTTATTTGGAAAGGTTTTAGAAGATGTGTTATGAGGCATGGTAATGTGTGTCATTTTTCATGACTGAAGTCAAAGGATTTAGCAAGTTGAGTCTGAGGACTTGGATGGGGCAGTGGAAAATACCAAATAATGTGTGAGCTTTGCATCCCACCGCTGCCCAGGGCTCTTCTACCATCCGAGACGGAGGAAGAGGACGCTATTTTTTGGACTGCCAAATGCAACAGTTAGAAGATGAAAAATTTGGCTCAGCTCTAAAGTCATTTTTATAGAGAAGAAAAGTGAGTTTTGGTTGTTGAAGAAGTCCCTCAGTTTACAAGTTGTTAATGGAGAACATGACTGTTCTTTGAAAAGGATAAGTCAAATAGTGACCCTCTTTTATTCTGAGAAAGAGGAATTGACTCTAAAAAAAATAGAACATGGAATGCCTTTTCTCTCCCAAGTTTCACTTTTGTTCTGGTTTCTTGTAAATGTGCGTTCAAGGGGAACAGAGGATATAGCTAACCCTCCTAGCCAAGGATCCTTAGTTCTAAGTAACGGAAACTCACTTGAATGCATGTTAAGACAGAAAAGCAACATTTCTTATAAGGATACAGGAGTATCCCATGGAATGTAATGGATCAAACGGAGGTCAGTCATAGGAGAGGCCAGAACAGGAGCCAGAGAGCCAGGAAGAGCCAAGGCACCTGCTCCCTCTGTTCGGTTGTCTGCCTTTCTGGTCCCCTGCCTCACCCTCTCCCTCCATTCTGCTTCTCTCTTCTTATCCCAGACTGGATTTCCCTCCTTATTCAGGTCCAAGGCTGAAGAGGATCATTCTGCAGTGATGTCTCCCATTACACAGTCACTTGGCTCAAGTGACCAGCCCAGATCGTGAATGAGCTATCCCTCAGAGAATGCTTCCAAGTAATCTGCATGTTGTATTAACTCACTTAACCCTCCTATCCAGCCTATTAGGTTTATCCCCGTTTTAGAGATAACAAACTTGTGTAAGTCTCTTAGTGGTGTCCGACTCTTTGCGACCCCACTGGAATTCTCCAGGCCAGAACATTGGAGTTCCCTTCTCCAGCAGATCTTCCCAACCCGGGAATCAAACTGGGGTCTCCTGTGTTGCAGGCAGATTCTTTAACAGCTGAGCTACCAGGGAACACAAACTTGAGGCAGAAAAATTAAATGACTTATCCAAATTTACATAGCATGTGAGCAGTAGATACAGGTTTCAAATTGAGACGGCCTAACTCCAGAGCCTGAGCGCTTAATCAGGGCTGTTCTGCCCCCTGAGCCCCAGTGCCACTTCCCAGAAGAGAGAATGTGGTTGGCATCACTTCTATCAGGTGGGCACCCCACTCCTATCAGCCCTGGCCAAGGTGGTGGTAGATGGACCTCGGCAGGACCACACGGCACAACATGAATTGTAGGGCCCATCCCGGTGCTGTTAAGGAATCAGTTATCCCAGAATGGAGATGGGGTTTGGCCAGATACCACAAAGTCTTCACATTACTCTTGAAAATGCTTATGCCCTCTGAGCCAAGTCATGGGACAGTGTAGCAATACAGAATTGTGCTAGCTCAGTCGCTCAGTAGGTGTCTGACTCTTTGTGACCCAAAGGACTGTTGCCCGCCAGACTCCTCTGTCCATGGGATTTTCCAGGCAAGAATTTGGGAGTGGGTTGCCATTCCCATCTCTAGGGGATTTTCCTGACCCAGGGAACCCACATCTCCTGAGTCTCCTGCATTGGCAGGTAGATTCTTTAACCACTGAGCCACAAAGTCATTAAAATATTTCAAGCACTGCTGATTTTCCTGGACATTATTATTTTCAAAGAGGTAACCCTACATGTGACTGATTATTTTACTTTTTTTCCGGCGTTCTCTAAAGATGGAGATTTAAAATTTCCCATGTGGCAATTCAGCCAAGTTCTTGCAGTAGGGGAGTTCTTCTCCCCATCTAACCTAAATACATCTAATGGCAGCTGAAACTGATCACTTTGTGTCGCTTTCAGGGTAAACTGCACAGAAAAGGAACATGTGAGGAGATGCTGAAGTAATCTGTTCTTTGGCTGAGTGTCACGCTGACTTAATTAGAAAATTTTATCAAAAGACTAATAACAAAGACATAAAACATTCCTGGAATTATGTTTCTGGAAAGAGTTTCATTAATTTAAGTTTTTTATATACAAACAAGTACATAAGTGAGGAAAGCACTCCAAGTCGGAGAGAACATTGGCTCCCTAACAAAAATGGCAGGGACGATAAAACTGTGAACTAAAAAATAGGCAATTTTTGATATATATTTCTGACCCTCACCCCATAAATGCCCTAATGCATGAGGCATTGGCCCATGTGGAAATTCTGATGCATTCAACAGTTTCCTAATACAAAATTCCATTGAATGTATATAATATTCCACCACAGCAAATGAACTAAGGAAAAAGAAAAATAAAACAAGATATGCTCATTTTATTCTAAATTATCCAAAGATGTTTTCAGCTTACCCTCTCCTCAAACTTTCTCTATTTTGGCTTCTAGCTAGCTTTTCACCTTTTGCAGGCCCTCAAATTTTTGAGCAGTCCTCACCTCTCTTCTATTGTGGCCAAAGGATTAGCTGATAGTTTGCCCCCACTGCCTCAGTATACACACACACACTCACATACATTCACACGCACACTCTTCTTGAGTCTGTACCTTGCCGTCTTCCCTGAAATTTGGTTTGGGTCTATTTCACTCCAGCTCAGCTTATAACAAGCAGTCTCCTAGGCATTCTTAACCTTGTTTCCATTCTCAGAAAACAACAATGGCTGTCACCTTCCACAGGGATCACTTCTGCCATGTCTCTTTATCATGGTCTCTCAGTTTCCTATAGCATCAATGGAAGCTGCAACCCAGCTTCAACCAGTCCTCTGTGACCCCTCCAAGTTCCCCATTTAACTAGAAATTTTCATTTCACTCCAACCTCCACCTACAACATCACTCCAACTCTCCTGAACAATCTGCTCTCACTTTCAATTATTCTTGGGAACCTGACTTCTGAGTGATACGTACCAGGGACATCCAAATGGATGAGCTAAGTACAATCCCCTGTTCTACCTGAAGTGAGAAAAAGAAAGTCTTCAACCACCAATAACTCCACAAAGAGCAGACAAGAAAAGATAAGGTAACACTTTTTTCTCTGTGGATACTTTCAGGTTGTCAACGCTTACACATAACCTCTCATTTTGCAACCAAATAGCACCTCTCTAAGATAGGCAGGGACTGGATGATTTTTGTTGCTACTTGACAGATGAGGAATCTCAGATCTTCTGATTTCAGGTCCATTCCGCTCCATATCTCCTGGAGTTAAGAACCTGTCCCATAGGCACCAAAGCTTTGGTCAAGGGCTCCAGCAAGCAGGCTAGAATGCTTTATCGATATAGATGGCTGCACAGGTACATACTACATACATTTGATTCATATATTCAACAAATACTGAATCCATGAACAGCTACTGAGCTAGTACTTGGGACACTTACCTTCTGTCTTCCATATTGTTGGAAGTATTTGCCAAAGACCTTTGCAGCAGTTGAGGGCTGAGAATTTCAAGGGTATTGAGGTAGAGGCCACAGCCAACTCCTGACCACCAGTCCCGCCCATAGACGGGGTTAGACGATGACATCAATTTCTTTAGGATATCCCTTTCGGTGATTCCGTCACTGCTATTAGCCAATGTCTCTCCCTCAACACTTCCTTCACCTGCTTTCCCGACTCGTTAATGCTCAGGGTTCTTCCTGCCCCTAGTCCCTTCCACTCATGAAGAAAGCTCATCAAAATAACCAAGTTAGAAGCTCTTCTCTTTCAGGAAGTTTTTCACAAAACACAATGCTTAAAGAGGGCATATATATTTAGTTCATATATATTTAGTTCATATAATGAACGCATTACAAATCTCAGATATTCCTTGATCAAGATGGGAGAGTTTAGTTATAAAGTGATCTTTGGCTGAAGGAAGGCTTCCTGGAGTAGCTCAAAGCACCAGGAATCATTGACACCATTCTGTCTACACCCAAGGCCAGCTCTGAGGGAACTTGCAGTGTGCTCTGCACAGAGAAGGGCCTGGACTCCAATGACCTGAGCTGTCTGCAAAATTGACTCCTGGGACTTGTTTTAAACCTTTCTCTGCCTCCAGCCCCAAGTTCTCTGGCATTGATGGGGAAGCACTTCTTTTCGAGACTTGGGCGGCTTTTGTGAACACATGGGCCCTGACTTTCATTTCACCAGACACTCTACCATAGTGGAGGAGGCACAGCTGGTGCCATCCTGTGTGTGTGATGGCGGCTTTGGAAAAGACACCCTCTGGGAATGTGAGGAAAGAGCCTACAAAGGAGGTGTCGTTCAGGCCAGCTGTGTCGAGGGGTGGGTGCAGCACGTCAGGATGTGGAGTGAAGAGGCCAGGGTTTCAGTCTCTGCTCTCTCCCTTCTGAGAATGACCTCCCCGAGGCATTTCCCCTCTCTGGGTCTCAGGTTGCTCATCTGGGGTGAGCAAACCCAAACCTTGACATTTGCTTGCAAACTCTTAGATTCTGGGATTCCTTAGACTTTGCTCTTAATCCAGTCTTTATGACTCTGGTTTCACCAGAAACTCTTTGTGAGGAACAAGGCCCAGCTGTGGGAGGCGTCAGTGAGAGACATCAAGTCCAATAGAAGGTGCAGGGAGCAGAAAAGACCCATGAACTGTGTGTCACCAGGGCTCATGATTCTCATTTTTTTAGAGGCCTGGCAGGTGGCAGGTAATGTGGGATGTGCTAGGTCTATGGTAATAGGAAAGTGTGAAGCTCGCTTTAAACCAGAGAGGGTATGCCCCGCCTAAAGGCACTCAAATTCATGTCTTCTAAGCACTGCACTTGTCACACAAAACAACTCTGTGGGTTGGCTTATAACCAAGGACAGCAGGCTTGAGACCCCATACCATCTCCGGAATTAGAGAAAATATTTTTCCTGAAGGCAGCCAACTTGTCTGTTACAAGCTAAGACATTTTTCTTTTCAGAAATTCAGATCAGTAGATTCCTTTTCAATCAGATGCTTCCCATGGAATCCAAAAGCAGAGACAAACAGGGTGGATCAGACAGAAAGGAGCTTAAAAACTTACACTTCAGGACTTCCCTGGTGGTCCAGTGGCTAAGACTCCGTGCTCCCAATGCAGGCGGTCTGAGTTTGATCCCTGGTCTAGGAACTAGATTCCATGTCTCAACTAAAGATCCTGCATGCCACAACTAAGACCCAATGCAGCCAAATAAATAAATAAATATTTTAAAAAACTTACAGCCCATCCGAATCACACCAGGCTCCAAGCATCAACCCCAAAACTGGCTCTGTTGTTAAGTGGAAAAGCTTGTCTGCAACCTAAATGGTCCCCAATCACCTTCTGAACTGAGCAGTCCCTGAGAGCTGGGCAGAGTCACATAGAAGTGTGGCTTTTCAGATGAGAGAACAGCAGGCAAGAAATGGAGACTTCTTGCTAAGCCCCATTAACGTTTTAATAGAGCTTAAAGCAACGGTTCTCTTTGAAAACGCTTTATTCATAATTGACCAATTGTCATTAGATACAGTTACACTCCATGGCATCTTATTAGAAGGAGCTTGTTTGAACCCCCTCCCCAAGCATTCATAGTAAATTCCTGACAGATGATGTCATAACAGGCCGTTACAATCCATAACATGTAGACACCATTAAAGCAATGTGTGTGCTTTTTTGGTACTGAAACATCTAACTTTATTATGAAGTTTGCTATAAAACCTGCTATGATGTATTTAACAATATTAAAGCGTTTATTCTTTAATATTGAAGTCACACTGCCCCTGTGATGCCTGTTATTCCTGCCACAAATGAGAATTGCCAAAACTATCAGCTCAGCGTTTAAACACTTCCTTAAGAGATTTCTTTCTTTCTCTTTTCCTCGTCTTCATTACTATTTTTTTTTTTTGCTATGGAAAAGCAGATGTTCTAAAGCTACAAGTAACTAAAAACCAGCAATATATGCTCAAAGGCTGAAACCTAATATTTACGATAAGCTGATCCAATGAGAAATGTCTCCCCAGTGACCCTGGTCATGAAGTGGGAACCCATGTGGTCACTGGCCCTGGTGAGACAGTTGTCATTTATCAGAACCTGTGCACTGTGATTCTCGATTAGGGACTTCCCTGACATCAGCAACTCTCTACCTACTTGATACAAAAGGCAAAATAAATATGAAATCTATCCTTACTACATCACATTCCATTGGCTTTACAATTGCCATATAAGATAGCTATGATGGATTCCATAATTTATGTAAGGAGATTTGGGCTTCTGGGTGGCAGTGGGCTCTCCTTTTTGTCTTTATCACTGTAACAAATGTTATAGTTTCTAATAAATCCTTCAGGTAGAAACCACTGTCACAAACATGTATTTCTAATTGCTAATGAGAGCTAGAGATATTTATATTCAGACAAATGGCAAAAATAAGAGAAAGACCAGTATTCCTTTGAAGAAATCATAAAATTCAGACTGTGGTAGAGACTTGACTAACTGCAATACTGATACTTTGGTACTCTGGGGAATGTGTGCATGCTGGGGAGGAAGCCTCCCCACAAGAGCTTCTGATCCAAATAATTTCTGTAAAAGAGCTGGACATGACTGAAGCAACTTAGCATGCACATGAATATTCCATAATGAATATTCCATCACTTGCAGGTTAATTTGATATAACAAAGTCCTCTTTTAAAATGCAAACATTCCTTAGAGAGTTAAGCCTGTGGATTATTATGTTTTGGTACCTCTCTCATTACTGTAGTAATCTTCAGAAGATTCTCTTTAATTCAATCTACCAAACATTTTAGTGAGTACCTATTAGGTATAAAATAGAGTACTATTTCCATTCTGGGGTTTTTTAGAAACAAAGATTGTCCAAACCCTCTTAACGGCTCCTCAAGGAGGTACTGCAGGTTCCCAACAAGAAGTTTATTCAAGCAACTCAAGTGAAAGGTTCCCATTCCTCCCTGTCCTCCAGAACTCTCTGGATCTTTCTCACTGTTCCTGTTTCTTATTGTTCCCACTGAGACACTGGACATTCATTTTTTCTCCCTGAGCCTACTTTTTCTATAATGAACTTCTAAGCCCCATGGCTATATTTGCTCTGTATGCATGTGTGCTCAACTCTTTTGCGATCCCATGGACTGTAGCCCTCGGGGTTCCCCTGGCCATGGGATTTTGAAAAGCAAGAATACTGGAGTGGGTTACCATTTCCTATTCCAGGGGATCTTCCAGGCTCAGGGACCGAACCCACATCTCTTACATCTCCTGCATTGGCAGGTAGGTTCTTTACCACTAGTGCCACCTGGGAAGCCCTGTTTGCTCTGTAAGAACCTATTTGGGCCAGAGCCCTGGGCTTCCAGTTGCCAAGAGAAAATGCTTCCATTCAGATGGAAAAGACTGTATTTCTATAGGTCAAGCATGAGTCAGCCTGCGGGTTATTGTAGGAGTGAACACTTGTCCCCCACTCTAGTGAATCCATGAGTGGGATTCCAGAAAGACTCATCCCTGTGATTTCCTTCCATCCCTAATTACTGACCACCCCGACCCCACTCCCAAAGGAATGATAAATTGACAGACTGTCAGTCAGGAAGAAAAAGTGGGCATAGATGGCTCAGGACTCTCATCTCCATTCTCTGAACTCACCTGTCTGCAGAAGGATGCATCTACTTGTTTGGGGCTATGAGTAATGGGGTCTGTCCCTGGAGGTGAGACTTGTAATTTAGGAGAGAAGGGCAGATTCAATTCAGCAGAGTGTTGGCAAGTCCATTTGGCCTCACACCAAAGCCACATTCTTTAATCCACCTTGAACCAGTAAAAAGCTGATAGTTGGATCTCTACATGTCCAACCTCTGCGCCTACCTCCCATCTCATCTGAATACTGCAAGGAAGAGAGCCATGTGTGGGGGAAGGCAAATCCCTATAAGCTAGCACTTCTACACCTGCTGCACTAGAAGTGGTACTGACTCCAGGTACTATGTGCTCTAGGTGTGTTTCCTGCAGTATTTACGTGGAGACATAGTCCTTCAACACTCTGTGGGCTGTTCTGGATGTCCTGCCTGGTACATTGCCATCCAACCCTAATCCTCATGGGAGAGATGCTTCTTCTTGGACACAAGTATGCAGAGTTATCTGATTAAATCCTCACTAATGAAATGTTACGGAAGTAATACCACATTCACCTTCTCAGAAGTGTTCCTGGTGAATTAATGGAGAAACACACGAGGAACCAGCTAACCAAAAATGATGAGTAATAATGGCAGAATTTCAGGCATACTTGAGCCAGATATTTGGGAACAAATCTAATCACCCCACGATGAGGATGGAAAGCTTTAAATGCCCACAGATAACACACAGGGAACAGAAATTACTAAAGTGTCTGAGGATAAGAGAACCACACGGTCAAGTATGATGGTAATTGGCAACTGGTATTTGCCTTTGACATTAAGAAATAACACAGAGTGGAAGGGACTCAGGCAAGCCCGACATTGTGGACAATAGCCTCAGTCAGTGTACAACAAAAGGATTTATTTAAATGCTATATTTAAAAAAGACAGCCTCTACTGGGTGCCAAAACATTGTCACTGAGCCAGATGGGGTTAATGGATCTTTAGCATTTTCAAGAGAAACAAGTCATAAATGTGGATTTTTATGTAAAAACCTCTGAATGCAGAGTTCCAAAAAATAGCAAGGAGAGATAAGAAAGCCTTCCTAAGATATCAATGCAAACAAAGAGAGGAAAATAATAGAATGGGAAAGACTAGAGATCTCTTCAAGAAAATTAGAGATACCAAGGGAATATTACATGCAAAGATGGGCACAATAAAAGACAGAAATGGTATGGACCTAACAGAAGCAGAAGATATTAAGAAAAGGTGGAAAGAATCACAGAAGAACTATACAAAGAAGATCCCAATGACCCAGAGAACCACGATGGTGTGATCACTCACCTAGAGCCAGACATCCTGGGGTCCAAAGTCAAGTAGGTCTTAGGAAGCATCATTACAAACAAAGCTAGTGGATGTGATGGAGCTCCAGTTGAGCTATTTCAAATCCTAAAAGAAGATGCTGTGAAAGTGCTGCACTTAACATGCCAGCAAATTTGGAAAACTCAGCAGTGGCCACAGGACTGGAAAAGGTCAGTTTTCATTCCAACCCCAAAGAGAGGCAATGCCAAAGTATGTTCAAACTACTGCTCAAATGCACTCATCTCACATGCTAGCAAAGTATGCTCAAAATTCTGCAAGCAAGGCTTCAACAGTACGTGAACCAAGAACTTCCAAATGTTCAAGCTGGATTTAGCAAAAGCAGAGAAATCAAAGATCAAATTGCCAACATCTGCTGGATCACAGAAAAAGCAAGAGAGTTCCAGGAAAACATCTACTTCTGCTTTATTGATTAGGCCAAAGCCTTTGACTGTGGGGATCACAACAAACTGTGGAAAATTCTCCAAGAGATGGGAATACCAGACCACCTGACCTGCCTCCTGAGAAATCTGTATGCACACCAAAACCACAGCCAGAACTGGACATAGAACAATGGACTGGTTGCAAATTGAGTAGGAGTATGTCAAGGCTGTATATTGTCACCCTGTTTATTTAACTTATATGCAGAGTACATCATGTGAAATGCCAGGCTGGATGAAGCACAAGCTGGAATCAAGATTGCTGGGATAATATCAATAATCTCAGATATGCAGATGACACCACCCTTATGGCAGAAAGTAAAGAGCAACTAAAGAGCTCCTTGATGAAAGTGAAAGAGGAGAGTGAAAAAACTGGCTTAAAACTCAACATTCAAAAAATGAAGATCATGGCATCCGGTCCCATCACTTCATGGCAAATAGATGGGGAAACAGTGGAAACAGAGACAGACTTTATTTTCTTGGGCTCCAAAACCACAGCAAATGGTGACTGCAGCCATGAAATTAAAAGATGCTTGCTCCTGGGAAGAAAAGCTATGACCAACCTAGACAGCATATTAAAAACCAGAGATATTACTTTGCCCAAAAAGGTCCATCTAGTAAAAGCTATGGTTTTTCCAGTAGTCATGTATGGATGTGAGAGTTGGACCATAAAGAAAGCTGAATGCTGAAGAGTTGATGCTTTTGAACTGTGGTGTTGGAAAAGACTCTTGTGAGTCCCTTGAACTTCAAGGAGGTCAAACCAGTCAATCCTAAAGGAAATCAGTCCTGAATATTCTTTGGAAGGACTGATGCTAAAGTTGAAGCTTCAATACTTTGGCCACCTGATGCGAAGAAGTGATTCACTGGAAAAGACACTGAGGCTGGGAAAGATTGAAGGCAGGAGGAGAAGGGAACGACAATGGATAAGATGGTTGGATGGCATCACTGACTCAATGCACTTGAGTTTGAGTAAGCTCCAGGAGTTGGTGATGAACAGGGAAGACTGGTGTGCTGCAATCCGTGGAGTGGCAAACAGTTGGACACAACTGAGCGACTGAACTGAACTGACCTGCACCCTCCTTCAATGTTAGTAATGAATTCATGAAGAAAACAAGGTCAAACAATAACAATCCCACAGCCATATAGGCTCTGACTATGCAGGAGGTGTGACACTGTCCTCAGGCCCAAGTTGACCCAGGGGTGTTCTTTGCCCCCTAGGCCTTCACTGAGTCTGGCTTTCCTGGATGCAGGATCCCTGCATATGCTAAACTCTGGCTTTCCTAATTCTGATTTTTAAAATCACCATAAAAACCTTCAAAGAGATGAGTACAGACTCATTTTCAATAGAATGAACTCCAGCTTGCTAAAGAAAAGGCTTGTTTTTCAGCCATGAACAGCTGTTAATACCACCTTCAATATAATAATATAACTGGTGCCTTCTGATGTTCAATTTAGTTCAGTTCAGTTGCTCAGTCGTATCCGACTCTTTGCAGCCCCATGAACCTCCCTGTCCATCATCAACTCCTGGAGTCCACCCAAACCCATGTCCATTGAGTTGGTGATGCCATCCAGCCATCTCAACCTCTGTCATCCCCTTCTCTTCCTGCCCCTAATCCCTCCCAGCATCAGGGTCTTTTCCAGTGAGTCAACTCTTCACATGAGGTGGCCAAAGTATTGGAGTTTCAGCTTCAGCTTCAGTCCTTCCTATGAACACCCAGGACTGATCTCCTTTCGGATGGACTGGTTGGATCTCCTTGCAGTCCAAGGGACTCTCAAGAGTCTTCTCCAACACCACAGTTCAAAAGCATCAATTCTTTGGTGATCAGCTTTCTTTATAGTGCAACTCTCACATCCACTGGAAAAACCATAGCCTTGACTAGATGGACCTTTGTTGACAAAGTAATGTCTCTGCTTTTCAATATGCTGTCTAGGTTGGTCATAACTTTCCTCCCAAGGAGTATGAGTCTTTTAATTTCATGGCTGCAGTCACCATCTGTAGTGATTTTGGAGCCCCCCAAAATAAAGTCAGCCACTGTTTCCACTGTTTCCCTACCTATTTGCCAAGAAGTGATGGGACCGGATGCCATGATCTTAGTTTTGTGAATGTTGAGCTTTAAGCCAACTTCTTCACTCTCCTCTTTCACTTTCATCAAGAGGCTCTTTAGTTCTTCTTCACTTTCTGCCATAAGGGTTGTGTCATCTGCATATCTGAGGTTATTGATATTTCTCCCAGCAATCTTGATTCCAGCTTGTGCTTCCTCCAGCCCAGCGTTTCTCATGATGTACTCTGCATATAAGTCAAATAAGCAGGGTGACAATATATAGCCTTGATGTACTCCTCTTCCTATTTGGAACCAGTCTGTTGTTCCATGTCCAGTTCTAACAGTTGCTTCCTGACCTGCATATAGGTTTCTCAAGAGGCAGGTCAGGTGGTCTGGTATTCCCATCTCTTTCAGAATTTTCCACAGTTTATTGTGATCCATACAGTCAAAGGCTTTGGCATAGTCACTAGAGCAGAAATCGACGTTTTTCTGGAACTCTCTTGCTTTTTTGATGATAGAGCAGATGTTGGCAATTTGACCTCTGGTTCCTCTGCCTTTTCTAAAACCAGCTTGGAAAAATAAATAAATAAATAAAACCAGCTTGAACATCTGGAAATTCACAGTTCATGTATTGCTGAAGCCTGGATTGGAGAATTTTGAGCATTACTTTGCTAGCATGTGGGATGAGTGCAATTGTGAGGTAGTTTGAGCATTCTTTGGCATTGCCTTTTTTGGGGTTGGAATGAAAACAGACCTTTTCCAGTCCTGTGGCCACTGCTGAGTTTTCCAAATTTGCTGACATATTGAGTGCAGCTCTTTCACAGCATCATCTTTCAGGATTTGAAATAGCTCAACTGGAATTCTATCACCTCCAGTAGCTTTGTTCATAGTGATGTTTCCTAAGGCCCACTTGACTTCACATTCCAGGATGTCTGACTCTAGGCGAGTGATCACACCATCTTGATTATCTGGGTCGTGAATATCTTTTTTATACAGTTCTTCTGTGTATTCTTGCCACCTCTTCTTAATATCTTCTGCTTCTGTTAGGTCCATACCATTTCTGTCCTTTATCAAACCCATCTTTGCATGGAATATTCCCTGGTATCTCTAATTTTCTTGAAGAGATCTCTAGTCTTTCCTATTCTATTGTTTTCCTCTATTTCTTTGCATTGATTGCTGAAGAAGGCTTTCTTATCTCTCCTTGCTATTCTTTGGAACTCTGCATTCAAATGGGTATATCTTTCCTTTTCTCCTTCACTTCTCTTCTTTTCACAGCTATTCATAAGGCCTCCTCAGACAGCCATTTTGCTTTTTTGCATTTCTTTTTCTTGGGGATGGTCTTGATTCCTGTCTCCCGTACAATGTCACGAACCTCCATCCATAGTTCATCAGACACTGTATCAGATCCAGCCCCTTAAATCTATTTCTCACTTTCACTGTATAGTCATAAGGGATTTTATTTAGGTCATACCTGAATGGTATAGTGGTTTTCCACACTTCCTTCAATTTCAGTCTGAATTTGGCAATGAGGAGTTCATGATCTGAGCCACAGTCAGCTCCCAGTCTTGTTTTTGCTGGCTGTATAGAGCTTCTCCATCTTTGGCTGCAAAGAATATAATCAATCTGATTTTGGTGTTGACCATCTGGTGATGTCCGTGTGTAGAGTCTTCTCTTGTATTGTTGGAAGAGGGTGTTTGCTATGACCAGTGCATTCTCTTGGCAGAGCTCTATTAGCCTTTGTCCTGCTTCATTTTGTACTCCAAGGCCAAATTTGTCTGTTACTCCAGGTGTTTCTTGACTTCCTACTCTTGCATTCCAGTCCCCTATAATGAAAAGGACATCTTTTTTGGGTTTTAGTTCTAGAAGGTCTTGTTGGTCTTCATAGACCCATTCAACTTCAGCTTCTTCAGCGTTACTGGTTGGGGCATAGACTTTTATTACCGTGATATTGAATGGTTTGCCTTGGAAATGAACAGAGAGCATTCTGTCGTTTTTGAGATTGCTTCTGATGTTACTTTATTAAAAAGTTGCATTATAACAGATAAAAAAATTATGGAATTATTATGAAATTCAGGCTTCTTCAAAGCAGACACTTTCCCACCATGGACTCCAACATCTTTAAAAGGCTAAAACACCTGAAAAAATCTGGGAGTAAGAATACATCTTTTAAATTATAGCCTTTATCAACATTCCTGGTGTCTCTCTTTTCAGCCTCCCTCAGGATTTCACCTTGAAACTTAGCAACTTTATTCTCCTGACAATAACTTACTTCACAAAGATGAAACAGTTGCAATAAATTGGTCCAACAGAACCTTTAGGATCTTAAACAAACCAACATTAAGGGAAGGCAAATTCCTCCACTCTGTTGGGTACCTGATGACAAGGCCTTCTAGGTTTCAGTTAGAGAATCTCAAGACAATGTGATCTGAGTACTGAAAAAAGGCCCCGTGTGTACAATGAAAGCAGTGATGCCTTTTCAGGATCCATAGGGGCATGCTGCTGTTTGCATAAGAGCCTGGTCAGCCTGCTGGCACGGGAGGGCTCCCCACCGCAGAGGGTGATGGAGGGTGATAAAAGCAAAAGGACAGTGATGACCTTCTCTTCAAAATCCCTACCAGAGAGGACAGCTTTAGAGACTGGACCCTAGATACACGAAGTTTATGGGGACAAAACAAGCAGTTTGGGGTGGGGGGAGAATCAGATACAATCAATCAAACTACAGGATCAGGGCCAAAGGAGAGGGGTCCAACAAGAAGTTTTTTGTGGGTTTTTTTTTTTCCCCACTGACTTAAGCTGGTTCCTCGATTGACCCTTCAGAAGACAAGTTGTTTGACTTAACAAACCTGCCTGCTGGTCCTTGGGTGTGTATTTCTGTCCTCAAAACTACCAGTTAGTTGACATAATTCAGTTCTTGGGAAGAATTATGGTGCTTTAAAATGCACTTAAAATGCTTGATTCTTCAGATGCATTCATTTGTTTCAGAAATTGGTTTCTGGATACAGAAGTCATCGAATTCTCTTTGCAAACTTCCTCATGGGTGAGGGAAGATGGGCTAATAACCCAGTTGTATCTGGGAAGATTAATGTCTGTCTGTCTACCACAAACCCGGGTCTTCCCAGGTGGCTCAGCGGGAAAAGAATCTCCTTGCTAATGCAGGAGACGCGGGTTCTACCCCTGGGTCAGGAAGATACCCTGGAGAAGGAAATGGCAACCCATTCCAGTATTCTCGCCTAGAAAATTCCATGGACAGAGGAGTCTGGCTACAGTTCGTGAGGTTGCAAAATAGTCAGACACGATTTAGCGATTAAACAACCACCACCACAAACCCAGAACAAAACATGGTGGGGAAGGGGAGGGAGTTAGTACTTTTCAATTCAATTCAATAAAGAATTATTCAGAGATTCCTTAAAGGAGTCGATAGCTCAGAAAACAATAGGACATGACACTCTGAGTTTGAGAGGGTAATTAGAGTGCATATCCAGCCAGGCCTGCCTGGAATGGTCCTAGCTGTGGTTTAGTCGCTAAGTCATGTCTGACTCTTGTGAATCCATGGACTGTAGCCTTCCAGACTCCTCTGTCCATGGGATTTTCTAGGCAAGAATACTGGAGTGGGTTTTCATTTCCTTCTCCAGGGGATCATTCTTCAGCACTCAGCCTTCTTTAGGGTCCAACTCTCACATCCATACATGACTACAGGAAAAACCATACTCTGAAAGGAAATCAACCCTGAATATGTGCTTCACTGGAAGCACTGATGCTAAAGCTGAAGCTCCAATACTTTAGCCATATGATGTGAAGACTGACTCACTGGAAAAGACCCTGATGCTGGGTAAGACTGAAGGCAGGAGAAAAAGGGGATGACAGAGGAGATGGTTGGATTGCATCACCGACTCAATGGACATGAGTTTTGGCAATCTGTGGGAGACCTGGCGTGCTGCAGTCCATGGGGTCACAATAAGAAAGACACGCCTAAGCATCTGAACAATGACATGTGAGAACAACTTCAAAGGCAGAAGTCAACAAACCACAACTCATGGACCAAATCTATCCCATTGTTTGTTTTTATAAATAAAGTTTTCTTAGAATACAGTCATGTCTGTTCATTTATGGATGCTGTGGCTGCTTTTGCTCTACCTACAATGGCAGAGTTGTGTGGTTACAGTAGAGACCATAGGGCCCTGAGAACCTAAAATATTTACTTTCTGGCTTTTTACAGGGTTGATACCTCCTCTAAAGCTTCCCTAGTGGCTCAGACAGTAAAGTGTCTGCCTGCAATGCAGGAGACCCAGGTTTGATCCCTGGGTTGGGAAGATCCCCTGAAGAAGGAAATGGCAGCCCACTCTAAGTACTCTTGCCTGGAGAATCCCATGGATGGAGGAGCCTGGTAGGCTACAGTCCATGAGGTTGCAAAGAATCAGACACGACTGAGCGACTTCACTTTCACTTTCACCTCCTCTAAGGCAGTGCCTTATAATTCAGGATCACAGTCAATCCTAAAGGAAATCAGTCCTGAATATTCATTGGAAGGATTGATGCTGAAGCTGAAACTCCAATACTTTGGCCACCTGATGCGAAGAACTGACTCACTGGAAAAGACCTTGATGCTGGGAGAGATAGAAGGCAGGAGGAGAAGGGGACGACAAAGGATAGATGGTTGGATGGCATCATCGACTCAATGGACATGAGTTTGAGCAAGCTCTGGGAGTTGGTGAAGGACAGGGAAGCCTGACATACTGCAGTCTATGGGGTCGCGAAGAGTCGGACATGACTGAGTGACTGAATTGAACTGAACTGACACCCACTAGAAGTCTTTAGACCTGCTGAGATTCTGTGTGACCCAGCCAAGGAAAGCCCAGTCTGCCTCCTGATTGCAGGACCTCTGTCTGCAGGCACCAGGTTCCCTTGGGTCTTCTTCACAGCTCTAATCAGCCCTCTTTTCTAGATAGACATCAATGTATATTTTCTCACATAATTCCACTGCAGCAAGCAGAGGCAAAACATGGCTTTCTGGGGCTCAGAGATGGACCCACCAATCTAATCAATTATAAGAAGCTGGGGGTGTGAGTGCAATTACTCCTGGAAGAGCTATGCAGCAAGTACCAAAGCAGCTATGTTGAATTTCATTCACCTTTACCATCTCTTACCCTTCTCCAAGGGAAAGCATTGTCAGAAAAGAGATGGGGAGCATGGAAAGAGTGGGAGGAAGTGTATACATGAGGCAAGTTGTCTTTAAGTCTGGCTGTGAACTGAATAGCCTTGGAAGCCTCCTGTGTCTGGACACACCTGCTGGGCTCCAACGTGCAATAGAACATCCTAGACTTTGTAGTTCAGCCCTCATTTCACACATTTTTATTCTTTACACTAAAGTGATATGTTGACTATGTCCCTTGCTAGGGTTGGGTTATTATTGCTTTGTAAGACTCTTTTAGATGAGAAAGCTCACAAATCAAGAAAATCCTGTCAGACCACATGCTGAAATTTCTGGCTCACAAAGTTTTGTCACCAGTTCTAGAAACTAGAAATAGGACCTGTCTCTGGCAAAATTATCACATGAATAAAGTTCGCTTTCCAAGTCAGCAGCCTGGCCTCTTATTCTTTCCCTCTTCCTGTGTTGTGGCTTTTCTCACCTCTCTGACCACCATGGCTTCAGCATCATCACAGGCTTGCTGGCACAGGTGTTTGAGGCTAGTCATGTGGTTCCTTTATGTGCTGAACTTGGGGATGTTGAATGTAAACCTCATTCTAACAAAAGGATAAGCTGGAGAAAGTGGTGAAAGAAACTGGGGGGGCAGGGAGGCCCATGTCACCATGAGATGTCATGACACGCAGCTGGTATTCATTCCACTGATGGCTCAGAGGGGCCTGAGAACCTTGGTCAAAAGCAGACTCATTTGAAACAGAACCTTCAATTAGTAATGAAGGGCAAATTCTTTGCTTGATTCTTGAGTTAACTCTCAGAATGGTTCAGGGAGCTTTTTTATTTTCCCAGACTCTCAGTTTCCACTTCTGTAACTGACAGAGCTGGTTACTACTGAGGGGTGAGGAAAACTATCAGGGGAAATGCTTATTATTCTCTTTGTTCCAACTCTAGAGCAGAGTGATGTGATGACCAAGATGGGGAATCTGGGTATGTACCCAGAATAATGGCCGAGTTTCTCTCCAGCAGGGCTTCCCTGGTGGCTCAGATGGTAAAGAATCTGCCTGCAATGCAGGAGACCCAGGTTCGATCCCTGGGTCAGGAAGAGTCCCTGGAGAAGGGCATGGCAGCCCACTCCAATATTCTTGCCTGGAGAATTCCATGGACAGAGAAGCCTGGTGGGGCTATAGTTCATGGGGTCGCAAAGAGTCGGACACGACTGAGCGACTTCCACTTCCGCTTCTCTCCAGCACCTGTGTTCCTTGCTTGAAATTTCATTCTAAAGTGGTTTAAGAGAAAGTGACCCAGGGATGGGACTGTCCCCAGAAGGGTGGTATCTGTCAGAAAGGCCTTGAGGTGCGAACATCCCTGGCCCAGTTTCTACTCTTAGGCTTCCTCGGCTGGGATCTGTGCCGGCCATCATGGGTGCAGAAAGTCAGTTCTCGGCGTGTCAGCCTTACAACCCCTGAGCTCACAGGTCCTCGTGGCACCCGCCAGACATTTTTAATAGTTCCAGCCATTTTCAAGGCCTAGCCCCTCCCAATACAACACTCCGGACTGGCTCTGCTACAATTCACGCTGCAAGCCGAGAATTTTTCTCCCTTTGGCACTGCTAAGGGGAGAGGTGTTGAAAAGAAGCCCAAGCAGATGGGGATGGAATTCCATTACTTGGTAAATATCTGAATCGGCATTTCTTTTTAATTCAATATGAGAGTTTTAGCATGTTTACAATTTTCCCTACCTTAATTATGAGGTCCATTTTATTAAAGGTGCACATACCTTGATTATAGCTGGTGAGCTTTTGGCCCTGAGGTAGGTAGCTGTGTGAGAATTCCATCCTGGGCGTTGTTTTAGGTCTGTTAGCGACTGGCGCAGCACTTGCCAGTTTCCCTCCCTGGGTAACGACAGAGACACTAACACAATATCAAAGCTGTTAATCCCAAACACGTTGCTAATAAGGCAAGCTGCCTTGCTGGAGGCTGCAGAGAGGATGGAGGATGGATGTGGAAATGCTAACATAGAAGCTCACGCTCTCTCTCCTACCCGCAGAGTGATGGATAATGAGGAATGCCCTGCTTTCCTCAAAATATCACTGCACTCAATCACTTCAGAGCTTCCCCACTAATCACATGTCATCAACTGATGTATGTATTTGGGAGGCAGTGAAGGTGAACAACCAGCATGAATGTGTTCACTCCATGGTGTGTTTACCCCATGGATGATGTATTCACCCTGTCAATGATGTGTTCATCCTGTGAAAGTGAAAGTGTTAGTTGCTCTGTCGTGTCCAACTCTTTGCAACCCCATGAACTGTAGTCCACCAGGCTCCTTTGTTTATGGAATTCTCCAGGCAAGAATACTGGAGTGGGTTGCCACTCTCTTCTCCAGGGGATCTTTCTGACCCAGGGACCAAACCCAGGTCTCCTGCATTGCAGGCAAACTTTCTATCATCTGAGCCAGCAGGGAAGCTGGGTTCATCCTGTGGATGGTACCCAAAAGATTCTTGTGGGACTCAACTTTCTTCATCATTTTTGACATGCTTCCCTATGTGATTTATTAATCCTTTGGCCACATGGTAGATTCTGTAGATATTTAGCTTTGGAAAGAAATAATAACTATATAAATAGTTTCAGAAAATAGCACAATCAAGGAGGCTGGATATTGTACAGTTTGAGTGGAATGTAGTTTTGGAAGCATGACATGGCCAAGTTCAAGGACTCAGGAGGTGTAAAGAAGGCAAGAAGTCATGGAAACTGATTTTTCTCCTTCCTCTACAGAACAGGTGCAAGCAGCTGTGGGGGAAACACACAAACTTCAACTTGGATTTGGAAGTAAAAATTGTGCTATGGGATTTAACCTTTAGATATTCTCAGTCCTAGCTCAGAATCTCCTTGTCCTGGACATGCTTAACATTTAGTAGACTTCACCCCATGATTGGTTTGGTGGTGGCACAGGGGTAGCCACTGACCAAAATGCTATATCTGGCTTGACACAGAATTTTGAAAAGCCATAAAGAGTTCCTCAATGTAGCTCTAAATTAGAATAACTCCTGGAAGCTTTCAAATAGTATCAACGCCTCTGAGTTCACCTTTGTAGACTGAATCTCAATCAGCCTTAGTGCAGGCTCCTGAGAACTATAGTTTGCAAAACTTTCCAGGTGATTCCGGTGTTCTACCACATTTGAGAAGATTTTTTATGTTTTCTAGGCTTAATTTTTTAAATTAAATTTAAAAATTTTTTAAAGAAGTCTGGCTTAGAGTTGTTAACATCTTACTTTACCAAATAAAGAAAAATAAACTACCTGCTATCACCATCATTTCATCAGAAAAAGGCAGAGGAACACCAAGGAAAAAAATGGAAGGACAGATCTTTAAACACATTTAATTTCATAAAAAGTCACTAAGCTACCACACCTATGTTCATAACAGAATTATTTATGAAAGGTACCAAAAAGTGGAAGTAACCCAAGTGTCCACTGATGGAATAGACAGACAAAATGTGGTGTGTGTGTGTGCTAAGTTGCTTCAAATGTGTCTGACTCTTTGCAACCCTATGGACCTTCGCGCTCCAGGCTCCTGTTTCCATGGGTTTATCCAGGTAAGAAACTGGAGTGGGTTGCCATGCCCTCCTCCAGGGGATCTTCCTGACCCAGGGATCAAACCTGTGTCTCTTACATCTCCTGCACTGGCAGGTGAGTTCTTTATCACCAGCACCACTTGGGAAGTCACTAAGCTGTCATACCCATATTCACAACAGTAGTATTCAGGAAAGATATCAAAAAGCAGAAGTAACTCAAGCATCCACTGATGGAATGGGCAAACAAAATATATATCCATACATATCCATAAATGGTATATCCATATATCCATATATATCCATAAATGATATATCCATAAATGGAATATTGTTCATCCTCAAAAAGAAAGGAAATTCTGACACATACTACAACAAGGATGAATCTTGAGGATATTGTGTTAAGCAAAATAAGCCAGCAGAGAAGGCAATGGCACCCCACTCCAATACTCTTGCCTGGAAAATCCCATGGATGGAGGAGCCTGGTGGGCTGCAGTCCATGGGGTCGCTAAGAGTCGGACACGACTGAGTGACTTCACTTTCACTTTTTACTTTCATGCATCGGAGAAGGAAATGGCAACCCACTCCAGTGTTCTTGCCTGGAGAATCCCAGGGATGGGGGATCCTGGTGGGCTTCTGTCTATGGGGTCGCACAGAGTCGGACACAGAGTCACTGAAGTGACTTAGCAGCAGCAGCAACAAAATAAGCCAGTCACAAAAGGACAAGTATTATTAGATTCTATTTAAGTGAGATACCGATGACAGCCAAATTCATAGAGACAAAAAGTAGAATGATGGATTCCGGCATTTGGGGATTGGGGAGTTGTTATTTGTTGATGGGTACGGACTTTGAATTGGAGATGCAAAAGTTCTGGAAATTGATAGTGGTGATGGTTACACAAAAATAAGAATGTATTAAAGGCTATTCAACTTTACGTTTAAAAATTGTTAAAATAGTGAAATTCATGATATATATATATTCTATTTCAATTTCAAAAATTCACAAAGTTTCCTTTATCCTTTTTCATTTTGTGTGCTAACTGGCATTTGAAAGCCACTGTCCAGGTTAAAGGAATCTGCCATAGCTTAAGGACAGGAAGAACCACTGTGGCTTCCCAGGTGGTGCTGGTGGTAAAGAACCCGCCTGCCAATGTGGAGATATAAGAGATGCAGGTTCAATCCCTGGGTCAGGAAGATCCCCTGGAGGAGGAAATGGCAACCCACTCCAGTATTCTTGCCTGGGAAATCCGATGGACAGAGGAGCTTGATGGGCTATGGTCCAGGGGGTTGCAAAGAATCAGACATGACTCAGCACACACCCACCAGACAGGCTGCAACAACCAAACCCAGGCTGGGTGATGGAAAGACACTTCCAGATTATAGAACACATTAGCCATGCTCCTGGATAAACTAAACAATCCTCTCAAACATGCAAGCGTGCTAGGCCAGGGTCGTCTTATCCTTTAAACTGTTTGGTATGTTTTATGGGCAGAGAGGCCTAGAGGATGATGGACCCAAGACAGTGTTCAAGAAATCAGAGATCTGGACCTAAGATTAGTCTGAGTAGACAACAACAGCCAGTGACACTTTGTGTTTTTCTTCACAAAGCAATAGAGCAAAGTAGCAAAGGACTGCACAGAGGTTAAAAGCAATGCAAGGCCTTCCCTGATAGCTCAGTTGGTAAAGAATCTGCCTGCAATGCAAGAGACCCGGTTTGACTCCCGGGTTGAGAAGATCCACTGGAGAAGGGATAGCTACCCACTCCAGTATACCTGGGCTTCCCTTGTGGCTTAGCTGGTAAAGAATCTGCCAGCAATGCAGAAGACCTAGGTTCGATCCCTGGGTTGGGAAGATCCCCTAAAGAAGGGAAAGGCGGCTACCTAATCCACTATTCTGGCCTGGAGAATTTCATGGACTGTACAGTCCATGGGGTCACAGAGTCAGACACAACTAAGCAACTTTCAGTTTCACTGTGAGGCCAACTGAAAACTACTTACAAACAAAATATTCTCTGCAACAGTTAACTTTTGATGAAATGATAGGATTAGATGAAGAGCCATATTATTCTTTATTATAGTGGTTGTTTCTTATTAACATATATGTATGTAATAGACACAGGTATGCATACATGTACATACATACATACACATATGAAGGCTTCCCTGGTGGCTCAGACAATAGAGAATCTGCCTGCAATGTAGGAGACCCAGGTTCAATCCCTGGGTCCGAAGATACCCTGGAGAAGGGAACGGCAACCCTCTCCAGTATTCGTGCCTGGGAAATCTCATTGGCTACAGTCCATGGGGTCTCAAAGAGTTGGACCTGATTGAGTGACTAAGCACCATGCATA
Source organism: Cervus canadensis (assembly GCF_019320065.1). Classification (NCBI taxonomy): domain Eukaryota; kingdom Metazoa; phylum Chordata; class Mammalia; order Artiodactyla; family Cervidae; genus Cervus; species Cervus canadensis. The sequence continues at coordinate 60,978,189 of NC_057390.1, read as the reverse complement.
TGAAATGGAGGTCTCTTATGACTGGTTAGTATGTTTTTAAAATTCAAATTAATCTGTTCTTAGCAACACTGACCCTAATAGTCTACAAGGCAGGCCATATAGCTGGAATTTATAATCATGAAATTTTCATACTGCATTAAGAATCTCTGTGGGTGATAATAGAGAACTAAAATAGCTAACATTGCATTGATGTTTCTCACTCCCTACATTTGTTTAATTTCTTTGCCAGAGACACATACTTAACTTGTCTTGGTAGATTTTTGTAATATGCCTTTCAAATGGAAAACTGTATTTGAGCATTCCAATTTTATCAAGTGGCAAAAACACCCAGGCTGTTGGCCAAAATTTGCGTGTTTTTTACTGCATTCCATATCCAGATATTTCAGGGCTGAAGAATAATAACCATTTTCTAAAATGTTATTGGACCCATAATTCTGGCAGCAGGTTAATTCACTTAGCCATTTCCATTAAAGCAATAATTATCGACACATAATCGTAGAAATCACCACGTATAGTGATAATCAATTCCAGTTGAAATAGTCTTTTTAGTTCAACAATGTTTGTTAATACCTACTATGTGTAATGCTCTATAATTTCTTACCTTTATGTAGCACTTCCGAATCTTGAAAGTCATGTTCATTATCTCACTTGATTCTGACAGAAGCCTGTGAGAAGGATAAGCAGGTTAGCATACAAGGAAACTGAGGCACAGAGAGATTAAAAGCTTTGCTCAAGAGCTTGGACCTACTAAGTGATGTGGTCACAGTAAAATCCAGATTTTCTCAAGCCTATTCCTCTGTGTTGCCCCTCACATTACCTCTCCTTGCGGTCACCACTCATTGTTGGTATTTATCTGAAATTATGCTTTACTAGTCCTCTGAGTAAACTTTTTGTGTAAATACAACTTTTGTTTTTTCTAGAATGCTCTGCCATCTCACTAAGCAACATATCATGTGACTCAGATGGTCTTCACTTCATAAGCTCAGCTAACTCTACCAGTAAATGCCCTTCAATTCGTCCGCTTTCCCTAACAATAGCTTTGCATTCCTCCTTCCTCCAGCAGGAGAAACAAGAGAGGAAGCTTTGCCTTTGCTCCAGGGTAGGCGGTGTGACACGATGTGCAGAGGAGTCGGCGAGTCAAGAGACCTGAATTTTGGTCCTGGTTCTGCTATTGACTAGAGGTGAAAAGTTGTACAAACATGATGCCACCAAAGCCTTAGTTTCCTACCAAATAAGAATTGAGATGCCTTTTCTGTCTTTCTCAGAGGATGAGATTAAAAGCAAATATGTGAAGAATTTGAAGATAAACTCTGTACTAATGTAAATATTGCCAAGTCTTTTTAGTATTCTATCATTAAATGTGGGGGTGGGGATAAAGACACTTCCTACTGACTCTCCTGCGTCAGACTTTTAAATTATATTTCTAAATGTTTGTGGGTGGAGAGTGTAGCTGGGAATAAAGGAGATGGAACTTTACCTTTCATTTCAGGGATTGGATGGACCCCTTTGAAATACGTGCATGCATGTATTGTGTGTCTGACTCTTTGCGACCCTTTGGACTGTAGCCCACCAGGCTCCTCTGTCCATGGGATTCTCCAGGGAATAACACTGGCTCAGGTCGCCATTCCCTTCTCCAGGGGATCTTCCAAACCCACGGACTGAACCCACGTCTCCTGAGTCTCATGCACTGCAGGTGGATTCTTACCACTGAGCCACCACAGAAGCCCTTTGAAATATGTGCCTTGTCTCAATTCTCTAAGGACTACTAGTTATCCAGATTTGTATATTTCGAACACTAGAATCAGACATATTTTTCCATCTGGTATGTGCAGAAAAACAGAATATATAGATTAATAGTTTAACATGGACCTCAGTGAAGATAAAAATAAAATCATCTGAGAATAATTAAATAATTATGATAAGACAATATATAAATATTTATGTGGAATGAACTAAAAAGGATCCTGATTACAATCTCTACTTTCCACTCATTAAGGAACTAGTGATAACCTTTAACAAACATGACTAGAGGAACTCTCTTTTATCCTTTTCTCCATGTCCCAGATCTTACTGTTTCAAGCCTTTAGCATTGAGATGGCTATTTTTTACTATAGTCTCTTACTAGTCACAGGAAAAATAATGGTCTTTCTATGTGCATCTCCACCGGACGTCAGAGGATGAGATGGTTAGATAGCATCACCAACTCAATGGACATGAATTTGAGCAAACTCTGGGAGATAGTGAAGGACAGGGAAGCCTGGTGTGCTGCGTCCATGGGGTCATAAAAGTTGGACACGACCTAGTGACTGAACAACAACAACCCTGAGCATTTGCCACTTTTTAAAAACTAAAACATTACCAATTTACACCCGTCAAAACTTCTCCCAACACACTCCGCAAATGATGAATGACAATTTGACTACTTGTCAATAAAATGGAGGCATGATCCTTTACCCTTTGTCTCTCAAAGCCCAGATTTTTTATCTGCCTTCTTTCAATCTTTCAGTGTCTTCTTGGCTATGAGGTATTAGGAAGAATGTTTTAAGTCTCTTTCCATGGAAAGTGTTATTTGCTGCTTGAAGTACCAGCTGAAAAAGATCACCCACCACACTGCACCATATCACCTCCTGTGTTACATATTAACTTCACCCCCTGGCATTTATTGCCCAGAAGTGGTGCAGGGAAATAATGATTTAATCACCTCCTATTCAATATTGTAAAGTTTCTGCTGTTTTTATCAGGACGAACCTGTACCACAAGAAGAAAGTCCTTTGATGGCTTGGGGTTTCCCTGGGTTGAGAATCATGTAAAATACTGGTCAAAACTTTTCCCAATCTTTTCTTTCTTTTTTGTAGCTTAGTTTGGAAAGCACATTCTCTGTGCCCCAGGGCTTCAGACTGAGATTTGTCTCCAGTATTTGGATTATGAACAGGTTAATTATCTGCAGCTGATTGCACTTGTCTTCGTGAAGGTCTGTGGGTAATAGAAGTGTTGCTTTTTTTCTCTGCCCATCAGACCAAGACAGAAGACTTGTTCAATAACTCATCCTTTCTGGTCAATTCCAAACAAAGGGTTCTCTCAGGAAGAAAATTTCCCAAACAAAGTCTCCCTCAAAAACAAATTCAAGATTGTACGATTTGACCTCTAGGTCTGAGACCTAGATAGTGTAACTCTAGGAAAGGCAACCACGAGCAGTCTTTCTGCCACCCATCTATCTCTTCAAGAACAGAAAGGCCTCCAATGTGATGGGGAACTCTCCACTGCCTGTGTCCTTCCTCAAATTGGCTCATAGTTAGAAAGGATTAAAATATTTTAAAAATTGACACTTTTCTGAGATGTCCTACCTGGGGGGTCCTTGCATCCTTAGAGGCAATTCCAGAGGCTCAGACAAGCAGAAAACAACTTATAATGGGCATTGATGGGACTATAGCCAAGTAAAAGATGACCCAGGCCCTCAGCAAACTGCTGTTATGCAGACATGTGGAGAGTCGGTCACACTGACTTGTCACCACTGGTCTGGAGCTGCGGGTCTCCAGGACTGTGAGGCCACGAATTGAGCTGTGCCAGAGCAACTTAAGGGTGGACCTAATATCTACGCTAGGTCAGGTCATTTCTTGGAGTTTCAGAACCTTCCACTGTAATCAAAATGATCTGATAGATGAGAGTGATTTTGAGAATCTTGTGTCAGACTGAGTTTATGAGGCATATAATATGAATGAACATTTTTTTGCAGAGAAGAGTTCATGGAAAGTTCCTCTTGGGGGAAAAAAAAGAGGTTGGTGCTCCAGATACACAACAGGCAGAGCAACCAGATGTGCTGTTTCTCCATGGATGGTTGAGGTCTATGCTTATTGCCCTGACTCAATAATGCTTCCTCTTTAGTGCTGAAAAGTGTCACAGCTTGGTAAATGGGTTATATGGTTGCCCTAGAGAAGTGATATTTGGATATTATTCTCTAAAAGGAATGGGTTCATTGATCTTGCACATGGCTGGTCAGACAAATCACACATTTGGGTAAGAAGAGCTAGAAGTGAAGCCTGCTGCTAAAGAGTGCTGGCTACCAAAATTAAAAGAGAGACCGAACCCAGCTAATCAACCACAATATATGAAGCCCCAAGGGAATGGACACCCAAGGTTGCTGGAATGAAATTTTTTCAATTCACCTTTCCCTTCTCTTTACAACATGAACACAGAGTCAGGGAATTCTGATAAAAGGCATAGCTGAAAAGCCATTCATTTACCTATTATCCACAGACCAGGAACAATACACAACTCTAAAAATAAATGGGAAGAATTGGGAACACTAAAGATATGTAGAACAATGAATTCCACTGTCTGAATAGCCAAATCCATTATTGTTGCACCCATGCTATTTCTAGCCAAATTAATCAAAGAAGTGCTGTTTGGTGCCATGTGCAATTCCAAATCCCCCACCCCTAGAACTCCCACTGATGCCAGTACATAAAGGTCTTATAACAGAACTTTTCATCCAGTTGTGTTCATGTCTGAAGATGACTGATATCAACTGAGAGTTTCTTATTTCAAAACATACTTTGAGTTGGTACAGAATAAATTTTTATCATTGGATACAATTCTCCATTTTATTTGGTTATTGCATTGATATTAAATAAATAACAGGTTAGTATTACTAGCAAAAAATAGTCTAACTTTGATCTCAACATAAAATATGAATTTTTTAATAAGACTAACTCTGAAAAAAAATTTAGGGATGGGAGAGGTGAATGTCCTATAGCAAGAAATTAAAATTGGATACAATGATGCTTTAAAAAAAGGTTTTATTAACTTTAGATTAAGCAGACATGAAGTATTCAATTAAAATGATTTCTGAGGTTTTAAAACCATCATGTTCTGTGATTAATATGGTAAATGTATGTTTGATTGAAATATTAAGCAGAAAGGAAATAAATAACAGAGTTTCAAAAATATATATTCTCATTAGTAATGCAGGTCTGAAGTAAAAAGTCCAGTAAAAATATGGCTTGCTTCTAGGAGATGAATAATATTATTTACGGAACTCTTTTGAACAAGCCAGGATGTTCTCATTTGCATATGTAGCCTGATTGGTGAATTATGACCCAGGATTCCAAATCATTGTTCTCTAAACTTGAGCCCAGAAATATACCTTATAGGCCAACCTCCTTTCTTCTGTTTCTCTCACTCTCTTTACTATGAAATCTGGACTTGGGGTTGGGGTGGGACATCGATCCATCCAGATGTCCAGATGTCACATTCCATCATGTGAAAACAAGTGGGTATAAAAGCAAAGGAATTTGTCAACTGACTATGTGTGCCATGTAGGATTTAAAATTACTTTCAAAGTCTTGTGTGACTGGATTCAACCCATCAATCCATTTGAGGTTTTTTATTATTATTATTATTATTTTGACTATGTAAGTGAAGACCACAACTAAAGTGGGAAAACTCTAGGAAGAGAAAACAGCAATGATCTACTTCAAGAGGAGAGCTGAAGGGAGAGGCAGTGATCAACTTTTAGCTGAAAACTTGCCTCTGAATAAGCCACACAATCTCCAAATAGCACACAATACACAAATAACTTTAAATGTCCTTCTCTGACACGGCAGCTGTTTAACTCCCAACAAGTCCATACATCTCTTTGGCGATTCAACCCACAAAATAAAGCATTCACACACCTTTCAATCGACCAATATTCTCTGAGCACTCACTATGGGTCAGGAATTTCTAATTCAATGCTGAGCAAAACAAACAAACAAAAAATCAGGCTTTGTCCTCATGGAGTGACTCCTCTAAAGGAAGATATGGTTCACTATAAAACAAACACACAGACAACTGCAAAAACTGCAACTGATCCAAGTGCTACTGCAATAGGAGCTGTGAGAGTCTACAATGGTGGACTGGCCTGGTCAAGGAGGTCAGAAAGAGGCATTGAGGATAGATCTAAAGGCTTAACTAGGTTGAGGGTACAACTGCAAGATAGGGAAGTGTGTGTCGAAAGGCCCAGTGGTAGGGGGGAGCAAAGTAAATATGGGGGACTGAAACCAGGTCAGCGTGACTGGAGTCCAGAAAGCAAACCTGAGTTGGATGGAGATGACATCTATTTCTGCTTTACTGACTATGCCAAAGCCTTTGGCTGTGTGGATCACAATAAACTGTGGAAAATTCTGAAGGAGATGGAAATACCAGACCACCTTACCTGCCTCTTGAGAAACCTGTATGCAGGTCAGGAAGCAACTGTTAGAACTGGACATGGAACAACAGACTGGTTCCAAATAGGAAAAGGAGTTCATCAAGGCTGTATATTGTCACCGTGCTTATTTAACTTATATGCAGAGTATATCATGAGAAATGCTGGGCTGGAGGAAGCACAAGCTGGAATCAAGATTGCTGGGAGAAATATCAATAACCTCAGATATGCAGATGACATCACCCTATGGCAGAAAGTGAAGAACTAAAGAGCTTCTTGATGAAAGTGAAAGAGGAGAGCGAAGAAGTTGGCTTAAAGCTTAACATTCACAAAACTAAGATCATGGCATCCGGTCCCATCACTTCATGGCAAATAGATGGGGAAACAGTGGAAATAGTGGCTGACTTTATTTTTCTGGGCTCCAAAAGCACTGCAGATGGTGATTGCAGCCATGAAATTAAAAGATGTTTACTCCTTGGTAGAAAAGTTATGACCAACCTAGACAGCATATTGAAAAGCAGAGACATTACTTTGTCAACAAAGGTCCATCTAGTCAAGGCTATGGTTTTTCCAGTGGTCATGTATGGATGTGAGAGTTGGACTATAAAGAAAGCTGAGCACCAAAGAATTGATGCTTTTGAACTGTGGTGTTGGAGAAGACTCTTGAGAGTCCCTTGGACTGCAAGGAGATCCAACCAGTCCATCCTCAAGGAGATCAGTCCTGGGTGTTCATTGGAAGGACTGATGTTGAGGCTGAAACTCCAATACTTTGGCAACCTGATGTGAAAAGCTGACTCATTTGAAAAGACCCTGATTCTGGGAAAGATTGACGACAGGAGGAGAAGGGGATGACAGAAGATGGGATGGTTGGATGGCATCACCGACTCAATGGACATGCGTTTGGGTGGACTCCGGCAGTTGGTGATGGACAGGGAGGCCTGGCATGCTGCGGTTCATGGATCGCAAAGAGTCAGATACGACTGAGCGACTGAACTGAACTGAACTGAAGCTGGAAAGGTCAAGTAGGGGTCAGACCATGCACAGCTTTGAGGACCATGTTACAGAGTTGGAACATTTCCTAAGAGCTCCTGGAAGGTCATTGAGGAGTTTTAAACAAAAGGATGATATAATTAGAATTGAAACATTCACAATGAGATACAAATTCCACTTCAAAAATGAAGCAGCTCTCAGCTGTCAAATCCCTTCAGGAATTGCCTGAACCACAGAGCCAGGGCACCCAAGGTTCACCCCTTTCCAGGGCTCACATCTTGATCAGTGCAAGGGTATAAGACCAGGCCTGCTCCTCTCAGCCTGGGGCAGCACTGATGGGTCATCCCATTAGCAAACGTCCCCACAGTGTTGGCTGAGGCTTCAGCTGGAACTTCATTGCAACTCCAACTTCTCCCTTCATCCAAGCTAACTCCTTTCCTTTCCACAAGAGACACTCTTTAATTAAAAAATAAATACTTCAATTAAAAAATAAATAAATTTTAAAAAAGAAAAGAAAGAGAGAGCAAAAGAAAAAACAAGAAGCACTGCCTAATCAGCTTCTTGTGTGCTAGTTCTCCATCCCAAGTCAGACTTTTAGGAAACCCAACCCCAAACAGTCTGGAAGTAACAGGAGAATGATTCAGAGAGGGGGGTTGGTGGTGGAAGTGGCAGCCCACCAAAGTAAGTGAACGTGTTAGTCACTTAGTCGTGTCTGACTCTTTGAGACGTCATGGACCATAGCCTGCCAGGTTCCTCTGTCCATGGAATTCTCCAGGCAAGAATAGTGGAATGAGTAGCCATTCCTTTCCCCAGGGGATTTTCCCAACCCAAGGATCAAACCCAGATCTCTTGCATTGCAGGCAAATTCTTGACCATCTGAGGCACCAGGGAAGTCCAAGTAGGTAACTAAAGACGGTGGTAGCTGAGTGCAGGCTGATGGAGAGAAACAGAGGAAAGTGAGTAAATTTAGGAGACATTTGGGAAGGATTTGGTGATGAAGTGGAGATGGGGAAGAGTGATGATGGAGAGTGAGAAACCAAAGGTGATGCCTTGCTCTCTAGTGTGTGCAGCTGGGACACTAAAAAGAATCTCGTTTGAGGGAAACAGCAAAACTTTTCCTTTTGGTGCCTGTGGAGCTGAGGATTCCAGTAGAGTACGGAAGAAGGACATTTTGACTGTAGACACCAGATCACTGAATATGTGTCTAGATTGTAATGCTAGCCATGAATGTGGATAGAGGGAACCACTTTGGGAAAGAGAATACACTGCAAAGAGAGAAGAACATAGCTCTAGACCTAAGGGATTAATCTGTATGTTTGTTCCAGTTCCAATAGTCTCTATTCCCACACTTCCATGGTCTTCCCAGGTGGTGCAGTGGTAAAGAATTCACCTGCCAATGCAGGAGAACACAAGAGACACTGGTTCGATCCCTGGGTCGGGAAGATTCTCTGGAGGAGGAAATGGCAGCCCACTCCAGTATTCTTGCCTGGGAAATTCCATGGACAGAGGAGCCTGGTGGGCTACAGTCCATCTGGTCACAAAGAGTTAGACACAACTAAGCGACTGAGCACAACATGAACTCCTCCAGAGGCAGATTTCATAACTTTTTAGAAGTCATTGCCTCTTTGAGAATTGTGCACAATTTCAGAGGGTCCCACGCCTCTGAGCTTGTCTCTGGACCCCTTAGTAATCCACAGTCTCCAAATCATAAGTTCATACTTTAGAGGAAGCCTGTTTTTGCAATCCTATCATTTCCTTGGAATTTTATATAATCTGTGTTTTGATGTTTTAAAGTTCTAGCTGATAGCCATCTTGATGGTCCACCAAAGATTTTTAAGGAACACCAAGTACTTGAAATACCCGTGTTTCCACGTCATCAGGCAGAGATGGTATCTTTGTTTATCAACAGTCACATTGAGGGCTGCCCTGGTGCAGAGGAAGAGTAGTGGGTTTATGCCACTAAACTGGGATTGGCAAACCTTTTCTGCAAAGGGTCAGGCAGTAATTATTTTAGGCTTGTGGGACATATATGCTCTCTGTTGGGTATATTATTGCTTTTTTTAAGATACCCCTTTCAAAATGCAAAAATCACTCTTAGCTAATAGGGCATAAATAGACTGTGGGCCACCACCGCAGTTTGCTGACTCTTGCCATAGAAGACAATTAACTTTAAAATCAGACCAATTAAAACTGCATTTCTCCTCCCCTGAGCATCCTGGCATTTGAACTTGGAGATAAATAGTCTTTAATCATTTGAAGCCTATGTTTTCTCATTTGTAGAATATATAATATCTACCTCTTTGGGTTGTTGTAAAGCCTGGAAATAAAGAATATTCAATATCCATCCATATACCCAGCACATGGAAGTCATCTCATTAAAGAGTATAGTGAGAAAGACTATTTCTAATTTTTTTCTTTTGCATTAGAATATGTTGATATTAACATCCCCACCTCCCCACCCCAGGTTACACTTGGAGACACGTTTTCCTGGAACGTCTAATGTTAGACAAGCTTGTCTATGGCAGAAAAACCCAGCTTCTTCCAGATCCTATCCATTGCTGACATGGGAGTGAAAGGGAGACCTGGACAAATGTAACACATGCTGTCATTCCTTGCTTTTGTGCCTGAGCCTGATGACTTCAGCCATACCTGGTCCACCATGTTGCTGCTCTTGCCACAAAAAAAAGTCGCACACCCCATACTATTGGCCCCATACTGGCTCCAGTATTTGTTGCTCAGAGACTCCACCCATCGAGGCAGAAGGCTCCTCTCCAGCCTACACTGCACAGAGTCAGTTGTTTTCACAGATCTGAGCACAACGAAGGGGGACTGTCCCGTGTCACATCACATGGAATACTCCCCTGCTCGTGCTCACACGCTCCGTCATGTCTGACTTTTGTGCCCCACAGACTGTAACCTGCCAGGCTCCTCTGTCCATGGAATTTTCCAGGCAAGAATACTGGCATGGGTTGCAATTTCCTCCTCCAGGGGATCTTCCTGATCCAGGGGTCGAACCTGGATCTCCTGTGTCTCCTGCTTTGCAGGCATTCTTTATCACTGAGCCATTATTTCCAGTTTCCACTTAAGGCCACAGGGGTCCAGAACCTCTTCCCTCCTTCCTGTCCCAAGGGGAGTGGTCTTAACCAGCTTCCCAGGCTTGTTCCACCCTCTGGGGAAGCTTCATTTCCTTTCTTCCTTTCCCCATCAACAAATTCTGCTATATGCCCTTTCACTTCACTGGGCTACACCTATTACTCATATTTCAGCGCCTTTGCCCATTCCTTTAGATATAGGTCAAATGAGGCAAAACGGCATGCTTTTTTTTTTATATGGACTTTTATTTTTAAGTTTTTATTGAATTTATTACAATATTGCTTCTTATGTTCTGGTTTTTTGGCCCTGAGGCATGTGGAATTTTAGCTACCTGAGCAGGGTTTGAACCTGCACCCCCTGCATCAGAAGGTGAAATCTTAACTACTGGACCACCAGGGACGTTCCCACAGTTGCATACGTTTAAAGGGCAAATCCTAAAAATTTCTGTGAATTCCTAGGAGAGGGAAAGCAGATTTTTATTCTCGGGGTCACTTCAGTCTGTGAGTTCTGCACATATCTCATTGGTGAAATTGTGAAACTCTTTTCTTTTTCTCTACACATAGAGACACAAATACACTCACAAAATATATTTGTGTGTCTGACGGATATAAATAAAGGTCTGGAGAAAAAGAGGTTTCATGGCAGTAATGAGCCATGAAATATTAGACATTCTTTAAATCTGCTTTGGTCCTGCCCATGTAGAAATCTCACCAGCTTCTTTGTCTCACAAGGAACTCTGTTTCTTGCCATACCCTCTTCCCTACCACACTTCTCTACCCATCTATTTGCATCTTTCCCTCTTCTCTCAGGAGTGAAACACAAGTCTCTCATGTAGAGCACTTCAAGGATCTTTTTTAAACTTTGGGCTCCCGTTGAAACTGTTTCCCTTAGAGTCTCATCTTCTATCCCAATAGATTGATAAATCATTTTCTCCAAACAATGAGCCTTTCCTCTGAGCAATTATGCCAGTAGCTAAAATAATAATAAAAAAATTTCACTTGCTTATACATACAACCCTGGCTGGATTACCACTTTAATTTTCATTTTCAGTCATTAATACTTTGGCTTAAATCAGTTAACAACATGAATTGAAAGCAGCAAGAAACAAGAAAACAGAACTAAGAAAAAGTGCACTTTCTTTGAGGGACGAAGACCAGGGAGAAAGCAGAGAGGCAAGGTTTTGGAAGTGCGGGAGTATGGATTAGATGAAATTCAGTGAGCATGTACTGTAGGGGCTGGCTGGTGGGGAAAGAAAAGCAGAACTATATACAAGAAGATGGAAGAGTACAGAAAAGGAAATGTGTCTATTTTGCCTGGAGCAGGACCTCAGTTTAGGTTTGCATAGGCACAGTAAAATCCTTCGGTAGAAGACACATTCATGAGGACACAGGAGATCCTCTTTTGATGTGGAAATGACTAATGAGAAAATTCATGACTCCCCTGCACAAATCTCCTGATGTCATAGCTGCTATGCAAGTCTGCTTTGGCTCTGCCCTGCATGGGTGTGGCCACCCAGACTTTGAAGGCTGGGATGTGATTGATTACTGAGGTTATAAATTGTACAACTCTTATGACACACCATTGGGGTACTGGGGACTGGGGGGGTAGGGCAGAGGCCATTTTTTGCTATTTTCTGGAGCCTGTTTTAGAATTTTCCTGTATTTCTCTGTATATAACAATAGACATTAGCATTTTCATGTGTCTTGAAAGCTGAAGTCAAGATGTGGAAGATTCAATTGTTGAAGAGCAATGTTCTCTAACTGCACTCTTCAGAGATTTCCAGCACTTTCGGAAAATGTGCATTGACCAAGAGTTTAGTTATTGATGGTATTTCATTTCCAGGGATGGCCCAATTTCCAATATACTCTCCCAACCCAACATATCTGCTCAGCTGGGGAAGCTCTTACTGGCTTCAAAGGGTATAGAGAGTAAAGCCAATATGCAAAAGGACAGAGGCAGATCAATGATGATTTTTTATCAACTTCCCTGGGTCTGTGTCCTCACTGCAGAAAGTGAGTTGCTTCTGGCAAGCTGATAGACTAGGAACTATACAAAAGACCTAGGAGTGGGATCTGAAATTCTGCCTGAAAGGGATATCTCATAGCTAAACGTGGTATCCAGTCAGTTCTCATCTTTTTTCTGATTTTCTGAGATAGCACTGATTTCAGTCACCATGTGTATTACTGTAGCTTTGCAATTCCCTTCCCAACACTAAACTACACACACTGGTTAGCAGCTTGGCTCAAAACAAAAATCAAATTCACCCTTACCATAACCTCATGTAAAAACTTCTATCTTCTCTATTATTATAAAGCAAGATTTGGGAAAATCCTTATCTCTCAAGCATTAAATGCCTTTTTTTTTTTTTTTTTTAAACTCTAAAGATTTCTGCAGACTTCAATGTCTGCCATGTGGCCCAAAAGACCATACTCCATTCAGGTCTTGCTGATTCACAGATCTCACATGTCCAAGGTTAGTAGACAGAACATAGGAAAATGCCTCCAGAGGCAGTCAGACCCTTGCTAATGAAATCATGGCGGTGACTGAATGATTTGAATAACAAAAGTTCATTTATATTTTTTGTAGGTTTTCTCAGACACTTAGCAGAGAAATCTGGGATAAGGGTAGGGAATGAACTGAAGAAATAAGGAAATGTGATGCTCAGCCAAGATCCTTAGTTGGTGTCCAGCAGAACTCATGAGTCTGATGCATTCAAATTGACCATTGACTGAGATGTCAGAAGGGCTTCAATTTTATGGAGCAATTGGCATGATGCTAGATGGAAATCAATACCCGCAATCTAAATTTTGTACTTTGTGTGTTGTCGGTTGAAGTTAGATGTCTGTTTCTCTTTCTTGGACGAATTTTCTTTCTGCAATTAGCATGATGAGAAAGAAAATAATGCTCATAAATGAAGTCAGCATATAGCACTGGCGGAGCTGGAGCAAGTTGGCAGCTGCAAAAATTCTGTTTTCAGTTTGCATTAAGTGGCGTTAATTGCACTGCTATGTAACTCGCTATAATCACACAGTCGTGGATCAGGATTCAGCTCTTGTTTCAGGGGTGCTGGGGTCTAAGCGTGTGGCTATCAGGTGGGAATGCCAGGCCCTCTTGGTCATCTCTCAGCTAGTACTGTATCTTTTGGGCCTAGGGCCTCGTTCTAGGCCAGAGGTGTTCAAGTGCATGCCCTTGACCAAGAAGTGAATCAAGCCAGGAACAATCCAGAGGCACCTGGTCCATCAGGTGAGCCAAAAGTAATTTCCTCTCTAACCCAAGGAGTGAGGTGTATGGACTGTGTCTAAGCCAGAAATCTTTCCTGTATGCCTTAGGGTTGGCTTTAAAAATGAGGTTACTACCAAGTTGATATTTTCATGTTAAATCTAGTAGCATTACAGGCCAATGCAACATCTAACAAGAATGATCAGTTTATGGTTTCACTTGTGAATGAGGTGAAAGAGGCTCTAAGAACTCTTGGCCAGGTAATGGGAATTTTTCAGCACATCCTTGCTAACCAAGATGTCTTGATTAGAGAGAGAGAAAGAGTGGTCCTTTAGCCTCCTCGCTACCATTAACCTGCTATGGGGCCTCAGACAAAGTAAACTGTTAATGCTCTGACCCTTCCACAGGTGCTTTTAAAGTGAAGACAGCTTGGCTGCCAAAATCTAAGTGTCTGACTTAGTAAAGGGGCTTCTCTGGTGGCTCAGACAGTAAAAAATCTGCCCACAATTTGAGAGACCAGGTTCAATCCCTGGGTTGGGAAGATTCCCTGGAGAAGGGCATGGCAACCCACTCTAGTATTCCTCACTGGAGAACTCCCATGAACAGAGGAGCCTGGTAGGCAACAGCCCATGGAATCTCAAAGAGTTGGACAGAGTGAGTGACTAACACTTTCTTTCTTCTTTCAACTTAGTAAAACTCTAAGTTCTTCTCAGTGCAAAATTCTGGGATCCAGGTTTATTTTTGGTATGTTTTTTTTTTTAAAATTAATTAATTTATTTATTTTTTCAGTGGGTTTTGTCATACATTGACACGAACCAGCAATAGATTTACACGTATTCCCCATCCCGATCCCCCCTCCCACCTCCCTCTCCACCCGATTCCTCTGGGTCTTCCCAGTGCACCAGGCTCGAGCACTTGTCTCATGCATCCCACCTGGGCTGGTGACTGTTTCACTATAGATAATATACATGCTGTTCTTTCACAACATCCCACCCTCATCTTCTCCCACAGAGTTCAAAAGTCTGTTCTGTACTTCTGTGTCTCTTTTTCTGTTTTGCATATAGGGTTATCGTTACCATCTTTCTAAATTCCATATATATGTGTTAGTATGCTGTAATGTTCTTTATCTTTCTGGCTTACTTCACTCTGTATAATGGGCTCCAGTTTCATCCATCTCATTAGGACTGGTTCAAATGAATTCTTTTTAATGGCTGAGTAATATTCCATGGTGTATATGTACCACAGCTTCCTTATCCATTCATCTGCTGATGGGCATCTAGGTTGCTTCCATGTCCTGGCTATTATAAACAGTGCTGCGATGAACATTGGGGTGCACCGGTCTCTTTCAGATCTGGTTTCCTCAGTGTGTATGCCCAGAAGTGGGATTGCTGGGTCATATGGCAGTTCTATTTCCAGTTTTTTAAGAAATCTCCACACTGTTCTCCATAGCTGGCTGTACTAGTTTGCACTCCACAAGCAACAGTGTAAGAGGGTTCCCTTTTCTCCACACCCTTCCAGCATTTATTGCTTGTAGACTTTTGGATGGCAGCCATCTTGACTGGCGAGTAATGGTACTCATTGTGGTTTGATTTGCATTTCTCTGATAATGAGTGATGTTGAGCATCTTTTCATGTGTT
Source organism: Cervus canadensis (assembly GCF_019320065.1). Classification (NCBI taxonomy): domain Eukaryota; kingdom Metazoa; phylum Chordata; class Mammalia; order Artiodactyla; family Cervidae; genus Cervus; species Cervus canadensis. The sequence continues at coordinate 60,963,066 of NC_057390.1, read as the reverse complement.
TGTTAGCCATCTGTATGTCTTCTTTGGAGAAATGTCTGTTTAGTTCTTTGGCCCATTTTTTGATTGGGTCATTTATTTTTCTGGAATTGAGCTGCAGGAGTTGCTTGTATATTTTTGAGATTAATCCTTTGTCTGTTTCTTCATTTGCTATTATTTTCTCCCAATCTGAGGGCTGTCTTTTCACCTTACTTATAGTTTCCTTTGTTGTGCAAAAGCTTTTAAGTTTCATTAGGTCCCATTTGTTTAGTTTTGCTTTTATTTCCAATATTCTGGGAGGTGGGTCATAGAGGATCTTGCTGTGGTTTATGTCGGAGAGTGTTTTGCCTATGTTCTTCTCTAGGAGTTTTATAATTTCTGGTCTTACATTTAGATCTTTAATCCATTTTGAGTTTATTTTTGTGTATGGTGTTAGAAAGTGTTCTAGTTTCATTCTTAAAAATATGGAATGCTTCACGAATTTGCGTGTCATCCTTGCGCAAGGGCCATGCTAATCTTCTCTGTATCGTTCCAATTTTAGTATATGTGCTGCCGAAGCGAGCACTGGTATGTTTTTGAGGGCAGAGATCTTGATTTTATTTCAGTATCCTCAGTACTTGGGACATGGCAGAAATTTATTCATGATGGACTGAATAAGTAAATAATTATAATGTTCAAGAAAACTATATTCTTGTAAATAACCCACAGTGCAACTACCCAATTAACATAGTTTTCGGCAAAGAATGAGATTCGGCCAGACAGGTCTGCATACCAAGGGGCCCCGTCAAGAGCAAGGTTTTCAGAAGCAATGAGGAAAGAGAGAATAGATGGGGACACTCCTACCTTTCAGAACTTGGGAGCCTGGGAACATAGTAAATATGCAATCACTCCCAGAAAATCCAGGCTGTCCTGTTTGTACAGATCAGTGAAGACTTAAGACTACCTGAAATGATCATTTCGTAGGTATGAACTTGGCTCCTTCCTCTTCAAAGCCCTTAAACCAATGGTCCTATAATATCAGAAGAAAGATGCACTATTTCATTCCCAGACCATGAGGAATTCCATGGGTATAAGACCAGGAAGGATAGATCAAGACTCCTCCTTGACTTCAGATGCACTGCTGCTCGCTATGGTCCAACTTGTGGAAGGAATAGGGGTTCTGGTTCCAGACAGCACTCAGGAGGTTTGACCATCACCCGCAGAGCTATACTGGATCTAGAGATGTCTAAGGCAGTAGGGTCTGGTCTGGGGAAATGAATTTCAGCAGACGGAGGCAAGAGATCAAGGTGCATTTCAAACTATTAGTGACAGCTCAGTTACTTTGAGGGTTCCTTGGGGACCCATTTTATCAGCTTCCTTCCATAACTATATTTGGGGTTATGTGCTTCCTGTGGTAATAGTCAGGTAAGCCAAGTCAAGATTGCTTTAGATAGGGCTGCTGAATACAGATTACCCTGATGCCAAGGCACCTAACCTAGGAGGTAACTGGGGACTGAAATCCAGGCTGGTCTCCACTCACTGCATTATGGGTCCCTGGACTGGGTATGCTGTTCCTTAGGGGGATAGCTTCACTAAGCTACTCATCCTTGGAGCTGCATCTGCCCAGAGGAAATGTCTCCTGCCCAGAGGGAGTTACATGCTGATTAATCGCCATTTCCTCCTCCCTCCCCAGACCCATTTATTGATTTTTCTCTGTCCTACCCTTTGCCCCATATAATGACCTCTATATAATACAACTGAGACATTCTTATTTTCTGACTTCCAGTGTGGTTTGGCCAACTGCAATCACCAGTAGGAAATGAGTTAGGTGAGCAAAAAGAGAGGCCAGGTTACTTACTAATATTTTCTCCATCACCACCCTCCCTTCACCATGCCCCCTCCCTGACCCCCACGGTTCTGACAGCATCTGTGGTCTTGCTGGGGGGCCCCTCTCCCGTGGTTCTAGCTCTCACTGGCCTCTAATAAAGCTATTCCCTCCCTCATTTTTTCAGGCCTGGGGGTAATAAAGGCTTCCATGTTGCTAGTCCCCGGATGCCTCATCAACCCTTGTAGATTCCCATTTCCCTGGCCACACCTCTGTAAATGGTCCTTTTATTCAATTCTGCCCAATTAAATCCTTTGCCTCTGTCTTCTCTTTCTGGCTGGACTCTGACTGATATAGACGACCTTTTCCTAATCTGCATAGATGGATCATATAGGCTAGCAGAGACCATGGGTTCAAGTGACACTTTGAAAGTCAGAACAAATATTTGCTATGTCACCTCTGTAAAATCGTAGTCATTATCATAATATTTATTTGATAGGGTTCCTATGAAGACTTAAGAGACACATAAAACGGTCTGCATAGTGCCTGACACAAAGCAAGTGCTCAACAAGTGGTAAAAGCCCTTAGCTTGTGATCACTGGAAATCCCATGCAGCCTTTAGTGTTCACTCAGTTCTTCATGTATGAAGCATCTGCTGAGCACTGTAGTTCCCACAATGATTGCCTTTCTCTGAATTTCTACCCTATTAATTGTCTATATGATTAATTTGGTTTCATATGTTTTCACCCATTTTTTAATATCTACTATGGGCACAGTACATAATTCAAGATATTTTACCTTCCATCAGTGAGAACATGGGCAAGGAGAAAAAACATTTATGGAATATATATTGTGTATCAAATGCTGTTAGGCACTTTCCATGTCCTTTAAATTTCATAACAATTTTATGAAGTAAATATTGTTATTCCAACAAAATGTCCAAGTCCCTAGGCCAGTGAGTAGTAGTGAAGGGTTCGAATACGTTCCTTTTTAAAGCAAAGTGCTACTAACTCTTCAGTCTTTCAGAAGAGGTGACATATAACCAAGTAACTATAATTCAAGATAGTTATACTTACCTTATCACTAGGAACATTGTGTGCTAGAGACAGAGAGAGAAGAGGGGCATTAACTCCCTGCCAGGTATTTATCCAATACCATTAAAAAGATAGGTGTTAAGCCATAGGATGTGGGAAGAAACACAAGCAATCCTTGTTTGGAGGGAATGGGATTCTAATAACATGAGCCAGACATGTGGAAAGATAACTTTAACATAATCTGGAAAATATGATGAGGTTTGGAGAAAGAAACTATGATTAGGTTCGGAGAAAGCTTCCTGGAAGAAAGAGGATTTGAACTATATATTAAAAGATGATTCACGTTAGCTGGGTGAAGAAACTAGGACAACACTTTCAGGTAAAGGGAGCAGATGAGCGAAAGCTCTCCTTAGACAGTTAAACGTGCTCAGTCATCTGTGCACTCGCGTTTGACACGCTGGGACTGTCAGTGACCTGAGGACAAGAGTTCTGCCTCCTTTCCAACCTTATCCCAACACTCTATTCAACTCAAGGCTGAGGACATAGGAGGAGCTCAACAAAATCTTTCACTTGATTGGATGAATGCCTTACTCCCTCTTCTGGGAGATACAGAAGGAATAAATGGTACCACAGTCTCCCTGATTTCAAGGCCAATGCCAAGTTGCTTTCAGACAGCAGGGCTGAAGCACATAGCCAAAGACAGGCAATATTTTTAAGTGGCAGAGCTCATTAGTGGTGTAACTGGAAATGGAGTACACGTTGGCTGGTGCTGTACTGATGTTAACACACTATTTCTCAAGATCCAGCAGCCCTGGTGTCTGAAGTCCCCCCACAGCGAACCTCAACGCGTTCAGGAGGCAATTCCAATAGAACATATGAAGGACATGAAAGCCCTTCCCTAATTCCAACAGGAGCAAATGAAAAACATGCGGAAAAACATTATGTTCAGATGACTTATTTATAAATCTTCTCTTTCCTCCCACCAATACACTCAGTCATCATGGCCTTTGATCACTTGGAGTATTACATAACCTCAGTTGTCAGAAATTATCTTTAAATTGTACTTGAAAATTTCTTTAACTTTAGCAGGAATTTCACTTTATAATTGTGCACTGTTCTTGTTGATGCTTTAACAGATAAAAACTGTCCAGAGGGGGTAATTCAGCAAGTTAGTTACCTTACCGCCAAGCAAAACTAAAGTCTGTATCAGATGTGAGAAGATAATTCAGTTTATCTGAAAATGTCATTTTCATAATGGCTTATATGACATATCCAAATTATTTTTAAATCTGAACTAGGACACTGTGGATACCCATATAAATGATGTGCAGCTGATCTGCAGTTCTGTGACCTGAAGCTATTTTCTAATGTTTGTCTTTTAACTGAAATACTACGTCTCTCATTCAAGTGGCAATAGGTGGTTAATCCCCTATAAAAGTTCTTGGATATATTCCTTATAAATGCTAATTATTAAGATGAAAATGCTATAGGGTTTCTTAGGAAATCAATACTTTATTATGCAATAATTACATCTGCAAGTTTAATGTTCTTCATAAGCCCCAGCAAAAGGAAAGAGGTCGCTGGGTGAGATGGTGCAAATGGTCCTTGCCTGACCTGGAAAATCTTCGAGAATTTGAAGCCTAGTAAAGTGCTGAGATGTCATTAAAATATTTTCACAGTACAATGTTTATTCTGGAAACCAAATTGCAAGAACATCTGTCTGAATGACACTTTGGCCCATAGTTGGATCTAAACCTGGTAACAGTTATAATTGAAACTGTGCCTTCATTTTCCTCCCCAGATCTTTGATTTTTCCTTTGCCTCACAGAGCAATTTATTTCTCAAAGCTATAGCAGTTAACTTTTGTTTTCCTAAGCTGTCTTGGGCAAAATCCCAGCTCTTCCAGTTTTCTACCAAGAAGTTATGGAAGGCAGGAAGGCAGGAAAGGAGCCGCGAGGAGATAAAAGGGAGCTCAAAATCACTCTTCCAAGAATTTCTGGGTCACTGTCTAATTGATACGCCTATTGGCAAGCCTCAGATTTAAGCCTCTTCTGACTTCACAGGCAGTTCTTATTCTGCACCCAGTCATGTGTGAAGACTCGAGGCACTGAACATGGAACCCAAAAAACCCCAGCCAGTCCCACTTAAAGCACTCAGGCTGGGGAACTCTACCATAGCAAAATACCCCAAATAGTTGTTTTTCCATTATGATCTTCAGCCTAGCATTTATTATCATTTTTTATTGCACACTTTTAAAGGCAATGGTCCATTTTACTTAGATCATTAATTTGCAAAAATCATGAGATATGAGCAGAGAAGGTGTTTTTTATGGGCCATGCTACACCTCTCAGGACCCCAAAGGAAATGAGGTGTGGGCCTCAAGCACATTATAGGAATAGACCCTGGAACCACAGTCTCCATATTCTTCCATAAATAGAAAAGACCAAAGTACTTTCACAGGAATGATGGAGCTGGATGAATGGAGAATGCATTGAATAATGGACAGTATGGATGAAAGGATGGAGAAATAAGTAACAGAGGGAAACTCTGGCCAGCAGTGGGGTATAAACAAAAGACTACTGAATGTAGAGTATGGAGATCTTGGGTCCACTTATGCCCAGTCACTTTCCACCTGTGTGACTGCTGTCAGTAAACTTATCAGAGTGCACCTCAGCTTTTGCACCTGTAAAATGTTAATAATAATATCTATTTCATAAGGCTGACAGGCAATGGAGCCCCAAGAAGTCAGGTCATGGGCTGCAGAGCCATATGGCCATGATTTAAACCTGAATTGCTCTCCATGTTGTTCTATCCTTAGGCATCTTATCCTCTCTACATTTGTTTCCTCATCTGCAGAATGGGGATAATGTATTCATAGTAGGGATGGCAGTGAGCATCAGATAAATTAACACATGTAGATAAATTAATACACATAAAGTGCATAAAGGTATCTTGTACACAACAGGCTAGATGCATTGGTGGTGGTTTAGTCACTAAGTCATGTCTGACTCCTGTGACTCCATGGACTGTAGCCCTCTAGGCTCCTCTGTCCATGGGATTCTCCAGGCAAGAATACTGGAGTAGGTTGCCATGCCCTCCTCCAGGGTATCTCCCTAACCCAGGAATAGAACTCTTGTCTCCTGAGGTTTCTGCATTGCAGGTGGATTCTTTACTGCTGAGCTATCAGGGAAGCCCAAAGATAACTAATACTTGTGTTTTTACTAAGCATAGGCAAGTGGAACTAACCTAATGTTTGGCCTCCTACCTGGGACGTGGGGAGGAGAGGAAGTTCATCTTCTACCATCACTCTGCACAGTGCGTAGAACAATGAGATGGCCCTTCCCACATCTTCACTCTCCAGATGCAGACGGGCATGATCTGCAAGGGCCTGGAATGGGGTTTCTCCTAGAGAAGTGACTCTAGAAATTTTAAATGTATTTACAAAGTAGAAGGATCTATGAAGTACTGACTGATTGAGATAATGAGGACTCAGCAAGGGCCATTATTGACCATTAATAAAATTAATCATATATTGAATCAACAACATGGTAATTACTTCCAAGTCACACTTTAGATATAGTCTGAATATGGGTGAATACAGAGTCAGAAAACCTGGCTCCCGGTTCTCTTCTACCACGGCTGCATATGTGAACTTCCACAAGTTCTCTGGGCCTCAGTTTCCTTATTTAAACTGTGATCTCCTTAAAATTTTTAAAGTTCTAATTTCTAGAATGAAATGAGTGAAAAATAGGCTGTCCAACCACAAAATCCTCAACAAACTGCTTAAAAACCACAACAAACTGCTTCTGATCATAACTTTTATCTTGCAAAGCACTTTCATATTGGTTTCCTTATTTGAGCTAGTCAAAAATACTGCATAAATGGACTAATTCTTATACTAATTTTATAGTTAGAAAACTGAGTCACCAGGAGATAAACCTATTTTTTAAAAATATTTTTTGAAGTACAGTTGCTTTTCAATGCTGTGTTAGTTTCTGCTATATAAGAAGGTGAATCAGCTATACATATACATAACTCCCCCACCCCCTTATTTAAAACCTCCTTCCCATTTAGATCACCACAAGCACTCAGTAGTGTTCCCTGTGCTATATAGTAGGTTCTCATTATTTATCTATTTTATACATAGTAGTATATACATGTCAATCTCAAAGACATATATTTGGATATCAGAATCTCCAGTGGCCCAGCATGTGCTCTGTCCTGGAGAATGTTCCATGTGTACTTGGAAAGAATGTATATTCTATTGTTTTTGGATAGAATGCTCTATGTATTATAAATTAAGTCCATCAGATATAATGTGTCACTTAAGGCCAGTGTTTTGTTACTGATTTTCTGTATGAATGATCTGTTCATTTCTCTAAGTGGGGTATTAAACTCCAATACGATTATTGCATTACTGTTGATTTCTCCTTTTATGTCCATTAATAGCTGCCTTATATATTTAGGTGCTCCTATTTTGAGTACATGTATGTTTATAATTTGGAGAAGGCAATGGCACCCCACTCCAGTACTCTTGCCTGGAAAATCCCATGGATGGAGGAGCCTGGTAGGCTGCAGTCCATGGGGTCGAGAAGAGTCGGACACGACTGAGCGACTTCACTTTCACTTTTCACTTTTATGCATTGGAGAAGGAAATGGCAACCCACTCCAGTGTTCTTGCCTGGAGAATCCCAGGGACAGTGGAGCCTGGTGGACTGCTGTCTATGGGGTCGCACAGAGTCGGACACGACTCAAGTGACTTAGCAGCATGTTTATAATTGTTGTATCTTTTGTGTGGATTGATCCCTTAATGATTATGTAGTGTCCTTCTTTGTCTCTTGCTAACAGTATTTATTTTAATGTCTATTTTGTCTGTTATAATTATTGCTACTCCAGCTTTCTTTTGATTCCATTTGCATGGAATAGCTTTTTCCTGAAAGTGGGAATAGTCCCACTTTCAGTCTGTGTGTGTCTCTATATCTAAATTGAATCTTTTGTAGGCAGCACATGTATGGGTCTTGTTTTTATATCTATTCAACCTACTATGTCTGTTGGTTGGAGCATTTAGTCTACTTACACTTAAGGTAATTATCTATATGTTTTTATTGCCATTCTGCTGTTTTGGATTTGTTTTTTAAAGGATTTTTCCTATCTTCAAAGATATTTGCAAATTATATGACTGATAAGGGGTTATTATCCAAACTATTAAATACAAACAGCTCTACCACTCAACATCAAAAGAAAAAAAAAAAAAAACAAAGAAAAAATAGGCAAAAGAATTAAAGACATTTTTTTCCAAGGAGGAAATACAGATGGCCAACAGGCATATGAAAAGATGCTCAATGTGGCTAATCATCAGAGAAATGCAAATCAAAACCACAATGAGATAATCATCTCACACTGTCAGAATGACTATCCTCAAAAAGAATACAAATAACCAATGCTGGTGAGGATGCAGAGAAAAGGAACCTTTGTACAGTGTTGGTGGGAACACAGAATGGTACAGCCACTGTGGGAAACATGGAGGTTTCTCAAAAACCTAAAAAAGGAACTGCCATATGACCCAGTGATTCCACTCCTGGGGAATATATCCCCCCACCAAACCCCAAATCACTAATTTTAAAAGAAAAATGTACCCCAAAGTTTACAGTAGCATTACTTACAATCGTCAAAGTATGGAATCAGCCCAAGAATCTACCAAAAGATAAATGGACAAAGATGTGGTAAATATATACAATGGAATACTACTAGACCATAAAAAGGAGTGAAATTTTTGCCATTTGCAGCAACACAGATGGACATCGAGGGCCTTATGCTAAGTGAAGTAGTGAGACCAAAAATAAAAAAAGACAAATACTGTATGACATCACTTATATATAGAATCTGAAAAATACAACAAACTAGTGAATAAAATAAAAAAAGAAGCTGACTCACAGATAGAATAAAACTAGTGGTTATCAGAGGGGAGAGGAATGGGGGAAGAAGCAATATAGAAGTGGGGGGAAAAGAGTTGTTATGAGATTATATGAAATCAAATGTGTAAAACTTGAAAATTGTAAAGCACTATAGAATTTGAAGGATCTTTCATTCAATAAAAAAGAATAAAACAATAAAAATTTAAAATCTCCAGTGGAGCTTTGTAGAGCTACATATTCCTAGTCCCTTTTTCAAAATGAATTAAGTCAAAATATCTAGGAATGGAGCCTGGGAGTCTTCATTTTTCAAAAACTCACCCAGTTGATTCTCAGGTAGCTATATTGGACATCCTTCAATCAAGGGTTCTCAAAGTGTGGGCCCCACCAGCAGCATCTGCATCATTATTTGCCAGAAATGGAAATTCTCACATCTTCTACCCCAAATCTACTGAATCCAAATCTGAGAGGGATTCAGAGACCCTAATGTATACTGTTCGAGAATCATTGGTCTACATTAAAACAGATGACATAGTGATGAAGACAATGGACTCTGAGACCTTCCAGCTTAAACTGAATGGCATCTTTGCCACTTCTTGGCTATGGAATCTGCCTACTGTCCCTTGCCTTGGTTTAAATCTGAAAAATGGAGATGAAACTATTTTCCTTCATAGCGTTATTATGAGAAATAAGTAAGTTAGAATTAGTTTAAAACTAACAATAGTGTCCTACACAGTAAGAGCTTAAATAAAAATTAAGGTTCTTGCCCAGCAGCCATGAGTAGAATGAAGAGTGGAGGAGAGATTTAAGAAACAAAATCCTTGGGGAGAAACAGAACTGGAAGTTTCTGTCTAGAACAAAAGGCCAATGACCCTGCTCACATATTCTAAATGACCGGGAGGGAGAATGTGAAGAACAATTTGAACAAGCAGCCCACCTAGAGTCTGGAACAGGCCCTCACTTGTAGGAGCCTTCACGGTGTGCTGAGAGTATGGATCCATGTCAGCCCATCTGAGTCTCAGCTGTGTGACCTCAGGCAAGCCACTTAGCCCCTCTGGGCTGCAGTTTCCTCAAACAACTGAGGTACTAACAATGATTTGACTTTTTCCATGGAACTGTTAAGAATCTAGTAGAGGTATTCGATGGTGTTAAATATTTGAAGAGGCAAAGGTCTTAGACAAGTGTTCAGGGTTATTATCATAATGTCTTCTTCCAGTCTAAGCCTATGGACACTGCATTGACTCTTTTAGGTCTCCTTCCACTGAGACAGTCCAGCATGAGAAGAATAATAATGGTGGACCAGGAATTCCAGAATTTCACACTAGGAAGTCTGTTACCACCCAATCCCAGAACTGCAGAACTCAGCCACCAGCCTGGACTGGACTCGACCAAAGTGTTTACCTGGTACAACTGTTTGGCCTACAATAATCCTGAATATTCACTGGAAGGACTGATGCTGAAGCTGAAGCTCCAATACTTTGGCCACCTGATGCAAAGAACTGATTCATCAAAAAAGACCCTGATGCTGGGAAAGATTGAAGGCAAGAGAAAAAGACAGCATCAGAGGATGAGATGGTTGGATGGCATCATTGATTCAATGGACATGAGTCTGAGCGAGCTTTGGGAGATGGTGAGGGACAAGGAAGCCTGGCGTGCTGCAGTCCATGGGGTCACAAAGAGTCAGACACAACTTAGGGACTGAGCAACAACAAAAATAGATAAATGTATGAAACTCTAAAGATGCATTTCTTAGAATCTTTATAAACGAGTTAGTTACAATAACAGCCCAAAGGGAAGCCTCACTTGTAAATACCTATTCATGGACTTAAAAAAAAAACAACAACTATGGATCCAGTCCTGAGAGAGTATTTTAGCGGAGATCCTCTTCCGATGCATGGCTGGCTATGTGACTTACTTTTCTGGGACAGAGTAGGAAGAGCAAGGCCCAGGAGACAAGTTGCTGCCACAAGTGTCTGGGCTCTCTGGAAGGATGACAACAAGTTGTGTTGCCATCGACAGCCTCTGGAGCTGTGAAGCTTCTTCCGTCACACTGGCCTCCTCCTCTCTCCGGGGAAACTGCAGATCTGTGGTCCTTCCTTTGTGTCCTTCATCTGGCCCTTCGAGCTATTGCTGGGCACCCGGCATTTCACTTTACCTGCACTCAACCGTGGTCTGAACTTTCTGCGTGGATGACTCCACGCTCCGAAGAGCTTGAGAACAGTCACTTGTCACCAGAGACACAGCTGGCTGCTTCGCATGCTGACTCCAGGAGCGCAGGCACGAGAAGCACCTGCTGGCAGTTTGCTCTGATGCAGCGTGAGGGTCTCGCCTGCGTGGCCCACAGGCCTGTGACTGGAACATCTCCCCTGTCCTCCCCTGTGGGGCTGGCAGCCGCGGTGGTCTCTCCCAGCCAGCCCTTGACTGTGCAAAGACCATCGCATTCTGGGAAGAGCAGGTCTCACTACAGCTTGGCAAACACCTTTCTGTATCATAACTCAGCTTGCACCAGGCTTCAGGGGCCCCCCCTAGGGTCATTTCCTAGTTTCCTTCCTTGATCCCTGGGGGCCATGCTAAAATCCTTGTTTGCAGAGGAAGCTAGAGCCTCTGTAAACAGCAACCATCTGTCTGCTTCTTCAATCTGAATGAAGTTTTAAACTTGCTGCCTTGTAGATTATCCAGGAATACAGTCTGATTAGAATGATTCACCCAATGGAATTAGCTTTCTTTTTTAAAATATGTCTTTTATTTACTTATTTTGGGGGCTGCACTGTGTCTTTGTTGCTGTGCACACTTTCTCTAGTTGTGGTGTGTGGGCTTCTCATTGTGGCGGCTTCTCTTGCCGCAGAGCATCCGCTCCAGGGTGCACAAGCTTCAGTAGCTGCAGCACACGGGGTCAGTAGTTGTGGCCCATGGGCTTAGCCGCCCCACAGCATGTGGAATCTTCCCAGGGATCAAACCTGCGTTTCCTGCCTTGGCAGACAGCTTCTTAACCAACAGACCACCAGGGAAGTCCCTGGAAATCATTTTCAGTGCCTGAAATACTCTTTAAATTTCTGTGCTCATGAAAACCCATGAGGGGCTGATAGTAATGACAGGCCCTGCCCAGTTCCCACCTATCCTACCTGGCCTCTCCTTAGGCCACCTAACCCACACCTGCAGTCTCATTTCTATGGCACCCAAAGAAACAACTCTGATCTTGGAAAATTTGAATCTAAGCAGTTCTAACTCAGTCTCTGATGACCACAAAGCACTTGCTACCACTGTGGCTCCAACGTGTGTCCCTGTGCTGACGAAGCGGGGTATTTTTGTTTCTGAGACCCAGGCCACTCTGTGTCCTACATCAGGTGATTGGGCCCCTGCCTTAAGTTGTTCTCAGGCCTTTAAAGCCCTGCCCAACCCGTGCCAGGCTCTCTTCTTCCTTTCAATGTAGCTCTTACTCCTGAATCTGCATCTACAGCTCAGGTCCTAGTTGCTAAAAGACTTCCCTGGAATATGGGGCCTTCTCCACTTGACACCTTGTCATATGGATCATGACCTGCTGGTGCCTCTGAGACCATGTATTACCCCCAGCCTGGAGCTCCTAGCACTTGGTCCATTTCAGTAGGCAGGTCAGAGTTAAGTCCTGACCTCTTCCAGGCTGCCCCGATTGCAGTAGATCAAACACCACCCCATCATACCATAAGACAGGACAGTAGATTGGAGGTTTGAAGCGTGCACCCCCTGAGCAACCACAGGCAGAGCTTCATTTTGAAGACATTTGCTATGGCACCAAAGAGATGTGGGAGAAACAGATTAATGAATAGAGCTTATCTGCTCATGAGAGACTCATGACTGTTCAAGAAGAAAACTCAGAAAGCCTTTACTTGTGTCCCAAAGAAAGCCTTTAACTTGCCTTACATGGAAAAGGGTGCTAGGGTATAGACAGGAATTGTGCTGCCCAGGCTGCTCAATCAGTCTCAGCCTGCAAGTGTCCTTGAGGACAGCCCACCTAACAGGCTGTGGACTCAAGGACCAAAGGTGAGGATAAAATAAGTACACAGGGAGATGAATAAATAAAGACAAAATTCACCACAAGCTGATGACCTGATAAGCAGGGTTAGAGAGAGAAGACAGGGACTCTTTTTCTTAAAAGAAAGCAATTAACAAGAAAAAATAATAACTCTTAGCACTGGTAACAGAAATCTACTCCTTCAGCTGCTCTTGCTCTTACTGTCAAGGGGCAGAATGGTGGGAATGAGAGTGAGATAAGAGAATGCAAGCAGAACAATTTTCCAAAGTGTTCAGGAGCCTCCAAGGCCATGGGGAAGGGAGACATAAAGGAATCTAACGCTTCCAGGACAGTAATGCTAATCCTGGTGATAAGCAGGCTTGTGAGACAAAGATTCCAAGGGCTGCTCTGTTCTCACCTGCAGAGTGTGGGTGGCAGAAAAAAGGGTAGCTTGGTTCTCTCTGCTCTCTGGCCAAAGAGAACTTCAGGGAGGTGTTCTGAGTGAGTCACTGATCAAGGAGCTAGAAACAGCTAAAGTGCTCAGGGGCTGCTATCCCCTCACTGTTCATGGGCATGCCCAAATTCTGAGAGACTGCCCACAGCAAAGAGCTGCCAGATGAAATACAGGATATCCAGTTAAAATGTGAATTTCAGATAAACACTGCATAATTTTTAAGTATGTATATGTTCCATGAAATATTCGGGACATACTTATTCTTTATAAAAATTGCATTGTTGATCTAAAATTCAAATTTCACTGGGCATTCTATACTTTTATTTACTAAACCTGGCAACTGCCTACAGATGGCTCACCCAGCCCCAGAGGTGTTTTGTCCTGTGACCAGCATGGCAAAGAGGACCCTGGGCTATGGTAGGAGGTGTGAAATCAGCAAAGTTCATGTCTCTGAGTTTACATACTTGCTGAATCTGCTCCCATTTCCTTTCCACTAATCTAACCTTCTCCACTCCTCACTCCCTAGTTCATATGCCACCATACTTAACTATCTCTCCCATAGGAAGCTGTACTACTTGACTTCCCCTAGGGTCAGACACCAAATTTAATTTCTCTCCAATGATGTCATGTGCACACATTTTGATTGGGTCTCTTCCTTCTTCGTCTGCTTCCTTCCACACCCACCGTGTTCCCCGAACACATACATCCTACAGTCCAAGGATCAAATTTTACATTCAGGAACATCTAGTTTCATTCCCTGAATTTGCCAACAGGGAGAATCTGAGACCAGAGGGGACTTATCTAGGAACATGATGCTTATCAAGCATAGAGGGAAGCACACAAACTGATTTACTAGCTTCACTCTACAACTTGCTACTGTATTAGTGTTTTGCATGATGCTGAGCAAACAGAGTCATTCTTGGTAAATATTTACATGAACTAATGAATTCATAAATGAATAAACTAATGAAATCAATGCTTTATGGTTCATTTGCTAATTGTATGGTGACTGTATCATAGGGGAGCTTCATGGCCCCTGAACTGGTAAATAAAGCAATGAAATCCAGCCAGCCTTCCAGGAGTAATGTTCTGAGATCACAGGACCTAGGAAGCATGAGTCCCACTTCCTTCCACAGGATCAGGCTGGATAAGTCTGGGTTGAGTCAGGTAGTAGCAAAAACCAGACTCCTCACTGGGCAAAGGCTAATCCAAATGGTTGCATGTATAAATCCAGAAGTCTAAGGAAAAAAATTTTTTTCAATATTCTAGCTATGTGACCTTTAACCAGGTAACAACTGACCCAACCTTTGGATTTCTCACCTGTAAGAAAACATAAATAAAATTAAAAATTACCAAGATAAAATATGTATCATCTCACTGTGCCAGGCACATTCTCCTATAGATACTCAGTAAGAATCCATTGATTTTTTTTTCTTAAAGAGAAAAACTATCTTCTTAGCCAAGAGTTTCTTGTTTTTATTGCAAATTTCTAGGCTCTCCCTCAGACTTGCTAAATCAAAACCTCTTGTAGGGAAGCAAAGGCTCCTTTTTTAACACGTCACCCAGGTGATTCTGATGCACTTGAAAGTCAAGAACAACTTGATGAATTGGTGTCAAAATAGCAAGTGCTGGCATTTCAGCATTTGTGGAGTCAGATCAGAACTCCTTTCTCCCCTTCTTTGTGACCCTGGAGACAGCAGAAGGTACAGCTGCATAATCGATGCCAGTTGGCTCTAGAGCAGTGGTCTAACTGCTGCGTGGTACCCCATCACCTCGAGGAATATATTTATCAGTGATCGATAGGAATACACTACACCTCACCACCCAACCTGCTCTCCTAGCCTGGGAGATGAGATGGCTCACACCTAGTCTCCTATTTCCAGTGGCAGAGCTCAACTTGCTCTGACAGATTAGTGGTTTTTAAAAAATGCACACACATTCACCCAAAGTCAAAACAGTATCCTGAAAATGTTTTTCCTGGTTATGTAAGTCCTCATCTTACCTAAAGAGAAATAGTTAAGGGAAGATATAATATATGCCCTCAGTGTTAATTCTATACAACTCTTTTCTTTTCATGGACACCAAAGATGCATGCTGGGTGACAAGAAACTAGGCAAAAGTTTTGGTCAGTTCTTCTTTACTTCAAGAATTAACTGTTGAAACACATTTTCTTTTTCCCCTTCAAACTGGCCATCTTCTTGAGGGTGATGACTTACGGTGATGACAACTTAGGTAAGGTTCCTGTCTACCCCAAAATCCCTCAGCACAATGACATAAATGCAAATGCATTATGAACAAAAGTATTTTTTGCATTTAAATACGATAGAACTAGGAGTTCCTTAAGCCATTTTGTAAGGAGCTCTACCACAGTAAAGAGGGTTTTCCCTCGTATAGCCTGAAAATTCTACATGCATACTTGAAGTAGATTTCCTAGTCATTTCTCTCAAATCACTGAGATTAGTCACTGTGTCAATCCCAGTTAAGGAAAGATGTAACTAAGGTAAGATTTATTTATGATCAAGAGACCCTCAAACATCCAGTACATGGTGATAATAATTAAAAAGGCAAGCTTTCTCTCTCTCTTTGCCTCTTTGGGCAAAAACACCAAAATGAAATAAAACAAATAAAACCAAAAACCTACCACAGAGGTTAGCTCATAAAAACATCATTAGACACATTTGTAAGACACGGATTCCTGCAAGGACAGAAAGGGCTCTTTATAGCTTTTACACAGCTCCCCTAAATGGGATTCTGAGTAGTAAGCACCCAGGCTCCAATGCTATCTTCCAACTTGGAGCCTATGTTCAACTCTCACCCTATAAAGTAATAAGAAAGAGGCATTCAAGCTTACCATAACGCACTAGCACAGACTCAGAAGTCAATATTCACTTGGCATTCCAGGAGTGCTCTCTTTATAGCAATAACAGCATCTGGAACTTCCTAGCATTTGGTTTGTAGCAGTCTGTAGAGTGCTTGCATTTTGTACATGAAAACACAAGATGGAAACTATCACTCTAAGAAAGCCTTGAAACTCTTGAGGTTCTCTGAAGTAAATCTATCATCATTAGTACTTACCTTCCTCTAAGAATGAGAAATGACAGGAGCATGGGATTAGGAATAGCAGCAGAGGTAATGTTAGTCATCCTGATGGAGCATTTATTGACTAATCCTTATGCCAACTGTGGAACACTGGTCATGCCACTTCACCTTCAGAACAATACTTAAGGTAGGTATTATAGATGCACAGAAAAATCTTAAGGAAGTTAGGTAACCCACTCACAGACAGGGGAGTTGAGCCTCAATGCTCTATTAACATTCCTTTGATTCATATACCCTTTATGGGCTGAATGCTTATGTCTACTCAAAATTCATTATGAAGTCAATGGTTGTTTGTTACAGCAGCTTGAGCAGACTAAGACATACCTCCCTTTACCCTTTGAACTGTTGGTGCTATAACATGATGAAGGATTTGCCAATACCGTTTTTCAAGTTTATCTCCACTGAATCCAAAATCAGGACATTCATTCATTCATTTGCTCACTGGACCTTTCATGTTGTCTTAGAACGTGAAGACAAGCAGAGGAGGGCGTGAAGTAAGCAGAGGCTCCCATAATAGCTGATGTGCACATGTCTAACACTGTTGCTGCCAATTGCTGATTGGGAGTTTCCAATCACATGCTGTGTCAGTGACCAAGTACATCAAAGATCTCTTATTTAAATATAAAGCTTTAGGACATAAATACCAACAAGCAGCCACTCAGTACTCAACTGCTTATTACCAAGGCCAAGCAAAGAAAAAGAACTCTTCTTCTTTAGAAGAAAAAATATAAATGCCTGTGAATGAAGCTATGGTTTTCCCAGTAGTCATGTATGGATGGATGTGAGAGCTGGACTATAAAGAAAGCTGAGCGCCAAAGAATAGATGTTTTTGAACTGTGGTGTTGGAGAAGAGTCTTGAGAGTCCCTTGGACTGCAAGGAGATCAAACCAGTCAATCCTAAAGGAAATCAATCCTGAATATTCATTGGAAGGACTGATGCTGAAGCAGAAGCTCCAATAGTTTGGCCACCTAATGCGAAGGGCCGACTCACTGGAAAAGACCCTGATGCTGGGAAAGATTGAAGGCAAGAGAAGAAGGGGATGACAAAGGAGGAAATGGTTGAATGGCATCACCAACTCAACAGACATGAGTTTGAGCAAGCACTGGGAGATGATGAAGGACAGGGTAGGCTGGCGTGCTGCAGTCCATGAAGTCACAAAGAGTCAGACACAACTGAGCCACTGAACAACAATGAATGAAGAGTTACCCTAAGCACTATTTCTCCACTCTTTCCTACATCTGACCCAATGAATTCTGATTGGTTCTGAAAGTTTTTCTCCTTGTCACAAGCTTCCAAATGATAAAGTTATTCAACGTAGACTTATTTTAGTGAAAGTAACAAAGTCATGTGAGTACAGAGGGCATTTCCATTTAAATGAAAAACTGTGACACTCATGCTGGCATGAGAATTTTATAAGGGACCCAAAATAATGTGGGAAAAGGTGCATGTGGTTCCTGGCCTTTGTTCATCACTAATGCTATCCATTTAGTAGCATCACACAGGCATTTATCTGGCTTGGTATGGAGGATCTCTACAATTTAGCTCTCATCAACCCCACTGAATAGGGAAAGGAGATGGATAGCTTAAAAAACTTAGCACAGAGGAAAAGCACAATACTAAGATATACCCTTTCTGGCTAGGAAGTTCAAAACTGGAGTCAAAAAATAGTTTTCTTGATGAATACAAAGCCAGAGGACAGAAGAAAAGGCTCATTCCTTCCCTTGTGGTCAGTATCTCTAGGCAAGACATTGCACAGCAACAGAAAGTGGGATCTGAGCTGGCTTTTTACTCCCTCAATTCACAGCAGCACTTTTCTCCTCCCAGGAATCTCTCGGATGGCTGGTACTGGGGGTTGTCTAGTGACATGTTGCTTAACAGAAGTAGAAGTGAGTACGAGCATCCTCCCCTCAAGTTTGTGGACTCCCAGCCGCTGTGGCCATTTCCCTACCTGTTGCTGCCCCGCTGCCCACTCCCACCACACTCCCGGTGAATCACCAAGGGCTTGACTTGGGTGAATGCTTACAGATCTTGTTTCCTTATTAATTTGAAAAAGCTCCCTAGGTGATTATGACATGCTTCTGTCCTCCTGTCCACATATAAGAGCCATTGACCCCCACCCCCTGGAGAGATGAGGAAAACTGCCCACGATCACACAGCTAAGTGTGAGGCAAGCTGAGCACTCCCCAGTTCTATGCTTTTTCTAACAGAGCATTCCTCCCATTGTAAGAGAGGGGCTTTGGGGGAATGCCACATAGAGAGTAAAGAGTGTACAAAGAGAGGATCTCCTAGGGTTCCGAAAGAGGAAAACAGAGAAACCAAACAGAGTAGATATTGGATTTGCCTTTTCCTACCTCTGGAGCAACTACATCTGCTTATAGAGACTTTCAGGACTTAAGGAGTGGGACTACAGAAGGAACGAGGTCTCTAAGTATCCTCCTTTGGAGGAGATGTGGACGGAGCAGAGAGCCCCTGGGGCTCCAGCCTTGAGAAGCCTGCAGATCCTGAACCTCACCCACTTCTCTGGACATTCTGACCCGCTTCCTGCTCACTCCCTGCGCAGTTGTGTATGAGGTCTTTGCAGTTGGAAAGAAAGGCATCAAAACACAGAGAAGAAAAGCTAGAAATCATCTTAATGTTTTAAGATATTTCTTGTATTTTCCACATTTCCTTCCATGAACTTAAATTGTTTTTTATATTAAAAAAAAAAAAGCTTAAATTACTCTTTCAGGAAAAAAAAAAAGAAAGGTAACAGCTCTTGGCATAGTTCTTTATGAACTCTTTACTTCTCATCATTTTTCATAGGCTCCTCCTGTGCTTCCCAATGGCTGAGCGATTGATGCCTCATCCAATGTAAAGTGAAGGAGCCATAGGACTGCGGGTGGATCTAAAGAGACATGGAAAGTCTTCTTTGTTGCCAGCCTGGTTTCTTTCCAGGCTGGCAAGATTCTTCTGAGGCTTTCATCCATCCTTCTATCTGCCTACCTACCTATCTACCCATGTATCTATCATCTATCTATTGTCCATTATCTATCTGTCTATTCCCTCCTCTGCACTGAAACCATCTGAACGACTCTACACTACCAGTTTGATGTCTCAAAAGAATCCATTAGCTTCTATTTCATTTTGCCCTTTTAATAACTATACAATTATTTTAAAGAGGCAAACCTGTGAATATTCAAATCACATGGAATGTGAAACAGATGCCACAGCTAAAGACTTTCCTGGCAAGTTGGCCCTCAAAACAATGTTAATCCTACCTTTTTCAAAACTAAAAACTGAAGCAAAGGGACATAAATGCACAAGGAGGTGAAATCTCAGCAGCTATTTTCAATCCGAGTTAATTGTTCCTTGAGGTTCTGCAAGTGATTTATGCCATTTATAAGCACATTCAACTGCCACTTAGCCCCACAGGGGCAGAGACGGATCCAATTTCATGGCGGCGGAGGCTTTTGTTGTATGTGCCTTCTCTCTCAGAGCCTGTGTTGATGCTCTTTGGAGGGATTTCCAACCTCCCTGTGGCAGTCACATTGTGTAGTCGGGCAGGGCTGAGCTGTCGAGTGGGACACACGTGAAACTTGAGAGGACCTTGTGACTCCCACCCAGATCTGCAGAAGAGTCTCCTATGGGACCAGATCCTGTCCTTGGTATATGAGGACATCTGACCTGAAACCGGAGGGAGCAATGTGGGTTCTTTAAGTCTGCAGTCATTCAGTCTTAGTTTCTGCCTGCATTTAAATGAAAGGTCTAACTCTGTATATACCTTGCCCAATTCAGAAGAAGGGAGAACAATGTGGTAACTTTTAATTTGATACTGCTTTGCAGGAGGGCTAGAAGGAGTGCTGGGGCTGGGATTTATGAACATACATCAATCATCAAATAAATGGCCTGTAAGCATACGAATAGGAAACAGTTATCGAAGCAGGAGGCTTAGGCGACGAATTCTTTTGTTTTGTCTCTCTAGACACAGCCTACATGGAGTAGAATATCTTCTCTCTCAGAGTCTGCCCTAGTTTAAATTTCTGAACTGTCTGTTAATGAAATACCAAAGGGCAGAGTTTTAAAACTATCCCTTGGAGTGAACTTCATAACTAACTGTATCACTTCTCCATACCTGGCACATACAGGTTGCCAGGAATTATTGCGCATGCTTAGGAACATTATTTTATTTATTCCTTTGACACAGGTATTAGTTCCACTGTATAGTTGGAGAAATAGAGCACCCACAAGAAAAGAAACTTCACATAGTGATCAAGCTACAGAGCTCCTTGCTCTTTAAACTGCCCCCGTTTGCCTGATTCCAACAGCCTAGATGGGAAAATTAGCTGATTGTTTTCATCAGCTCTTTTAGAAAGCACTGTGTGGGTGTCCTGCTGACGGTGGGTCCCAGTCATTTCTGCAGGGCACCCATCATTTATCTCCAGGAAAACTGTTTTCTCACTTGACCATGATTCCTACTCTCCATAATAGATGCAGTCATTTCCATCTGAACAAGCTCACTGGAGTGCAAGCTGGAGCCAGACTAGGAACCAAACAGAGAGTGTGCAGAAGCAAATTGCCACTAATTTTAATGTGTGCTTAATGTAAGTGGAGTATGTGCTCAGAATGGACTCTATTGCTTTTCTGGGAAATACCCTTCCACAGCAATTGTTTTAAGTGTTATCTCTGATTAATTATGTGCTATTTTCTCTCTCCCTCCAATCCTTCCTCTCTCTTTCTCTCACCATATTCCTTCCTCCTTCTTCATTAAAGGAACCAGATAACCTTCCAGCTCTCTCTTCTTGTATCTTAATGTCTCAGTGTGTCTACTGCAGAAAACAATAAGGAAAGGTGAACAAGTAGGTGGTTAATATGGCCTAAAACCCTCCCCGAGCTCAGAAGACGCATCACCACCTGTGTTCCAGCTTTTGGCACGTGCTTGGCAGCAAATTGCAAGACCAGGAGGTCATAATCAGGAAAACAGAAACACATTACATTTTAATAATCACCTACCTTTTCAATAGCTTGGAGCTTTCAAACGTCGCCTCTAGTTACAGGGAACTACAATCAACCTGCAAGCCTCTCCCTTTCCACTCAGCGGAAAGAACTGCAGACGATTGGTGACAATTGTCAAAGGGAAAGGACCCATAAATATAAGTTGCCTGCTAGAAACAATTCAGCAAAATCAAGCTCATCAACTTCCCAGCATGGATTTTATTTTATTCTAAATCAGATACTCATTAATGGGGCACATTCTTTGAATCATCATTTTATTTACACTAGAGAAATGCAAGACACATTGTCTGATGAGGGAATGGAGTGGCTCTCGCCGCTGCTCAGTTGTAGGTATTTCCTTCTGTAGCCTCCTGAATTTTCATGCTAATGGAAAACACCCAGGCCAGATGCTCGCTAGTAACAAGTTAAAATGGCACTGGAAAGTAAATAATTTTCTTTGATTTAAAAAAAAAAAAGGCATAAGGAACACATGGGCTGACAGGCAAGACCATAAAACATCTTACCTGCCTTAGATGTCAGAATCAAGCCATCCCGATTCTGCTACTTAAGAAGCACAGACCAGCACCCCAAAGGGATTGTGGGAGAGACAAGTCCTGCCCTGGTGTGAGGGGGCACATGCATTCTTGTCATCCCACCAGGAAACGCTGCCCCTGGGGGCTCCTGTGCCCCTTCACTGCTGTGTCTTCCCAACTCCCACCTAGAAATCAATACAAACTAGATGCTCAATAAATATCTGTTGAATGAATAAACATCTGAATTCTGGGAGATGCCCTATCTTTAGTCAATGTTACTAATATTTTAATTCAATTTTAATCAACACCCAAGCTAGTCTCTAGGCAAAAGAAGTTCCCCCTGCTGTGATCTGATGTGGGTACCAAGTCGAGTGAGATCCTCCTCACTCATCCCGCCATAAGTCAGATGCTTCTGTCAGATGCTTCTCTAGTTTTTCCATGGCTGGGCAGAAGCCTCAGAGCTGGGGCAGGGGAGCTGGCCCCTTACAGCCACCCACACTTACGGGGCACCCTTCCCATCTTCAGGGGGCTTCGGGTGGTGCTCCTCTGAGAATGGTAGAAGGCTGGGTGCTATGCACTGAGTGACAGGTATGTTGTTGGATCTTAGCAAGTTTACTTTTGTAGATGCCAGAGCTGTTCAGAGCTGGTGTCTACCCTCAGAAGGAGCGGTATCCCCGCTTTGTACTCTCTATGGAGGTACACAGAGGAAGCCATCCCAGAGGGCTCAGACACATCAGTTCACAGAATACCCTGCAACACGCCGACATGCACGACCCACTTTTTCAGGGTGCTGTGGTGTTTTTGGAGTTTTTGAACCACCTCTTTTCATTCTATGTTATATTTTCACAGCATTTTCCTGTTCATGAAGTGTTGACTATAACTCCCTCACGTTACCCTGACATCAACCCAGTAAGGTAGGTGTTATGAGTATCCTTCCAGAAGAGGAAACGCCTTTACAATCATTGCCTTTCCCAAGAATAAGAAGTGGCTCTCTTTCTGCAGCAGCATGGTTTTGGCAGAGACCTCTCTGCCCTAATGAGCTGCTCCCTCTGCTCCTGCCCTCAGAGCAGCCCGGCCGGGTCCATCATCTCTGTGGCCAGAATGCATTGTTGGTGGGTGGACTCTGTTTTTGCTTTTTTCATGTGACACCTTGTCCTAATCAGAGAGAGCCCTCTGAATCTCTAAAAAGAAATAAATGTCTGACAAGAAAGAAACACCAGAAGGTGGCGGGGGGAGGGGGGGTGGATAGGGGATATTTCAGAACTTCAGGATTTTGGAGAACAACCCATGTACAGATGGTATTTAACATTCTCCAAACACCAAGTGCTGCTTTCCAGGCTCGGCTACTTCTTGCTATTTCCTGGTCACTTTGAACTGGCTTATCAAATTGAATAGATTCTTTGATACATATGTTGGTATTTTAAGTCCTGGTGGGAACAAGGTCTCCCATTTGTTTCAAGTTTTACTCTTAGAGATGTTTTTAAAAACCCTGCTTAGAGAAGGAATCTCTGTCAAAACCTACTATGACTTTGGTCTTCACCCATTTCAAGGAAGGATGCCAACCACTGGGCTTCTTATGAAGAATGATTCCAGCTGGCTCCATACTCCACAGGGAAGCTCATTTAGATTCACAGAGGTGCCAGTCAATAGACTGCTGGTGATACAAGTTTAAGTAGAATGTTGGGCCTTGGGTTAAGAGGGCACCCAATAAGTAACACTCCTTTTTCCGGTGGCTCAGACAGTCAAGAATCTGTCTGCAACGTAGGACACCTGGGTTTGATCCCTGGGTCAGGAAGATCTCCTGGAAAAGGGAAGGGCTACCCACTCCAGCATTCTTGCCAGGAGAATCCCATGGACAGAGGAGCCTGCCAGGCTACAGTCCATGAGGTTGCAAAGAGTCGGACACGACTGAGTGACTAACACTTCCTCCTCACCCAAGTACTTGAATTAAAGGAAATAATAATAAAACTGAGTTAGCATAATGAGGTCAAACCACCATCTCTATTTCAGATAAGACCCAGGGGCAAGACACTGACTGGGGTGAGATCAAGCAGACATGATAATTTCCTACAAGCCTCCTTTTCTCTCCCATCCAGGCCTTGGAATAGCTGGCCCATGGGGAGTTCCAGTCTGCAAAGCAGGTGCCTCTCCCCACATCACTGTCTTGGACTGGTCCTGATGGAAAGAGAAGGGAAATGGACAAACTGAGTCCCACCCAGCCAAGAAACAAAAATCAATGCCTGTTACCATCAGTCCTGAAATTCCTCCTCCTCTGTGTGGGAAAACCACTTGACCTTTTGGGCCTCAATATCCTCAGCTTTAAAAGGAGCAGGTTGGGCTGGGGGTGGGGGGCAGGTTGAGGGGAACATGGCCAAGTTCCAGTCTAGCCCTGAAATCCATGCTTAGCTCCAGTAGTGACTCTGATGGGGCTGAGGCCAAACTGCTTTCTTCCTCAAGACATCAGTTCCCTTTGCTGAGGTTCATGGTCAAAGGTCACACCCCTGAGACTCACCAATCATCTCTCAGATGCTGGTGATCATGACGACAACTCAGTGTACAGCTGACTCCACCACCAGAGAAGTCACTATAAGTGCACAGGTCAGCAGGAGCACCTCAGTCCACGGACAGCACTTCATTATCAGCATTAGTCCCTGGGAATATAGGGAATATACAGGCCTATTTCTTAATGATTCCAATAAAATACTCAAGAACATTATTATGAAGATAATGATGCAACACAGTGGTAGAAAAAAGATGAAGAAAACAGGGATTTGGGGTCCTGTATTCTAAATTTTTCCTCTTTCATGGATCACAGGCTTGTCATAGTGAAGGAGTTTGCATAACTCAGTGAAGCTATGAGTCATGGCGTGCAGGGCCACCCAAGATGAACAGGTCAATCCTAAAGGAAATCAACCCTGTGTATTTGTTGGAAGGAAGGACTGATGCTGAAGCTCTAATACTTTGGCCACCTGATTCGAAGAACTGACTCATTGGAAAAGACCCTGATGCTGGGAAAAATAGAAGGCAAAAAAAAGAAGAGGGTGGCAGAGGATGAGATGGTTAGATAGTATCAGTGACTCAATGGACATGCATTTAAGTAAACTCTAGGGGATAGTGAAGGACAGGGAAGCCTGGCATGTTGCACTCCATGGGGTCACAAAGAGTCAGACATGACTTAATGACTGAACAACAATAATTCTAACTTTGGTTCAGTACCAACAAGCCATGTGACTTTCATACCTCTGGGCTCCTTCAGTCATGTACAAGGTGATGGAATCAGAAGTATTCTTATTTTCCCTCTTTTAAAATACAAACCCATACATGGAATATGAATACAAAGCATGATTAAAAATAAATCTGCTCTCTCAGAACTGTCTCAATAGGCTTTCCCTACTCTGACTATTATCCCAGCCACCAAATTTGATAGACCTTGGGGTCATATATGAACAAAGCTAGTGGAAGTGATGGAATTCCAGCTGAGCTATTCCAAATCCTAAAAGATGATGCTGTGAAAGTGCTGCACTCAATATGTCAGCAAATTTGGAAAACTCGGCAGTGGCTACAGGACTGGAAAAGTTCAGTTTTCATTCCGATCCCAAAGAAGGCAATGCCAAAGAATGTTCAAACTACTGCTCAAATGCACTCATCTCACATGCTAGCAAAGTAATGCTCAAAATTCTCCAAGCAGGCTTAAATGTTATGTAAGCCGAGAACTTCCAGATGTTCAAGCTGGATTTAGAAAAGGCAGAGGAACCAGAGATCAAATTGCCAACATCTGTTGGATCACAGAAAAAGCAAGAGGGTTCCAGAAAAACATCTACTTCTGCTTTACTGACTATGCCAAAGCCTTTGACTGTGTGGATCACAACAAACTGTGGAAAATTCTGAAAGAGATGGGAATACCAAACCATCTGACCTGCCTCCTGAGATATCTGTATTCAGGTCAAGAAGCAACAGTTAGAACTAGACATGGAACAGCGGACTGATTCCAAATTGAGAAAGGAGTACATCAAGGCTGCATATTGTCACCCTGCTTATTTAACTTATATGCAGAGTACATCATGCGAAATGCTGGGCTGGAGGAAGCACAAGCTGGAATCAAGATTGCTGGGAGAAATATCAATAACCTCAGATATGCAGATGACATCACCCTATGGCAGAAAGTGAAGAACTAAAGAGCCTCTTGATGAAAGTGAAAGAGGAGAGTGAAAAAGTTGACTTAAAACTCAACATTCAGAAAACCAAGATCATGGCATCCAGTCCCATCACTTCATGGCAAATAGATGGGGAAACAATGGAGACAGTGGCAGACTTTATTTTTAGGGCTCCAAAATCACTGCAGATGGTGACTGCAGCTATAAAATTAAAAGACGCTTGCTCCTTGGAAGACAAGCTATGACCAACCTAGACAACATATTAAAAATCAGAGACATTACTTTGCCAACAAAGGTCCATCTAGTGAAAGCTATGCTTTTTCTAGTATTCATGTATGGATGTGAGAGATGGACCATAAAGAATGTTGAGCACTGAAGAATTGATGCTTTTGAACTGTGGTGTTGGAGAAGACTCTTGAGAGTCCCCTAGACTGCAAGGAGATCAAACCAGTCAATACTAAAAAAAATCAGTCCTAAATATTCATTGGAAGGACTGATGCTGAAGCTCCAATACTTTGGCTATCCGATGCAAAGAACTACTCCTTAGAAAAGTCCCTGATGCTGGGAAAGATCGAAGGCAGTAGGAGAAGGAGATGACAGAGGATGAGATGGTTGGATGGCATCACCGACTTGATGGACATAGGAGCTGGTGATGGACAGGGAAGCCTGGTGTGCTGCAGCCTATGGGGTCACAAAGAGTTGGACATGACTACGACTAAGCGACTGAACTGAACTGACATCATATGGATCATTCACCTAAGAATTTACTCTGTGCCAGGATGCATTGGGCCAACACTGTTCTGATGTCACATCCATTTGACAGCCCACCCAGTTTTCCTGAAGTCACATCTCTGATATTTCTCAGCAATCGTTACAGAAAACTGAACGGGTCTGTCTAACAGGGATATGGGCCAGTGATCAGAGTCAGAATATAAAAACCACAGGCAAAATATACTCAAATTTCTACCCAAGACTAAATTTTAGCACAATGGGGAGAGAGAGAGAATAGGGTGGAGCCTAAAGGCAGCACAGTATTATAAAATAATTTACTTTAAAAGATATTCTTCTCACCACTCTGTGTAGCACAAGCCAGACTCGTGGTATGAGATTTTGACCATAAAATCATAAAACCAAGCGAGGACTGTCAGGTTCTGCTCCTGAGAGAAAGCGCTTCTCTCTCACAGGAAACATGAAGAGTTTTGGCCTCCAGAAGAGCTGGCCCATCCTCCGTCACCCAGCCCCCTCATATATCTCCTCTGCATGTGTTAATTCTTTTGAAGGTGATGGGGGTTCTTCGCACCGAAGATATATGCAGCTCGATGGCGGGAAGTGAGATCCTAATTATCTGTAGCTGACAACCTTTCAGGGCCCATTATAAAAGAAACGTCCGCACCAGGCGCTCCGAGCCCTCTGTCCCAGCTCCAGGGAGCTGGAGAGAGCAACAAGGAGTGATTCGAGAGCCTGATTTATCTGGGAAGATTAGAAGAGTTACATCTATGGTCTGGGGAAACAATGACAGAGGGGGAGCAGGCTAATGGGTGACAAAGGGGCAGGAGGAAGAGAAGAGATTTATGGAGCCTGGTACGAGGGGGAGCAACCGCAGGAATGGAATGGAATGAAGATGGGAAAGAAAGTCCCGAGTAAATATCAGGGAAACTTTCCTTGCTGATTTATTAGACAGACAAGCAGATCTTCCAAGTGAAACTTCATCATCACCCCAAGGAAGAGTGAGTGAGCCTACATAAATGTGTCATGGCCATTTGTCTCTGTCACTGAAGGACCCAGAGTGATATCCAGCAGGGTGCTTTATCCTCCTCTGGAAGAGTGTCCTTAAAAGTCAGAATCCACCTTTTCCTCTCTGGGACACTGGGAGGTTCATAAGGGGCATGTGATCTATGTTCACAAGTCTAGGCATAGCCACTTGCTAAGCATCACCAAGACTTACTGTCTACTTTATCATTATTAGAGGAGCACAGTGTATTTATCCATGGTGCCCAGGCCCATATCTCTCCAGGGAGAGGAAAGCTTATGCTTAAGACACAATTCAGGAAAACACTTCAAAATTCAACTGAGGTCCTCTCAGCAGGGGCACATGGAAATGTTCTGGTGAATCTACCTGCAGAGTACCCCTGTCTGACCCAGATCGGGACCCTTCTATGTGCCTCTAGAGATCCCCCCCCACTCTCCTTGCTCCTCATGCCACTGTAGGAACCAGCTGTGCGTGAACTCTGGTGGACAGCTCATGGGTTCCACTTGATTGCCCACCTCGTGCCCTGGAGAGTCCCTGTTGCCACAGAGATGCCTCAAGAGCCCGCCATGCACTTATCCAAATACAACTGGGAATGATGAGTGGATGTACAGTGGGGAAAACATTTGACCTGTGACAGATGGGTGACGACAGGTAGACTCTCTCCTTTCTCCTCCTTGATGGACTGTACAAATATGCACTTTCGATAGTTGTCAGAGGGCCAGTCCTGCAAGATCAAGCAATTAATAGGATGCAGCAGCAGCTGATAGAATAGATCATCTTCGTCCTCTTCCTGCTTCTCCCTATGTTACTCTCTTGTCCCCTCACTCCTGCTCACTGAGGTTATGCCCCCAATAGGATAACAGCACAGAAACCTTTGCCTTAAGTTCTGCTTTCTGGCGGGAGTAGGGGGCGTGGGGAAACCAGGCTAAGCTGTGACCACACCATCAGGGCACAGGAGTTGCTAAAGTTACTATATCTGAATAAAAGCATAAACTTCTTTAAACATTTGGCCTGGGAACCTGGTTCATTTATCCCCTAGCACACTGCACAAAACTGTGTCCTTCCAACCTCAGCCCCCTGCTACCCTCTCCATCAGAGTCCAGACCCAGCAACGGCCCATGTATGGGCCCCACCTTATATTTCAGGCTTACTGTCCTGAAGAGAGCTGGTGAGTTAGAAGACTGGAGCTCAGCCCAGTGAGTGCTTCCTCCTGAGTCCACCATAGGAGCTGGGAAACAGGGGAGTTGAGGATCAGCTCCTTAGAGGTAACCTGAGAGGTCACTGATCAGCCTGTGGCCTTTCCTTCCAGCCATGAGGTCTTTCTGCCACAATTACTTTTGATCCTGTTCTTTGTGTTATGGGCAATACAATTCCAGTCAAACACTGGTAAAGTGAGGACACTAAAATGGTCACTCCATATTGCCAAAAACTCAGTCTTGGTGCCCCAAAGAGAAACCCTGCAACTCTATGTTATCTGTAAAAGCTGTGAGCTTTTGTTGTTGTTTTTGTTTTGTTTTCAGTGTGATTTAAGTTCGACTATTTTTATGTCTCTACCAAAAAAAAAAATTCCTTAGTAACCCATTATGGGTTAGTGAATTCCCAAACCGTTCAAAAATACTTTAAAGTTCTTTTGGGACATAGCCAGATACTTAATATTGTATTACATTTTATAGTTGTCACTTAATCAAGCTATTTAATATTATAGTACATTTTAAAACTGTCACTTAATCACATTTTCTTGACCCTTTTATGGGAATTAAAGATCACTGTAGATAAAAAATGGCATGCTTTAGTTTAAATAGATTCAGTATGTCCAGTTTGACAGTTACTTCTGAGACATTAAAAGAATTTTCTGTGATTAATGTGACCCACACACGTTAAATGGTGTAATGTTCCATTTCTTCAGCCATTAGCGGAAACAGCATCAGACAGAAGGAGCCAGAATGTAGCCAACTGGATGTAAAGCTGGAGATAGGGGTGGTGGCGGGGGTGGGGGGTGGAATTTAAAGATAATATAGAGCCAGGCAGGCTGAGATAAGCAGAGATTTCTACTGATTTAATATTTGCTTTCTCTGAGCATCTTGAGAGCAGAGTCTGAGAAACACAAAGGTCAGGCCCTGGTAATGGAGTGCATGGCAGTCCACGACGCAGGCACTCCGAGGGGAGCGCGTGCCACAAGAGGGGGGATCTCCGGCAGGCAGCAGAGTGGAGTTACTCGGCGCTTATTATAAATGATTGATGAACACTGCTTCCAAATTTAGAAGAGCTCTCTAAATGGACATTTACTCACAAGGAAAAAAAAAAAAATTCTGAAAGGTCCATCCTTGGAACGGTTTTGTTTATGGCGCTGTGATAGTTCTGGGCAATTAATCCAGAATTGCGTCACTGAAAAGATTTTATATTCTTAAGTGTTCACTCATGTAGTTAAAGTAAATTATGTCCTTTTCCAAACATGTTTCAAAGAACTGTGCTGGGTTTTAAAAATCCTGGTCCCTAAATCCTACTTGTTTGTTTAATTAATCTGAAAATAACTGCTCCTTCTTTGTTTCTTAATCACAGATCACATACACTGTATTTGTTAGCAGCTGCGAATGCAAGCGTGTCCCTGTGTGTTTCTCTTGATTGTTTAATAAGAGTTGAATAATACTCTATTTAATCCATCAAATAGGACATTACAATAACATTGATCTTTTGTTTGACAGCAAATTTGTTTGATAACAGGATAGAATATAATGTAACCAAATCAGTGTCAGAAGTGCATTTCAGAGAATCCAATTAAAAACACCCATGCACACTCCAGACTCGGAGCAGTAGGCCAAAGGGACCAGCAACAGCAAGACACATTGGGCAGGAGGGTACTCGGGGACAAGCTAGCCTTGCCAAATGTCCAGAGCCTAAGATCAAGACAAGCACATCCTAAGAAGGTGGCCACTTTGTTGAGGAGGGCCAACCTACTTCTAAGGTCAGAATGGACAATGACCCTCACTGTGTTCCTCCTTTGTTGGCCCAAATGCTATAATTCTTGGGACCAAAGATCTTAAATCCTACCTTCACTTATTAGCACTCCTTCTTTCACCTTCTGCTATCACATAGTAAGGGTTCTTGAAGAATGCTATTTTCACAGACCAGCATCCTTCTTCAGTTTTAAACCTTTATAAAAGAAACCTTTTCTTTATAGCATCCTCTTTCTCTGGCAGCGGTAGGGTGGGTGTAGGGGTGGGCCTTCCTTGGTGGCTCAAATGGTAAAGAATCTGCCTGCACTGCGGGAGACCTGGGTTCAATTCCTGGGCTGGGAAGATCCCCTGGAGAAGGGAATGGCTACCCACTACAGCATTCTTGCCAGGAGAATTCCATGGACAGAGGAGCCTGGTCCATGGGATAGCAAAAAGTCGGACACAACTGAGCGACTAACACACTTCTCCAGGGAGGAACAGGAATGGGTTCAAAGGATTGTGCAAGACCTGATCTTTATGAACTTCATTTAGAAGGACAAGTATCCGCCCTGATATTTACTCACATGTGTGTCAGATGTTTTACAACTGGACCGTTTCTTTCCCTTCAAAACCCAGCACAGGTGCTCGCTTCGGCAGCACATATACCAAAACCCAGCACAGAGCTATAACAATGCCTCTCTCTAGATACAAAAACCAGACAACACTGCAAAAAGGACAAAAGAATGTACGGCGAAGAACAAAAATTCTCAAAGTGCTCAGTTTTCAGAGTTGTGCTATCTGGTCCTGAAAACTGAATCAGTTGTGTTTCATTCAAAACTCTTTGTAACACCACACACACACACACACACACACACACCCTCTCCACATACCTTGGAAAAAAAATTACTGAGGTCACCGAGTTGTGTACAAAACAGCCAGTTGCTTGAGTAAATTAAACCGTTTCTTTCTCCACGGTGATTTGCTTACAGACACTGACCAGTTTCAACGCTCACTCCCTTTCACAGAGAACGTGCCAGTGCAGACACCCAACAAGCAGTGGAGGGGATTTGGACAACTCGCTTCATGTCATTGGGGAAAAGGAGGAAGACAGTGGTATTTGAAAAATCTCTAAGAAAACAAACAGCCACTGGAAACACCTGCACTCTCTTTAGGAGCTTTTTATCAATTTTCCATGGATAATACAAACCTCACCTTCTAATGAAGGCAAAATGCATGGTCACAGATAGGTTCAAACCTTTAATGGTGAATGTAAACTCAGAAAGCAAAAGAATAAGTATCATCAAATTTCCCAAATCAACCCTAATGCTGTGCTGATGGCTTGCTGCTAACCAGGACCCCAGGGAAAATTTGATTGTTGTTCCACTTTGAAAACTTTTCCATCTAAAACCCGAATTTCCCTGTCACTCACACTTTGTCTCCGTCTCATTACAGAGGGGAAATATCCAGGATGATCTCATGGATCTAGAAAGTCGAGGAGTCTATCTTTTAATGCCTCGTTTTGCCTTGCCAGTCTCTCACCTCACATTATTCCAGTTTCTTTCCTCTTTCCATCCCCGCTTCCTTCCTTATTCTTTTGTTCTCTGACTAATCTTCCCCTTTGGTATTAATGAAGTCCTTTGTAGTTTCTCTTCAAATCTTCAAGTGGATTCCTTTGTGACTTCATTTTTTTTTTTTTTTTAACCTGATAGGGCCTTAAAAAAAAAAAAAACCAATGAAAATTATTAATACTTCTATCCTTTCTGGCACTGTACCACGGGCCTTAAAACATCCTATTACATTTCTGATATGAAATGGCTTTCTCTTGACCCAGAAGTATTGGCAAATTACAGACCCCAAGCCAATCTTTTATGGAGAAGGTCTGAGTGCAAGTGGAGGCCTTTCAAGCGCTTAACCAGAGAGTCATAATCTTTATGACAAATAGCCTCTTGCTTTGCAGTTACGGCTAGTTTACTATGCACATGGCTGAGAAAGGGCCCTGTAAAGTGGTCAGGGGCTCTTTCTTAAGCCCCCATCCCAGGTGTCACATCACTCCTTTTTACTGGTCTTGTTGGAAGGACAGCATTAGCCCCACCGATCACCCCAGCTTCCTGACCAGCTGCCAGGCTGTAAAGCACAAGGAACTGGGGTGGTCGATCTAAAGACATCAACTTGTCACTCTTGATGATCGTTCATCTGCAACAGAAATGGCCCATGGTGCCTCAGAGATCGATGTGGAGACCACCGCTCTTCAACATTATTGCCACTAATTATTAAGATGAATGCGCTGATTAATGGGAGCGATGCTTTTTCACTTTATGCAAATGGCGAGCTCATGCATATACATAGCAGAGGGGGCTCACCAACCTGGTGCCCGGAACGTCGCCATTCAACCCCCTTATTCATCTGTCACTGTGACCCAGGTGCAACGACTTAGAACGATTTAAAAAGAAATGCTAAAAATGAATTGTTGATCAGCAGCCTCAGGCAGCTTTTTGGAAATTCCCTTCTATGAGGGCTGTGCTTTGATTAGAGAAGCTCAATCAAGGCAATAACTAGGGTTGTTAAGGATGCTA
The DNA here is from genome assembly GCF_019320065.1 of Cervus canadensis. Taxonomy (NCBI): domain Eukaryota; kingdom Metazoa; phylum Chordata; class Mammalia; order Artiodactyla; family Cervidae; genus Cervus; species Cervus canadensis. Next base: position 60,929,884 of record NC_057390.1, on the reverse strand, counting down.
TGTTAGCCTGTGGGCCTCTGCTTTCATTCCCTTTGTCTGCAGGAAAGAGCTGGTGAGGATGGAAAAATGTAGCTTCCCCCTCGATGAGGTGGTAAACTGAGGAGAGGCAGCCTCTCTGGGGCTTGCTTTTCTCCTCAATAAAACTCTGGGGTTCCAGTTCCATCAATGGTCCCTAATCACTTGGGCACCAGGGACCAGTTTTGTGGAAGACAATTTTTCCACGGATCTGAGTTGGTCGGGGGGATGGTTTTGAGATGATGCAAGCACATTACATTTATTATGCACTTTATTTCTATTGTTACTACATCAGCTCCACTTCAGATCATCAGGTATTGGATCCCAGAGGTTAGGGACCCCTGAATTAAATGACATAAAGGCCTTTTTAACCTTAAAATTATAGGAATCTATAAACCAGTGGTAAAGAACCCACCTGACAATGTGGGAGACATAAGAGATGCAGGTTTGATTCCTGGGTCCAGAAGATCCCCCGGAGGAGGAAATGGCAACCCACTCCAGTATTCTTGCCTGGAGAATCCCAGGGATGGAGGTGCCTGGTGAGCTACAGTCCATGGGGTCGCAAAGAGTCAGATACGACTAAGCAACTAACACTTTCATTTCTCTCCAGTACCTCAGGACCAATGTGAAGCAAAAAATACACTCAGGCAAGGGGTTGGCAAAATGTCACAGCAATAGAGATAGTTATGTGTAGCCACTAGTGGCTCCTGAAAAAGAGACATGTTGAAGAGGCGTTTAGGAAGAGTAAAACTTTACTAAGGGATTCCAGGAGTGGGAGGATTTTTATAAGACAAACTCTAGAACTGGAAGGGAATGTGCAATGCATGACCCCTTGCCTCCAGCATCATACCAAAGAGAGGGTGTTCCACCCCTTCTTAAGGACCTGAAGGTAGAGATTCCACATTCTTTGTTTGGCGATGCAGACCAGTCCTGTACTCAAGAATTCCTTCTCATTGTCCACCCAAAGCCTCTCCCTCCACAAGGACTGAATCTAGATGGATGTACTTTTCTGATGCTTAATGTTGCTACACTGTTAAAGGCACAGGAGACAGCTGATCCAGTGGGCAACTTTAGAGACCAATTGTGCCACTCAGGGAGGCTGATGGCCTGGTATGCCATCCTTCTGCAAAAAAACTCCCTGGACAAATGAATCACAACTATGAATGACCAATGAGCCATTTTCTCTCCTTCTCAGATACCCTACAACTGGAATTCCAGGTGGGTCCTCAATGATAACCCTGAGCTCTGGTGATCTCATCCCCTGCTCTCTTTTCCATCCTACTTTCTCTAAACGAATGCCAGAACTCAAGGTTGGACATTGTATTAGATATGATATAATTATGATAGTTGGATATGATGGTTGGGGCAAGTATTCTATAGTTAGGCCAGAACCTGAGTCCTGCTCCTAACTTGTTGCTCGGTTGATCGGTCATGTCTGACTCTTTGTGATCCTATGGATTGCAACAGGCCAGGCTTCCCTGTCCTTCACTATCTTGCAGAGTTTACTCAAACTCATACCCATTGATTTGGTGATACCATCCAACCATCTCATCCTCTGTCCCTACTTCTTCTGCCTTCACTCTTTCCCAGCATCATGATCTTTCCCAATGCTGCGGGAGAAATCTTCAGTGTTCTGACAGGCCAGATGGAGAGAGTAACTGTATACATACCTTACAGAGTTATTCTGGGGGATATAGAGGATAAATGGGGGTAACGTGCATGGTAAAGCTCTCAATAAACAAAACATACAAGTATCATCTTTCCTTCTGTCTGCAATTGCTGGACTAATAAATAGAGCTTAATGCTGAACTCATCACCCTTAAAGGGAACACAGGACATCTTCTAGTTCAGCCCCTGCTTTCCAGCAGGCAGAGCCCTCTCCTTGGTGTGACCACAATGATACAAAGGCTACATCAGTCATTCCTGTGTAAGTGTTAGTTTTCTCATTGTATCAACATTTTTCCCAACTTTGAGTTTTCTGCATGGACCTCTAACTTGGGAGAACATCAGTATAAACTCTACTGGAATATGTTTCCATTTCAAGTGATGCTAACCAAGCTGCGGCCACATCTCATCCCTGAATCTGCTCGCCTCCCATAGCCTGGATCCTGGGGTGCTCTGGCTAACTCACACTGATGGCGGGGGCACATTAGGGTGTTGAAAACTACTGGCTGACTGTATAAAGGGTGTAGAATTGGAAAACCTTGAAGGACGAATGAGAAATTATTCACTGTCAGAATGGCTTTGATGGACAAAGTGAGAAGCAAGCTGGGATTTCACAGTCAGGTTCTATCCCTGCAGACATCTGACCTCTCAACAGACACCGAGGCTCAGCTATTATTCTATATACCGTACAATAGGAGGCTATCTCAGGCTTCCATTGTCCATATGCATTAACATGCATTTTCCATTATTTAAAGGTAGCTTTTAAGGAAGTATTTGTGGGTATGATGGATGCCTCTCCAAGGACCTCCTCTGTATTCTTCCTGTAGGCAAAACCCCTGCTGGTCACATCTGCATTTGTCATGAGAAATCCTGCTTTCACCAGCCTCTCCAGCTCATTTCAATTCCTGATACAGTCAATGCTTCTCAAAAGACCTTGTCTCCTAGGCCTCTGCCGGAGAATTTAGCTAAGTCCTGCATCCTATGCTTGGCTTTGCTCCTGGTAGCCTGACTCAGCCATGCTGCTAAACCTGGCTGCTCCAAGTGATGTTTGACAAATGCTTGCTTTCTAAGCATCTCCGGAACAAGACAAGGAAAAATAATCAGGTCTTTTTTTCCTTCTCCATGAAAGTCTGGAACATGAAGCACTAACTTTAAACCCATCACTTCTACAAAAGGGCCATCAGAATCATGGATAGTTGCCACCTCTGGAGGAAACCATAAAAGACTTGTGATCTATCACCTCAATTCATATCTGAAGATGGCAAGGCTCAGAGAAGGAGGTTTTCCTGGTCAGTGATGGAGCCAGGAGGACCACTGGGTCATCCCACCCTTTCTTTGCACAGCCACAGACTCTCAAAGTGAGAAAGGGCTCATCCATGCCATGCCCACTCCTCTCCTTCCTTCCTTGTCCCTTCCTTTCTTTTTTCAGGGGAAGGAGAGACTTTAAATATTTTAAATAAAACAATAAATTTACAAAAATTTCATGTATTTTATATGTTTATATTTAACAAATTAAATTGTGCTCTTTTTAAGATAATTAAGGATTTTAAAAAAATAAGCTATAGCAAACCCTGGGCAGGATGGTTCAGTCGTGACTTCTTTCAACTTATGAATGTCTCTCTGCTTGTTTGGAGATAACATCTGAGTTTGAGCCCTACAGGGATGTGAGGTCACCACACTATCTTGATGCCCTGCCTCCCTCTCAGCCCCCCTGGGAGGGGCTTTACCTGAACCACAGTGTTCAGTTTTGAACAGAGGGGGAAGTTGGAGACATAAAAGAAAGTGAAGACAAAGGGAATAGAAAACAGGAAAGAGAAGTGGAAAGAAGAAAAGGAAAAAGAAACACCTGCTTGCTTTGCTGCTTTTCTCATTCATTTTAAAATTATTCCCAGATCAAGTACTAACAGCAGAACCAGAGAGGAAAAGGGAATTAGAACTGGAGAGGCAATCTGCAAAGATGTGTACCCCTCAGACATGTGAAAACTAGAATTTTAGCCAAGTGGGAGTCAGCGCAGGTGGTCCCCCTGGCCTGGTATGCAGACTGGAGCTGGGGAGTGGTGAGTGGCGGAGTCTGTGGGGTCTCAGAGGTCAGGATCTTTAGCTTTTTATTTACTCCCAAAGACAGCTTTACACTGCAAATCTGCTTCTTTATGAATAGGTAATATGGATTCATTATACTGTTATAGATAATTGTTGGATCAAAAGTGAAATGAACTGGTAAATGCATTAAGTGCTTCAGTATATTTTTTTTTAAAGAAAAGTTATTTTCAAAAGAAATGAGAGCTCTAGTTATACCTAAGAAACCACAGAAAAACTCAAAGAATGAGCAAAGCCCTCTTTCTGAAGACAGGGACAGCCTTTCTGATGCTTCATCCCACACTTAGAGAGGTGGCTGACTGTTGAGATGATGGGACGGTCACAGAGATGGAGAGCCAGGAGGCATCACAGATAGTGTCCTCATCCCCAGAAAGGGCTATGGGATGTGGAGCAGCAGGGGCCCAGTGACCAGGCTGTGCTATCACAGGAACTGTGGGCCAAGAGAAAGGATTGTTAGGATCTGCCAGGAAAGGTGTGGAGTGAAGAGCCATGCACTAGGCAGGAGCTAAGAACAGATGAATGTGTACAACTAACTGAAATGGGAATGCAATCAACACATCTTACACTGGGGGAAGGGGTGTGGAGAATTGATTAGAACTTGAAATTGTTGCAGTATCTGGAGCCTTTGGAAAAACCTAACAGTAACAAACAGAACCATAACAGGGAAAAAACATCTAGAAGGGACGATCCATCCGGGAGGAGCTTCGTTTCTTCTGCGGAATATACTTTTGCTAACCGGACTGCATACTTTGATCTGAATATCTAAGCCCAGCAGGGCTTCCCTGATGGCTCAGAGGTAAAGAATCTGCCTGCAATGCAGGATGCAATCCCTGGGTCTGGCAGATCCTCTGGAGAAGGGAATGGCAACCCACTCAGTATTCTTGCCTGGAGAATCCCAGGGACACAGGAGCCCGGAGGGCTGCAGTCCTTGGGGTCACAAAGAGTTGGACATGACTGAAGTGACTGAACACACAGGCACGCACGCATCCAAGCCCAGCAGTCAATACAGAGTTCTGTAGTTTCCGACAGGGCATTTTTTTCCCCTTAATATGGTTTGTAATCATCCCACTGACTTTGCCTGGAAAATAAAAGCATTTTTGACTGAAGCTAGGAAAGAGATCTTTTTTTTCTCCTGAAGAATACTTTTTTTTCTCCTGAAGAATAAGAATTGCTATCCGGTGTCCCTTCTGACTCTAAATTCCATGATCTTTGAAATTCTGCTGCTTGTCCTGATGCACCATTATAAGCAAAGGCTGGGAAGGGGAGGGTTGTTAGCATCATAAATATTAAAATAGCACTGGTCTTCTGCATACCAATAGCATAAACAGTACAACCTAAGAATTAGGCAAAGCACATTTTGCAAGTCTACACAGATGTGCAGGAGTATGTAAACTACTTTCTCTATTTCTGGAAGCTAAAGAAATCTCATTTGTAAAACAGTCTTTTTTTCCTGCCCTTCTCTTAGTACACCCCCTCCCAAACTTCAACTGCTCTTCCTCTTGCCACAAATGCAATATTTCTGTTAATTGTTTCTTTTCTGCTGTAAAATATCAAACTTATCCCCATCTCCTTTTTATATGGCACAGTCTACATTTAATGAAATTTAAAGGTTACTTTTTTTAAACTGAGGTCCAGTTAAATTATAAAGATATTTCTATTTCCCCTTGATACAATTGTTAAACTATTCCCCTATGTTGGTCAAATTTTGGGGGAAAAAAAAACCACACACAAAAACTGTAATTGGAATCCCGAAAGTGTTTTGGGAAGACTGCAGGAAAGGTGTTGGGACCTTGTATCTATCAATAGATTGGATATGCAACAGTCAACAGCAAGCCTACTACATCCTTGGGTTCCATCAGAAGACTGAGTGAATTTGTGGACCCTGAATACTGAGTCTAATTATCCAGGTTGTGAATTATTAAGAGCATCTGGATTCTCTTCACACATATACCTCAGGTTCAACAAACATTTTTGAGGAACCACTGTATGTTACAGGCACTTGTTAGGAACTGGCTCTTTGGTCTTCTCCAAAAGTCTTCAGACTCTAAAAGCCAGGATCTTTTCATTGTATCACAACAACCCCCATCCCAGGTGATCAGAAGAAAGGAAGACAAGTACCCTCACATGAATTTATGTGTAGTTCTGGTAAAAGACTTGAGGAAGCAGAAGCCTAAACTAAGCATTATGACTAAATCAAAAGTTTCCAGATTAACTACGCTTAGGTTGCTCACCCACAATGAAGAAATAGAAAGGAGATAATAGTTGCTCACTTAACAGATGGGTGCTTCTCTGCAAAGTCAGTCATTTCAAAAAGATTTTTGAAAGTGACTCTTCTGAGAAAGAGTTGTAAATAACTCTCTAAAACTAGTATCATACACTGATGAAACCAATACTAATACATGGGAAAGAGACCAAGAGGCATTGTTTGAAAAAGTTTAAGAAGAGCTGGCAAATAAATTATAGTTTATTATTAATAGGTCCCCTATTATTAATAGTTTGAGAACAAATATGAAAGCCTATTGATGCCTCCTCACAACTTAACCTGGCACAGTACGGGACTTCCTGCTCCAGTGCTATGCCCAGCATCCATGCAGTGGTGGTTGGTAAATTCTTTTAATATTACCTCTGTATAACACATAACTCACACATCCAACCTGGCTCAAAATTCTTGGGTTGTGGTCATTTGACTACATTTCTAGTCAACATCCCTGGTGACATATTCTATCTACAACAATATTTAGCACTTTCAGTGAAAGGGTTATCATTTATTCATTCAGAGACAAAAATAAAACTTGTGAATTTCAAAGAAACCTTCATAAGTGAGTTAATCACTTGCCTGCCACCTGAAAGACCCTTTCCAGTGTTTTAAGCATTGGGAGAAATTTGGAGATTCTCTCATAGACACAGCTGCAGAATTCTTAAAAACTGATGGGACCGAGCTATGAATTAAAGAAGAGATCATTCCACCACATCCCTGAAAACACATGTTTCCTACATTTACAACACATTTATACAAATACAAACACACATACACACACAGGTAATGTGCCTGTTAGAATACACAGCATGGCACTTCCATGGTGATCCTCCTATAGTAAGCTGGCTATTTTATCTCTGAGAATGGCCCTAGTTTCCAGCCTAAAAGATTGTGGAGGGATATCTCAGCAGAAGATAAAGAACAGGGATATCACCAAACCCGTCAACAAATATTTATTTTTAGCATGTCCATGTGTTTCTATTTTTCCAGATCAGGCTTCCCTGCCCTTCAGCAGTTTATATTCTAGAGAATAAAACACAAATAAATCAATCAATAAGCTAATTTTAAATTCTGGAAAGTTCTCTGTAGAAGACATATTAGGCTAAAGTGAGAGAAAGTAACTAAAAGTGATCAGGGAAGAATCTGAGGCTGTGACATTTGAGCTGAGACCTGAATGGTGATAAAGTGCAACCACATGAAGAATCAAGGGAAAGAGCCTTTTAAGGAAAACAAATACGGGATAAAAAGACTCTGAGACAGCTGTGAGTTTTATACAATGAGTTACAGAAAGAGGACCAATGTGCCTGGAGCAGAGCAAAGAAGGTGAGACTCAAGGGAAAGGAGGTCACAGAGTTAGGTAGGAAATTTTGCTTCCAGCAGTGTGGCAGATCAACTCCTCTGAAAATCCTCCTGTTGCAGAACCTATAGTGCAGAATCAATTACAATATACTTTTTAATGCATAGCTGAAGCTATGAGAAAGTAAGGTAGACTCACACGGGCAAAAAGCTGCTTTGTGAACTGAAACCAGAGCAGTGAGTTAATCGGGAAGCAGCATCTGCCCTAGGGCAATGTTATCTGGAGCCTAGAGCTTTGAGGATTAACGATCACTGGGCAAACACAGGATGGAGAGGGTGCTGAGGGCCCTACTTCTCAGTGAAGGCTAGGGGGAAATGGACTAGAAAAAGCAGCCAGAGTAGAAACCTGTATCTCTCACCTGCAATTTCATTTGGAGAAAAGAAGTCTGGAGTTCAAATTTCTTCTATCTTGGATGGTAAGGAAACCTCAATGAGATATTAAAATGGTCCTTGGATCTCAGTAAAAGGAAATAGAAACTGTCTTAGAGGAATGTACCTGCTCTTCAAGTACCTCATGATCCTACTTCAAAGAAATAGCAAAATTTTTATTGAAAAATTACTAAATTTGTAAGGAGTCAAGCTACTCTAAGAGCCACCAGAAACAACTAGGGGCTTCCCTGCTGGTTCAGTCAGGAAAGAATCTGCCTGCATGCCGGAGACCCAGGTTTGATCCCTGGGTCAGGAAGATCCCCTGGAGAAGGGATGGCTCCCCACTCCAGTATTCTTGCCTGGGAAATCCCATGGACAGAGGAGCCTGACAGGAACAAACAATCAGACTTCCAGGAACTTCAGATAATGAAATTCTTAGATATAGAACATAAAATAATTTAAATAAAATGTTTAAATAAGTTTAAAAATGAAACTGAAAAACATGAACAGAGAACAAACATTTCAACTAACCAATTTGGATAAACTTAGTGCCTGATGAACTGTGGACGGAGGTTCGTGACATTGTACAGGAGACAGGAATCAAGACCATCCCCAAGAAAAAGAAATGCAAAAAGGCAAAATGGCTGTCTGAGGAGGCCTTACAAATAGCTGTGAAAAGAAGAGAAGAGAAAAGCAAAAGAGAAAAGGAAAGATATACCCATTTGAATGCAGAGTTCCAAAGAATAGCAAGGAGAGATAAGAAAGCCTTCCTCAGCGATCAATGCAAAGAAATAGAGGAAAACAATAGAATGGGAAAGACTAGAGATCTCAAGAAAATTAGAGATACCAAGGGAACATTTCATGCAAAGATGGGCTCATAAAGGACAGAAATGGTATGGACCTAACAGAAGCAGAAGATATTAAGAAGAGGTGGCAAGAATATACAGAAGAATTGTACAAAAATTATCTTCACGACCCAGATAATCATGATGGTGTGATCACTCACACTCACCTAGAGCCAGATATCCTGGAATGTGAAGTCAAGTGGGCCTTAGGAAGCATCACTACGAACAAAGCTAGTGGAGGTGATGGAATTCCAGTTGAGCTGTTTCAAATCCTGAAAGATGATGCTGTGAAAGAGCTGCACTCACTATGTCAGCAAATCTGGAAAACTCAGCAGTGGCCACAGGACTGGAAAAGGTCAGTTTTCATTCCAATCCCAAAGAATGCTCAAACAACTGCACAATTGCTCTCATCTCACACGCTAGTAAAGTAATGCTCAAAATTCTCCAAGCCAGGCTTCAGCAATATGTGAACCATGAATTTCCAGATGTTCAAGATGGTTTTAGAAAAGGCAGAGGAATCAGAGATCAAATTGCCAACATCCACTGGATCATCGAAAAAGCAAGAGAGTTTCAGAAAAACATCTATTTCTCCTTTATTGATTATGCCAAAGCCTTTGACTGTGTGGATCACAATAAACTGTGGAAAATTCTGAAGGAGATGGGAATACCAGACCACCTGACCTGCCTCTTGAGAAACCTGTATGCAGGTCAGGAAGCAACAGTTAGAATTGAACATGGAGCAACAGACTGGTTCCAAATAGGAAAAGGAGTCCGTCAAGGCTGTATATTGTCACCCTGCTTATTTAACTTCTATGCAGAGGACATCATGAGAAATGCTGGACTGGAGAAAGCACAAGGTGGAATCAATATTGCTGGGAGAAATATCAATAACCTCAGATATGCAGATGACACCACCCTTATGGCAGAAAGTGAAGAAGAACTAAAGAGCCTCTTGATGAAAGTGAAACAGGAGAGTGAAAAAGTTGGCTTAAAGCTTAACATTCAGAAAACTAAGATCACGGCATCTGGTCCCATCACTTCATGTGAAATAGATGGGGAAACAGTGGAAACAGTGTCAGACTTTATTTTCTTGGGCTCCAGAGTCACTGCAGATGGTATTTGCAGCCATGAAATTAAAAGACACTTACTCCTTGGAAAGAAATTTATGACCAACCTAGACAGCAAATTAAAAAGCAAAGATATTACTGTGTCAACAAAGGTCCATCTAGTCAAGGAAGGCTATGGCTTTTCCAGTGGTCAGGTATGGATGTGAGAGTTGGAGTGTAAAGAAAGCTGAGCACCAAAGAATTGATGCTTTTGAACTGTGATGTTGGAGAAGACTCTTGAGAGTCCCTTGGACTGCAAGGAGATCCAACCAGTCCATCCTAAAGGAGATCAGTCCTGGGTGTTCATTGGAAGGACTGATATTGAAGCTGAAACTTCAATACTTTGGCTACCTGATGCGAAGAGCTGACTCATTTGAAAAGACCCTGATTCTGGGAAAGATTGAAGGCAGGAGGAGAAGGGGACAACAGAGGATGAGATGGTTGGATGGCATCAGGGACTCAATGGACATGGGTTTGGTGGACTCCGGGAGTTGGTGATAGACAGGGAGGCCTGGCATGCTGCGGTTCATAGGGTCCAAAGAGTCGGACATGAATGAGTGACTGAACTGAACTGAAGAGTCTAAAAATGGAAATAAAAATATAACAGTTAACATTAAAAACTCAATGGATGATTTCTTATTAAAAATGGCCTTTATTATTCAAAAAAGGTAAATATTACAAAAAACAAAAAAAGGAGAGGTAATTGTTTTAGATTCAGAGGCTAGAAAGATAACAACCAAGTGCAATTTGTGAACCTTGATTGCACCTAGGTTTTAAAAATACTACAAAAGATACTTTACTGACAATTGAGGAAATATGAATATAGACTATGAATTAGAATAGTAAATTATTCCTAGTGTTCTTAATAGAATGATGTAACCAGTAGAATGTTAAAATCAATTCCTTATGTATCTTTTTGTAGTCTCAGAAGGAGAGGCTAGTGAGAAAGGGAGAGAATTGCTTTCTAGAACAGTTTTACTAAAATATAACTGACATAGCATAAATTCACCCATATAGAGTATATAATTAACATCTTTTGGTATGTTCACTGATATATGCAACCACCACATCAACTTTAGAACATTTTCATCACTTGAAAAAGAAACCATATACCCATTACCTATCCCCTCCATATACTTCCACTCCATTCCACCCCTGACCCCTTACCGGCCCTAAGCAACCATTAATGTACTTTGTCTCTAAAAATTAGCATGTTTTAAAGTTCATACACAGTATATTATGTATCAATATTTCATTCCTTTTTACGACGAAATTATATTTCCTTGTTTGCATATACCACATTTCATGCTCTGATAAACATTCAGGTACAAGCTTTTCATTTCTCTTGGATATAAAATAGGAGTGGAATTGGTGAGTCACATGATAACTCTGTTTAATCATTTGTGGAATTGCCTATCTTCCAAAGTGGCTACACTATTTTACATACCCACTAGCAGTATATGTTGTTATTGTTCCATTGCTCAGTTGTGTCCGACTCCTTGCGACTCCATGGACTGCAGTACACCAGGCTTCCCTGTCCTTCATCATCTCCTGAAGCTTGCTCAAACTCATGTCCATCGAGTTGGTGATGCCATCCAACATCTCGTCCTCTGTCATCCCCTTCTCCTGCCCTCAATCTTTCCCAGCATCAGGGTCTTTTCCAATGAGTCAGTTCTTCGTATCAGGTGGCCAAAGTGTTGGAACTTCAGCTTCAGCATCAGTACTTCCAATGAATATTCAGGACTCATTTCCTTTAGGATTGACTGGTTTGATCTCCTTGCAGGCCAAGGCACTCTCAAGAGTCTTGACTAACCATCAGGGGTATGCAAATTGAAACTGTAATGAAATATACTACTCATCTATTAGGATGACTAAAAAAAAAATTAAGCCTTGAAAATACTAAGTTCTGACAAGGATGCAGAGCTTTGGAACTTCTCAGTCACTGAGAGTAGAAATAAAAAACAATACATCCATATTGGAAAACAGTTTAGAAGCTCATTACAATCTTAAGCATCTATTTACTACACAACCCAGAAATCTTACTCCTAGGTACTTAACCAAGAGAAATAAAAACATATGTATACATATAAATGGGGCTAGCCTCCCGATGAGGATGAAAGAGGAGAGTGAAAAAGTTGGCTTGAAATTCAACATTCAAAAAACTAAGATTATGGCATCTGGTCCCAACCCTTCATGGCAAATAGAAAGGGAAAATGTAGAAGCAGTGACAGATTTTCTTTTCTTGGGCTCTAAAATCACTGTGGACAGTGACTACAGCCATGAAATTAAAAGATGCTTGCTTCTTGGAAGGAAAGCAATAGCGAACCTAGACAGCATTTAAAAAGCAGAGACATCACTTTGCCGACAAATGTCCGTCTAGTGAAAGCTATGTTTTTTCCAGTAATCATGTATGGATGTGAGAGGTGGATCACAAAGAAGTCAAAGAACTGATGCTTTCAAACTATGCTTCTGGAGAAGACTCCTGAGAGTCCATTGTACTGTAAGGAGATCAAACCAGTCAGTCCTAAAGGAAATCAACCCTAAATATTCATTGGAAGGACTGATGCTGAAGCTGAAGCTCCAATACTTTGGCCACCTGATGTGAACAGGTGACTCACTGGAAAAGAACCTGATGCTGGGAAAGACTGAAGGTAAAAGGAGAAGAAGCTGCAGAGGATGAGATGTTTAGATAGCATCACCAACTCAATGGACATGAATTTAAGCAAACTCCAGGAAAATGTGGAGGACAGAGGAGCCTGGCATGCTACAGTCTATGGGGTTGCAAAGGGTTGAACATGACTTAGTGACTGAACAATACTCATAAATGGAGTATAACCTTTAAAACTCGTGACTCACGATATTTTACACTTATAACTTACATAATACATGGACTATACTTCAATAAAAAGGTATATATATAAATCTGTATGCAAATATTTATATCAGTTTTTCTCATTCCCATCCAAAACTGGAAACAACGTAAATGTCCATCAGCTGGTAAGTGGGCAAACAACAGTAGTATCTACAATCCACTAGTATTCTTTACAGCAAAAAAAAAAAAAAAAACTATCAAACATGTACCAACACACAAGAATCACAAATGATGTGGAAGTTGTCTTGGGGTGGAGCTGATGAGACTCAATGTTGGAAGGTATGAGAGAGCAAAGAAATTAACGGAGATTTTAGACCTAGGCAACTGGGACTCTGGTTGTCTAATAAGCAAGGATGGAAAAGGCTAGGGGTGTGGGAGAGACAGTAGCTTTAGAACTGAGAGGAAACAAGAGCTCTTTCTTGCCCATATTAATTTTGAGATGCTTCACAGATACCCGAATGGAGATATTAGATACGGGGTTTCAGTTTGAAATGGTTTGGATTCATACTCCAAGGATTTGATGAGATCACCAAAGAGATGATGAAAAGAGAAAGGGCTAAGGACAAAGCTCTCAGGTACTTGAACTTAGAAGTTTGGAATTTGGGAGGAATGATGAGAATAGGCTAGTGAGGCAGAAGGAATATCAGGTGAATGTGGGATCAGAGAACCAGAGTATTCTACAGAAAAGAAGATTTCAAGAAAGAGGGTGTGGCCTGCCATGTCAAAAAACTGTTAAAAGTAAAACGAGGCTAGACCATTGATGACTAACAAAAAAGTAAGTCATCACTGACCCCAAATAACAGCCATTTCAGGGTTGTGGATGAATGCTTAAAGAAAGAATGAGAGGTGAAAAAAATAATTTTCGAAAGCATGCTTAGGAAGCTTTGAAGTGAAAAGGAGTCTTACTGTTGTTTTTTAAATAAATATTATCAAGGTTTTTAATATGTTAATAGGAAAAATCTTAGAAAAGGAAATGGCAACCAACTTCAGTATTCTTGCCTGGAAAATCCCAGGGACAGATGAGCCTGGTGGGCTACAGTCCATGGGGGTCACAGAAATCAGACACGACTTATCAACTAAACCACCACCACCAGGAAAACTCTAACACACAAAAACTGATGTTTGGGGAGAGGGGTTCTGACCACAGAACTGAGTCACTGAGATGGTGAATGATAACCGGAGCACAGGAGAAGCTGGCCTTGGCTGAGGCCAGACACAGGAGAGGGAAGCTGTCAGAGTTTCTGTCAACTGTCCACTGTGGCTACAGGTGAAACCCGATAGGGCAGGGAGAACCTGAGACAGCGCATCCACAGCGTCACACAGGTGTTTGCCGAGGCCAGCAACCCTCTGCCTGGGCTCAGTCTCGCTTGTGTCTCTCCAGGCACTGGTTCCCCTCTGAGGTCCAGCTCAGCCCTGGCTCATCATATTCAGGATGGAGTAGCTGACAGTGGGTCTAAGTCAGACCAAACCTGCCAAACCAAGTACTCTGCCCTTCTTTGGGGAATCTCCCTAGCACCCCCTTTTCCTCAAGCTGCTTTCATTACCCCCAGGGCCTACCTTGCAAACAAATTCATTCCAGCCCCTCCTCTCCAGAGCTATGTCCCCTTTCGTGGGTGTGTGTGTGTGAAGAATGAGATGCTAAATCCAGTCGGTTTGCTTCCTCCTAGTGGACATGGCAATTCTCATGACTCGTAGGGCACCTGTAGCACAGGCTTGGGCTGACCACCGAAATCAGTGGCCAGGAGGCATTTAAGTATCTGACTTCCCTATTCTGTAAGAACTTGACCCACCTAAAGAAACCAGTCATGACTGTAAGTTCAGGGCCTCCAGTTTTGAATGCTATGCCATAGGAGTACTAGCCTATGATGCCCTGGCCTTGACTATTCTCTGGAGGATGGAGGCCAGATTGTCAGACAGAAAGGCAGAGGCTTTGGGGGATTCAGCTAGCCCATCAAGCAGCAGCTGAAACCTTGTCTTCATCTCACCCGCAAAGCATCCATCTTACACCAAAGGCCATTTCTCATTTAGTATCACGATCTAAATTTAAGTCCAAGCTGTCTTCACATTAGGGATGAAAGAAATGTTTGGACGCATGCTTGGCCATTTGCAGCCATGCTTAGTATCACATGGACATGTGGCTTTCATAACCTGTGCTCATGACTTTGACCTCTGCCTTTTTCAGGGTCAGCATGATTTTCAGGCATACAGAATGAAGCCAAGAATTCAACTGCATTTTAATTGGGTAAGGTAACAGGTTTGACATGCCACTAGATATGAGACAACATCTCTGGAACATGATCAGGAAGCTTTCTTTGAGAGATGACCAGCATTGGCTGAGAGTCCCACTCAACTTACAATCAGACTCTCTGAGCTTAGAAGTCTATGGTCTCTTCTAAGAGATGGGGGTGATTTCTCCTGCTCTACATGGCCTGACATCTACCCTATAACATATTGCTTTTGTGTTCTGTAACTGCAGGTTCATTGGGAAGACATTTTAACACAGCAAACTCAAAGTCTGCTGCATGTTAGAATCATTGGGGGAGAAAAAATGTCTCAGAATCTCTGGATCTGGGACCAGGCATCAATTTATTTTAGTTTTCCAGATGAATTCAATGTGCTACCAAGTCTTTTATCAGAGTATTAGTGAACAAATGTAAGTTAAAATTTGAACCCCATGTGGTGCTACCAATGCAGATAATGGAGGTGACAAATGGGTAAGCAAGTTCTACCAACCACAAATTTCATATATATTCAGACAACAAGCCATATGTCACAATTTACTCATCTGCTCAGTAACTGTAAATTTTTTTGACTGCTACACATCAATTTCAGAAAAGTTAAAATGTGAAGAAACACATGGCTAAGAATTTGGGCAACAGTAATATTGTTGGTAACCAGAGGAAAGTGTACCTGGATGCTTTTCAACTGCAAGGTCCTTTTTTTTGACTCTGAGTTTAAAGACCTCATCCCTCCCTGTGGTCTGGGGACCAGGAGCATCAGCATCACCTGGAATCTTGTTAGAAATGCAGAACCCTTCCTTCCCACAACTGCTACCTCAGAATCCATAGTTTAATAATGCCAGCTCCATAGACTTAAATTTGAGAGACTGCAATTTAAGAAGAAAAGGTGGGCAAACAAAACCAAATGTTAAAAGTTAACAATTCAAGAGGCTTCAGTTCAGTTCAGTCACTCAGTTGTGTCTGACTCTTTGTGACTCCATGAATCACAGCACACCAGGCCTCCCTGCCCATCACAAACTCCTGGAGTTTACGCAAACCCATGTCCATCAAGTCAGTGACACCATCCAGCCATCTCATCCTCTTTCTTCCCCTTCTCCTCCTACCCCCAATCCCTCCCAGCATCAGGGTCTTTTCCAATGAGTCAACTCTTCACATGAGCCAAAGTATTGGAGTTTCAGCTTCAATATCAGTCCTTCCAATGAACACCCAGGACTGATCTCCTTGAGGATGGACTGGTTGGATCTCCTTGCAGTCCAAGGGACTCTCAAGAGTCTTCTCCAACACCACAGTTCAAAAGCATCAATTTTTCGGCGCTCAGCTTTCTTTATAGTCCAACTCTCACATCCATACATGACCACTGGGAAAACCATAGCCTTGACTAGATGGACCTTTGTTGGCAAAGGAATGTCTCTGCTTTTTAATATGCTATCTAGGTTGGTCATAACTTTCCTTCCAAGGAGTAAGCATCTTTTAATTTCATGGCTGCAATCACCATCTGCAGCGACTTTGGAGCCCAAAACAATAAAGTCAGCCACTGTTTCTACTGTTTCCCCATCTATTTCCCATGAAGTGATGAGACCATTCAAGAGGCTTGCTGCTACTGCTGCTGCTAAGTCGCTTCAGTCGTGTCCGACTCTGTGCGACCCCATAGACGGCAGCCCACCAGGCTCCGCCGTCCCTGGGATTCTCCAGGCAAGAATACTGGAGTGGGTTGCCATTTCCTTCTCCAATGCATGAAAGTGAAAAATGAAAGTGAAGTCACTCAGTTGTGTCCAACTCTACGACCCCATGGACTATAGCCTACCAGGCTCCTCCATCCATGGGATTTTCCAGGCAAGAGTACTGGAGTGGGGTGCCATTGCCTTCTCCATTCAAGAGGCTTAGTATTCCATAAATTCACTACTCAACAAAGGAAGATCAGTTTGTTGTGGTTTCCTCTTCCACCTTTTATCCCCTGTGTTAACAAGACACAAATCCTTCATGGAAAGCTTTGAGAGGAGTCATGTCAAGTAACCCAGGGGAGGCTGATGTACATCTTTACATTCTCTCTCCTTCTGTGGTATCAGTTACTAAGAACATTTACATGACGATAGTGTCTTTTTCTCTTTGAAGTCTATCTGTTCTTCAACTGATTCCCATCTGAAGTTATGGTGCTCAGATTGTGACATCATGACTGTCTTCAAGGCAACTGATTCCAAAAACTCAGAAAAAGGACCACAAGTGAATAAGAGCTGATGTGTTCATAAGTAGCAAAGTTCCCATGTTCTTGTAAATAACCCTAGTCAACAGACAAATATACACACTAAGCATTATATATAAGCACATACAGAGACAGACCGGGGGTGAGACAGAGTCTGAGATCATCATGACTCAACACGGCAGTTTTCCAAACCTGAACGCTGTCTTTAATGCTTCAAGGCCTGTACAGCTTCTAAAACAATGCGAGGACATACCATTCTACTTTTGGTCATGATTATACCAAACCCTACTTTTGACTTTCTTTAGCTTGAGGGGACTGTCGCATTTAAGCCAAATGCATACCATTGCAGGGTCTTCAGAAGGAAAAACAGGCCACACTGCCAGAAGAATTGGACTTTTTCAATACTCTGGAACAAATGAAGCATACCAACCTCTCCAAGGACCAATACTCACACACATGACTGCATACTTGTGCCTTTCATATGTAATAGCTCCCTAAATATTGAGATGTTTTATTCAAGTCAACAAATATTTGTTGGATACCTCCTCCTGAAAGGCACTCTGCTGGGCTCTTCAGGGAGCACCCAGAGGAGTCATAGGAAATACTCAAATGATATCTCACAGCCCATTACATTACCAGGGTACCTGCCACATTCAATAAAATCCTTTGAACTTCAAATTCCACTGTGAAGGAGAAAGGGGATAATAACAACAATAGCAGGTAATATATCTATATCTATATTGAGGGTATGCCTTTCATGTATTTTGAATTTGATTTTGCCTAATACTGTAGGTCTGTTTTCATCTCCTGATTTTGCAGGTTCTATTTTGGGATGAGGAAACAAACACAGAGAGATTAAATAACATGTCTAAGAACTCACAAAGAGAAACTGCCAGAGCTGGCACCCAGACCCAAATCTCAGGCTTTGCCCATGATGCCCAGAAGTTATGATCCAGAGAGTGACCATAAAGTCTGAAAACATAGATAAAATGATCTTTTTATATATCTTACTATAATATCGAGAAACTACTTTTTACCTATCACCCTGTAGAGTGTGTGTGCTGGTGTATGAGGGGCAGGTATCAGAGTAAGGTATGTGCTATGTGGAAAGAAAAACAGCAAGGTTTTCCATATTGGGACACTTTTATGAAAGCAGCATTGAGCTTGACCTTCACAGAAGCTGAAATTTTAATAGCCAAAATAGAAGAAAGTAATCCAGATGAGGAGAGAATATAGCCAGTCAACAGGGAAACTATTGGGTTAACATGGTAGATTGAAAATACATATGATTTTAAATGCTCCAGAAAACTCTAAAACCATAGTAAAGGGATTTCTTTTGCAAATGACATCAAGAGAGAGGGAACAAAGAGAACTAACCTTTGAGAGCTGTAAAGCAGGTCTGTAGTTGAACAAACCTAAACCTGGCAGTGGAGAAGCTGAGACCTAACCTTATTTATGGTGCAGAATCCTCAAAAGATTCAGCAAAAGGCATCACCTGGGATGAAGTGGGGATTAAAGGGGAAAAAATAACAGGAAAAGCTCTGTGATGGGTACTTTTGCTTTTGTATTTTGACTTGTATTATAATTCCTAATTTCCCCACATTCCAAGATGCTATAAGCCTTCCCCTCCCTAATCTAGTGAGAAGACTGGAGGAATGTTCTCTGAAGAAGGTGTAACAGGAGGTCTCTGTATTAGGGGATGCCATTGTAGCTGAGGCTTTGGGAACTGGGCCAAAAGAGCCATATGCACACTGATGCTCTGACCCTTGGTATTAATCTCCCACTGGATTCCAGAATATCAGCAGCCAAACTCTCACCTTCCATGGAGGAGATGAAAAAAAATCTTCTCCGAGGAATCATATCAGCTCAAAAAGAAAGGTGTACAGATACTGACTTTAGGTCTTTCCCAAGAAATAGGCAAAATTACTCCAGTGTGAAGCTCAAAGTGGGCAAGTCACACCCACACACCTAGAATTTTTATCATCTGTTAAGTTCTCCAGTCTTAGGCATGAGTATACAGGCAAGAATGACCAGATAGCTAAGGAAAGCTTCCAATATGAAAGAGGGACACCAACACACATACACACACACTGGAGAAACTTAAAAACAACAACAACAACAATAACAATTATATCCTCTGAGATAAGACAGCATATCCATGATGCAAAACGAGAAAGCTATAAAAAGGGAGCATTTAAAATGAAAAAAAAAAAAGCTTTTGAAAATTAAAAATGTATAAGCAGAAAATTTTGAAACTCAAAATAAAGGTTGGGGTATAAAGTTGAAGAAATATTTCAGAAAACAGAGCAAGAAAAAAAAAAAAGAGTTGGGAAACAAAGGAAAAGACAATCACCAGCCAAAGCAGGGAATTGCTCATGTCAATAACAAGAGTTTCAGAAAGAGAGAAGAAATAAAATAGGAACAAAATAAGACAACAAGGCAGTAGCTTATAATAACTATAAGTGAAGTATGTGTGTATGTATGCTTAGCCGCTCAGTCATGTCTGACTCCTTGCAATCCCAGGGACTGTAGCCAGTCAGGTTCCTCTGTCCATGGGAATTCTCCAGGCAAGAATACTGGAATGGGTTGCCACTTTCTTCTCCAGGGGATCTTCCCAACCCAGGGACTGAACCCAGGTCTCCTGCATTGCAGGCAGATTCTTAACCATCTGAGCCATCAGGGAAGCCAGTAAGTGGAGTATAACCTTTAAAAATTGTGAATCACTGACATACCTGAAACTTACATAATATTATACATCAACAATATCTTGATAAAAAAGAATTAGTGGGTATAATAAAACTTTAAGTCTATATGATGAAGAAAGACATTGTAAAAAATAAAAAGTAAAGTCTATTATTATAGAGGATGTAACTTGTCAGGCTAAAAGGTTCTCTAGGTACCTAGTACATAGGGTGAAAATACATAACGAGGAAATTTCAGAATACCTGAGCTAGAAAGTAGATCCTACAAGCTTCCAACAAGAAAGTTCAGAAGGATTTTAAAGATAGAACCCAGGAAAATAGCTAAACACTAGACCTAGAGGCAACCAATCCATATAGAAGCAGTACAACTCAAGAAAAAAAAATCTATTAAGAGCATTCATCATCAAGATCGCCAATATCTCTATACTGTCCTTGTCAGCCAGGGATAGATTGCGTAGGCACATCTTGTCCAGCTTCTTATTAGCACTTGTTTTTATTTTGTTCCAGTCAAGTTTCTGCCTCCATGCCCTGCTGCTTGGAACACCTATAGAAAGCTGCTCCTGTCAGCTGGAGGTGAAACAGAACAGCGTGAGCATCCAGTCTCATATCGGTGTATTCCAGCCACCATAACAAAATTCCACAGACTGTAAGGCTTCAGCAACTAAAACATATTTCCCCACAGTTGTAGAGGCTGGATGCACACGATCAAGGTGTTGGCAGATCTGTTTTTCCTGGGGCAGCTCTCCTTGACTTGTAGATAGCAGTCTTGCTATGTCCTCATGTGATCTTTCCTCTGTGTTTCTGGTTTTATTGATGTATCCAAATTTCTTCTTATAAGGACAGACTGGATTAGGGCCTTCCCTAAAGGCCTCATTTTAACTTAATCATTTTTTAAAGGCCCTATCTCCAAATACATTCTGAGGTACTGGGATTCAGGGTTTCAACATATAAATTTATGGGGGGGTTACAATTCAGCCCATAACAACTCCTGCTAATTTTATCAACCTTTAAACTGTACACATGCCTTTTATGGGCTTCCCAGGTGGCGCTAGTGGTAAAGAACCCGCTGACAAAGCAGGAGATGTAAGAGACGTGGTTCAATCCCTGGGTCAGGAAGATCCGCAGAAGGAGGGCATGACAACCCATTCCAATACTTTTTTCCTGGAGAATCCCATGGAAAGAGAAGGCTGGCAGGCTATAGTCCATCGGGTCGCAAGAGTCGGACTCGACTTAGTGACTAAACCACCACCATACCTTTTGGGGCTTCCCTAATAGCTCAGCTGACAAAGAGTCCACCTGCCATTCAGGAGATCCAGGTTCAATCCCTGGGTTGGGAAGATCTCCTGGAGAAGGGAAAGGCTACCCACTCCAGTATTCCTGCCTGGAGAACATGGACAAAGAAGCCTGGCAGGCTACAGTCCATGGGGTCATAAAAAGTCAGACATGACTCAGTGACCTTCACTTTCACTCATACCTTTTATATATTTAAAATCAAAAGAGAGAAGATAGTAGAGTTTGAAGGGTAAGGAATGAATAATTCTCTTTACCTTGAGCACAGGAAATGAGTGGAGGAACAAGTGTACAGAAAGCTGGAAAGCTAAGGCAAAGTTAACAGTGTGCAAGTGTTTGACTTTTAATAGGAGAAATGAAGTCTGCAGGCAGTCTGCAAGGCCACTGATTGCTTTTGAACAGGAAACAGATATAACTCAACCTGTGTTTTACTAATGTGTACCTGTAGCAGTGTATAGGTTGGAGAACACTGTCAACTGGCCTCATGTGGCTCTTTGTAGCTACTGTCCTGACTGAGCTGGGTCAGACTACGGAGCTGGCTAAGCCAAATCAACATGCCAATGGAGTCAGGCCTTTTCCTTGCCTCTCCTCACCTTCCATTTTATTATTAAATAGCCCTGGTTGTTACGTGGAAGGATCTCTCTACCTACATGTTCTGGTCCAGGACCAATGGAACAGGGTGCTGGTGGCAGTGCTTATGGAAGGCATCAGTAGGTTTTTGCAAATGTGGCAGAGCGGGCAGAACTGGGAAGGAAGCAAGGGATCACTACTTGTAGCTTTAGAGGTCATGGCTTTTCCCAACTGTCCAAAGGACCCACTTGGCTATGCCCTTTGCTGTGCTAAACCAAATAAATCTCATGGCATAACACTAACAGCAATCACTGAATGGACTCCCTAATACCACATGCTTGACATGGGCTATCTCACTATGTCTGCTTTTCACAAGGAGCTCATTAACCAGGCATTATCACACCTCATCTTTGTTATTGTTCAATCACTAAGTCACATCCCACTCTTTGTGACTCCATGGACTGAAGCACACCAGGCTCCTCTGTCCTTCACTATCTCTTGGAGATTGCTCAAATTCATGTCCATTGAGTCAGTGAAGCTACCTTACCATCGCATCCTCTGCCACCTCCTTCTCCTTTTGCCTTCAATCTTTCCCAGCATCAGGGTCTTTTCTAATAAGTTGGCTCTTTGCATCAGGTGACCGAAGTACTAAGGACTGGGGAGTTACATAACTTACCTGGGTTCACAGCTTTCCATGATGGATTCAGGAGTTGAACTCGTTCTGTCTGACTCCAAAACCCATGCTTTTCCTACTATGCCACGTGACACAAGAGATTTTTATCTTTCCACTTACCATCTTCAACCATAGCCTGTTCACATCAAGGAGATAAGTGGAAACTCAGAAGTCAGCTGACCGTGTACACCTTGCAGCAAACCCATTTACCGCAGGCCTGAAGGACAGGCGTTCCCACTGCTTGTTACTCATCATTGCTGGTGGTTCACTCCATTAATCTGGGCAGCCTTGACAAAAAGCTCATTGTTTTTGTTTGTTTTTTTTAATATTTATTTATTCATTTGGCTATGTTAGAGTTAAAGTTAGAGTTAGTTGTTGGGTCTTAGTTTTGGCACACAGGATCTTCACTGTGTCTTGTGGGGTCTTTCATTGTGGTGCAGGGACTCTCTAGTTGTGGCATGTGGGCTTAGTTGCTCCGAGGCATGTGGGATCCTAGCTCCCTGACCAGGGATCGAACTCACATCCCCTGCATTGCAAGGTGGATTCTCAACCACTGGACCTCTGGGGAAGTATCAGAAGTTCATTGTTGAGCGGGGATCTAACCTCCTATACGTTCACTTAGCTGGTCTTTGTTCTGTGCTTAAAAACAAGTCAGTACCAGTCATCTATATTCCTTGTGATATCCTCAGGAACTTCCAGACAGCACCACCTTCAGTTCACGTTGGCTTTCCTCCTCCCTGTTCAATAACCCATGTTTCTCAGGCAGCGCAGCCTCTAGATGTCCACTTACATGTCAAGTGACCCTCTGAATATGTCACTGGAAGAATGGACCACAGTACTACAGGTGTGAGTGAGCCGCACACGGAATACCATGAACTGCTAATTAAGTCCACGTGGATGTATTCTGGCCCCTCACCAGATACTGAAAGCACAGTGAGCATAACTCATTGTCCTTTTTATTCCCAATGCCTTGCAAATAGAAGGTGTTCAGTGGTGCTTCTTGATCCCCCGATTCATTTGTTCAGTGATACTCTTTTCTTATCACTCCTTGAGGCCCTTTATATGCTCTCTGTTTTCCAAAAAAACTGGCTTCAAGAGTTGAGATCTGCATGGTAGAGCTGTTCCTTACAAGCCACCTGCATCTTGGGACCTGTTTGGGGCAGTGATAAATGTGTCAAGGTCTATGAAATACTTGTCAATAATGGATATAAAACTATTTTATGTCAGCGTTCCTTGTACTTCAATGATAACCTATCTGGAACACGTGAAACACTGATCAGAGTCAAATCCCTCTTGTGTTAGTTATCTATTGCTGCATAACAAGTTATCCTAAAATTTAGTGGGTTAAAACAGCAATAATTATTTTTCTGGGCATCCCTCAGCTCCTGTGTGTCAGGAAGGTAGGTGTGGCTGGGCTGAGCACTTCTGGCTCAGGGTCCCTTTAGAGGTTGCATCAGCCTTGGCTGCTGTCATCTGAAAGCTTAACTGGGGCTGGAGGATTTTATTCCAAGTAACACACTTACATGGCTGGCGAGTGATGCTGATTAAGAAGGCCTCCTCCAGTCCTCTCCCCACAGGCTTCTCCACATTGCTGCAAGGATATCCTCACACAGGGTAGCTGCCTTCCCCCAGAGTAAGCCACCCCAGAAACTAAGAGAAAGTCCAGGGATTAGCTAGAAGAGGCCAAGCCACTTAAATTCATGGGGTTATGATCCTAATGAGATCTTAGAAATCTACAGCTCATTTGTCCATTTCTAAATACTTATTGAACATTTATTATATGCAAGGCACATTTCTAGGAATATGGAATATATCAGTGAACAAAACTAAACAATAAGCAAATGTATTCATTCACCATCTGTCTTCTCTCTAGATTTTTAAAAGAAGATAGTGAAAAAATAAATAAAAAATAAAAATAAAAGGAGATAGTAACATCTGATTTCTGGGTTTGAAAGTCATTCTGCTAATTCTAGAACATGACCTTCATACATGTGAAACCAAAACAGCAATAGCAACAACTATTATTATTATATAAATAACATTTGTACGACATTTACTATGTGCCAGATGTGTGCTAAGCAATTTATGCTTATTATATCATTTGATACATTTGAAACTCTTAACAGCTCTATAAAGTAAGTACTATTATCATCAGCATATTATTTTCAAATGACAAATCTGGAGATTAGGTAAATAACTTGTCCAAAGTCATATAGTAATGAATAGAAGATCTGGGACTCAATCTAAAGCTCTTACATCAAATCTATGTTCTTAAAGTTGATGAATCATTCCCTAGCAGATGCTGAAACTCAAATGCCTTCTGAGACCAGGTAAGTGATGTAAGGGGAGAGAGCTAATGGGACGACAGGGGCAGTGAAGACACTGGTGAGCCATCAGCTTACGTCTGCCTTGAGGCAGGAAAGTTCACATTTTTCTAAAATGTTTCACTGGCCAAATAAAATACTTCCCAGGGCCAGATTCAGCTAGAAAGACCCGGTTTCAAAGTTTAGGTATCATATGCTAAATTTAATTAATTTCTCAACCACAAGAATCTTTAACAATCTTGTATAGCTTGGTTTTCATCCAAAGTTTATATTTAAAATATTGGCTACTCGTGATGAATAAGACAGGGGAGGATCGAAAACAACTAAAACTTTTCTCTACTTCATTCTTCACTTATTCATTCAACAAATATTTTTGAAAGGCTTCTATATGCTAAGCTCTGGAGTTAAAGCAAATAACAAAATAGATGTCATTCCTGCCTTCTTGGAACTTAGGTCGAGTTAGCAAGATTTGCATCAATACTCAAGAGGGGATGCACAATGTTTCTCAAACTTATTTAAATATTTTGCAAGACCTAAGTGTTCAGCAACAACAGGTGTTCCAAGGAAAAGACTGGGAAATACTTTGGCTTAAACTGGGAGATGCAAGATGACAACACATTAGCTGAGCTGTTGACATGCCACGTTTGGCCAGCATAGATATTGATAAAGCTTTGGGAAATGTCTTTATGAAAGGCCTGCTCTCTGCTATTGGGCACAAACTCCATCATCCTTTGGATGTTACCTGTCCTGCTTCAAACATTCATACTGCTTAATGGCTCCTGAATACACTTGCATTTATTCTCCTCCTCTCACAACACAGAATCACTGCTGCCCTGAAGGGCTATTGGCATCTCAGGAAAAACTAAGAAGGAATGAACTTTGGTGATTTAAATATGCCACGTGGAGATAAAGTCTGGGAGATGACTGTAAAGCAAAAATGCACATGCCCAAACAGGAAAACAGCAGAGACTACAGGCATCTCTGTGGAACAGCAGGAAGCAAAATGTTATCATGGGAAAATGACTTGGGAGACAGACCCACAGGAAATAAAATGAGATCCATGCCACCCTGGAATGCACTCGAAATAGAACTCCTCAAGAATAAGACTGTGAGATAAAATACAGAATTTCCTGATAAATTTGAATTTCAGATAAACAACAGATACTTTTTTTTTTTAGCATAAATATGCCCCAACTATTGCACAGGGCACACTTATAATAAAAAAATTATTTGGTATTTATATGGAATTCAAATATAACTGGAAATTATAGGGTTTTATTTGCTAAATCTACAACCCTACTCAAGGGACAACTAGCCAGTGGCTTGATGGCAACTTTAGATTTTTTTTTTTCCTAATGTGAAGAAAAGGAATTAGTCGGCATCTCCCATGTTTAGACGCTCCTCTCAGTAGCCTGTTTTGGATTATAAAGACTGGAGGACACTGCAACTGTTAGAAATGCAGAAAAGCTGAAGTTCAGCTGTTTGAGAACAGAATCAATGGCTTTGGGCCTGGGAGGGGACCGTACAAGCTATTTAGTCCCACCCTCTGTAGCAATGCTACAGAAACAGCTTAAGCAGTGGCTTCATTATAACCAGACTGAAAAATACCACTACACAGGGGGTTGGACATAGGCACCCAGATTTGCATCTTGCTTCTGGACAAGGAAGAACTATCCAGAGGCTGCAGAATACCAAGCCAAATTCTGGCTAATGGTCAGAGGAAGAAAACTATAATTTTTCATTTTCAACATCACCTAATGTTTTCTATGCTTCGTTCTAGAGGCTTTGAAGAAGAAAAAAAAAAAAAAAGCACTTTGTTCATGATTAAGTTTTATTATAAAAGTATATCTAATTCCACAGAAATGTCTGTGTCTTCAAAAACACAATTCTTTCAATTCTTATACCATGGTTTTCTCCCCACTGGAATGAGGATCACTGTTGCACTTTAAAATTAAGTTGGGGTTCTTTGAAAAGAATTCTCATTATGGTGATCCATCATCCTCAAGGACTTTCATAAACAAAAGGGAGTATCACTGTGCAAAGGTTTCTTTTCTGAACAAAGTGATATTTGAGCTGCTGCAGTTTTTTAAAAAAATTAGACTTTCTTCTTAGGAAATTCCAACAGGAAAGAGTGAAGGTTGTGGAGAATTTTCAGGGCCAATTTTTCCCATTTCTTATTCAGAAAGAGGAAACTTACAGGAAACAAGGAGCTGTGTATCTTTAATTTCCTTTCTTTACTGATCACTTTTGCCCTGAAGCTCATTTGTGCTTTTACGTGGATGTGCTTGGGGATCACAGGACTTTGTGTGCATGTTTGTGTGTGTACATGTGTGTGTGTGTGTGTGTGTGTGTGTGTGTGTGTGTGCGCACAGATGGGTATGTGAGGAATACATGTGGTTCTATCATTTTGTGTGATATTGAAACTTATTCCTTTGCACCCCAGTTCTTTTGGTGTTTAGGGAAACAAAAACAAATGTAAATTTTCTCACACTTGGGTCTTCTGATGGTTAATTTTATGTGTCAACTTGGTTAGTCCACAGTACCTAAATATTTGGCCAAAAACCAGTCGTAGGTCACTGTGAAGGTATTTTTTAGATGAGATAAACATTTAAGTTAGCAGATATTCAGTAAAGAGGATTACTCTATATCATGGGTCCCCAACCCCAATGTGGGGCTTCCCAGGTGGCTCAGTGGTAACAGAATCCTTCCTGTCAATGCAGGAGACACAGGAAACACTGGTTTGATACCTGGGTCAGGAAGACCCCCTGGAAGAGGAAACAGCAACCAACTCCAGTATTCTTGCCTAGAGAATTCCATGAACAGAGGAGGCTGGCGGGCTATAGTACATGTGGTTGCAAAGAGTTGGACATGACTGAGCAACTGAGCATGCACACAAGCCCCAGGCAGCAGACTGCCATGGATCTGCAGCCTGTTAGGAACCCAGTCACGCAGCAGGAGGTGAGTGGCAGGCAAGGGAGCTAAGTTTCACCTGCCACTCCCCATTGCTCCCCATCACTCACATTAATGCCTGAACCTTTCCTCCCCTTTAACCACTCTGGTCCGTGGAAAAATTGTCTTCCGTGAAACCAATCGCTGGTGCCAAAAGGTCTGAGGACCTCTGCTCTATATAATGTGGGTGGGCCTTATCCAGTCAGCTGAAGATCCTAAAAGAAACAAGTCCGCTGAGGATGAGGGCATTTTGCCAGCAGACTACCTTCAAACTAGGGCTACATCTTCTCTTCCCTGGGTCTCTAGCCTACTGGTCTACCCTGAAAACGTTGATGTGCCAGCCTCCATATCATGTGAACCAATTTCTTAAAATAAAACTCTTAATAAATCTTCAGTTAAATACACATACACACAAATACAGGTCTTTTACCCAGATTTTATCCAACAAGATGGTCAAATTCTATTTTATATTATGTAATCAGTTCCTGAAATCCTTCTGGAGTCTTCTCTGAGTTCTATATGGCTTTCTGAGCTGTCTTGACTTAAGGGATGCATGCAGAAGCCACCTTTACACTCAGCTTTTGGCCAGAGATTTCAAGGAGCTGACTGGACTCCTTCTTCCTTCTCTTTTCCACTTCAGTCGTGATCGGGTGAGTTCACCTATAAACATGCATTCTCCCCAACAGCCTGGAGCTTAGGTTTTCGCATCAGAGACAGGATGGTGAGTTTATCTGAAAAGACATCCAGGAGGCCAATGCTCCACTCTCACCATCTGTGTGAAATTTTCACACAGCAGCAGCAGGCTTCCAGGGAGCCCCCGTGTGAGGGAGAGGAGTGGCAGGCTGGATCCCAAGCTCTCCAGAAACTCCAGGGTCATGAATCAGAATTCAGCTCTCAGTACTGAATCGAAGACCCTCCATGAGGACCACAGAGCCAGGCAAGAGGGTGAATGAGAGCTGTGAGCAGGCCTCCTTGGATGACATCCCTGTGACCCAGATGGCACTGAACAGTTATGCTCAGTTTCGAAGGAACGCAGGATCACGTGTGTCCTGGGTGTGCTAAGAAGCCACCAGTGAGGTTAGGCCAAATGCTCACATTCTGCTTTCGAATGCATGGGTATCAAAGTTAGCGCAGGCTCCTTGACACCATAATCCATTATCAAAAACTGAAAGCAGCTGGTTGGATTTCTAAACTTTCTACACAGAGAAACGCATCTGGTCCCAGTTTGCTGCAAAGAAATCAGTTTCATTCTTTCTCACAGCTTGGCTACAGAAAGCACTGGGGCAGCCTGGCTCCCCCAGATAAAGGAAAGGCGTGCTGGTCTTAAGGCTTCATTCATGCTGAGAAATGTGCCGCCCATCCCCATTGCCAATGCCTGTCTGCCTCCAGCCCGGGGCCTCAGCCAAGCAGGGACTCTGAAACCCCACCAGTTCAGAACGAGGAGGCTGGGAGTTAGCAAAGCAGCTCCAGCCCCTCAAGAGAAATCTCTGCATGGATCATGTGTACGAAGGGGAAAAAAAATCATTTTTAATGGATTGTCTCAGAACCATTTCTTTAGGATTGTGCAAAGTTGAAGTATCGACTAACTTTCTGTTAATTTCAAAGGCAAGGCTCAGCCATAATTTATTCCTTTGATTCCACTGACCATCAGCAGTTGTGGCTACTTTCTGTCCGGCTACAGAGAACAGTTAAATGATGATGTCCTTACCCCCCTTTGACTTCTCTTCCAGCCTGTTTCAGCAGTCTCACCCAGGCACTTCCTGTCTCCCCAGCTCCACTGTCTGGCACTTATTTCAGACAAGTCAATATGTTTAAATTATATCTGAACTCAAGGTAATTAATCATAAAGCTCTATGCTTTGTAATTTTTTTTTAAACTTCTGGCTGGCATTCCACTGAATCACAATTAAAAAAGAAAAGCTATCAGGGATGCATTGTGAATATCACATAAATGCTCAGGCTGGGAATCCTTTCTGGACAAACCACAAGGAGTACATTGCAAACCTCCCCTCTTTCAGGGATCTAAATAAGAGGGTCAAGATGGCATTTCAAGAAATGTTAAGCAGATCAAAGGAAAGACCCATATGAGCTGGCTGGATCCCAGTGTACAGAAACAATCTAATTTGAAAACATGAAAGTCAGGTGATGAGTTGTCTCTTTAATGCATTTTGCAAACAAAGCAAAGGCTTTGAAGCTTACCGCATAATTATGCCACGGGACTGTACTGGATGCACGTTACTGAAGATTGATAGGTGCTTGCTTCAAACAAATTGTGGTTTCTTCCAGTTTTAATGGCAGCCTTGTAGCACATGACTTCAGTATTTAGTTTCATCATTTGTATCTAGTCCAAGGCTGGAATGCAAAGTGTGTAATGGTTCCCGACTCCCTCAGGGGTGGACTGGCATTCAGTCTCCCATCCTTCGGTGAAGACATCCCCATCTAGGAAGTGGACGATTACCATTTAAGACCCTTCCAAGAGGATGAGGAAAAGGTAAACCTAGGATTCAGATAAATGGAGTTGGAGCTCATGTGGTGATACAATCTTTCACAAAAGATTGCTAATTTAGACACATTTCAGAATTTATAAAAATTATATACACCACTGTGTCAGTCAGGATTCAGTGTAGAAAACAGAAACTTCAGATAATTTAAGTAGGAAAAGACTTATTTAACACAGAGAATCAGGTGCTTTCAAAATCAATGGATGATTTTGCTGAAGGAGCTGGTTCTAGGCTGGGCCTCCTGGAATGACTTCCAGAACCATCTAATGATGGTTAGACATGGCTGTTGTAGGTTAATAATCTATCTCTTTCAAAAGCATCTCAGAGTATGATTTGTCTTACCACCCTAAGTACCATTTTCATGCCATGGAGGCCTTGATATAACTATAAAAATAAAAACAAAAACCAACCAAACAAAAAAATTTCAGCAAAATACCCATGTACATTCTCCAAGGCCAATTTTTTTTCAAGTCTTGCTTCCCAGAGGTTGGCATTCTAAGACACACACACAACTAAAATCACACAATTTATCTAATGTCAAAGACAGACACTGTAGGGAGGCTAATAGTATGTATTTATCTTGGCAGATCCCAAAGGAAGCTCTACATTTCAAAGTTTAAAACAGATCTACATTTTAATCACAGCACTATAGTCAGAATTAACACACACAAAAAAAATGGGTTATTCTCAAGAAAATAAATTAATTGCATTTTGATCATCTTTTGAAACATGAGAATATATTAAGTGTATTCTAAGATAGGCATGGACAAACTATCCCCATGCTTGTATTTGTCAAAAGACGCTCTGTTATTATTTAATAGTTGCTTTCCACACCAATGGCTAAACTAAGTAGTTGCAACAGGGATAGTATAGCCCCAGAAAACCTTACTATTTCCTTTAGGGAAAAGCTCCCTAACTTCTGCCTTCAGGTGCATGTGTGCATGCTAAGTTGCTTCGGACTCTTTGCTAGCCTATGGACAGTAGCCCATCAGGCTCCTCTGTCTATGGGATTACTTGGGCAAGAACACTGGAGTGAACTGCCTTGCTCTCCTCCAGGGGATCTTCCTGACCCAGGGATTGAACTCACATCTCTTAGGTCTCCTGCATTGGCAGGCGGGTTCTTTACCACTAGCACCACCTGGGAAGCTCACTTTAAGGTAACGAGGACCATATATTAGATTCATAGACGCTACTTCTCAATATCAGTACAGACTGCTACAAATCGGTTCCTCCCATACCATTTAAACATTGAGTCACAATGCAGAATCATTTCCCCACACACAAAAGCTCTCTGGTATTTTCTTGTTGACAATAAAGATTTTTTTTCCTACTATCGCTTGGACTGAGCAGCAAGCTTTTAAAAATGCTAGCTACCAAAGAAAGGCAGATCCAAAAGAGCAGAAAGGCAGATCCAAAGAAACTTTTGAGATCCAACAGAATTTTCTGCAATAATAGGAAGGTTCTGCTGCTACTACTGCTAAGTCACTTCGTGAGTCGTGTCCGACTCTGTGCGACCCCATAGACAGCAGCCCAGCAGGCTCCGCCGTCCCTGGGATTCTCCAGGCAAGAACACTGGAGTGGGTTGCCATTTCCTTCTCCAATGCATGAAAGTGAAAAGTGAAAGTGAAGTCGCTCAGTCATGTCCGACTCTTAGAGACCTCATGGACTGCAGCCTGCCAGGCTCCTCCGTCCATGGGATTGTCCAGGCAAGAGAACTGGAGTGGGGTGCCACTGCCTTCTCCTACATCTATTCTAATACAGTTGAACTAAAATTTTAATTTTATTGAATTTTAATTTAAATAGTCACATTACTTATAGTAGCTACCATATTAAACAGTGCAGCTGTAAGTCACAGCCTATGTTCTGGCTTTTTTGTTGTTACTAATGATATCTTGTTCAAAGATAAAAGATTTTAATGTAGATGATAGGGATATGGACAGATAATAAAGATTTCAAAAATATTTTATAAAAAGGCATCTATGTTAAGTGTTGTATAAATAATCAGCGCATGGAAAATACCCTCTTATTAGCTGCATATAAAATTCAAATTGCCATGGCAGTGAAATCTGGTGAAGTAAATAGGTGCCCTTAGACCCTCAATATTGAAAACATTTTCATCCTTTTGAAGAGTCTGATTTCTAAGGCCGTGGCTCTCCTTTACATGGACTGAAGTTCAAGCCTTTAACTTAGTTCATAAAGAAAGTTTTAAAATCACTAATCTACCCAAAATATTCATATTTACTACGCATATTTTCCTTTATGGCTCACATCATGTTTATTAGCAACATTTCAGTTCTCCCGATCACTTAATTGCTGTTTTTCTCATTCACACACTCGATAATTTGGGGAAAGTTACTGCTTTTCACCAGTGACCATGATTTCAATAGACAATGTTCATGGTTTGAACAACAATTCATTTTATTTTTCTCTACTGTATCTTTCTGGATGTGAAAGAAACAGATTGGAAAGACCTAACATACCCACTCACAACCAACTCAAAGGAAGATGAGGAGCAACAACTCCATGCCAAATTCCCTGTCCAGACTCACACGTCTGTCAGACATACAGGATACAGCTGGACATCTCGACTTTGCAGCTGCCACATAGACCCCGTGTGGCTAGGAATGTCAGCTTAAGTCTGAGACTGAGTTAAGGAAAGGAGAAATGCAAGAGTCTGTGTGGCACCTACGACACTTTCCATGATGCCCTCTACACCTGGTACCTTTGTCAAATCTCTGAGGATTTGCTCCAGAGCCGTAACTATGTCACAAGATGCCAAACTGCCATGTTTGAGAAGTGAGCAACAAAAAGTTTTGTGGCTCTAGCCAATTTTAAGGCCATTCGTTCCCATTGAAACTTAAAATCTAAGAAACGGAAACATGACTTTGGGTCTATTTAATTATGTCTAATACCTCTTCTCTTTCCACCAAAGGATACTGACAAGGTGAACTAGATTGAACATGGTGGTCCTAAATGATACAGTTTCTCAAACTGTAGTTGACAGTTACTTTAGCATTCTCCTTCAAAGATAAAGGCTTCTCAAGAAAATTTCCTGTTTAAGCCTAAAAACAATGGAGAAATCCAGAAAGCTCTAGAATGTAACTACAGAAGAGTGCTCCCCAGCAACACTGCCTACCAATTAGTTAGAACGTGAGAGGTCTCTTTTTCTACCACATCAGTTAGAAATCTAAAGAGTTCTTACCAAGCCTGCCACTGATAATCTTATTCAGAGAGTAAGCCATGATTTGAAGGCCCTCAAAGAATGGTTTCCCCCCACAGCAGCCTAGAACTCTTGCCTTAGGTATAATAGTAGCTGTGGAAAGTCAAAACCACCAGTCCATGCAGGTTCCAATAATAAACAAAATGTATGTGCAATGGATGCAGTTTTGGACTGTGCCTACTTCTGCATTTGCCACGGCAGTACAAGTTTCCAGAACTATTGTTGGCTGGAATTTTGGTCTAAATAGATCAGTCATGGTCTTGAAAGTCACTGTAATCAGAGTAACCAACACTCTTGTGTTTCTGCCAATTGAGCTACTGTGTAGACAAACCATGAATAAGATTGGCTTGGTTGCAATTGGAATAGTCTATATTGCCACAGAGGGGCTTCCTCGATGGCTCAGTGGTAAATAATCTGCCTGCAATGCAGAAGACCCACAAAATGCAGGTTTGATACCTGAATGGGGAAGAACCCTTGAAGGAGTAAATTGCAATCCACTTCAGTATTCTTGCCTGAAAAATCCCATGGACAGAGTAGCCTGGAGGGCTACAGTCCAAAGGGTCTCAAAGAATTGGACACAACTGAGCGACTGAGCACATACTGCCACATGCAAAAGGCCTCATACTTTCTGTCAAAAGACGTGCCTGCTAAACTCCAGTGCTACTGTATATGACCATGTTTCCTCTGGACTCTCACCCAAGGAAAGCCTCTCAGTGTGGGTAACTGTAATATGAGAAATATCATTAGAAGTCAGAGGACCCACAACCCACATTAACCTGTTTTGTGTCTCAGGTTCCTTACTCACAAAAGTTGCCTTACAAGTTATTACGGTAATCAAAAATGGTAACAAAAATGTTCCTGTTGCATGGTGAGAAATTTAAAAATATCAACTATAAAAATGCCACGGGGCTTCTCTGGTGGCTCAGTGGTAAAGAGTCTGCCTGCCAATGCAGGAGACATGGGTTCAACCCCTCATTTGGGAAGGTCCCACAGGCCATGGGGCAACTAAGTCTGTGTGCCACAACTACTAAGCCTGTGCTCTAAAGCCCAGGAGCCACAACCACTGAAGCCCACGTGCTATAGAGCCCATGCTCCACAATAAGAGAAGCCACTTCAATGAGAAGTCCACACATCACAACCAGAGAGTAGTCCTTGCTGCCACAGCTAGAGGAAAGTCCACATGGTAACATAGATCCAGCACAGCCATAAATAAATAAACAATAATAAATTTAAAAAATTTTAAAGTTAATATTTTTAAAATGCCATGATTTTATGACTGAATCAGAAGAGGCTATATGATGTCAATCAAAAATTGACATTAAAAATTGACATCAAAACCAACTTTTTTAACTTCTTTGCTATCTGGAGTTAAAACCTCCTATTCAAGCATTTTTTTTAAGCTGTACAAGCAATATTCATTCTGGCTGCCCCATCTCAAAGTGTGTGTAAAGTCAGCCTTAATACTGTAGGGAGGAGACTTGTCCCTTTTAGCTCACTAGAAACTGACTTCCTGCTGTTACTGCAGTATTTTCCCCAACATGCTGAGTTCTAACTCCCAGTACCTCAGAATGTTACCTTATTTAAGGACAGAATCTTTACAGAGGTTATCTAGTGAAAATGAGGTCATCTGGGTGGGCCCTAATTAAAAGGGACAACTTGGAGATAGATACACAGGGAGAATGCCATGTGAAGCTGAAGGCAGAATTGGGGTGATGCGTCCTCAAGTCAAGGAATGCCAAGGGTTGTCAGAAAACTAGGGGAGATGCGTGAACCTTCCTCATAGCCTAGGAGAAACCAACCCTATCAACAACTCAATTTCAGACTTCTAGCCTCCAGAACATTTTACAACTGCCCTAGCAAAGTGATACATTCTGGAAGGGCTATCCTCTAACAGAGAGAGACGGAAAAGAAATGGGAAGAAAGAACTAACATTACTTGACTGTGTACTTTATTTCAGGAGTTTCACGCTGTTATGTCATTTAATCCTCATCATAACCCTACAGAGTCGTTATCACCTCCCATTTTGCATATTAAGAGAATTTTAGTAACTTACCTAATATTCTACAGGTAGCAAGTAACAAAACTAAGCTCTGGAACCATGGCTGACTCTGAAGATCCGTACTGTCCCTAATTCCTAACTTTGCCAACTGACCCTTGAGAAGGAATCTCAGGTCATCTCTAGACATTTTCAGAATTCTTGTGCTCTTGTATTTTCCTGATAGAAACAAAATCTCCTGAACAAATTGTTCCTTACATTTACACTAGCTGAATGCTAAACCAACTGCAAAAGAGATTGTGGCTTCAATCTGACATTATTTCCTGGCTGAACGACCATTTTCTAGTCAGATAAACTCTCTAATCAGTTTTCTTTCTCAAAGAAACCAAGACTGAGTGCTTTCTAATTTTTTCCAGAGTTTTGAGACATAGACAGTAATGCCGTCACTATGATGGCAAAATGGCTAGCCCCTGACAAGAGAGTTGAAATCCAGTTTCTGATTGGCAAGAATAGCACAACCCAATCTGGACATCCTTTATGTTAAACCTGGCGTTGGAATTCACGCAGTTTCCATTTGGAATTTCAAGTTCATTTTGTACTTGTAATCCAAAGAAACAGGTGTGCTGTGGTCCTGCTCTCACTCTTACATGTTAATCTTTGGAAAGTTGGGGGTACTGGACAGGAGGAATATATTGACTTTGTTTCCTATCTGCATAATGAGAGTTTCTACAGGGAACTGTTGGAAGCAGACCCAGAGAGAACATAAGACAGGACAACTCCTTTCTACCACGTATCAAAGTTTGTACAACTCTGGCCACGTGGTCCAATGACAGTTTTTTCCGGAAGACAGACATGGGAGAATAAGAGAGCTACAAAGACACCTCTTCTACATAGTGGTGCTCCAGTGTGGAGCTGCAAGTTAAATCGGGTGGAAGGCTAAAGTGGTTCAGAACATAGGCTTTGGTGCCAAAACTGGGTTCAGCTCCCATGTCTTCTTTCTTTTACGCAGGGGAAATATTTAACCTTACCAAGGTTTCATTGACTTATCTTAAAAAAAAAAAGTGCATAGAAGGGAAAGCTTCTCAATTCCAACTTCCACAGAACAGGTAAAAATATTAACTGAAATGATATCTTAATATGTAAAAGGCATGGCATGCAGTTGGTGCTCAAAAGTTGCAGGTCCTATGACGATGAGGCTAGAGTGTGTTCCCTGACCTCCTCTCAGGACTGAGTCAATGTGGCCACTTTCCTGTCCGCGCCATGTGTCCTGACAA
Organism: Cervus canadensis; assembly: GCF_019320065.1. NCBI lineage: Eukaryota > Metazoa > Chordata > Mammalia > Artiodactyla > Cervidae > Cervus > Cervus canadensis. The sequence continues at coordinate 60,893,364 of NC_057390.1, read as the reverse complement.
CTGGCTTAAACCATGCTCAGCTGCAGGCTACCCCCGAGGAACCCCTGGGCGCGTTTCTGCCTTTGTCATCTCTAGGCTGCGCATTTCCGCAGCAGTGCATGATAAAGCGAGTGGGAGCCCCGCTGGCGAGGACTGCAGCCCACAGGAAGAGGACACACGCTGGAGGTGGAGCCCAGCCTTTCCAACCCTTAGGCAGCTGTGGCCTTTGTCCCTTCACTATTGGGTGCTGAGTTTCTTTGGAGATAATAGTTGCTAAATATGCCAAAGCTTTTAGAAATACCGCTGAGTTCCATATCCTGCCCTACCCCCTGCCCCTACCCTGACAAGGTGGCCAGAGCACAGTGACCACTTCTGAGGGCGCACACTGAGACGTCCCAGAGGTGGTGGGGGTCGGCCTGGAACCACCAAGCGAGCTGTGGGGAGAGTTCTGGAAGAGAGATAGCATTTCAGGACCGGGAGCCTCTGGAAGGGCCTTCCATTCAGGGCGTGGCCAAAACCTGCAAACAGACCACTCCCACCAGGCCTCCCCAACCCTGAGTAAACTCCTTTAAGCCTCAATTATACATGGTCCCACCAGGGTTTCCTATGACTGTCAGGATCTCTAGGGACCTGGGCCTGGAGACCAACTCCCTGGGCACTGCCTAGGAGGAATACATGTCCACGGCATAGGAGGAAAGAGAGGTTCACTAAATAGAGTGTGAACAGGTACCATTCAGACAGCAGGGAAAACAAAGAAAAATAATCATGAGAACCCAATCTGAATGGAATGATTTGATTTATAGGTTGAGATGATTAAAAAAGTAAGTTGTCAACTCTCCAGTGTCCAAGTATTCATTTATTTGTTCAAATGAGTATTTTTTCTGTACTTAAAATGGATCAGGCCTTGTGCAAGGCACTGGAGATACAAAGGTGAATGATACAGGTATGTCCCTGACCCCACAAAGATAATAATCAAGGAGATGAGAGAGATAGGTGGAATCTTAGAGTAGTAGAAGGTGACGAATAATATTTACTTTACGTTCCCTAGCAGAGACTTCTCAGTGATGGACCCAGAGCAACAATTCAATAAATGATAAATGTATAAATGAATGAAAATAACTAACATCTATTGTGTATATTATGCAACAGGCACAATTCTAAGTATAGAGTAAATAAATATATTAACTCATTTTACATATGCAATGTATTTAATTGACATATACAAATCGATACACATAGTTAAATATATAGCAAGTGAAACTAGTAAATGAACAAATGGTGTATGCTTAGCCCCCAGACCTTCTCTCTCCTGAATGTGTTTTGAACCTGGAGAAGAAAGGACAAGAATAAACAATGATGGTGGATAAGCTTTGGGTTGGGCATCAAGAAATCTAGACAAACATGGAAAGAAAATGGGTTTTGCCACAGTCTTAAGAAAAAGCTGAGTTCACATCCTAACTTCACCTCATGGCTGGGTGATCGTAACCTCTCAAGCCTCAAAATCCGAATCTGTGAAATGGATTCAATAGCCCTGCCTCATGGGGCTCTGGTCAGGGTTAGCCATATCCATCAGGTTCTCTGTGAGAAAGTGTCCCTGAACTGGGAGGCACCCTCCAGATATTAGTTGCTATGGATTTAGGACTTATTATTAAGAGGCAGCAGAGCAGAATGGGAAGCTAAACTTAGAATCAAGGGTCCTCCTTCTAAGTCTGGGCTCCATTAACCAACTGATATATGTAAACAGAGGGATTAATTGAGATAATGTGGGTTAAGATGTTTTAGTACAGAGCTACCGTTGTAGAATAGGAGGGGGAGAAAAACCAAGCCCTTCCTGGAGAATGAGTCACCCAAGGCTTTCTCAGAGCTTCTGGATAATCTTTTTGAGCTAGGTTAAATGGACTGAATGAACTGATGAACTCCCAGGCCCTCCTCTCCTGAGAGCCTGTGATCACCCCACAGGGGTGTGGGCATGATGTGATCGACTCTGCCTGTGGGATCAATAAGACCCACCTGCCCAGGGATTCCTGGGGTCCTCTGTTGCTAACGGAGGAGTTGCTGCTAAGCAAGGAAGAGAGTGACAGGGAAACAGAGAAGACAGGCAAGGATAGTTCTTTATCCTTAGCCAGGGTGCCTGTTGGCCAGGCAGCTCTAAGTGAAGCCCTCTGAAATGAACACTTTCTGTTTTTACAACAGTGTCAGACCATTTGGGGCAAATTTAACAAAATGTTTCAGCTTTCAGAACAGAGTATCTTCCTTGAATATATTTGCACAAAGCATATGCACAGTGGGATAAAAGATGATATGGACAGTATTTCATACACTGTGCAATAGATTTTTACTTTGTTGTCCTTGGCCCAATGAACATGAGACACATTTTGTGTATATTAATTATTTCTAATCAAAAAAAAAACTGAGTACAGAGCCAATATAACTTCAAATGTGTGAATTAATTAGGTGTTTTTGACCCTTCACTCTGAATGTATGTGTAATCCAAGGGAACCATGGTACATCTGTGGCTGATGAGTTAAAAATTAATTTACTAAGACCCTGGTTCAGAAAGAGTTAATTGATATCAAGAGCCATCTCTTTAGAATCTCAGCTACTGTTGCAAATAGTTTTGACACCACAAGAATTTCAAATTTTTGGTTCAAAACTCTAAAAACTTGTAAGGTTATAAATTTGGCCTTGGCTGTGGATGGAATACCTGTTATTTTGAAAAATAAATTCACACAGTTCAATTTATAACTCCTTAGGTTAAAAATGTTAGAGAAGTTATAACAACTGGAAAATACATGTGTGCTAGGCACTCAGTTGTGTTCAACTCTTTGCGACCCCATGGACTGTAGCCCGCCAGGCTCCTCTGTGCATGGGATTTCCCAAGCAAGAATACTGGAGTGGGCTGCCAAGCCCTCCTCCAGAGGATCTTGCCAACCCAGGAATCAAACCTGCGTCTCCTGCATTACAGGCAGATTCTTTACTACTGAGCTACCAGGGAAGCCAGAAAATGCATGGAGCAAGTCATTATTTGATGTACTGAAGAAAAATTGTAAAGGTACTCAATCTGCCCAGTGCCCTAGAAAGCTTTTGTTTATTTATGAGCCCTGGCCCTATTGTCCTGGTCCAGTGAGAAGAGTCCGCAAAGCTGTTCAGATGGGATCAATGTAATGAATCGCCTAGGCTGGCTTTCAGACTGTGATACTAAAATTAAAACCCAAACTATATAAGCTCCAAGGCACCTCTGTATGCCACACAACCCTTCCTCACTTATATTGATGCACCTGATGCACCATGTTAGAAATTTTATCTAATCAACTGACATTTTAAGGATCAGAGAATTCAACAAGAATAACAATGTGGCTACAATTTAGTCTTTTCCCCCCTTCATTAAAAACATCGTCTTCTATTTGGTCTCCACTCAGGTCAAGACATTTCACTAATTTGCTAGTCATTAAAAAGATATTTTTATACCCAGCCTGTAATATTATCCTCTTCGGTGATTATGATAGCTCCCAACAGAATTCCAGACTCGAAAATGAAGGCTGGGAAGCTGAACTGCAATTATGATACTTTAAATAATTCCACAAAAGTAGAACCACTGTTAAATAATTTATGGCCTTTGATCTTGTCACAGATCTACTGAAATCTTCACATCACTCGAGCTAAATATTTTCAAACAGAAAAAGGATGGTTACTTCCCCCTCTACCACCCACTCGCCCTGGCTGAAGATACATCAATAAAGCTTCCAGATGTTTGTCTTGTTGAGAAGTTGGACCCCAGGAGAGGCATTGCTGCTAGTCTTAGGGACCTGCCAACATCAAACACTTTGCCTGGCATTTGACTCCTTGTGCCCAATACATACAGCTCTAAAAGTAGACCTGGGAGGAGGTGAGAAAATAGATAAAGTTTGATTAAATTTATCTGAATCTGTGCAAGAACTAGAGTTTGCTTTCTTTAAATAAAATTTGGGGAAGAGGATACAGGGCAAAGAGATGATCAGGACATTTAGCTTTAGAAACAGAGCTCAAACCAGATGAATTTCACAGGCTCTCTGCTGACTTTTTTGCAGAGTCTGTGTTAAGGAATCCTAGGGAACGATCAGGTGATGATATCATGGTTCCCTGATAATTCCCCTCAGTAATTATCCCCATTTTTGCCTCAGGGATCTACAGAACTGTTTTGCAGTAATTCCCAAGATAACTGCAGCTGAGTATATCTGAACAGAGTTTAAAAAAGAAAACCATTAGAACAGAAAATATTGAAAGAGGGAAAATTACAATTGTTCATTTATAAGCAATCTTCAAAGGTAGCCCTTGCCTTGGGTGAAGAAAAAAAGGTACCTGAATTGTTTGGGGGTTGTTTTCATCATGCAGAAGTATTCAGGCTCCTCTGCTCACAGAATTCTCCAGGCAAGAATACTGGAGTGGGTTGCCGTGCCCTCCTCCAGGGTATCTTCTCAACCCAGGGAACAAACCTGGGTCTCCTGCATTGCAGGCAGACTCCTTGTGGTCTGAGCCACCAGCAAAGTTGAAAATACTATATTTCAACAATTCCAAATAAAAACTACAGGGAGAGGTCTGAAGGCTATGAAGCTGAGCTGTTAACAGTAATATCAGACATTTACACTGAGCACATTGTCTGACCTTCATAACAATCCTGCCAGGAAAAGCAATCCTGGAGAGACTGGGTCAACCAGCCCAGGGTTACATGGAAAGTGGCAGAGATGGCCGCCAGCCTGACCTGTGTCTGACTGACTCCAAAGCCCCTGTCAGGCTAGAGAGCAGTAAAGAATTTGCAAAATGAAACATGTTTTCTACATACAGTGTGCTGCCACTTGGAAGGAAGGTGAGAAGATGCAAGTAGAATATCTGTTTGTTCTAGCATCACGTCCACAGGCGGAAGCTCTAAACCAGTAGCTCAGTCGTTGTGGAGAGCAGGTATCAGAGGTCAAGTGCAGGTCCAGGTCAGGTCCAGGGTCAGCTCCACCCACAGACTTCAGAATCTAAAGCCGGCCTGTTTCCCTCTGCTTTCATCGTCCATGATTCTTCCTTGTGTCGCTCAATCTGATGAAGGAGCCAGGAGCTCCACAAACCATCTTCTAAACATTTTTCCTTCCTTATGATCTCCCCACATCTCTTTCCCAGACCGTGATAACCCACAGTGAGAAATCACTTTAGTAAAACACTAAATACTCTTGCCTCAATAATTTTAATCATTTCACAAGGGTGGAAAATATATTCACTGTAGTACAATGATGCTATAGCCCAAGTTTTCCAATGTCCTTCTAATCCTGCTCCCCTGACACCTGTTCCCCATCTCAGTTCTCAAGACATAGATATATGTCACCCTTATTTTCTCCTCTGTCTGCCTTCTGCATCTGACCCACCAGTCACTCCTAAAGACTATCTCCAGATTGCATCTCAATTCTTCCACTCATCTCATCACCATGGCCACCTCCCCAGTCCAGGTTACAAGTCACTCTCACCTGCATGAAGCTAATTACCTCCTACTTGGTCTTCACACAGCAACCAAAGACATTGTTTTCTGCACCCTTCAAAGAGGTTTGGTTTTGTTTTGTTTTTAATTATACAACAGGTACGTGAATGCACTATGGAAGGCTTAATATGATTCCCAAAGATATCCCCTCTTAACCCTGGGGTTGTAAATGTGACCTTAGTTAGAGAAATGGTCCTCACAGATGTGACTAAGAATCTTGAGACGAGGAGATGAGCCTGAATGATTTAAATACCATCCCAACTGTCCTTATAAGAGAAGAGCAGAGGGAGATGAGATGCACCCAGAAATGGGAACGGCAACTCGACTGTGGAGGCAGAGACTGGAGGGACGCACACACAAGCCGAGGAATGCTGGTGACCACAAGGCTCTGGAGAACACAAAGGACAGATTCTCCTTAGAGACACAGCTCTGCCCACACCTTGCTCTCAGCCCAGTGAAACTGATTTCAGGCTTCTGGTCCCCAGAACTGTGCGAGAAAAAATATGTGTTGTTCTAAGCCACCAAGTTTGTAGTATTTAATTACAACAGTCACAGGAAACTAATACCTGCACTGTTGATGCAAAACTCAAAATTATAAAGAACCTACTGTATAGCACAGATAATTCTACTCAATACTATGTAATGACCTATACGGGAAAAGAATTTAAAAAGGAGTGGGAACATGTAATGTGTATAACTGATACACTTTGCTGTACAGTAGAAACACAAAATTGTAAATCAACTGTACTCCAATAAAAAGTTTTTTAAAAACTCAAAAATTATAGATAAAGTTTTAGATACCCCTAGGCCATCTCCTCTCCTCCCATCTCATTCTAGCTCTCCCTTATGTGGTACCCACTGTCATAAGTTTCAGTTTTTATCAGTTCAATTCTTTTTCTTTGCATTTGTGTACATGGATGTTGGAGAAGGAAATGTCAACCCACTCCAGTATTCTTGCCTGGAGAATTCCATGGATAAAGGAACCTGATGGGCTACAGTCCAGGGTCAGATACGACTGAGTGACTAACACACACACACAAGGATGTACTAAAAGAAGATACCTATTTTTCTTTTGTTTTAGAGAACCCAAAGTGCTCCCCCAAGTTTATGGTTAGTTTTGTCTGCTTCTGAGCTTGCCATAAATAGAATAATGCATGTTCTTCTGTGACTTACTTCTCTCAACCATCATTATGTCTTTGAGATTCATCCATATCATTACAAGTAGGGATCTAAAGTTTGTTTTCTCTAGGGTAGCATATTCCATTGCATGAAAACAAAGCCTGGGTTCGATCCCTGGTGAGGGAACCAGATCTCACATGCTGCAGCTAAAGATTCCCACATGCTGCATTGAAGATTGAAGATCTCGTGTGCCAGAACTAAGACTCGGCACAGTCAAATAAATAAATATTTTAAAAATACTTTGTAAAAAATATTTTTTAAATGCTTTATAAAAAATTTACTTATCTATTTACATCTGAGCTCATCTTAGCAAAGAGTAGTTTCATCATAATATTCCCTGCTTGGAGCCCTCCTCTGGCTTCTGACAGAAGTTTATATGACTGACTCTTCCCAGGGCTCCCTTTGCCTCTCACATCACATTTTATCCTGCTTTCTTTAGGTTCCTTGAACACATCAAACTCTCTTCTACCTTAAGACTCTTGCTGTTGCCCCTCCTTGGACCACTGAGTCCCCAGATATTTGTGCCCCTGGCTCCTCATTTTTGTTCAAATCTCATCTGTGCAGCCATCCCTGGCCACCCAATCTGAGTTAGCCTCAGTCCCACTCACTCACTCCCATCAGCCCATTTTTTTTTTTTCCTTGAAGCATCTCTCCCTATCTGCATTTGTCTTGCATATCTGCTTCCTGGTCTATTGTCTGTCTCCCTAAACTGCTGCTCTGTGAAGGCATGAATCCTGCCTTATCCACCACTCAATCCCCAGCAGCTAGAACATGCCTGGCATGCAGTGGATGCCTGGCATATATTTGTTGGATGGGTGAATGAATGAGTGAGTAAATGAAGGTGTAATGAAGATGTATTTTTACGGAGAGTAGATTGCTGCTGCTGCTGCTGCTGCTAAGTCACTTCAGTCGTGTCCAACTCTGTGCGACCCCATAGACGGCAGCCCACCAGGCTCCCCCGTCCCTGGGATTCTCCAGGCAAGAACACTGGAGTGGGTTGCCAGTTCCTTCTCCAATGTGTGAAACTGAAAAGTGAAAGTGAAGTCGCTCAGTCATGTCCGACTCTTAGTGACCCCATGGACCGCAGCCTACCAGGCTCCTCCATCCATGGGATTTTCCAGGCAAGAGTACTGGAGTGGGGTGCCATTGCCTTCTCCGAGAGAGTAGATTAGACCCCACCAAAATTCAAGTACTCATTCAGTCCTTTCACACAATGTGTCTATTTTCTAAAAGCCGTGAGTTGGTCTAGGTGATGAGAAGACATAGTTTGCTTGCTTGCTACTACTGACAATTTATTTGACTGGCCAGGTCAGTGAGGACTGTCCCATGGACAATGAAGAGCTGAAAAAGCATTTACTGAAGTGGGGTTTTACCTTTACCTTAACTGCATGCTTCCCCTACTCCTGCATTTTCAAGCAGGGTGCAGTGTGTACTCACAGGGTGACTAAGACACTGGACTATTATTAGTGAAGCAGGGGATGCTGATTACAACACCAAGCAGGCCTCTCCTTAGCCGGGAGCGGAACATCTACCCGAGCCTGTTCGATGATCCGGGCAGGTTTCCCACAGGTGGAGAGACTGACCCCAAGTAGGCCTCCCGCTGAGAGAACAAAACATCACAGAGATGCCAAAGACCAGTTTGGGGGTTCAAAAATAGAACACGATAATAATGTGCCTCATCATTCACTTCACAAACATTCAGAGCCTCTTATTATACTCCATGAATTTGATTTCAAAAGCCATTTAGTTTCATTACAGTCATGTGGCATTCCTAATTTCTTCTAGATTATTTTAGATTATTTCTTCATTTGTTTTTTTAGATTATTTCTTCATTCTCTAGAGGTAGAGAATACAGTAACGGAAACCTGCGCAGGAGGAAACTGGCAGGTGATTTTAGGGGTGTCTGTGTTCCCTTTCTCTGCAGTGCTTGCCCGGTGTTTAAAAAAGGGTTCTCAGCTATGAGGCTTTTCTCTCTATTAACATTCACTTCAAGATCCAAACACCAAATTAAAATGACAAGCAAGAGGAACAGGTGGTGATAAAATGTACTAACCATGGGGCTCTGGGAGGAGGGTGACTCAGAGAGCATGGACAGTTTGGCCTTTTTCTCCTAAAACACAAGCCTGAGGCCAAATCACCGTGGGCAGTAACACCCGCGCACACACACCGGCGTGGGGGTGAGTGGGTTCAGTGCCGTGGAGCCTTGGGACGGAACACTGGCTTCGCAGATGAAGGAAGCTGGGCTCTAGCTTTTCAGGACAACTTGGCTCAGATGGTAAATAATCTGCCCACAATGAGGGAGACCTGAGTTCAATCCCTGGGTCAGGAAGACCCCCTGGAGAAGAGAATGGCAACCCAGGCCAGTATTCTTGCCTAAGAGAATTCCATGGGCATAGGAGCCTGACGGGTTACAGGCCAAGGGGTTGCAAAGAGTCGGACAGGACTGAGCGACTAACACTTTCACTTTACAACACGGCGGAGAACAAAGAGGGGCACACACAGCATGGTCACTTTTACCAAATGAGTCACCCTGTGGCCAAGAATCACAACGCTCCACAAAGAAGCTTAAGGAATCAAGTTCGCTGGGTCAGGACCCTGCCGATTGGGAGAGCTGATGTCCGTCTAAAGGGGGTTGGGCCCACATTGACCAAACAGGTCCTTGTTTTGCTAAACTATCAGAATTTCCAATAGAAGTCAAAATGGAGGTTTCTGAAACATCTAGTTCTAAATGTTGACAACACATTTGAACCTCTTTGTCTATATTCTGTGGATCACGCCCAACATGTCTGTGGGCTAAATTTGGCTTGTGAGCCATCAGTTTACAACTTCTTATCCGAGAGTGGTAACCTCAATGGCCACAATTAGTGTGATCTCCCACATCCACATGACCCTTTTTTTATAAAGAAAATTTTGAAACAATTTTCTTCCCCTAAAATATAATTTATGATAAACAATCTACCTATAAATGTAATTCAAAATTTTAAATATAATGTCCTCGCTATAATGTAAAAGAGAAGTAAAAGATGAGTGAAAGTGAAAGTCCCAACTCTTTGTGACCCCATGGACTATTCAGTCCACGGAATTCTCCAGACCAGAATACTGGAATGGGTAGCCTTTCCTTCTCCAGGGTCTCTTCCCAACCCAGGGACTGAACCCAGTTCTCCCACATTGCAGGTGGATTCTTTACCAGCTGAGCCACAAGGGAATCCCAAGAATACTTGAGTAAGTAGCCTATCCCTTCTCTAGCAGATCTTCCCAACCCAGGAATTGAACCGGGGTCTCCTGCACTGCAGGAGGATTCTTTACCAACTGAGCTATCAGGGAAGCCCAAAAGATGGGTACTTTATATAAAAATAAATATGTATTTCTGTGTGTAACTGCTAGGACATAACTGCCTTGGAAGGCATGAGGACACTATCAGATGCTTGCCTTTTTTGAGCAAATGGCTGAGAACACAAAAGCTCCCAATTTAGAGTAATACAGTTTGTTGGTCAGTCATGTGCAAGTGTTTTACCCACATGAACATCCAAGGGATATTTATAAGGCACACAGGATATGGAACAGTTCTCTACAGCATAAGACTGTCCTAGCATTGCTGCTCCTGCCCACTGATCATTGTGACAACCACAAGGTGCTCCCTCAAATCTCCAAACGTCCTTTGGAGGGCTGTGCCACCTCCATTAAGAAACAGCAACGCTGACCAACTAAAGGGCTGACCGATAGATTTTAGTTGTCAACTGACTCTGTGACCTTGGACAGTCTGCTTAACCTTTTTGAGTTTCCTCATTTGCCAAATGGGGAAACAGTGGTGCCTACTTCACAGGTATTTTTGTGGAAATTAAATACATTAGCAATTGCAACATGCTCAGATAATCAAGCTTCAAGCAAATGTTAACTTTTTGTATCATTGTTGGGTTAGTATCAGATGGCAGTTGCTCTGAGTCATCAACCCTCAGTGGGAAGCTATTGATAATTCCACATGTTCTTTTCTAGATTGTTAAGGAAGCATGGGGAAAGAGACATGTCCTACAGAGATGTAAAACTTCACTTGTAGTGCTGAACAAAGTTTTCCATCATTTGGATGATTCTAATTCTATTTAGAAGAAGGCTACAAAGATATTGATACCAACTTAAGTTTTTGTCCCCAAGTTCCTTCTGCTGCAGCACTTTCTATTTTTACCATGTCAGAAAATATGAAGAAATATTGTTACCATATTGCATGTGTTAAATTGATTCTCCCAATTTGGTTCATGGTTTCTTCAGGGAAAGGCCCAAGTGTTACTCTTTTTCTCTTGGTCTATGGTACCTAACATGGGAGCAAGGACAGTGAGGGCCCTCACCTAACAGGCACATACTGGTGGAAAGTCTCTCTCTCTCTCTGTCTTAACTGGAGGCTCAGGATTTCTATTTCTCGTCCTTCCCCAGATGCCTGCACATTCGCTGGGATTTATTTACACTGCCACTTTTGATCTGAGTGCCAGCTTCTACGAAGCAATCATCCTCAACGTCACAGCAGCCCTGCCTCCAAAGCTGTCCTTTCTCCATGCTTCGTATCAGCCCTGGTAGCAAACTCAGCACTGTTGCTGACTGCCACAAAACTAAGAGAAAAAAAAAAAATGAAAACCCTCCCCCAAAGAATATGTACTCACTGGGGGTTTTACTGAAGATCTGCAGTGATGCGGGATGCTTACAGGACAGCATTGCAAATACTGTATATTTTAATATTAGATCCCTATTTCTCTTGGAGGGCTTTTTGGTCAATCTGTCAATAAATCTCAGGTCAGGCTGCATGACTCTCCTCTCTCCTCCCAGTCTCCCTGGTCTCTTGTTGCTTAGAAAAAAAGAAAGTCTTCCATTTTTGCAGAAAATTTCCCTCTCTTACTGTCTCCACCGCTGGAGCTGGACTTTGGCAACACCCAAAGCATCCGTATCCTCTGCAGCATCTGCTCCAGGCCTCACGCCTTCCAGTTCCCGTTAGGACGGACTGTGGGGAGACATAGTCTCAGTACTCCTGACCCCACTGATTGGAAGTATGCCTCCCTTCTCAAAATGCAGAAGAGGCTAGTGCCAGCACTGGCTTTAAACAATTTGCCCCCTCTATTTTATAGGACACCGGTCACTAAGGCACAATGGCTTATTAACCTCAGAAGATGACCAGACAGGACTCTTCAGGCTTTTGCTTCATTGTGTGATACTCATTTAGAAGCTACTTTAGGTTCTGATAACATGACAAATTATTAACTATTAGCGCTAGATAATAATTGCATGCTTGATTTGTGGACAGAATTCATCCACCTGACCCTGTTGCCACCTGAAGAAAGAAAGTGGCTGCTAATGCGCCAGGCATAGACACTGTGTCCTCAGGTATTCATGTGGAAGAGAGAGAAGGGACCAGAAGAGCTCATTAATGCTAGGATTACAAATCATCGTATTATGAAATGCAGAAAAAAACTGAGAAGTGCTAAGTGTGTTCTAATAAATACAAGCAAAAATTTAAAAATTTACTTCAAGATATCATAAATTAAAGATGTTTATATCTCTATATTCATATCAACACTCTTGTTATTTCTATGAAGAACTTAAATCTACCAAACTAGGTACAGAAAACTAGTGTAAAATGAGTAAACATAAATGTCAACATTTTCAGTGATTTTATAACTGAAATATATTTTTTGCCCAAAGTTTAGACCCAGTGCCATACCTTGGTTCAGTCAGTATTGACCTTACATATTTTCTCATATCATTGAACTGGACAAATCCAAAATAACAAAATCTTCATTGAGCTAAGCCCAAAACAAGCCAGTAGTTCATTTATTTTAACTCACAAATTTTCATATTAAGAAGAACAAAAACAAGCTACCAAACAAAAAACATCTCTGACATTGAAATTTTCTTCCTATCCAGAGTACAGTTAAGTAAATATCCATATTTTTCCCTCACTTAAGTTCTGTGATCCAGTGATCAAAGAGCCAAGCAAGAGAATAATTTCCCTGGTCTACAAAAGGTTAATTAATCACAACTCAAGCTTTTTTGTTTTTTTTTTCCCTACTCCCCCCAAAGGGAAGGAAAATGACAACTTTAAAAATAACCCAAATATGGGGGCTACAGATGTACATAACGAAAAATCTGAGGCAGAAACCCAAAATAAATAGACACAATTTAAAGAATTAGACAGAATTTAGAAGAAAAAAAATCGCTTCCACTCTCTGTTTATTCTTAGTAGCATAAGAGATACTTTATATTTTCTTGGCTGGGTTTAAGCCGTTCAAGCACTATTGCTATAACTTTCTTGTCACTTCATAAGCTTTATTTCATAGTTTCAACTTTTAAAAGAACTTTATTCATCACCCCAACTCAAAATCTAGTAGGCACATTTTAAGTATGCTGCCACCAAGTGGTGGCCCTGCTATAGCCACCTGATTCAAAAACAAAAACCTGTGGCTTTACCTGCCATTCAGAAGTAGGTCTCTACTAACATCTTTCTCTTTGTAGACATTATTAGGTCTCTTTACCAACTTATTTTCCCACCATTGATACATCAAAAACAGCTAAACTTGTAGCCTCCGAATTACATATTTCCTCATCTTCTAGCATAAAATTCTTCAGAATGAAAATTCTAAATAGAAACAGAATTGTCTTCCATGGCCACCAATAGCTATGTTTAAGTTGGTAATCTCAAGGATTACATTTTAGAGCAACTTTTCAAGAAATGAACATCTAATTCACAACGAAGTACCTTTTCCACTAATTCTTAGCCTTTTAAATCACCTTATCTGAATTGCTAAGCTTGGTATCAAAATTTCCTTTCAGCAATTTGTTAAAAACTTCTGAGTTTTCTCAGATCTAAATAGCCCTCTGGGCTTTGCTAACACCCATATATTCTCTTTCTGTATCACTAACAGATATTCCAGGCACCTCATACCGGCTCTTGCAATGAATTCAGTGCTCTAAGCCTACTCTTCCTTTCTTTTCATGGGACACCAAGAGCACATAAGCCTTCTTTTCTATTTCTCTATAAATAGCTAAGTTTCCTCTTTATTCATTTTTGTCTCAACTTTCCTAATTCCCCAAGCAGTTATTGCCAATAAGAGCATCTGGCAGAACTAATTTCTAGGGGACTTAATTAGTTACATCAATTTCTCAACTACCTTAGCAATACACTCAGAGCTTTCAGCCTTGTAAACTCTCTCAATGATACTTAAAAAGAGAAAGCATCAGAAACTGTTTTCTGTAGGCACCAATATCCCTTACACAGAACAGATACCTTTTTCATCAAAGAGTTATGCAATTTTTTAAAAGACTTAAATTGGTTTCCTGATTGGGGGAATATTCCATACTGCTTTTGGAGGGCTTTCCTGGTGGCTCAGAGGTTAAAGCGTCTGCCTGCAATGCGGGAAACCTGGGTTCGATTCCTGAGTCGGGAAGATCCCCTGGAGAAGGAAATGGCAATCCACTCCAGTATTCTTGCCTGGGAAATCCCATGGACAGAGGAGCCTGGTGGGCTATACAGTCCACGGGGTCACAAAGAGTTGGACACAACTAAGCGACTTCACTTTCACTTTGGAGACATATTTCATTATCCATTCAAGCTCAAAACAACCATATACACAACTCTAGAAAAGAGTGAAAATGAGGTGATCTCAAAAGTAACATTAATAAATCAGCCACCAATGTTCTATTCTTCTAATACAAAACATCTAAACCTCTCCTTTTCCTCTACTTTTTCTCCCCCTCCAGCCCCTCTCCCTTTCACTTCCACCTCCCTTTTCTCAGTCTCTCATAAACTTCTCCTTTCTAAGTTTAACCTTTTCTCAGTGCTGACTTTGCCAGTACTTCTGCTGACTGGCTTCACACCCAGTCTGTTTCCACTCTTAGTCCCAGGAGAGGACTGCTCCCACCTTCAGCATCCCCTCCAAACTCCTCCTATTTCCAGCAATTCTGGCCAGACCCACTGACAATCCTGCTCTGTGAGGAAAAAAAAAAAGTCCGTTGAAACACTAATGTGTCTTTTTCTTACAGAAGAATAAAGGATTGATTCACCCACCAATGCTTAAAGTGCTCATATTTTTCTCTCCTTCATTACCATCTGCACAAACCCTGAGGTCAGGGAGACTACCTCTGATACAAACTCCACATTTCTAGAATTTTTTTGCCTGTAAAGTGAGGGGACAGAATAGTTAAACTGTAAGGTACTTTTCAGCTTAAAATGAACAGATGCCATCCTTAACAAAATAAATTCAAATAACTTCTGGTTAAGAATAATAATACTTAATAGAACATTATTTATGGATTTCCTCTTATGTACCAGACTATATACACTATATACTCACAGTAACAAGCAACATCGATTTGGGCCAGCTAAGTGCAAAGCACTTGCATTATCTCATTTTCTCCCTCGACAACATTATGACATATGTACTATAAGTAACCTCTTTTTGCAAATAAGGAAATCAAGGCTCAGAAAGAATGAAAAAATTATTCAAGGTCACACTATTTATACGTGGTTGATACAGTCAGTGTGAGACTCCAATAGGCAACCTGCTAATCACTATACTGAGAACAACTCTACAAAGGTGGTATTATTATCACGACCTAGCAGTGAATAAACATTCATATGCTGAATCACCTTAGATAATACTATCAAGTCATTAAAAAGAAATATGCATCAGTTCTCACTGTGACTGGTCTCTAAAACTGAGAGTACCGTGGCTGTGTATAAATTGATATTCACATAGAAATGCTAAGAAAAGAGAAATAGAACTGCTTATGCAAATATATCAACAGAATTTTTTACACAGATTAAGACTTTTAAAATAGAAATGTCATAAAACACATCAATGTTATAACATTAAATGGTCACTAGGATATTATCATATTCTTTATAGGAATTCTTTCTACTAATCTGAGTGCTCTTTACTCATATTTTACTCCACTTTATAAAACATACTAGTCTATATTCTGTGGTTGACCTTTCCAAAACCTAAGGTTTTTATGGTCTTATTTTGTTATCTGTTGTTTCTGCTGGCTGTTGCAAATGGTGTCTCATTTCTTTGTATGTTTAAGAATTTTTTATTATCAAAAGCTAATTTCCCTTAGAATTTTACCTGTGAAAAATCTTTAAGGCCTTTGTGGTATTCCTCAAAAAGATATTTGTGTTTGCTTCTGTCAGTAATGGAGACATTACCAATTCTGAAAAACATTAAAGAAATTTATCAGCTTGAGATATTTTAGGCCACCTAGGTGATGGCTTATGATTATCAATTTTTAAGGAATATTCTCTCCCTTTAGTTCATTGTCAAGGTTGCCACAATTTTCCTTGAGGTCCCTGAGTGAAGCAAGGGCCTCTTAGTTTTATTTTTAATTCACCCTTGAACTATGGGTATAGCCCCACAGAGCCCCAGCTTTCTTGAGGGTCTTCTATTATATTCTCTACCTGAACTTTGTCTTCCAAACTTCAAACCCCAGGAAACCTTAAAAACTGATGCTCAGTTTGACCGAGAAAATGTCCTCAGGGCAGTAACTGGGCTGCCACCTTCATCTAGTTCTAGGCTGGAGTATTCCTGAAAAAGCTATCTTAAAATTTTATTCAGTATATTTAGTTGTTTTCAGAGAAGGGTGGCTTCAGGTACTTGTCCACCATCTGAGTAGGTTATTTTATGTCATTTAAACACAATTCCCCTGTTGGTTCAGACAGTAAAGAATCTGCCTGCATTGCAGGAGACCTGGATCAGGAAAATCCCCTGGAGAAGGGAATGGCAACCCATTCCAGTATTTTATCCCATGGACAGAGAAGCCTGGTGGGCTACACTTCATAGGGTCACAGAGTCAGACACAACTGAGCGACTAATACTTTCACTTTCCATATATCTCTCTGTGTGTGTATAATGATTCATATATATATGTGTGTGTGTGTGTGTGTGTGTGTATATATATATATATATCATTCAATATTAACAATATTAATCCCATAGTTTGTTTTTAAGACTGGATGACATTAAAGTGAAAAGCACTTTGAAAATTGCCAGGTCAGAACGCCAAAGAATTGATGCCTTCGAACTGTGGTGCTGGTGAAGACTCCTGAAAGTCCCTTGGACAGCAAGGAGATCAAACCAGTCAATCTTAAGGGAAATCAACCCTGAATATCCACTAGAAGGACTGATGCTGAGGCTGAAGCTCCAGGATTTTGGTCATCTGATGCAAACAGACGATTTATTGGAAAAGTCCCTGATGCCGGGAAAGATCAAGGGCAGAAGGAGAAGAGTGTGTCAGAGGATGAGATTGCTGGATGGCATCACTGATGCAATGAACATGAACTTGGGCAAACTCCAGGAGACGAGGAGGGACAGGGAGGCCTTGCGTGCTTCAGTCCACGGGATCACAAAGAGTTGGACACGACTGGGTGACTGAACAGCAACAGCATGTAAATAGTAGCCATAACTGATATCCCTTTCTTCGTTCATTCAAAAATACTTATTAAATGCCTACTGTGTTTTCAGACATCACGCCAGGTACAAAGGGCATAGCAGTGATAGAGAAAAAGAGAGAGGAAAAGATGAGGCAAAGAAAAGGACAGAGAGAATGTTGCAGTATAACTCAGTATGCTAAAGTTTCTGAGGCCTTACCTACATGAGAGAAGCCAGAACTATGCATTCTAATTCCACCTCATTGGTCTCCCTTGGCCAAAAAGGACCACAGTGGACAGCTTGATAGCATTTGCAAAGCACAGGATATCTGGTGAATCAGCAAGAATAAAACCAGAAAGGAACCTCTGATAGAGCTGGTAGGGTGGGGGTGGGCAGGGTGGCAGATTAGAGCGTTTCATAATTTTTTTTGAACTATCTGATTTCTAGATAATTGCTTCAGTTAAAAAGAAAAATAATTTTTAAATTCCTGCAATCACACCCTTGGTGTGAATAAATTCTAATGAGGAATATGCACACATCTGGGCAGGGAAGGCCTGAAGTCTGTATTGGTCAGTGACTCCTAGAGATTGCCCAGCCCTGAAGACCTTCTATAGATATTTGTGAATGAGTGAGCAGACAAATAAATGGCAGGCGAGAATTCTACCACTGAACCACAAACACAAGTCAGACGAATAAATGAAACGAAGCTGTGTTGAGAAAAGGCAATAAGCAGTGATTAAGACTGGAACACATACGGTCTACAGGTTACCTGCACAGGAGTTAGAGAAACATGTAATCTCCGTGAGAGCACACAGCCCCACGCTAGGGTGGAGATTTGGTGAACTAAGCTTGAACTGAATTTCAGCTCCCACTCACCCTCCCAGCTGGGCCCCTTTATGCAGTGAAAAACCTGCTCAACTACACAAGGCAGCTCTGAGTTAAAAAGCACAGGTTTGGAACCAGAGGCAAGGATTCGAATCTTATCTCCTCTTCCTACAAACCTTATGACTTTAGACACATAACTAAGCCTCTAGTTTCCCTGAAAGTAATGTAGAGATAACAGTAGCTGGTGAAGAGTTTTGTCAGAAAGATCTAACAGGTGACTGCATGCAATACAGCACTGAGAAATCAGTTTTTACATAGCAACCGGTCAATCAATGTATGCCGTATTCCTGTACCCCTCACTGTGGGCACATTTGCAAAAGGTGTTTCAGTTTGCACGATGACTCAGCTACAGAATATATGTGGGTTTTTCCTCCAGTGGACAGAACACTGAATGCAGAGACTGAAAACCTCTTTTCAACTGACACTTCAGCCATCCACCACACACCAGCTCAAAGCTGAGAGACTTGCAGCAACTCCCTTCACCTTCTCGACAATCAAGCTTCTTCAGATTTTAAACGGAAATAATACTGTCCCATAGCCTTGTTCTAAAATTTTTTTTAAGATTTTTTTTTAAACGTGGACCATTTAAAAAGTCTTTATTGAATCTGTTACAATACTGTTTTTGTTTTATGTTTTGGTTTTTTGGCCATGAAGCATGTGGGATCTCAGCTCACCCACCAGGGATCCAACCTACACCCCCTGCATTGGAAGGTGAAGTCTTAACCACTAGACTGTGAGGGATATCCCCGTGCTGTAGAGTTTAGAAGAGAAAGTGCTTTCTTTTCATTGTAAAGCACCATGCTATCAGAGGTACTGGAAGTAAAGAAAAAGCATAAAGCATAAATCCATGCCCACTTTTCTCCTGTATCCATAAACATAGGGGACACTCAGTAGAGACTTCTGAATAAATAAATATTACCTGAAGAAGTTATTCCAAAAGGTTCTGGCAAGTCAGCTACATCAGCCATTCTCAACTTTGCATTCTGAACTGATCTGCAAAAATACTGCTGCCTGGGTCCCACTGGGTCTCACTCCCACAGACCTGGATGGAATTGGTCTGGGGTATGGTCTGGGCATCTGGATCTTTAAAGCTCCCCTGACTGATCCTAATGCGAGGCTCTAATTTAATGAGCCTGAGTGGTAGTAAGGCAGACATAGATACTTGACAAGCCCAAATTCATTTCCAATCCCCTTCCCTCCTGCCAATCTTCTCTGCAAAGGCCAGAAGGAGAAATGACTCATTTTCTCAACTTCCATTAAAGTTAAGGGGTGACCATGTGCCCAGGTGTAGGTCAACGGTCAGAGGTATGCTGGGTCAGAGCAAGGGGTTTCTTTAATGCTTTTACTGTCCTGATAAAGAGACAGCTGCGTCTCATGTGCCTCTTCTGGCTATACACTCTTCCTGCCTTGAGCATTCATGTGGCTGAACTGTCATGAACCACAAGAGAAAGGCCAACCAAGAGGACCCCAGAAGTGTCAGCCTTGACATTGCTGAGTCTCTCAATCAGCTTCTGCAATTACCTACCTCTGACTTTCTTGTTATGAGAGAAAAACAAACTCCTCGTCTGTTTAAGCCTTCAAAACCTAGCTTTCTGTAGCATGCAGATGAACACAATCCTAACTGACAGAAAGAGATCCAGTCTATTTTCTTTTGCCCCAATCTTCACAGGAGATGCTAACATACTAAATACTTTTGTGTAAATGCAACTACAGGTTTATTTACAGAGTGATGAGTTTGCCTGGGAAAGAATGTAGAGAGTGGCTTACTTGAAGGTGCGGCCTCTTCTAATTAAAATTTCTCATAGACCATCCTACCTGTTGAAACACCCATGATGTAAGAGGGAGAAGGGACTTTCACTGAACGACTTTCTGGAAATTTTTCTTCCTTAATTGTTCCTTTACCAAATTACACAACATTTAGATTGACAGGTTTTACACCCTCCATTTCCAGCCCTCCTAACCTTGGGTGACTGTTCTGGGAGGAATAATTAGGTTTACCTGGCTGATTCTGGCAGCTCTTTTCTGCCTGCCTGGCAAAGAACGGGCTGGGGCAGTGGCCTCTGCTCTCAGAATTCTCACCGTCCCACTCGGTTTCCACGAGCTCCCGGCACAGGTGAACCAGTCCTCTGAGCAGGCGGCACGGGCTGTATGGCGTCTCTCCTCTCTTGCAGGAAAGCCTCATGACCGCTCCCATTTTCATATGCGTGGTCAAAGGCTCCCCACTCCCAAAGTATCTACGAAAGGGGTAGAAACGGAAGAGCAGGATTCCTTTCCTGGAGCACAACTCACAGTTTTCTACTATGCCAGACGCCCGTAGGCCTCTCCATGAGATGGCAAATGAAAGCAACTGTGCTTATTCTATCCCACTGAGGACCCGCTGTGTGGAAGTCCCAGGTCGCATTGCACAACTTTCCTGGGATCTTCACACTAAAACTAAAGGTTCCCCTTCATGCACTGTTGGTGGGAGTGTAAACTGATACAGTCACTATGAAAAGCAGTATGGAAGTTCCCTTAAAAACTAAAAATATAGATACCATGTGACCTAGCAATCTCACTACTGGGCATATACCCAGAGAAAACCATAATTCAAAAAGATACATGCACCCCAATGTTCATAGCAACACGATTTACAATAGCCAGGACATGGAACAACATAAATGTCCATCAACAGATGAATGGATAAAGAAACTGTGGTACATTTATATAACGGAATATTAGTTAGCCATAAAAAGAAATGGAGTTAGGTCATTAGCAGAGACGTGAATGAACCTAGAGAGTGTTACAGACTGAAGTAAGTCAGAAAGAGAAAGATAAAGACCATATATTAATGCATTTATGTGGAATCTAGAAAAATGGTATAATCTTATTTGCAAAGCAGAAACAGAGGCACAGATGTAGAAAACAAATGTATGGATACTGGGGGGAAGGGGAGATGAGATGAATTGGGAGACTGGAGTTGACACATATACATATTGATACTATGCATAAAATGGATAACTAAGAAGAACATAGTGTATAGCACAGGAAACTCTGCTTAATTCTCTGTGGTGATCTGAACGGGAAGGAAGTCTGAGAGGGAGAGGATATATGTATATGTAGAGCTGATTTATTTTGCCGTGCAGCCGAAACTAACACACCATTGAAAACAACTATACTCCAATAAAGACTAACTTAAAAATTAATAAAAGCAGTTCAGTTCAGTTCAGTCGCTCAGTCGTGTCTGACTCTTTGCGACCCCATGAACCGCAGCACACCAGGCCTCCCTGTCCATCACCAACTCCTGGAGTCCACCCAAACCCATGTCCATTGAGTCGGTGATGCCATCCAACCAGATCATCCTCTGTCGTCCCCTTCTCCTCCTGCCCTCAATCTTTCCCAGCATCAGGGTCTTTTCAAATGAGTCAGCTCTTTGCATCAGATGGCCAAAGTATTGGAGTTTCAGCTTCAGCATCAGTCCTTCCAATGAACACTCAGGACTGATCTCCTTTAGGTTGGACTGGTTGGATCTTCTTGCAGTCCAAGAGACTCTCAAGAGTCTTCTCAAACACCAGTAAAAGCAGTGGAGTCCTCAAAAATAAATAGATAGGTAGATACACAGATGCATAAAACCAAATGTTCCCTGTATTGATTCAGGTTTCTTTCTCCCCCTCTCCACTTCTTCTCTTGGGATCTCTATCAGGCTAGATAATAACTCAACTTTCACTACAAATAATATATTATTTGGGGTTTTCTCTACTCAGTGAAGTTGAAAGTCACTCTCATAGTTATTAAATAAAAAATGTATGAACTGGCATGGAAGGCTCACCATATTGTGAACTTTAACAACCTTCTCATCATTATCCCTCACCACTCTCAAATGAAGCACTGGTACCATACTGTTTTACATCCTGCTTCAGAAACACCATTTGAAAAGCCCAATAAGATTTCTGAACTCAAGATACAGTACAGTATCAGATGAAATTGTTTAATTACTGGAATTACCTGGGCAATTGTTTAAAATACAATATCCCAGGATCCACTCCAAAAAAACTTGATCCTTTAGCACTGGGTTTGTGGATTTGCCTTTTCACAAGCATAAAATGTGATCTTAATGAGTCAACAAATTTGAGAAATATGATGATTAATAAATAGGGAAAGAAACACTCTTCTCCTATTTGGTTCTGTGCAAAACCTACCTCTCCTTCAAAGCCTAGCTCATATTCTTCATCTCCGAGGTCCTCAGACCATTCCAACTGTGGTGCTCTCATCTGCCCTCCACTCACCCTCGCTTGGCATTCAATAGTCTTTCCTATGACCCATGCTTTGATTTAAGCTTTCATATGACTCATTAACCCAAGGGTCCTTAAACAAAGGTGTGCATCAGAATTACCTGGGGAGGTGCTTTCAAAGCGAAGATGTCAAGGTGGCTTTGCTCCTCTTTACTTTATCCAAAAGATAAAGGGTGATACCCAGGCAACTGTACTTTGAAAAAGCATTCCAGATGCCTCTGGTGAGTGCCCACCCCTCTTATGCTCCAGCTTATACAACACTCTGGGAATCCTTCCACTGACCATACTGTGAGATCTGTAGGGGCCAGGACAGTGTCTGACACTTTGTTCTAGTTTTCACCAAGGCTTATCTCATCACTTTGAATTTTGTGAAATGAGTATTCAATCAAGAAGAAAGAACTATTTGAATGATTGATTGATGATCAATTGAAAAGGGTAAAAAATGGCCCCTTCAATGGCCTATAATTAATTTTCATTCATCTTCTATTCCTAGTCCATTCTCACAGCTATTTTCTACAAATTCTGAAATGTCTAATGAATCCACTTGTTCCATATGTATGAATGATACTTGAAAAATCAGTGAGAGATGCCATACATATTAGAAAGATGGATGACTTCTGACTTTTCCCAGAGTACCAAATCAAGAACTCCCCTCTACTCCCCCAAATGTCACATACATGGAAAATCAGAAGCCATGTCCAGAGTCATTGTCAACATGAACCTCCAATGGCCACAGAGCTACCTCAGAGAGTGCTTTGACATCCTTCAATGTCACGACCACATTTAATGCAATGATCTTACATTAAAACAGGTACCATCCTGCAAGTTATTTAACTGATATAAAGAGTACATCATGAGAAATGCTGGGCTGGATGAAGCACAAGCTGGAATCAAGATTCCCAGGAGAAATAACAACAATCTCAAAAATGCAGATGACACCACACTTAAGGCAGAAAACGAAGAGGAACTAAAAGAAGAGAGCGAAAAAGGTGGCTTAAAACTCAACAATCAAAAAACTAAGATCATGGCATCCAGTCCCATCACTTCATGGCAAATAGATGGGGAAACAACAGAAACAGTGACAGACTTTATTTTGAGGGGCTCCAAAATCACTGCAAATGGTGACTGCAGCCATGAAATTAAAAGACACTCGTTCCTTGGAAGAAAAGCTATGACAAACCTAGACAGCATATTAAAAAGCAGAGACTACTTTGCCAACAAAGGTTTGTATAGTCGAAGCTATGGTTTTTCTAGTAGTCATGTATGGATGTGAGAGTTGGACCATAAAGAAAGCTGAGTGCCAAAGAATTGATGCTTTTGAACTGTGTTATTGGAGAAGACTCTTGAGAGTCCCTTGGACTGCAAGGAGATCAAACCAGTCAATCATAAAAGAAATCAACTCTGAATATTCATTGGAAGGGCTGATGCTGAAGCTGAAGCTCCAATACTTTGGCCACTTGATGTGAAGAATTGATTCACTAGGAAAGATCCTGATGCTGGGAAAGATTGAAGGCAGGAGGAGAAGGGGATGACCGAGGATGAGATGGTTGGATGGCATCACTGACTCAATGGACATGAGTTTGAGCAAGCTCCAGGAGTTCGTGATGGACAGGGAAGCCTGGTGTGTGCAGTCCACAGGGTCGCAAAGAGTCAGACATGACTGAACAACTGAAGAACAACAACAATCCAACAAGTAACAAAACCAGAATAGAACAGTCTATCAATTAGAATAATATGGCAGCCCAGACGGTGAATTTTATAATTCTGACATTGTAGGAAAGTCTCTGTATGCTGAAAATCTCCTCTCTCCTGGATTGTCACAGAGTCTGTTGCAACAGTCCCTTTAATATAGTAGGTTGTTAACAAACAGCAATCAGGCACTGACTTCTCTTGGTGATTGATTTGTCATGTTGGTTTCAGTTACCCATCAGGACTTTGAGGAAAAGGAGTGCAAGACAGGCAAGTTTTGATTGATGAGGAGATACTGGTTAAGGGGAGTAGGACTAATTATGGCATACCAGTGAAGGTTCAGGCTGGCAAGGCTCTGAAAAGGCTGAGAACAAGAAAGAGCTAGAGGAAAGGAGAAGAAGGTGATGAAAGAAAGTGATTTAAGAGCTGGAAGGACATTCAACTGACTCTGAGTGTCATCTTTCCACAAAGTATGGGGGGCATGACGTGCTGTGTTTTGGATTATGAAAGCAGTGTTCTAGAAAACTATGTGAATCTAGTTCCTAGGATGTAAAGGGACCAGCCAGTGTAAACTTCCAAATAGGAATAAAGTCTGATTCTTATTTAGAAACAACGGGCTTAACTCGTAAATCTGGCTCATCTGAAATGAGGGTCAACCAGTGGACCTGCTTTCCTTTACTCCAAACTACATTCAGTCCTCTGGACACCTAGGACACTCTCAGTGTAAGTGGTGCAGGCATGCTAAGTTGCTTTGGTCGTGTCCGACTCTTTGCAACCCCATAGACTGTAGCCCATCAGGCTCCTCTGTCCATGGGATTCTCCAGGCCAGAACACTGGAGTGGGCTGCCATGCCCTCCTCCAGGGGAGCTTCCAGACCCAGGGCTTGAACCTGCATCTCTTACATCTCCTGCATTGGCAGGTGGGTTCTTTACCACTAGTGCCACCTGGGAAGTTGCTCAGTGTAAGCAGACCCTCTTGCAATTAAAACAGATAACCAACAAGGACCTCCTGTATAGCTCAGGGAACTCTGCTCAATATTCTGTAATAACTTAAAAGGGAAAAGAATTTGAAAAAGAATAGATACTTGTATGTGGCCACAAGACTGGAAAAGGTCAGTTTTCATTCCAATCCCAAAGAAAGGCAATGCCAAAGAATGTTCAAACTACTGCACAATTGTACTCATCTCACACACTAGCAAAGTAGTGCTCAAAATTCTCCAAGCCAGGCTTCAACAGTATGTGAACAGTGAAATTCCAGATGTTCAAGCTGGATTTAGAAAAGGCAGAGGAACCAGAGATCAAATTGCCAACATCCTTTGGATCATTGAAAAAGCAAGAGAGTTCCAGAAAAACATCTATATCTGCTTTACTGCCTATGCCAAAGCCTTTGACTGTGTGGATCACAACAAACTGTGGAAAATTCTTCAAGAGATGGGAATACCAGGCCACCTGCCCTGCTTCCTGAGAAATCTGTATTCAGGTCAAGAAGCAACAGTTAGAACTGGACATGGAAGAACAGACTGGTTCCAAATCAGGAAAGGAGTAGGTCAAGGCTGTAAATTGTTACCCTGCTTATTTAACTTATATACAGAGTACATCATGAGAAACACTGGACTGGAAGAAGCACAAGTTGGAATCAAGATTGCTGGGAGAAACATCAATAACCTCAGATATGCAGATGACACCACTCTTATGGCAGAAAGTGAAGAAGAACTAAAGAGCCTCTTGAAAGTGAAAGAAGAGAGTGAAAAGTTGGCTTAAAACTCAACATTCAGAAAACTAAGATCATGGCATCTGGTTGCATCACTTCATGGCAAATAGATGGGGAAACAGTGGAAATAGTGGCTGACTTTATTTTTGGGGGCTCCAACATCACTGCAGATGGTGACCACAGCCATGAAATTAAAAGACGCTTGCTCCTTGGAAGTAAAGTTATGACCAACCTAGATAGCTTATTAAAAACCAGAGACATTACTTTGCCAACAAAGGTCTGTCTAGTCAAGGCTATGGTTTTTCCAGTAGTCACGTATGGATGTGAGAGTTGGACTATAAAGAAAACTGAGCACTGAAGAATTGATGCTTTTGAACTGTGGTGTTGGGGAAGACTCTTGAGAATCCCTTGGACAGCAAGGAGATCCAACCAGTCCATCCTAAAGGAAATGAGTCCTGAATATTCCCTGGAAGAACTGATGCTGAAGCTAAAACTCCAATACACTGGCCACCTGATGTGAAGAACTGACTCATTGGAAAAGACTCTAATGCTGGGAAAGACTGAAGGCAGGAGGAGAAGGGAACGACAGAAGTTGAGATGGGTGGATGGCATCACTAATTCAATGGACATGAGTTTGAGTAAACTCTGGGAGTTGGTGATGGATAAGGAAGCCTGGCGTGCTGCAGTCCGTGGGGTCGCAGAGCGTTGGACACGACTAAGCAACTGAACTGAACTGAGATACTTTTATATGTATAACTGAACCACTTTGCTGTACACCTGAAACTAACACAACATTGTTAATCAACTATATTCTAATATAAAATAAAAATTAAAAAAATAAAATGATATATTAATATATAAAAAAAAAACTTCGTTCCTCATGTGTGCTAAATCACATAAGAGTAGTGTCTGTCACTTTGCAACCCCATAGACGGTGATCACCACAGAGAAGTCATGTGAGGGGAGCAGTACTTCCTGGAAGTCTAAATGAAGATGACCTTGATGACCTTATTCAAGACCCAACTGGACAGGAGCTTTGTTTTTGCTGTTCAGTCACTAAGTCGTGTCTGACTCTTCTGTGACCCCCATGGACTATAGCCTGCCAGGCTCCCCTGTCCACAGCATTTCCCAGGCAAGAATACTGGAATGGGTTTCCATTTCCTTCTCCAGTGGATCTTCCCGACCTAGAGATCAAATCTGTTGTCTCCTGCGTTCATAGGTGAATTCTTTACTACTGAGCCACCTGGGAAGCTCAGACTAGGAGCTAGACACTCAGTTGAGGAGCTAGACACTCCTAAACTTTTCCCAATGGGAGAAGCACGTAAATATGGCATTTCTAAAATGTGAATATCCAACTCACCTTCTGGAGCATGCCCATAATAAGTAGTTGCTAAAATTGTGATATACCCCCACCTGACCCCCAATCTCCCCTCCTGCCTCCCACCTCCATACCAAGAAGCCACAAACTTCTGCAGAACTGGTTTGGTGAAGTTTTTGAGTGCAGAAGTTCATTCCATCAATGAGGTTCAAGGAAAACACTCAGCATTAGGTGGAACGTAAAGACACTTAAAAGAAAGTGATTTGGACAGAATTTCAAGACAGACACAAACATGGTATTTCTCAATGATGAGAAAGGGATGAAGTCAGAATCCCACTGGGTGTGGTGATACATAGAAACTGGCGCACTTTTTCTGAGGCTAAAAGCTCTTGAAAAGCTGAAAGTGGATTCTTCAGACCTGAAGTGCAGATACTGAGGAGATGCTCACCAGAGAGCAGAGCCTGAGGTTTCGATCTCTCCACGAAAGGTGTGCAAGGGGAGACAGCTCAGAAGCGACAATTTTGAAAGAATTCCAGAAACCTGTAATGAAAGCATATCTTGATATACATTCTTTCTTGTTTAAATCTTTAAACAAGTCTTTAAAAATTAGAGATCAAGAACTGGCAGTTAATTTACAAGTTAATCTGTCTAAATTCCTGCTTCCCTTAGGCAATGTTTCACTCTCACTTACCCATGAAAAACTAAGACCCTGAAAATATCAAGTTGAAAGTACAGGGTCACACCTGTAGTTAACAATGAATGACAGCAGGGAGTGGAAGGTACTAGCGTTAGTGTCTTACAAGGGCTCTTAACTCCCTGGAGACTTCTTGAAATCATGTTCAGAATCACCTGAAGGAACTAGGTATCAGATTAGTTCTTCCAGGCTCTAGCCTAGCTCAGTGCTTCTCAAAATTAGGCATGTATCAGAGTCACCCAAAGAATTGGTGGAAACACAGATTGTTGGGCCCAAACCCCAGAGATTCTGACTCAGTAGATCTGGGGTACAGTACAAGAATTTGCAATTCTAGCCATTTCCCAGTGATGCTGATACAGCAGACCTGGAAATAGCCTACATCATCTTAGAATCGTTTTCCCTAGACCATTTCTTAGGGTCTGATTTTTGTGACTGGTAGGCTGCCTTGGTGCAGTTTACTCCATCTGGGACAGAGAGGGGGTAACTTGCCACACAGGCCAAGGAACGTGGTATCAATTCTGAGGCCAGTACAAAGAGGTTCATGGGATGATGGTATAAGCGGATTCAGGGAAGCAATTCAGTTCAAAAACACCAAGCAAGAGAATTAGGGAATAATGTGTGTGTTTATCTGGTTTCAGAACTGCAGAAGTCTACAGTCAGGCTTTGCCTCAACCCTCGGCTGAGCCCTATGGGGCTTGGAGTAGACACTGTATGTATCTTAGAAATAATATGTGGTTTTTATAAATGTGTCCTCCCCTTCCCTTCTTTTTTCCCTTCCTTCCTTCCCCTCTCTAAACCTCCCTTCCTTCCTTTCTTCTGGAATCACTGAGTTTAAACATTTTTTTTTAACTAAATGAAACTGACAAAATACAGACTGGAACTCATCTCAAGGCTATTTACCATAAAGGCCACCATCCTGCTTCTCCTGAGCTTTTTCCTAATGAAAAAAGATGGAGGTCCATCTTGGAATTTCCCCAGCATCCTTTACAATGGCAAGCTCCTGCGGCTCAGGCCCCAGCTCCACTCTGCATTAAGTAGGACTTTAGGGTCTGGTTGGCACAAAGACAAGGACAGCGATCAAAGTCAGGGTGGGCGAATCATCCATCTCACTGTCAATGGCATGTATCACTCGGATGCTTCAAGCCCTATATACACACACCATTTTGTGTGATTTATGGCCCTAATTAGATCCCAGTGGCAGTATTCCATCAGCTAACAATGCATAGCCTAATCACCTTTTCTTCATACAAATGATTTCCTTAACTTTGCATGCATAACTTAACAGCTTTTATTTTAAAAACTCATGTTAACAGCTTTCCTGTGGCAACCAGTAGGGGTGCTATGATAAGAATCTAATTTGCTGTAAAAATGACTCATTTGTCAAATAAGCATTAAAATAATTGTTCCCCTTTTGACTGTTACCCTGCTGTTTCCAGTCATTCTCCAAAACTAAATTATTTACTCATTTGAAAGTTCAGCTGTGCATATTTTAATTGATATTCCCTCATAGGACTCATATTGTTAATGACAATAATTAACCCGAAAAGGCTGCTAAATAATTATGCTAGAAAGATATGAAGTATTTGCACAGAAAGTAAAATCAGCATTTGAAAAACTATCAAAATGTAAAACTTTCATATTTTATGGCAAAGCACAGTAATAGTTCATAATCAAATTAAAGAGAGAAAGGGAAAATGTAGATTATATGATTTGATGCAAAATACTTAATGTTTTTCAATATAGAAAAGTAGTCTAGCTAACAAGATTACTCTGTCATCTCAGTAAGCTTGTGATATTACTATTCTAGCTGGCAATATAAACTGTTCTCCAGCACTTAGCATGGCTTGGGATGGGAGCAAACTAGCTCTTAATAATGATACCAAACACATATTCACTGCCTCTCTGTTAGATAAATCTCCCTATGACAGACTCAACAAGCCCCACACACTTCCAACAGAGACACAGCACTAGACAGATTGTATCCCTTCCCCAACAATGCAGCTGGCTCTGAACTTGCTGGGAAGATCTCAGTAGAAGTGGCAAGTCCTTATTCTCTGGGATTCAGAGAGAGCTGCTGTCTTCAGATCCTTATCAAATTAGACAAAGAAGGGACCTTAGAGTCTTACACTTATTAATGTACAGTCTTTCCTGGCCAGTCTATTAGCCT
Organism: Cervus canadensis; assembly: GCF_019320065.1. NCBI lineage: Eukaryota > Metazoa > Chordata > Mammalia > Artiodactyla > Cervidae > Cervus > Cervus canadensis. The sequence goes on along the minus strand of NC_057390.1, from coordinate 60,863,578 downwards.
TTTAGTTCCTAGAAGCCCACAAAGCTGACAATCCCATGGAGATGACTAGAGATCATTTATCCAAATGGACAGTAAGGACTGTTAGACCCTACCTACTATCCTACCTTAATAGGAGACTAGTAGGTCAGGACTTAGCTATGTATGCTCCACAAATACTTCTGAACTAAAGCAGAAAGCAACTTCACAACACCACAGAAGTGCTAGAACTTCAGTGGTATACTGGTATAAGCTTCCCATATGGCAAGAGCAGCCCAAAAGGGCATCAGTAAAAGCTTCTGTCATTGATTTAATTCTCTTTATTTTTACCTTACAGCTGATATCACTGGTAGCATAATAATGCTGTAATAAAAGAGATGATAATATTTGGTATTTATAAAGTTCTATTTATTTTTGCTCACAGGTGCAAAGACTAATGCTAATAGGAGGCAGAAGAATAACTTATGAATACATGCCATACCTGACTTCCAAAAATATCTCCTGCAAGCACTGAATACACAGAATAAATGGATAGGTGGATATGGTGCTAATTATACTTGTCATCAAATAAAATTGCAACTTGCACAAAGAATAAAATTTGATTTTATGTATATGTATAGACAGGTTGTTCATATGTTGTTATCTATATCACTATTCTTTCCATAAACATTAATTTAGCAACTACTCTGTGCTTAGCACTAGCAATAAAGTGGTCAACAGGATAGATAGGGGCCCTATTCTCAAGCTGCTTACATTCTAGCAGTTAACCAAAGGGCATATAAGTAAATTTATTTATAGTCAAGATAGTGAAGAGTAACAACCTTTTAATGGAATCCCTCTCTCCAAATCTGCTGAAATAATACAGAGCAATAACTGAACTCAAAAGTTAAACACTTCTGAACCAGAAGTGCAGAGAGAGGAAGGTGGCTGGAGCAACTGGGTTCCAGGTCTGGAAGCAAACACTAGAGCTAGGAATTCATTAGGGACTAAGCTAAAGGTCCCCTATTGATGAAATGAAACTGAAGTTGTAGATGGGAGACTACTGCCCTATTTTTCCTGGTTCTGTGGCTGTGGATATAAGCAGTAGGGTAAAGACACATTCGGTTTCACTAATAAGGACTGAACTAATCCACCCTGTGACTCAGTGTCTGGATGTGCCGCAATCCTATATCATCCTAAGTGTTAGTCACTCAGTCATGTCTGACTCTCTGTGACCCCATGGACCATAGCCTGCCAGGCTCCTTTGTACATGGAATTCTCCAGACAAGAATACTAGAGTGGGGTTGCCATTTCCTTCTCCAGAGACATCATCTTAAGGAGAAGTATAAAGTGTCATTATTGTGAGATTTGATCTTGAACTTGGGGAGGAGGGAACAAAAAGTGAGGCAGAGGCAACTCCAAACCACTAGACAAGGAGAGGTGATCACTGAGGGAGAGAAAATATGACCCAATCAAAATCAGCTTATATAATAAAATTCTGAATATATAGCATAATCTATGGTTAAGAAATGCATCTGAAAAGATTAGCACTAGAAATGTGAATTCATGCCAGACAAAACTGATTATATAGAAGAGCATGACAAAGACTTTAAATAAGTAGGTTGAAGAAATTTAATTGAAAATTAAATGATAGTATTTGTTTAAAAGAGAACAAAAATGTGAAACAGAAACAGGCAGAAATAATATAAGAACATGTGAGTCTGAAAAAGAACCAATTAGAAATCTTGGAAGTAAAATACATAAATCATTAATATTATTGAAGAAACTCATATAGACAAGTTAAAATCTACACTGGACCCAATCAAAAGCAGAATTCTGGAATTAGAAGATATTATAGAGGAATTTATCTAGATCAAAGCACAGAGAAACCAAAGCGACCAGAAAGAACAACTATGAGATAACGGATTCTAGACTGATATGCCCTAACCCAGGAGTCAGCAAACTATGACCCACAGGCCAAATCCAGCCTTCTGGCTGTGAGTCAAAAATGATTTTCACAGCTCTTAATGATTATGAAAAATCAAAAGAAAACTAATATTTTGTGATTCATGAAAACTGTGTGAAAATTCAATTCAGGATCCATAAATAAAGCTTTACTGTAATACAGATATATTTGTCTATTTACCTACTGTTTAGGCTTTCAGGCTACAACAGAATTGAGTGATTTCTACAATAGAATTGAATTGTTTCAACAAGAACAGAATGGCCCACATAGCTGATTTATATTTACTAAATCTACAGAAAAGTTTGCATATCCTGGCTCTATCATCTCGGTTTAAGAGAAAAAAAAGGAGGAAATGGCATAAATGGTATATTGGTAGAGGCAATAAATGAGAATTTTCCAAAAAGAATGACTTGGTAGTGAATGAGAGGTAATACTCTTCTTAACTGTTCCATATTTTAAGAATATTGAGGGGCATTTACTAGACCATTACTGAGTATTACCATCTAAGGTTTTCAGCCAATTGTACTATTTCATTGAACTGACCAATTCACTAGACAACTCTACAATCCAGTCAACCATCTGTTGTTAGTTCACTGAAATGATTGCTAAGTTCTGCCCAATGAAATCCAGAATATCTAATCCTGTAACTCATTAAAATTTCTCAAAAATTTCTACCAATCCACCTCATCAAATTTCTGTCCTCTCCTGAGACATTATCCCATGAGTTATCTCCATAAACTCAATTCCTTCCAAGGTGTGCCCTTCCCATAGGTCTTCCTGTTGTTGTCTTTCAAGCTGCAATTCTTTAACATTGAGCTACATGATCTTGTTTATTCAGTATTAGTTCTGTAAATATTTATTTATTTGCCATTTTCTACTAGAACCCTCCAAATCCTCAGCAATTTCTGTCACAAAATGTTTCAGTCCACAAGGCATTAATTCCTCTGGTAGTCAGTGTGAGAAAGAATTAATGAAAGTAAGTATTATAATAGTATTGATAGTACAAGTAACGATTATTACTATATCATCCCTATATTACTGTTTACAGCTCCTCTGTCCTCTGCCAGGCTTTACCTATATAGTCTAATACAAAAACCTATAGGATACCTAGCATTATTCCCATTTTAAAAGGACAAAACTGAGAATCAGAGGGACCAATTAACTTGCCCAAGGTCACAGACCAAGAGACACATTCCAACTTCAAACTCAAGTGTATCGACAGCCAAAGTCTGAATTCTTTTCCCAATCTCTTCTCTCTCACATATCATCCCAAAGCAGCCCCTGAATGCTACCTTGCCTAATTTTCATCTTAAATGTTTCCAAACTCTGAAAGACAGAAAGAATTTTGGAAGTTTTGTGATATGAATGGTGAGAGTCACCATAATTATTGATTATTCATACTATTCATTATTATTTTGGGGATAAATAAGATGAACAGAAAACAGGAAGAAGAGATATTCATTCATTTGTTCTTTCTTTCGCTATTTAGTGAGTTTTTAACCATGTGCTGCTGGTCCCTGTCCTAAGCATTAAGGATAAACAAGGGAATGAAACAGAAGAAATCTTGATCCTCATGGATCATATATTCCAGAAAGTGGTCCTTTCATTGTCCCTGAAGGGAAATCTTCCATTCAAATGGAGACATTCCCATCTCTACAAATGATGCCCATGCTCTCAGGCCCCAGGTCCAGAGAAGAGGCAGGTCACCGTGTAATCAGAACCCCCACAAAGATGTCCCGGGACTGGACTTTTATCAGGCCTAGAAAATTGTACCCAGGTGGCGCCCTGAGAGAATTTGTAGCCACCATTTCTATTAGTCAGAGGGGAGTGCATATAAGTGAAAAAAGCAGATGGTGAGCGAGCCTCAAAACGCTGAGGCTGAACCACACGTGCTCAAAAGATCCACTGATCTCCTGACCTCAGCTTCAAGTTTACTGTGCGCTGAATGAACGGCTATGCTGAGATGGTGCCTCTCAACCTCACTCATCAGAAAGGGTTGTGTTTCCTTTTAAAAGGCTTTTGTAACGCTGCCCACTCCTCCTCCTCCAAGGGCAGTCATCCTCACTGCCAAGCCTATTTTTATGGTTCGTCTCCAAAACAAGTGCAAAATAGTGTTGGCCTCGGATGAGCCCTCCCTCTCGCTGGCCACTGGGACACCATCTGCAAGTTGAGTGGGAACAGTAAACACTGCAGGTTAAGTAACTCATTACTAATATTTTCCTTGAGCTCTGAAACTTTTTAAACAAACAACAACAACAATTGTATCATAATAACCTTCCAGAGGTTAACAGCCAGCAGGTGGTCCAGCTCAGTCCAAATGAAAACCAGACAGCTGTCTGATTGTAAACTGTTGATTCGTACCAAGATCTGGGGAAAATTTCTTGCTGAAAAAGGGTCTTCTCTTAAAAATCCCTAATGAAACAACACATAAATGTCAAAATGACAAAAATAAGGAAGTGTGTCATAGACTAAGCATTTTAATGTCCTTTCTGGCTTCCTCCAGAGTGTACTCTGGATCTAGCCACATTTAATGGCACAGATTCTTAAAGAGGTGGTGTACAGCATGAATTTTTATGATCCAAATAAAACTTGGAGAGGGTCACTTTCTCTGCCATAGTCAGTGTCCTCAGCAGATGTGTGGTAGGCTCACGTTTCAAACCAGCAACTGTACCAGCATTTTACCTGGACCCAGAGGCTATAGAGAGTGCACATGTGATGATGTAAGGAAACCCTGAGGTGTGGAGCATTATCCTGTCTGTCTCCAAGCCATTTAGACATTGCAGGGATTCCCCTGGGAACCCTTGGCAAAGCTAGAGAAAATTCCAAGGGCTGATAAAATGGTTGGAGAACGGGGGATGAAAAGTTTCTAATCAAAACCTTACATTAGCACCATAAGGCCCCAAGATTGATGACTATAACTGTTTTCTTCCCTTGATGATGAAATGGGACACAAGAAAATTACTCCCTAAATCAGTATTTAATTACTGCTCTATTATATTACAATCAGAAACATTTCAGAAAGCTCAGAAAACAAAGTTGAACCTTTTTATACTGAAATCTGCAGCAAGTGGTGAAATGCAAAAAACCTTAGGAATACAAGGGGAAAAAAGCTATGCAATGACAATCACCTATTTTTCAATAAAAGAAAAGGAACAAAAATGAAAAGTGTAGGAGAGAACTTCACAGCTCCTAGGTTAGTTGCATTAAATTAGTAGAAAGGTGAAAATCACAGAGTATTAAAAAAAAAGGAAAGAAAAAAAGCTTTTTGTTTGACCGGTTTGGTGGGGTTTTTTTTGACATGACCATATAAACAAGAGGTGGCAGTGAGCCAAATCTCCAGGGATAAGATGGGCAGCAAAAGAAAGAAACAGAAGCAACACCCAAGATGCTGAGCAGGCCCTCAATAACTTTTTGCTAGTTTGTAGAAAGAGTAATATGAGGTTGTCAATGCTTCACTCTGAGAAAATAGAGTAAAAAGCCTTTCGAGGGCTTTTCATATCATGTAAGAACCAGACTGTGACTGCTTCTCAACTACTGGAGGCTCTGCAAGTGAAGACAAAATGTGACTTAATAAATATTTATTGAAGGTCAACATACAACACCCTCTGCTAGGCAATGTGGAGATACAAAAATCAAGACAGTTTTGACCTCCAAGTGTTTTCAATCCTCAAGCAAAAAATAAATAAATAAATAAGAACTAACTAGAAGATAAAATATAAAGGTATGAAGACCTTGAGATTTATATAATTTAGTTAGGGATTGTTAGGGTGCTTTTAAGAATGCTACTTAGGGGAAAAGAGACTTTGAGCTTGACCTGAAAGTTTGAGAAAATTTTCCAGTTATGAATGTTAATTCCAGAGTAATCTAAGAAGCATAAGGTAAGTACAAATAGTGAAAACTAGTACCAAATTTACCTAGTTATCACACATTTCTTCCTATGTTGCTCATAATCTTTTTAAAGCTTGAAATTAAAGGAGTGCCTATTTTAAATAAAAACATAAAATAAAAAAACATATTTTTTTAAAGAGGTTTTAAAAAAATGTTTAAGTATATTGATGCAGTTTTCTCTCTAAAATATTGTTCTAGAAGTAAGATACTGCAGACGTCTATTAGCTGGCTGGACTACTGACAGTGTAGCCATAGTCCTACCTCATGTGGTTATGTCCAGCCATTCACACACCACACACGCAGTATCAGTGTGCAGTCCAAGCCTTCAAACCTTGCTGATCTACAAAAGTGATGTTTGCATATTTTGCATTCCCTTTCAGTCCCTTTCTCACAGGGTCTAGTGAGCACCAAGGTTCCATTCTACCATGCTCTTTTTTGTTTGTTTTGCTTTTCTTTCCCACTCCCACTTCCTTCTAGCTCCTCCCAGCACAGAGTTTACCTCCTATTCCATCAGGCCCATGATTTCATTAAGAATCTTAATGTTTGAGATTGGAAGCTTTGTATTCTTTTTCTATGGCTATCATACAAAGAACCAGAGTGGACAGCTTCAACCAGAGATTTACTTTCTCACAACTCTGTAAGCTATAGGTCCAAGATCAAGGTGTTAGCAGGATTGATTTCTTCCCTCCTTGAGAGAAGATAGCTATCTTCTCTGTCTCTTCACATGGTCTTCCCTCTATATATGTCTGTATCCTAATCTCCTCTTCTTAAAAAGACATCAGTCAGTCATCTTGGATTACTTCTTGCCTTATCTCCAAATATAGCCACATTCTGAGACTAGAGATTAAGACTTCAATATATGAATTTGCAGGGTGGGGGGGGGTACACAATTCAACCGATAGTAATATACAATCCACTAAAATTCTCTGATCATCCATTTCCATCTCTGTGGAAAGAGTCACAAGAGGGTGTCCTAATATTTTCCAGCTCTACAAGAGAATGGCTAGAGATCACTGCATTCCTACAGCCTGTCCCCTGACTACTTCCTTTGGAAATCACCAGATTGTCTCAGGGCCTGATGTCACAGCCAAAGTAAGGCATGGAAATCCCCATTTGATCCTCATGAGGAAGGTGAGATTCAGAATGGCTAGGTGATCTGACTAAAATCTTGACAGTCAGTCACAAAAGGAAAGGCTCTTCTGACTTCAAATGCTGCATCTTATATAAAGAGTGAAAACAAGCTAACATGTTAACTTCAGGTGTTAAAAAATGAATTTTAACATTAACTTTCTCGATATAATTAATCCCCAGAGAATAACACTAAGGGTGATCACTTAAGACTGGTCTTGCTGAGTAGGTGTTTATCTTCATGGTATTTTCAAGATGGCTAGGAAGGTACTGCTGCTCAAGAATTTCACTCCCCTACTTGCTACAGAATGTCTGGAATTTTACCCTTTAGATACAAGTTCTGTAAACCAAGATTTTGTTTCATTTAATTTTATTAGTTTCAATGATGGAAATTCTCAAAGAAATACAACAGTAGAAAGATTAATGAATATGAATAATGAACCACTACATACTCATGATATATACTCATAATACACTCATGAATATTCATCAGAAGGACTGATGCTGAAGCTGAAGCTCCAATACTTTGGCCACCTGATGTAAACAACTGACTTATTTGAAAAGACCCTGATGCTGGGCAAGATTGAAGGTTGGAGGAGAAGGGGACGACAGAGGATGAGATGGTTACATGGCATCACCGACTCAATGGACATGAGTTTGAGCAGGCTCTGGGAGTTGGTGATGGACAGGGAGGCCTGGCATGCTGCAGTCTATGTGGTCACAAAGAGTTGGACATGACTGAACTGAATTGAACTGATGTACTCATCATCTAGTCTCAAAAATGATCAATATCAACCTTATTTCATTTCTAGCCCATCAACTCTTTCCTTCACAGATAATTCTGGAGCAACTCCCAGATATTGTATATGTAAATATTTCAATGTGTATCTTTTTAAGATATAACCATAATACCATTATCACACCTTAAAAAACTAATGATAATTTTATATAAATTAAATGTTAAGCTTTTAAAGTTTTATCTTTTTTGAAATGAAGCATATTGACATATAACATTGTTTTAGTCTCAGGTATGCAATATGATGATTTGATATTTGCTATACACTGCAAAGTGATCACCACAATAAGTAACTACCATCTGTCACCATGCAAAGGTATGAAACATCCTCAGATTTCTAACAATAATTCTTTAATAACATCAAATATTCATTCAGTGTTCATATTCCCTAATTATTTCATAATTTTTTAATCTGAACTGTTTCTAAGTATTAATAAGTTCCAATGTATCAGTTATCTATTGCTGCACAACAAAGCATATCAAGTCTTGGTGGCTTAAAACAATGATTTATTGGATACCGCTGGTGGTACAGTGGATAAGAATCCAACTGACAGTGCAGGGGACATGGGTTTGATTCCTGGTCCGGGAAGATTCCACATGCCACAGAGCAGCTAAGTAACATGTGCCACAACTACTGAGCCTGCACACTAGAGCCCCTGAGTCACAACTACTGAAGCCTGTGTGCCTAGAGCCTGTGCCTGACGAGAGAAGCCATCACAATGAGGAGATCACAAACCGCAACTAGAGGGTAGCCCCCACTCTCCACACTAGTTGCTCATTGTTCAGTTGCTCAGTCATGCCTGACTCTTTGAGACCCCATGGACTATAACCCACCAGGCTCCTGGGTCCATGAGGTTCTCCAGGCAAGAATACTGGAGTGGGTTGCCATTTCCTTCTCCAGGGGATCTTCCCAACCCAGGGATCAAACCCACATCTCCTCCACAGACAGGTGGGTTCTTTACCACTGAATCACCAGGGAAGCCCATGTGTAGGTATGAGCATAGTACAGTCCAAAACTTAATTCCAGAACTACTGAAATTAAATTGCAGGCTGATACTAGATACATCTTGATCTTATACCAATCTTCCTCTTCCTTTATTATTCAGGCTCCAATCCTGTTTTGTGTCCTTGTTTACATTGATCCATGACAGGTCTGGTGAGGAACCTGCCAGGGTGAAGAGTGAGTGTTCCAGCCAGCAGGTGAAGGCATGCAGGTGAAGGTGCGCAGTGATGAGCAGTCGCTGGTGTGTGAGAAGGTTTGCATAGCAATTCACGCTTTATTTGCACTGAAAATGCCTAGAGGGCCAGGATTCTCTCCTTCCCACTTAATCTAAGTGTTTCTCCCTAGGAGATACATCTTTATATCATGGCTGAGAGACATGGGTTTGATCCCTGGGTTGGGAAGATCCCCTAGAGAGGGGCATGGCAACCCACTCCAGTATTCTTGCCTAGACAATTCCATGGACAGAGGTACCTGGCGGGTTACAGCCCATGGGATCACAAAGAGTCAAACATGACTGAAGTGACTTAGCACACACGATGTGTTCCAAGATGGCGAAAGCAGGTGATGCCAGGGGCCTCAGGCTCAGGCCCAGAATAGTGTCATTTCCATCAAATGCTAAGTAAATACTTCCATCAAAGTAAGTTAGGGTCAATCCACATTCAAAAGGACAGGAAAACAGATCCCGTCTCTTGAAAGGAGAAGGCCATGACTATACAGAGATGGGAGGAATTATTGCTGACTACTGGTGTTGAGGTTGTTTGCCAGGAAACAATCACATGCATCCATTGAAATTGTCTGATGTGTTTCTTAAGTCATTTTTAAGCTACAGGTAACTCCTTCACACTATTTTTCCTCTTGCAATGTTTTTGTTTAAAAATCAGTTGTTAGTTCTCTGGAGTTTCCCAGAGTCTAGATTTGTCTGATTGCCTCTCCCTGAGTTTTCTAAGTTACTATGTTTTTTTATTCTCTGGAAATTGGTCATTAAGTCTAGAGGCTTGGTCAGATTCCAGCTTGATGTTGTTTTTTTCAAGATGGAGTTGTTTACCTCCATTAGGAGGCCATAGTTTGGTTGTTTCTTTTATAATGATGCTATTAAACACTGATGATTGTTATCTATCACTTGATTTGATTATCTGCAAACTATAGCCTATAAGCAAAATCTAGCCAGTGTACCCTGTTTTTATAAATAAAGTTTTACTGGAACACAATTATGTCCATCTGTTTACATATTGCCCATGACTGCTTTCACATTCCAACTGCAAACTTGAATAGATGCAACAAACTCTACATGGCCCACAGAGCCTAGGATGTTTGCTATTTGATTCTTTACAGAAGTTTGTTGACTATTGATCTAGGTTAACTGAGACAGCAAAATCATGATTTTTCTAATTCTATTATTTTCTTTTAATAACTGAAATATTACCATAAAAAGAAACTTCTCATTAACTATGTGGTAATCTGAGGTACAGATCATATCGGAAAAGCAAGACACATGCTGGAGTCTTTCCCTCTACTTACCTGTTTTTAATAGGAGGTAGCTCTCTACTATTCTCCAAAGGTGACCAACGATGTACTGACATTTTTTTGGTGCTTTTGTTTGTTTTATCTTAAAGTACCACTATGAACTCATTCCCAGTGATTAAATTCATTGCATCCAACTTAAATTGTCCCATCTTCTATAAGTAAAGGTTTATTTAAATTATCTTCTGAGTCTTTTTAAAATAAGCCCCATATTATTGAGACCCTTGTTACTACCTGGTCTGACAAAGTGTTCCCCACTAATCTTGTACATTTCCTTTCCCATACATGGAATTACCCATTTCTCCAAAGAGATGTGATCCTTTGGTGAGAAATGGTATCAAATAAACAGTCCCCAGATGCACTGGGTACACATTGATACTGGAGTGGTTATTATTTCTAAGTTCTTTTAGACTGGGGCTTGAAAATATGTCTTTTTTAAAAGAAAGAATATTATGAATTTACACTGATCCTTCTGATTGAAATTCTGGACTTTGTGATTTTCACTTTATCTCATTGGTCCTACATCTTTATTTCCTTAAACCACTCTGAAAATCTCAATTTTAAACAAAGCAAAATAAATATCCATTTGAATTATCCCATATACACACATACAACAACAACTTCAGGATGGCAATGTCAGTACTATAATCAATAATATGCTTCCCCAAACATTTAAGACATTTTTATAGTTCTTTTTCTCCAAGAATATATCCCACTGGGGTTATCCAATCAAGTCACCCTGTTAAAAAGTTAAGCTAATGTTTTTGATGAAATAGGACATTTTAACATAACCATTTCAAAACAACTCAAATTGCTGAAGCATTGTTTTTATTGCCAAGTAACATGTGCAACAGTAACCAAGGATCACCACCCAATTTCTGAACCATACTCTAGGAAGGATTAGGGGTGGGGTGAGGTGGGGTCAGGCTCAGAAATGAGGAGTGTCCATTGTATACATGACAAACAAAAACAAGGAAAAAACTATTTCTTAGAAGGAAATATTTCCTTTCATTTTACTTCCTTTTCAAAATGCAAATTCCCCCAGGAGAAATAATAAAACGAGTTATCACTAGTAATTTACCCTTTTGTGCGAATAGGCTCTGAAAGAAACAGGGGAAGAAGTTTGAAGTCACTACCTAACCAAGGGCAGGGGAGTCAAAGAAGAATGTGAAGGAAAGAGGGTGGGGCATGAAGATCCTCAAACTGCAGCTCAAAAATGTTTCCCTCATCCTACTTTTCCCCAGGGTCATCCTTTACAGGGCAACTAGATAGAGAAGTAAGAGAGATTTCATGGTAGTCAACATCCTTAAGCCTACTTTAAATCACCAGATTGCTTTTGAGAGGCATGGCTTCTCCCCTCATAAGTACATTTCTGTTTCCTTTCCTTGTTCTCATCCTCTTTTCCCTCCTCTTGCTCCTGTGCCTTAAGCCAGACATTAGCAACCCAACCCAACTGACACCATTTTTTATAAATAAAGTTTCTTGGAACACAGCCAGGTGCATTTGTTTATGTGTTGTCTATGATGGCTTTCACACTCTGATGGCAAAATTGAAGAGTTGAGAAAGAGACCGTTTGGACCACAAAGCCTCAAATATTTATTATTTGGCTCTTTACAAGCAAAGTTTGCCAACATCTGCTCTAGACTAAGGTTTGACCCTAACTTCAACCTTCTGGGGTATGGCTCAGCCTTTCTGAGCTCAAAATGTTGCTAGGATTTAACTTAAATATGCCACTGAGAATAAGCTCACTCCCTAAATAGGACAGAATATGGGTTCTAGAAATTAAACTAAACTTAGGTTCAAGAGCAGTGCTTGTTGGAGGTGATCCAGTCACTTGTTCATCTTGCAATTTCTGGAGAAATGTGAAGTAAAATAAAACTTATTTTAGACAAAACACCACCAGAAATCTCCAAATGTTTAAATTAATGATAATAACATCCACTATCATTGCTCACTTTTCATGTGTTAGGTACCATGCTGTGTACTTTACAGATGATGTATAACCTTCTTTCATTTTTTCATCAATCCTGGAAAGCAGACACTATGATTATCTACACTTCATAGCTGAGAAAACAGACTTAGAATAAGAAATTTACCCAGGGTTACACTGGGAAACAATGGAGCTAAAATGCAAAAACTCAAGTTTTTCCAGAGTCCATGCTTTAAAACCACTAAGCAGTTGCCACTTCTAAGCCAAGACACTGAAGTTTGCCACAGTTTCAAGCCTAAAATCTGTAGGGCTCCTGACCAGAACTTCCCCAGCGGTCCAGTAGTTAAGATTTCAGGCTTCCAATACAAGGGACACAGATTCAATCCCTGATTGGGGAACTAAGATCCCACATGATGCATGGCCAAAAAAAACAAAAAAAGAAAAACCCCAAACAACAACAAAAAGGACTGACCTTTTTGTTTGGGACTGAGGCTGCCTAGAGAAAAAGAACTGCTATAAATGACTTGGAAGAAAAGGAATCTGTCACCAACACTATGAGATAATTCTTTCATTAAGAGACTTCCAGTTAAACACAGCAGCCTGACCACAGACATGCAACCTTTCATCCCTCTGAGTCCTCACTAAAATGATTATAAAGGAATAAAAAGGATATAAGTTCTGAAGGACAGGGAAGCAGGAGAGGAGACATCAGTAGAAGAGAAATTTAATACATTTTCAGAAGGAAACTATATCAAGGAGGACAGGTGACCAGTCTAGCTAAGCAAGGAAAGCTAGAACTGGAAAGGGAGACATCACAATGAGAAGGGAGGGATGATCCCCTACAGAGTCCCTAAGACGACCAGGCGCCAACAGGGCTGGAGAAGGCAGCTGCTGCTGCTGCTAAGTCACTTCAGTCGTGCCCAACTCTGTGCAACCCCATAGACGGCAGCCCACCAGGCTCCCCCGTCCCTGGGATTCTCCAGGCAAGAACACTGGAGTGGGGTGCCATTGCCTTCTCCGGAGAAGGCAGCCATCAGGCTCAAGTCCAAATACAGATTTTGGGAGTTGATGGTTAAGTCTGCATAGAAAGTGTTTGCCTGTCTAAATTCCTTTCCTGATACCACACAGTCTCCAGGAAGAAACTGTAACTGTGTATTCTTCTAAAAGGAATAAACTAAAGAGGCTCCAGATATAGCAAAGATGATGGGGTAGGATAAAGAAGTAAGAAACTGGAAGATTAAGGGAGTTTTGTGGGCTGTCAACTAGCCTCTTTTACTCGTCCTATCTGAAGAACTACAGCAGAGTGTATGCCATGCCCTCAGGGTTCCCATTGTCAGATTCTTTGCTGGAGATGGAAAGCAGTCCTAGACATCTATATGCTGACATATGGAGCATTCTCCAATGGAAATGCTCCTCTCTGTGCAATGATGTGACACCAATTAATAGGCCCACAAAGCTTTCAATCAACACCACTCTCAAGTAAGAGCAGCTATTCAAAGATCACCAGACTTGAGAAAAGTCTCCAGAATGAAAGAGACAAGAACAAAATAACAGAGAAAAAGGAATCAAGATGAAGCACAGATAATGTAGGAACCAAACAAAGTTTCACAAACTATAACTAATATCCTCAGAGATAGAAGAAGATATTACATCTATAAAACAATAATTAGATGCTACAAAGGAGGAACAATCAAAGAACAGCTTTTAAAAACTAAAGTTTTGATAGATAAAGCTTTCTTTAAAAATCTTTCAAAAATCAGTAGAAGAGTTGGAAGAAAAAATCATGCAATCCTGAAAGAAAATAAAAGATGATAGAGTGATGGCAGATAAGAGAAAAACAGAGCTACACAAAAGGTGAAGATAAAAGTTCCAACAAAAGTAAACAAAAAACTGGTGAGATGGAAATTATCCAACATACCAGAAAATTTCTCTAAGCCAAAACTATCAATCTTTTAATGGCCCACACTCTAAAGAAACCCAGGTGAGCATGGAACATCCAGCAAAAAATCATTTGCAGAACACTCAGACCATGGCACATCACTGTGAAGTTTCAAAGTAAGAGTAAAGTGAAAATTCTAAAAGATTCCACTCAAAAGCTCCAGGCTGCAAGCAAAGGTTTAAGAATCAAAATGAAAGGACTTCTCAACAATAATAAAGAGCTGGATAACAATGGAATAATGCCTTGAAAATTGTTAATGAGAAGTGATTGCCAAATCAGAATTCTTTACACAGTCAAATTAAAAAATAGTTGGAGGTAAGAGAAGGGAAGACTGCTCTGAAAGACTCAGTTATAACTTCCCTGCATCTTCTAGCTCCCCTGTACCCTTTCTTAGGAAGCAACTGAAAGAGTAACCTCCCTGATGAACAGGAGTAAACTTAGATGGAGAAATAGTAAGGGGATCTCAAAGTAAGGGATCCAATCCAAAAGAAAGACAAAAGGAAGTCTCCATTACAGTAGCTGTGAAATAGTTTTTTTTTAAGGAATTGATTAAATGACAAATTTAAACACTTGGGTAAAACATATAACCAAGAGATATATTATATTAATAGATCTGACAAACCAGTTGTGAAAAACTAAGAAAATATTTGGTGGCCAACTTAAATGCTTTTCACCAGATATATCTACCTCTCCACCTTTCAGACACAAGGTAGAATTTCTCTTCAAAGCCATCTTGTGGTTTGTGAAGCAATGTGACTAGTTGGGTCAAAGAATTGTAAACAAATGTGACATGCATCATATCTGGGCCAGAGCAGTTGAAGTTTGTTTCCCTTCAGAGCACTTTTCTTTCTGGTGTGGAGAAGGGCTAGATTCAAGATATTGGCTTCCCTGGTGGTCCAGGGTTAAGCCTCTGTGCTTCCAGTGTAGGACAAATGGGTTCAATCCCTGGTTGGGAAACTAAGATCTCACATGCCACCTGGCTCAGCCATAAAAGCCAAACAAAAAGACACAGGTATAACACAACATTGTAAATCAACTTCACTAAAACATTTTTAAAAAAGACAGTAGTTGCCCTAAGGGCCTAGGACCCTTGGTGACTATAATTAGTAGAGTCCCTCTCACATCCCCTAAATCACCCATCATGAACACACAACATGAACAAGAAAGAAACCTTTGTTGTTCTGAGACATTAAAATGGGGTTATTTATGAATGAATCAGAGATCAAATTGTCAACAGTCACTGGATCATCAAAAAAGCAAGAGAGTTCCAGAAAAACATCTATTTCTGCTTTATTGACTCTGCCAAAGCCTTTGACTGTGTGGATCACAACAAACTGTGAAAAATTCTTCAAGAGATGGGAACACCAGATCACCCAACCTGCCTCCTGAGAAGTCTGTATGCAGGTCAAGAAGCAACAGTTAGAACTGGACATGGAATAACAGACTGGTTTCAAATTGGGAAAGGAGTACATTAAGGCTGTAAAGTGTCACCCTGCTTATTTAACTTATATGCAGAGTACATCATGAGAAATGCCGGGCTGGATGAAGCACAAGCTGGAATCAAGATTGCTGGGAGAAATATCAATAACCTCAGATATGCAGATGACACCACCCTTATGGCAGAAAGTGAAGAGGAACTAAAAAGCCTTGATGAAAAGTGAAAGTGATGATGAAAGTGAAAGAGGAGAGTGAAAGTGATAGATGAGAATGAAAAAGTTGGCCTAAAACTCACCACTCAGAAAACTAAGACTATGGCAACTGGTCCCAACACTTCATGGCAAGTAGATGGGAAAACAACGGAAGCAGTGACAGACTTCATTTTTTTGGACTCCAAAATCACTGCAGATGGTGACTGCAGCCATGAAATTAAAAGATGCTTTCTCCTTGGAAGAAAAGCTATGACCAACCTGGACAGCATGTTAAAAAGCAGAAACATTACTTTACCAACAAAGGTCCATCTAGTCAAAGCTATGGTTTTTCCAGTAGTTGTGTATGGATGTGAGAGCTGGACTATAAAGAAAGCTGAGCACCAAAGAATTGATGCTTTTGAACTGTGGTATTGGAGAAGACTCTTGAGAGTCCCTTGGACTGCAAGGAGATCCAACCAGTCCATCCTAAAGAAAATCAGTCCTGAATATTCATTGGAAGGACTGATGCTGAAGCTGAAACTCCAATATTTTGGCCACCTGATGTGAAGAACTGACTCATTGGAAAAAACTCTGATGCTGGGAAAGACTGAAGGCGGGAGAAGAAGGGGATGACAGAGAATGAGATGGTTGGATGGCATCACCGACACGATGGACATGAGTTTGAGTAGGCTCCAGGAGTTGGTGATGGACAGGGAAGTCTGGCATGCTGCAGTCTGTGGGGTCACAAAGAGTCAGACACGACTGAGTGATTGAACTGACTGACTGTTTTGCATATAGGGTTATCGTTACCATCTTTCTAAATTCCATATATATGTGTTAGTATGCTGTAATGTTCTTTATCTTTCTGGCTTACTTCACTCTGTATAAGGGGCTCCAGTTTCATCCATCTCATTAGGACTGGTTCAAATGAATTCTTTTTGACGGCTGAGTAATATTCCATGGTGTATATGTACCACAGAAAAAAGAGACACAGAAATATAGAACAGACTTTTGAACTCTGTGGGAGAAGGTGAGGGTGGGATGTTTCAAAAGAACAGCATGTATACTATCTATACAGATCACCAGCCCAGGTGGGATGCATGAGACAAGTGCTCGGGCCTGGTACACTGGGAAGACCCAGAGGAATCGGGTGGAGAGGGAGGTGGGAGGGGGGATCGGGATGGGGAATAAGTGTAAATCTATGGCTGATTCATATCAATGTATGACAAAACCCACTGAAATGTTGTGAAGTAATTAGCCTCCAACTAATAAAAAAATTAAAAAAAAATAAATAAAAAAAAATAAAATGAACTGACTGACTGAATGAAACCTAGCCCAATCTGAAAAGTACATGGAAATCCACACATGTTAAAACAGGGCAATCATTAGAATCATAGCATACTACTAATTCTACAGTGACAATATTTGCATAATGGTGATAATGGAAATTCTATTGATTTAATAGTATTTTGATATAACTATATTGAGAGGTGAGGAGAAGAAGAAGTTAAGGGTTTTGGTGTTTTAAGAGCTAAATTGTTATTTATCACAAAAAAGGAGCCAATAGATAAGGTCTCAATTAAACAACAGTAGTTAAGAGTGGTATTCTTTTAGCAATATGGATATACACATCAGAAAGAAACAGTTTAGACTACTGGAATCTACTTCTCTGGTAATGAAGTATATGAAAATGGGACCAAGGGACTGCTCTCTCTGTGTTTCCCAGCACTGTTTAATTGTGTGCATGAATCACTTAGATCAAAATGAATTTTGATAATGACTTGAAGCACTGTTTGACATTATCTGACATTTCTATCTTAAGAGAGTTGAGCATGAGGTTGGGTTTCTCTCCATTTCTCTGAATTTGCACCACAGAAGGCAAAGTTGTGTCAATCTTTTCCTACCTGCCCTTGTTGAATGCTCTCCTGGACTGCCCTGGTTTGCCAAGGCCCGGATGGCCTGAATATCAAGCCTAAGCAAAGGTGTCTGTGCTCCCCTGGGTGGGGGGACAGTGTCATCAAGTCCAACTCATTTGAAAAACCACTCACAGAAGCAAACCTGGGTGCTCGCTTCGGCAGCACATATACTAAAATTGGAACGATACAGAGAAGATTAGCATGGCCCCTGCGCAAGGATGACACGCAAATTCGTGAAGCGTTCCATATTTTTTATCAGCAGATGAATGGATAAGGAAGCTGTGGTACATATACACCATGGAATATTACTCAGCCATTAAAAAGAATTCATTTGAACCAGTTCTAATGAGATGGATGAAACTGGAGCCCATTATACAGAGTGAAGTAAGCCAGAAAGATAAAGAACATTACAGCATACTAACACATATATATGGAATTTAGAAAGATGGTAACGACAACCCTATATGCAAAACAGAAAAAAGAGACACAGAAGTACAGAACGGACTTTTGAAACTCTGGGAGAAGGTGAGGGTGGGATGTTTCGAAAGAACAGCATGTATACTATCTATGGTGAAACAGATCACCAGCCCAGGTGGGATGCATGAGACAAGTGCTCGGGCCTGGTGCACTGGGAAGACCCAGAGGAATCGGGTGGAGAGGGAGGTGGGAGGGGGGATCGGGATGGGGAATACGTGTAACTCTATGGCTGATTCATATCAATGTATGACAAAACCCACTGAAAAAATAAATTAAAAAAAAAAAGAAAAAAAAAAAAACCCAACCACTACTTTTTTAGTAATCATGAGGAGTGAATAGAACTTTTGATATATCACCTTACACCTGTTAAGAATGGCTGTTATCAAAAAGATTAGCAATAACAAGTGTTAGTGTAGATGTGGAGAAAAGAGAACCCTCCTATATTGTTGGTGGGGATGTAAATTGATGCAGTAACTATGGATATGAGGATGGAGGTTCTTCAAAAAACTAAAAAAGTTTTGAACTACCATATCATCCAGAAATCCTACCTCTGGGTATCTATCTGAAGAAATGAAAAACAGTAACTTGTAAAGATATCTGCACCCCCATGTTACTGACAATAGCCAAACATGGAAACAACCTATGTGTCCATTAATAAACAGCTGAATGGGTAAAAAAGTTATGGTATATGTATACAATGGAATACTATTTAGCCATGAAAAAGAACAAAATCCTGTCATTTGCAACAACATGGATGAATCTCTAGGGCATTATGCTGAGTGAAGTAAGCCATATAGAGAAAGACAAATACCATGTGTAGCACTTATGTGATGCTCACTTATGTGTAGCATCACATAAATAAATAAACAAATAAACAACAAGCTATTAGATACAAAGAATGTGTTGATGGTTGCCAGAGGCAGGGGGTGGGAGTAGGGTGGAAGAAATGGGTGAGTTGTTTTTGCTTTTAGTACGAATAAACTGAATAATTAAAATTTAAAAAAAAAAAAAAGAAGCAAACCTGGGCTGCTGCTGGGGAGAAGCTGAAGAAAGCACACACTTTTCTGGGCAGATTATAAAGCCTGGCAACACAGCAAGCACTGGTCTTCAGAAATTAACTCCTGGTCTGAGAGTTCCATCTTTGTTCATAAGTTTGTGTTAGTCGCTCAATCATGTCTGACTCTGAGTGACCCCATGGACTAGCCCACCAGGCTCCTCTGTCCATGGGATTCTCCAGGCAAGAATACTGGAGTGAGTTTCCATTCCCTTCTTCAGGAGATCTCCCCGACCCAGGGATCAAACATGGGTCTCCCACATTGCAGGTAGTTCTTTACCATCTGAGCCACCAGGGAAGCCCATTCATAAGTTTATCCATAAGTAAATATAAGGACAGTCAAGGTAAGGTTAGAGTCCCAAAAAGGCCTGACCTTTCAGTCCAAATGGCTCAAGGTCGCAAGACCGTCTCAAGTTACTCCCTGGGCTGGGTTAATTCTCTAGAAGAGAAGAGTGCTTGCCCATGTGAATGGAAATAGCAAGGTTTAACAAGCCATCCAAATAAATGGCTGAAAACACTCCAGGAATTATACAGATTGTCAGGATAGGTGTTATTATTTCTTCAATAATGACTGAAAAAAAGAAACAGTCCTGCTATGTGCTAGGCTTTTTGTATAATCTAATGTTGCTATTATCATGATCGTTTTACAAATAAGAAAACAGAGACGCAGAGAGGTTAAATATTTTGCCCAAGGTTGCAGAAGTAGTAACTAGCAGAGGTGTAATTCAAATTTGGTTACCTCACTGGACCCAGGATCTAATGTGAATGACTTGTAATATTTGAAGGAAAAAAATCATTTTCAAAAATTTCACGTCAAAGTTCTGCACCACACAGAGTGGGGGCTGCTTTTCAAAGATGCTTTGCTATTCATAATTCCACAAAGCACGGATGTATGTGAAACAATCGTTCCCCCGACTGCATAGGTCTACTATTTATATGAAGCTATTTAACTTAATTACAAATAATTTAGGCTACAGATGGGAGCAAAGCGACATTAAGGATCTTGATTTTGAAATCGTTCTAAAATAGCTTTTAAAATCTAGGAGGCAAATTGTCTTTCCAAATGGAAATGAATGTGTGATGCAGTGAAGTCTTAAAGTTATTAGCATCTTTTGCTGAGCCCCCATCTATTTCCTTTGTCATTTACACGATGTACAGTCTTTAATTTCAGCTCCATGATCAAAGACATGAAACTGGAGAAGCTCACTATTAAAATCAATGGTTGTACTAGGAGAAAGGAACAGTGGCGACATGATGGCTGCTTCTCACCTACGACAAGGGGAGACCAGACTCCCTTAAATATTTTAGGCAGAGACCCCAGTCCAAGCTCTAAATGAGGAATGTGGAGTCACACACACATATACAAAGACATGCGTGTGCGTGCACACATGTGCACGCGCGCGCGCACACACACACACACACACACACACACACACACACACACACAGTGCAAGGAGACTCAGCCTTGCCCATCCCATTCCACCATACCTGTGAGAGCTCCATTGCTGAACGCAGTGCCAGGAAATAAGTTTTTAGGAATTCAGAGTATCACATTTCATAATTTGATTTAAATCAATTATCCCATCCCTCCCTGGAACAGGCACAAGCTACAAAAATACAAAATGTAAATGGAACCAGCTGCAGCAAAAGCTTTTTGCCAGGATGGATTTCAGTCAATGTAATCAGCCTCCTCTTCGAAGTATGTTACTGTTGAGACCCAGAGATTGCGTGAACTGCTTCCAGTGTCCTGGGAAGGACCAGGAGGGTAACCAATTATGGGAGGGAAGATATAGAAGGAGGTAATCTTCACTGTCCTGGCTTGCCTTTACCCCAAACTCTTAGGAAGAATTAATTCTCTCCTCTGGGGGATACCAGGAAACTGAGGTTGTTACTGGCAGCCTTCGAACACTATCCTTAATTTATGGATATTTACTAAACCACATAATCACCCTGAGTTATTACAGGGTCCAGCAGAGCCAAGGTCTGCAGCTCTGGGTGTGAAGATCAATTGGGAGAGGATTTGTGAGTGAGTGTTTATTAAGGAAGGCATGAGTGTACCCCACAGTTACTTAGGTTCCCAACATGCTGCCCAACAAATGGATCCCATGCGTACAGTTTGGCATCTTTCCATTGAAATCCTTTCCTGTAACTGATTTAAAATGATAATTCAATTAAAATAATTATTCTAATCAAACTTCATATCTTCTTGGCAGGTTCTATGGCGGCCTCTGTCCTCAATGTTATTTTAGCATTTTCTTTATTTGTCTTCTCACTGGGCTGACTTTGGCTCTTTGAATCTTTGGAAAAGTTTACGTCATTGGGTAACCATTGCACCTTTCTGGAGCTTTCTATTTAAGACAAGGGATGTGGGAAATAAAACGTCTTAAGAGAGATACTGTACTTAGAATTTTGACCAAATTGGGGGCCAAGAAATGACTGAGAATGATAGATGGATGTCTAACTCTCCTGTTCATCTAAAATGCAGATCTCATAGTGGCCAGCCAGTCTGTTAAAGCTGTAAGGGGAAGATGAATGGTAGTCCCATCCCTCTTACTCTTACAGTTTTTCGATTTCCTCATTTTTCTTTCAAGGGCTTTTGCACTCTTGAAATGTATCACAGTTGTATCAGATCTCAGGAATTCTCCTATCAGTTCAGTTCAGTTGCTCAGTCGTGTCCGATGCTTTGCGACCCCATGGACTACAGCACACCAGGCTTCCCTGTTCATCACTAACTCCCGGAGTTTACTCAAACTCATGTCCATTGCATCAGTGATACCATCCAACTGGATCATCCTCTGTCATCCCCTTCTCCTCCTGCCTTCAACCTTTCCCAGCATCAGGGTCTTTTCCAATGAGTCATTCTTCACATCAGGTGGCCAAAGTATTGGAGTTTCAGTTTCAGCATCAGTCCTTCCAATGAATATTCAGGACTGATTTCCTTTAGGATGGACTGGTTGGATCTCCTTGCAGTCCAAGGGACTCTCAAGAGTCTTCTCCAACACCACAGTTTGAAAACATTAATTCTTTGGTGCTCAGCCTTCTTTATAGACCAACTTTCACATCCATACATGACTACTGGAAAAGCCATAGCTTTGACTAGAGTTCTCCTATAGCTCTTCTAATTTTTGAAATATAATTATAACACTTGTCATTCCTTCTACACAACTATGTTGGAACGTAGGCAGAGCAGATCCTGTCAGTCCCATTTAAAGATGAATAAAAGCAACACAGAGGCCGCACACAACTGTACCAATACCATGCAGCTAATATTCTAAGGGCTGACTGCCACTTTCCAAGTAGAGAAACACAGCAATATAAGTAAAAACAAACTAATTCTATGTTTTAATGTTTTAGCAATAATAAAACGTGCAAGGACATTGGCCAGTATGATTTTTATCATGACCAACTTTTGTTTTAAGAAAAAATATTCCAGGTGCACTTTTGCCTGAGGGATGTCATCCTCTTGATCCAAAACACTGATGCCTGGGAGTCTAGCTGTGGCCTCTTCCACTTTTCAGCCATGCTACTGAGTGTGAAAGAAAAAAAAGGCCTGCAATTGAAAAGCTGGGCCCCTTGGTGCTATTTTAAGTTAAATATTGGACCAGGAGTCCAAGACTTCATCCAACAGCTCTGCCACTATGGTATGTGACTTTGGAAAATCATTTTTTATCTCTCTGGGTTTCAGGGTATTCTCTAGGCCTTCAGATTCTAGTATCTACTTTAAGCCAAAAGAGCTTTGAGATTCCAATATTAATCTCATTTGAAAACTATCTCTAAGAGAAAAACTGGGCTTCAACCAGGCAGCAGGCCAGTCTTGATTAGTAACTTCCTGGCAGAAATTTAAACCTCTTGATCCAAGGGAACTCCTGCTTATCACGTATTACAAGTATACCTTTAAAAAATAACTTCGCTATACCTTTGATGATCCTGTGATGGTATATAAATTTAGCTATTTTACAGATGGCAAAATACAGACCTGGAGAGATGTCTTGAGCATCTCATCATGGACCTAAAGGCAAGGCAAGGCCTGAAAATGAGGAAGAGGAAGGAGTCATGGGCCACAGATCCTGAGTGGAAAAGCCACTAAGAAGTTTTCCAAGGACTGGGAAAAATCAGAGGGAGGAAAGGGGGCTTGGGAAAGAGCATTAAAACATCATTCAAAAATAAACAAGGTGAGACAGAAAGTTTCTCCCAAACCTCACTCTTTTCCAAACTATTTCTACACAGGACTATCCATTTTAGGTGAACCAGCTTCCAGATGGGACCTCTTTACACATACACACTTTGTCCATCACAGCTGTATGTGGCTAACAGATTGAAAACAAATTCTATTTACATGTGTATAAGAACAAATTTTATGCACATATATTATATATGACCCAGTCCAAATTGCAAACTCAAGAAACCCATATTTTATGTATACTATTCTTCTCTTTTATTTCTTTTAAATGTAATTTTAAATGTCCCGAAAGACAAAAAGTGACAAACAGAAATAAAGACCCCCAACCCCAGAAAGTAACCAAAGTAATGGAAGTAAATCATCTCCTAAGACTGTTTTTATGCACAAAGCCTATTCAATAAGTGGTTTCTACTGTAGGAAATCGCTTGACCAGCTGGTCCATTAAATTCCTGGCTGTGAGTATCACCTGGGGAATGTGCGGAACATGCAGAGTCCTGAGCTAGCCTGCAGGTATTCTGATCCAATAGTTCTGAGTAGAAGCCCAGGGACATGCATTGATAAAAAGAACTCAAGCTGATCCTGATGGCACATGACCTACAGTCTGGTTTTCAGAACCACTGCCCTGGACCATTTCCTCTGACAGCTCTAACTTCTTGGTGATCAATAAGCTTACTTGTGACTGCTCTCATTTACCAGGACTCCTTAGACTAGTTTCTGATAAAATATGGATTTAGAGGAACAAGCAGGGGACTAAGAACCAGGAGGTGTGGATTATAGTCTCAGTCCTGTAGCAGATTATAGTCTCAGTCTCTGGCCCTGTACCAGAGTTGGATGGCTTCATTTCTCCCATAGTAAAATGAATGAATACATGTAGTAGTTATTACAGGGGGTGATCAGCATAGCAGCACCAAAATCACTTTCTCATTTCTAAATAACAAAAATAAGTAGCAGGCATTACAATAACCCTGGTGTAGTGCTTTCTGGGCCTTGTATTGGTTTACCTGCTAGGTCTTGAGTAGAAATACTCAGATTCATTAGTATTTCTCAAATATTCATTCAGAACCAAACCAAAGCAACGAGCCGGAAATGAAACATTTGAGACATCGGCTATCACCTCGCCTGGAGAGTTGGTGTGTCACCTCACAGAACTCATTCTATGCTAGAATTCACTAGAAATAGGAGTCATTCCGTAGCAGAGGCATGCACAACGCATGCAGATGGATTGAGACACAGCACAAACAAATAGACATTTGGCATGGGAAGGAGTAAGTCTGGCGCTCTTTGTGGAGATCTGTGGAGAAAGCAAGTTTTAGGTAAGGTCTTAACACGACATAATCTTTGAGTTCATGGGAAGGAACAGAGTCTTGAATTTTGGTTATTGTTTAACTTAGTCGGAGACCATGGGACATAAATTGTCCCACCTTTTCTGGAGAGGCTAGTTTTCTCTCCTACTGTTTATTTCAAAACTAGGCTGATGTCCAGTGTAAATATCCATCCACTCACCCACCCATCCATCCAACACTCTTCCTATCAACAACTGTGCTTCTCAGTGGGGATGCAAATAGGTTGATGACTTGGCACCGTTCTCCAATTTTACAAGAGAATCACAGAGTTCATCAGTGAGAGATTGTCAGTGGCCACAGGGACATCCCAGTGAGCTCAGACTGAATAATCTGGGAGCATTCTCTCACTTCCCTTTTTCTAGAGTAACTCATTCTGCCCAGGGGGAGAGTGACTGGAGAGAGAGCATGGGATTATGACTCAGGTGTGGATTCTGGAGCCCACCCTGACTCTAGTAACTCAAATAACTGTCAGCAGTGTGATCCTGGGAAATTTACAGAACTTGTCCAGGCCTCAGTTCCTCATTTGTAAAATGGGGACAATAAATTAATGTACAGAAAGCATGGAGAAGAGTGCCTATGAGCTCCACATGGGCCCTACGTAACTGTTCACTATTAAGATGATGTCTCTTCCTACCCTAGTTACCATCAGCTGCTCAAGAGCAGGAAATCTGTAGCCCCCCAACTCCATCACAGATGGGCACCCCCTACAAGAGTATATACTATTACTAAACACTCAACATGTGCAGGCTTTTCTGGCAGCTCCTGTTTTAAGCAAAGCAACATTTCCTTCTGACTGGAGGTCCATCATCTTCCGGGAGACAGAAAATAGCTGGTGAACACTACAGTCACACTCCTAGTCTGTCATGACCATCCTCAGGTTATTCAGCAGGCTCTTCCTTTCCAGGCTAGTCCATTCTTTAACACTGCCACACACAGGTGCTTCAGCCCCAGCCTTTTAATCATCTCTCTTGCCTGGCCCAGAGCCTGCCCCAATTCTCTGTTGTCCACGTTGCCTGGGAGAGCTCCAAATAGGACAAGCACACACTATTTTCCAAAAACATCTTCTCCAGTTTTCAGTTCTGACAAATGTCCTGGTGCATGAGACTGAAATACTTCTGAAAACAAGATTCTATATATTTTCTTACTATTTCCGTCACTTACCCTGATGGATTAAGAGACTCTGGATGGAAAGAAGGTGACTGTGCTCATAAGCGAGAAAAGGTATGTGAGCTGATAAATATCCTTGCCCACCAGGACTTATATCAGAGCTAGAAAGCAGGCTTCATTTCATGTGTCAACTCCAATCACTTGATGTAAGAGTTTTGTTAAGGAGGATTCTGAGTGCATGTCTCAATAAGAAGTGAGCTGTGATTAAATCATAGAGTGAGCCAAGGGCTCAAGAGTGGGGAACAGTTTGTGATATGGGCTAGACTTGCCCCAGATCCTTCTGACAGTCTATGTACTAACCTGGTGAACTAAAGCCTTAGAATATGCTCTATATATATACTCTGACTTGAAGAATACAGTAAGCCCTTCAGGTCAAATATTTCCTCAATTATTTTGACCTTTCAATCATCACTTTCAGGATTAAAAATCTTCAACAAGGTCCAAATTCACCTTAAAATGTGTATCTTGGAAGGAATGACCTAAGCTAGTTCCAGTTTATCACTACTTAATCTCAGAGTAACTAGCTAGTCACCTAGCAAGGACCTAAGGGAAAAGTATCCAGAACAACTAAGTTTTGACATGGGGGATGGAAAAGAAAGGAATCTGAGGCACTTTCTCAAAACACACACTGACAGGGTTTCCCAGTGCAGCCTGGGCACTCACTAGGGAACACGAGAGCATGCAATACTAGGGAGAATAATGAATGAAGTGTCACAGAATGAATGGGATTTAGCAAGATGGAGATGTCTGAAAAGCATACACCATCTGTTTCACAAATCTGACCATCCCTGGGCCTAGGGGATAACCGTGCATTTCCAAAGTACACAGAAAATAGGCAGGAGGTCAAAGGCACTCCTACTTACCAACTAGTAAAGGAAAACCTATTAAGTTCTATTCATCTACTAAAGGAAGAAATCCTAAAGAAGTTTAGGCATTCAGCTCAGTGTTTCAGCAAAGAGAATTGCATGAAGGGCAGGTCATCTCTCTTCCCTTCTAGGGTCTGTAGATCTTCTATTACTATATTTCACCTAGTCCAAGGCTGTTCACAAAATAACCACTCTAAAATCAAGATTCCTCTTAAAAATCAATGGCATTTCATACTTTAGACAACTTGTTTTTCTTTTCTTTATGGAACATAAAATAATGCATCTATTAAATTTGACGGCAAATGTGATGAAACATACTAAATTGGAGGGGGAAATTTAATACACAGGAATATACCAGAATCCTTTGCCACGTCTTCTCTTGGGTTCAACCACAATCAGTGCAGCCCTCCACACCTCTGTCTTGAATCCATCAAGTGTTTGTGGAGTCCCCAAGACTCCCAGGCACAGTGATTTTGTTTGTGCGGCTACTTGAAAAGTCTTGTCTGAAAGGGAAAAGGCAAGGTGGCCCTATTTATTTTAACATGTCTTCAGCTATTTTAAAGAGTTTTTTCTTGTTTCCATGTTGGAGGTCTTTCTACCAGTTTGGAAAAGTGCTCCCCTCCCTCAATTCCCCAAACGCATTAGTTAAATGCTAAAGCTTAAGAATTTTCTATGTGGCCTTCTGTTTCCATTAGATCAAGAAACAGCAACTAAGAAAGGAAGGAATGCTTTCAGAGTGTCACTTACACCCCTAGAGGCTCTGTACCACCCACGGTCTTCCCTTTCTGCCTCTCAAATGGATCAGAGCACAATTAAATATCAAAACTCACTCAGACACTCACAGTTTCTCCAGACTTTCAGACCAGCCTTTGCCACCTGGTAAGGCATACAGTTTAGCTGGGCTCTGGGTACATAAAATAAAGTTGCTGTTGGTGCCCTGTCAATCAACATCCAATCCCAGGCAAAGGCAGAGCATGCAGCCATGTGCCTGCCACATGTACAATGTTACTTTGCTCAGCCACCTTGGAGGGAGCAACAACTCCTCCAAAGAAATTCTCACAGTCCAGACATCTGACTCGGGGATCCAAGTAGGGGAAGGATTTGGATCAGGAAAGAGTTCACGGCAGGTACTGATATAACTCTGATCACTCCAGGCCTGACTATCCAACTATGCATGGGGAAGAAAAAAGAAGAAAAGAAGGCAGACAATAAAGAAAGGAAAGGAGAGAAGAGGGCAAGGATGCTCTCTTCTGGAAGCATAGCCAGAGGACCACATTCTCTAGAAGTGGCACTTCTCAGAAAATCCTTCAAGTACTATACTGACCTCACTTATGTTAAAAAGTACGGGTGAAAAGACATCAAAGACATCAATGTGAAAGCAAGAAGAAGCAAAGAGAAACTATGTGGGAAAACCTGGGGGCAGAAAGTAAACTTCTCTCATTCCCATGAACAATGCCACACAACAGCCATGACCCAGTTTAGGGAAACTGTTTAGGAGCCAAGGGATGGTGCTACACGTGCATGCATACATGCCAAGTCACTTGAGTCGCGTCCAACTCTGTGTGATCCTATGGACTGTAGCCTGCCAGGCTCCTCTGTCTATGCGATTTTCCAGGCAAGAATACTGGAGTGGGTTGCCATGCCTTCCTCCAGGGGATCTTCTCAATCCAGGGACTGAACCTGGGTCTCACGTCTCCTGCATAGGCAGGCAGGTTCTTTACCACTAGCACCACCTGGGAAGCCTCGAACCAAAGCTGAGAGTCATTCAGGTGGACTTTAAGAAGTTCATGTTCAGCCAAGGAGAAAAGTCAAGAAACTTAGCCACATTAACTAGCTTACAGAAAAAAAAAATTCATTAATATGGACTTGCTTTCCAGTGAATATAATCATATCTCTGTCTCTCAATCTCTCTCTCTCTCTCAACTACTTGGCCTGAATCAATGTCTGCTGGGTAAGTCCTAAAGGAGGATGATACCTTTGCCAAACCCTACCTCCCAGTGTTATTCCCCTTCAAGTTACATTTGATCATGTCTACAGAGTATTAAGACATTATTTGATTTATCAAAGGAAGTCACAGGAATGAAACAATCTTCAAACTGAGACTTTAGCAGAATTGACAGATGCAGTGGTTCCCTGTAGAACAGCTACGACCCACAGAGGAACCTGAATATCATTGTCCTAAATAATCAGGAATAAATTGCCCAAATTCTCCCACTTAAGGCCTATGAACACGTCTCCTTCTCTGGAGATTGTGTGAGAAGCAAACATACCTTCACTTGTCTGATCTACTCCTCTGTGATTTTCAGTGGGGAAGCACAAGCAACATACTCGTCGGAAAGAATATTTTTCTTCTTTAACTGAAAAAGCTTCAGAATTTCCTACATGTGTATAGAATTTTATACCATTCTAAGTGCTCTCAACTGTCATCACTTTTGACGCTCACAGGTATTAAAGCCCACAAGTGAGGTGTGTGTTTACAGCTGCCTTAATACCACCAAGCCAACCAGGAATCTCTCTGTACACCTTACCTACCAGTTATCATAGCCTCAGATGATCTTCCTCTCCATCCACTGTCCTACCCCTTCTTCCTCCCTAAAGCTTATTTCTCCTCCTGGTTAGTTCTGTCTCTTTTATAGCCTTTATTACTGTTGTTATACACACAGGTGTTTTCACTGCTTCTGAGGATCTTTATTGATAAGTTGATGTCTCCCTCATTTTCTCTTCTTTTCCATACCCATATCCCTGGATCAAATCATGCCCACATTTTTCACAACGGGTTTTGTTTTGTTTCCCCTTCACAACCCCCTTCTCTTGGCCATATCCTTTGGTACTTAACAATTGTTTTCCTTGTGATTTACTTATAGAATATGTACTTGCCCTTCCTCACCCTGGTTCTATTTCTGCTGACACAAAAATAACCATCAATTTCAAAAATGGAAATTATTTATATATAGAGAGAATTCTTCTACAAGTTTTCTTCTTACAAACTCAGCCTTTACTCTTCACCCTGCCACAGAATTTTAACATTGAAAGAGAACTCTCAAAATCTAACCCAAATGTCTCATTGAGAGATGAATAAGGACTTCCCTGGTGGTCCAGTGGATAAGACTTTGTATTCCAGTGCAGGGGATGCGGGTTCGATCCCTGGTCATGGAGCTAAGATCCCACATACCCTGGAGCCAAAAAACGAAAACATGAAACAGAAGCAATGGTCCAAATTAAAAAACAAACAAACAAAAATGTAAAACAAAAATAGATGAGCAAATGGGGATGTGAACCCAGGTTTTATCAGCTTTGGTCTTTGCAACACTTTGATACCTGGCCCAGTCACATTGCCCATCTGAGTTTTATTCTCATTAATTATTTGAGGTTGTCACCCAGTGGCCCAAATGTATTTTGAACTTGGTCAAACTCCATTACTCAGGTCCTTGCTCTTCAAAACTCCTCTTCTTACCCTCAAACCTGCTGCTCCTCCTTGATGAAAATACTACCATCTACCACATGTCATCCTTGATTTGGGGGTTATTCTGATTCCTCCCCTCCAACTTCCTCCCATCTCTAGCTCATCTCTTCTGCTCTCTTCTCTCAGGCCTCTCTCTCACTAGCCTAGTTCAGGCCACCAATAGCTTTTACCTAAATTACCACAACGGCATCCTAAGTGGTCTCTGGTACCATTCTCATCCATGTCTGATTGTAATCACATCTCCTTGCATCAGCCAGAAGGAATTCTCCAAAATAAAAATTTGGTCATGTCACTTTGCTGATTAAAACCATCAGTGAGTCTCCATTGTCATTAAGAGAAAGTCCAGTTTCTGAGAAGGGTTATAGCTATCTATGTTTTGACCCTTGCTTGTGTCCAAGTTCATCTTGGGCTGCTCCCACATCACATTTCAAACCAAACTTCCTTCAGTCACTTGGATGACTGACTTTCCCACCTTCCAGACTGCGCAAGGTATTTGCTCTCATTGCAAGATTTTCCTGGTCCATTTTATTTGGATAACTGGCAAATTCCTCTTCCCTGTTCAGGTAGCAACTGTAGAAAGCTTTCCCCCAGATGTCTGCATAGCTCAGGCTTACTCCTGCAGTTGCCAGCTCAGATGTCACCTCTTCAGGAAGCCCTTGCTCACCAACACCTCACCCACTCTCATGCTCCATCCTCTGGCTGTGAATTGTGTCTCTTCATACCTCCCCTTACAACTTCCTGGATTATAACTTTTGTGCTTCTTGTTGTCTCCGCCTGTCTCTGTCCTTCCCCAGCTTCCCCACCCACCACATTAGATGTTCATGAGAACAGGGACTCTGCTGAATCAGTCACTGATGAATTCTCAGTGCCTATATTAAGCACTTAGTAAATATTTGAGAAGAGAATGGTCTTCATGCTTAGCACAATACTTTGTTTATAGTAGTAGCTTAATTAATACTTGAAGGAGGGATTCAAAAAAGAAAGAAGGAAGGAAAAGAGGTTAAAAGCTTGGGAGCTCATAATGGCTTTCATCTTTCCTTTC
Organism: Cervus canadensis; assembly: GCF_019320065.1. Lineage (NCBI taxonomy): Eukaryota > Metazoa > Chordata > Mammalia > Artiodactyla > Cervidae > Cervus > Cervus canadensis. The sequence continues at coordinate 60,832,316 of NC_057390.1, read as the reverse complement.
TGTAACAGTTGCTACATCTTCTCCTTGTATTATGTTTGTTCTTTCATCATCATTTTCCTATTAGCCATTGAAAACAGTTGCCAAAAAATAGATCACACAATCATCAGACTTAGCAGAGAACCCCGCAGGGCAGTGAGACCCTCCATCATGGGTGCACTTCCCAGACTCCTCCAACTCACTTCTTAAGCTTAGGTGTCTGCACTGAGTTGCCGCCTTCTGCACCTTTGACTGAAATGCCAGAATTAGCCCACAGCCTTGTCGCTGCCCCTGCACTCTTCCTGAAAACAATTACCTAAAGAACCCCCATTTTATTCTATTTTTCTTATATGCCAACTCCTAGCTACGCAGCTCTAACTCCACCTGCAAGCTGTAAGTGGGTGGCACTGTTATTATTTCTTGACCTTCTCTCATCCTTCATCATCTGCACAATATCAACAGAGATGCATCATGTTTGTTCTCTGATTTATACTATTTTCCCCCACTTAGTTCACCTTTATTTTATTGAAAACATTTGCTTCCTATTCTGGGCTTCCTCTAAACCATTCCCTTAATGATTTGAGAATACTGCCCACTAGATGAAGTTTAAGGGACTCACCATTCTTTCCTTTCTGAAACAGGGAACTCTGTTGGCCCACATCCCATCTGAGAATCTCTCTCATCAACTGCCCCCCACCAGCGTGGCCCATGATCACTGGCAGTGATCTGCGCTCTTGGGTGCAAGAACACAGAACAGCGTCAGCTCCAGCCAGGAAATTAGAATCACTGAGCACGGAGGTCCCCGGATCTGTTCATTCATATGGGCCGCAGTTCCTTCCTACTGAGATTTGTTCTTCCTTTTACAGTCCCAGCACCATTCCTTTTGGCAGAAGAGATGAATGTAAAATAGGACTGACGGAGTTTGCACTGTTCTGATCATTCATCAACAGTACCTTGGTGCTGCCAAGCACCAGCCAAAAGGGTTTCTTTTCTTCTTATTCCGTGCTTAGCTTTAAATCCTTTTTCCTATGCTAAGCATTTTTTAAAGCCCTGGTTCACACTTTGAGCTTTAACTTTCTTTCGCTTTAAAATTTTCTTTTCATTTTTTCTTTTACTATTTTTTGTTTATGCTAGACATTATCTTTTACTGACCCCTGGTTCAGAGTTTATTCTTTTAAATTCTGTACATCTTTAAAAACCTGAGCTCATCAGAAAAGGACCTATGGAGCCAACCTGGATCCTATAAATTTCTTTTCTTTTTTTTTCTCACTTAAATCCACTTCTCTAAAATCATGAGACTAGTATCAGGATGAATTGGAATAGAATTGGGACAGAACAAAGAACTATTTTTTTCATTTACTTTTAGGTACTCACTGCAACCTTGATTCATAGAACATTGTAGAAAATAAGAAAATCAAAAAGAAAAGAAAAGAACTGAATGCATTCAAAATCTGGCCAACTAGGAATAATCATAATTAACATTTTGAAATATATACACTTGCAGGTTCCCCCCACCCACCCAATGCATTAGCCAAAAAAAAAAAAAAAAAGGAATCAACTGTTCCTCCCATTTTAATGCTGTCTAAATTCCCTTAATGTTCTACTGTACACATTTTTCTGCATCACTGAATATTGTTCTGCAATATCATTTTTAAAGACTAGACAGCATATACAGTATGATATAGATAAAGTATTATCAACAGATGCCTATTAAGAGGCATAGGCTGTTTCCAACAATGGGGATTAGAAACAATTGTGTATTGAACATCATTGTAGAGCAAGCTTTGTGCTTATCAATGATTGTTCTGGGGGGATTCATTCCTAGAAATAGAACTGCTACATCAAGGGGTATGAATCAAATCTGGGGGAATATAGATCAACTTCTATATGGGCTTTTCATTCCCTGTAAATGTATAACAATTTGGGAACTTCCCTGATGGTCCAGTGGTTATGAATCTACCTTGAAATGCAGGGAATAAATGTTCAAGCCCCAGCCTTGGAACTAAAATCCCACATGCTGCAGAGCAACTAAGCCCATGTGCAGCAAATACTGAGCCACAACTAAAGAATCTGTGTGCTGCAACAAAAGATCTCACACCACACAACAAAGATGCCATGTGCCATGACTGCTAAGACCCAATGCAGCCAAATAAATAAATAATGCTTTAAGTTTCTATTTTCTTGGGATGGGCAAGTGTATACCCTACATCCAAAACAAGAGTGAGAACTACAATTTAAAAAGACCCTTATCCAGTTTTATAGATGATAAATGATATGATTTGTTGCTTTCAATTGCATGTATTTAATCACTAGTACATAATCACATTTTTCATATGCTTATCAACTTTATTTTTCTGCTTTTGTGAGTATTTCTTCATATCCTTTATACATTTACTTACTAGAGGACTTGTATTTTTCTTAAGATTTATACAAGTTCTTTATAGGATATTAGTAGACCTATCCTTAGGCTTCTTGGGTGGCACTAGTGGTAAAGAACCCTCCTGTCAATGTAGGAGACGTAAGAGTCATGGGTTCGATCCCTGGATCAGGAAGATTCCCTGGAGGAAGGCATGGCAACCCACTCCAGTATTCTTGCCTGGAGAATCCTATGGACAGAGGAGCCTGGTGGGATATGGTCCTTACTGTCACAGAGTCGGACACGACTCAAGCGACTTAGGATGCACGCAGACCTATCCTTACAAATACCTTATCCCTAGTGTTACTTATTTTTAAACTTTCATTATTTTTATGGGGAACTAGTCTTTATTTAGTAAATTATCTTTTTCTTAAATATTATCTACCTTCTATATTCAGCCTTAAATATCTACCCCACCAAAAGATGATTTTGTAAAAGCACTCATATTTACTCCTGGTATTTTGTAGGTTTTTATAATCTACTCAAATATTGAATTCATACAGAACTTAACTTTTTACATGGTGTGAGGCAGAAGATCTTAATTTTTGCCCCCAGTGGTTTGCCACATGTTTCAAAACCTTTTATTGAATAATCTTTCCTTCCCCACTAATTTTAAGTACTATACCTTTCACATACAAATTATTATATATACTTGAGTCTATTTTTGGATATTCTATTCTGTTAATTTGAAAAGAACTGGCTTTTAAGTTTTCTTATTCAGAAATGAAGAACTTTCATATATTAATAAATTGTTTCTCAATAGAAATTGTGGGTTTTTTCTCAGCATGTATATTATCTATGGTGAAACAGATCACCAGCCCAGGTGGGATGCATGAGACAAGTGCTCCGGCCTGGTGCACTGGGAAGACCCAGAGGAATTGGGTGGAGAGGGAGGTGGGAGGGGGGATCGGGATGGGGAATACGTGTAAATCTATGGCTGATTCATATCAATGTATGACAAAACCCACTGAAATGTTGTGAAGTAATTAGCCTCCAACTAATAAAAAAATAAATAAAAAAAAAAAGAAATTGTGGGTTTTTTCTAATAACTCTTCAACATTTCTTATTAAGTTTGTATAAAGACGTTTCCTATTTCTGGTTGTTAGTCAAATGGTCTTTCTCACCCTATTTTAGGGGTCATCACTCCTCTACAGGACAGCAATGGCTGTTCTGATGCATAGTTTAGGCCCTCCATCTTGGCTTGTACACACATTTCCCTAGCTCCTGGGCTTTGATGGATAGTAGTCTGAAGCTGAGTCCCTCTCTTCACTCACCCTGAGCAGGAGACAGCTGCCTTGCCTAAAGTTATACTCCCCCACCAGACAGCCCATGTCCTCTGATTGGTAGGTCAGGGATTATCAAGGTCCAGACTTCGTGCTTCAAAGCAGGGAGATTTTCAAGAACCATCCCAGCTCCAGGAAGGAGCTTCCTTCCTCAAGGAAGTGGATGTGGTTCCTGGGGCAATTTCATCACAGTCTAACACTTCCCCCACTCCCCCCTAAGGTACTGGCCCTGAAAGCATTACCAATGAGCTTCCTGCATGGGGGCCTCCAATTCAGAGGTTTTTTTTTTTTTTTCCTTCTGGGAACCATTATTAAGACAGTTGTTAGTAGTGACCTAAGAAAGAAGGCTGAACTAATAGTCCAGTTTGGAACGGGATCACCTGCCTAACCAGGTGGCAATGAGGACCTCATCCTAGAAGCTGGTAGAAAACTTTAGGCTTGCTGTAGCCCACTCCAGCATTCTTGCCTGGAGAATCCCAGGGACGGCGGAGCCTGGTGGGCTGTCGTCTATGGGGTCTCACAGAGTCGGACATGACTGAAGCGACTTAGCAGCAGCAGCAGCAGTGCGAGGCTAAAATTTTATACCGTGACAACCTGGGATAGGATAACCTTGGAAGAAAATTCACTGGCAGGTGCAGTAGCTTAAGTTTGAGAGGTTCTGAGGAAGTAGTAATTATAAGGACAATGGCTTGCTGAGTGGCACTGATGTGTTGAGGAAAGACAAGAAAAGACTGAGGGTAATTAATCACTAATTGAAGGCTAAGTGAAAAGTGGAGGACCTCGTTGGCAGCAGGTAAAGATGCTCTGATTTCTGATCTCTTGTGGGAGGAGGAGGTTAAGGATCAAGCCCAAGACTTAATTATAAGAATAACAAAGCTCCAGAGAAAGTTGGATTCTTAGCCTGGGTAAGAGCACTTTACCCAAAGCTTCAATACTTTAGCCACCTGATGCGAAGAACTGACTCACTGGAAAAGACCCTGATGATGGGAATGATTGAAGGCAGGAGGAGAAGGGGATGACAGAGGATGAGAAGGTTGGATGGCAATGCCGACTCGATGGACATGAGTTTGAGCAAGCTCCAGGAGTTGGTGATGGACAGGGAAGCCTGGTGTGCTGCAGTCCATAGGGCTGCAAAGAGTCGGACACGAATGATCGACTGGACTGAACTGAAGAGCAAGCACTTTGCCAAGGTTGTGGTCCTGATTGAGGAAGGTGTGAAACTGTGAGGTTTGAGTGACTCATTGTGGTTTACACACTTGAAAACATTTACACTCCAGATCCCCTAACCTCTTTGGACCTACACAGGTGACTCACTGCTCCCTACTAGTATAGAGCACCCCCTTGCTTAAAGATGATACAGAGGTCTCTGGCCTGCAATGGAACCTGCATCCTTGAATGAATACCCCACCGTTAGAGTGGGAGCTTATGGAGGCCAAGTAATAAGTGAAGTCCTGGGCCCATCTTGCTTGTAGGCCAGTGGGCCCACAAATCCACCCCTGGGGTTTGAAAATGTCCTTGGATTCCAAATGTATAAATGGAATGGGCACACTTGGTAGATGACAGAATCTTTACACAGGTTCCTGACCATTGGGGTAAGAAGTGTTGTAGTGGGGAAGGTCAAGTGGAAGTCTCTGAAACTTCCCCTTCCCAGTCAAAAATTATAAATAAAACACTCTATCACATCTCTGGGAGAAAAGCAGAAATTAGCAGCACCCTAAAGACCATCATGATCTAGGATGCAGGACTGGTAGTCCCCATAATACCTACTTTCCAGTCTGTTTATTACAAAACCAGACTGATCCTAAGGGATGACAGTGGATGACATCAAAGTCAACCTAGCAGTAGCTCCAATTACAGCTGCTGTGCCAGATGTGGTACCTTTTCTAGGGCAGGTCACCATGGCCTTAAACATACGGTATGCAACCATTGATCCGGTGAACCCCTATTTCCATCCCTGTTAGAAAGAAAGGTCAGAAATAGCTCTCCTTCATTTTGGAACAGGCAAGAGAATACATTAACCATCTTTCCCTGGGACTGTTAACTTCCCCAACTTCTGTAAGCTTCAGAGATTGAAATCTACTAGACCTACTGCAGAATGTCACACTGATCTATTATATTGGACAGGATGAATAAGAAGTAACGAGTAGTCTGGAGGCCTCAGTAACACATACCTCCAGAGGATGGGAGATAAATTCTATGAAGATTCAGGGACTTTTTGGATCAGTGAATTTTTTAGAGACATGGAGATGTTGATTCATTACTTCCAAAAGTAAAAAGACAAAATTCTGCATCTCAAACCTCCTATCAATAAGGAGGTAGTACAATGCCTGGTAATCCGGAGGAAGCATTTTCCATTCTTGAACATATTGCTCTGATTCCCCTATTGAGTTACATGATAGGCCACCAGTCTGAGATAGATCCCAGAGCAGAAAAGGGCTTGAGAAGGCAGGACAAAGCTGTGATAAAAGCAGACCTGTCCCATGGTCAATATTACCTGGCAGACTCTATTAATTAGAGGTGTCGGTATGGGGAAAACATGTCCTGTGGAGTTTATGGGAAGCCCCAAAGGAAGAATCACAGCATAGCCTCCTGGGGTTCTGGAGTAAGGTCATGCTAACTGTAGAGGTGAAAAAGTGGTTCCTGTATGCTACTGGTTCCTGGCAGAGATGTACGCCTGATTGCAAGACATTAAGTGACCATGTGACCAGAACTGATCACTGTGAACTAGCTTCTGTCAAACCTAACAAGTGATAAGGTCAGGCCCAGCAACAATTCCACATAAATGAATGCTGCCCAACAAGCAGGGCCAGTGAGCACAAGCAAGCGGCACAAGCAGGTTGCCAGGACCCATAGTTCACCTGCTTCATCTACACCAATGCTTCACCTTCAGCCAAATCTATGACCACAGGGGCAGGTCCTTTAAGACTCTCCTATGAGACCAAATGACAAGCGAAAAAAGGCTGAGCTTGGTTCACAGGTGTGCCTGTGCAAGATATGGGTGTCGGGCAAAAATGGACAGCTACTATACTACAGCCTCCCTCAGAGGTGGCCTGGAAAGGCAATGATTCAGAAAATCCTCCCAAAGGACAGAGCTTCAGAAGATGCAGCTGGCATTGCACTCTGCATGGAATGAGAAGCGGCTCAAGGTAAGAACACATGTTCTTACCTTAGAGGTAAGAACACTGGCTTAAGGCCAACGGGGAATGGCTCCTCTAGTGTGTTTAGGGGCCCGAAAGAGAGAGCTTGGAGGTTCACAAATAAGAAGAGTTGGGGAAGAAGCATGAAGACAAACCTCCAGAAGTAGACAAAATGTGAAGATCTTTATCTCTAATGTTAACTGATCCACCATAGAAGGACTAAGTAAATAGGCAAGAGGATGACCTGTTCAATTGATGTTAGCCTGCCTCTGCATCAACCCCCTACTCAGTGCTGGCAGAACGTTTGTAGGAACTGAGCGGCCATAGAAACAAGGATAAGGGCTGTGCATGAGCCTAACAGAATCAGCTCCCAGGCACCAAGACTGATGGAGCTACTCTTGGCACCAAATGTCTCACCTACCAGGGATAGAGACCAATACTAAGTTTCTGAACAGGGACCACTGCTCAAAAAGACAACCAATGATTACACTGCACTCTATGCTATGTCCTAGGAATGATTCATCTTGACTGGATTTGAAACACGTTCTACTCATGTGTTTGCCTTTCTTACCCACAGGCCTCAGCCAGCATCACTAGTTTAGGGCTGAATATTTGAGCTGCTGACCCAGACCTGACAAATATCATAATGAACCAAGGCACCCACTTTATAGCAGGGGAAGCACAACAATGGGCACGCGGTCATTGGATGCACTAGTCCTATTGCATATCGCATCACCCAGAAGCTGTCAGCTGGATAAAGCAATGGGATGGCCTTCAAAGGTGCCCTGAGGTGGCAACTCGGAGATGATACTCTGTGAGGATGGGGCACCCACTCCAGAACATAATATACATGCTAAGTCAATGCACACTATATGTGCTATATGGTGCTGAATCTCCACAGATAGGATATACAGTTTCAGAGGAAAAAAGGGAGTGCCACCACTTACCATCACTCACAGTGAGGGAACTAGTGACTCCTATTCCTAAACTCTGTAGATTTAGAGATCCTGCGTCTCAGAGAAGGAAAGCTCCCACCAGTTTACACAGCAAGAATCACATTAAACTCTAAGCTATGATTCCACCTGGTCACTTTGGGATCCTTGTGTCAAGAGACCAGCAGACAGTGACTCACTAGGGTAACTACCTAACCATGAAGGAGAAAGAGGGCTGCTGATAGACACTGGACTAAGGAAGGATGTTTTTGGAAACCAACTGATCTGCTAAGGCATCTCTTGGTAGAACCTTGTCCAGCTTTGACAGTAAATAGGCAAGTACGCAGCCACGGCCCGAGAAGGGCATGACAACTATGGATTCCAGTTACTCAAGCATGTGGGTCTCAGTCATCCCACCAGGTTAACACCTAGACCTGCAGAGGTGCTGGACAGGTGCAAGGTGATACTAGGATGAATGGGAGAGGAGAAAGGCAGTGAATACCAGCTGCAATCTTGACACCAGCTATAGAATCAAGCGTAGTAATTCATTCTACTTAATTTCCTCTTCTGAGTTCTCTTTTCTTTTTCATCAAAATCTTTCTTTATACTTACTTATCTTTTATGCTTTTTAAGGCTACATTTTTGCTTCTTGTGCTGAAAGTTTAGTTACTGTAGTCTTTTCTACTTATTAATTAAAACATTTAAAATTGTACGTTTTCTTTGATTATAGCTTTCACTACATTCTATCAGTTCTTGTGTGTAGTATTCTATTTTTCATACCTGAACAGTCTAGAATTATATTTTTATATTTTTATTTGAACTGAGACCTAAGAGTGCTTCATTTCATTTTTAAAATTTAACTAAAAATTCGTGTTTAACAAATTTTTACAGGGACCCTTTCTCAAATGTTTATATAAATTCAGTACTCTAGTATCCTTGATTTTCACAACTAAAACATTCGACTTAACAGCACATTGCCATGCACAAATGATTTCTTAGGTCACATTTTGACCTAGTGGATCATCCTTATTTAGGCTATGGTTCCCTTCTCCATCCTTAAAATATCCCTTCCATTAGAAGGCAATATGGTATTGGAAACCATCTATGGTATTAGAAACCATCCTCCAGCCAGCTACAGCCCAACTTCCCACTCCTATTGCCAAGTTGAAACCTCAAACCAAGCTGATTTACTGGAACTCTTACCACAAGCAAAATCCCTCCCAAACAAAGTCCCAGTGTTTTCTATACTTGCCCTTTCATTCATGAATAAAATGAATAGCGCCTCTGACCCTGACCTGCTCAATTAAAGCCCACCACTTTCTTCCAGTAGTTCTTTTCTCCTGGTAGAGCCTCCATACCAAATTCAATTCCTGTGTGGCTCTGAACTTCACACTGAACTCCTTGCCTGCAGAAATACGCTATCCCCCAAAAAAAGCATCCTTTCACTGAATTCATAATTGGGGTCCCACACTATATTGCCTGTCTCTGAGTAGCTGCTTTCTGCCTCAAGCAGGAGACCCAAGACTCAATTCCAATTTGTGTTCCAAAGTTTTTATTCTTGTTGTTTCTTCCCCTCCCTGGGGCTGTACAAGTTCTCTTTTCTTCTCCTGAAAACTCAGAATGATAAGCAATGCCTCCATATTTTGCTTTCTGCCCATCTCACAGATGAAAACAGAGGCATTAAGAAATGAAGAGACTCTTCCTAAACAAATTAATGGTGGGGCAGTGGCTGAGCTAGAACTTGTATCTCCTAACTTCTGCTCTAGTTATGGTTAACCTAGAATTATGCTGAAGTATACAGAATTGTGTTCCTTCTCAATGGGCAGCTTCACATGGAAAGCAGTCAATATCTAGCCTTCAGTGTCTACATAGTAAGATGGCACAGGCTTAAACTCAATAACCGTCTCAAATTCGATATGCATATTCTGTAGTCATGTGTCCCTGGGACACTGGTATACTCCCTTGTCAATCTCAGATGACAGTTCTTAGTTTTACCCTCTTTAACCTTCAACCAACAGTACACCCCAGTCCTGTAACCTGAAGCTTCTTTTGATCCTCAGTCAATTTTCCAATGTAAATGTTAAATGTGTAAAGTCCTATAAATCTTAAGAGATGAGAAACAGCTACCAGAGCACCTAAGAACAGCAGCCTTGCTCCATTCTCTATGTTCAACTACACGGGCCCCTTTAGTCTCTCCAATATTAATGGGGTAAGTTTCATGGTACTGTGCAATTGGCGGCAATTCACATACAAAGGGGAGGAATTTTCTTAAAGGTACAAGGAGGAGGGGGAAACCAAGTTGAGCTGTTGATTTCTCTTGTGTTTCAGCAGCATTTTTGACTGTGCCTATCTGGTGGCTCAGACACTAAAGAATCTGCCCGCAATGCAGAAGACCCATGTTCAATCCCTGGGCTGGGGAGATCTCCTGGAGATGGGAACAGCTACCCACTCCAGTATTCTTGCCTGGAAAGTCCCATGAACAGAGGAGCCTGGTGGGCTACAGCCCATGGGGTCGTAGAGTTGACATGACTGAGCAACTAACATAACTACGCAGCCCAAACACTTTGGCAAGAAAACCCTGCTGGTGGAATATGCTGCACCTTTCTGCATGTGCTAAGCATGTGTAGAAGTACACACTTCTTCACAGCAGACCATCTGAACTCATTCTACCATAGCCTAGCTTCTGGCCTCAGATGCCCGAGTAACCTCTGATAACACACTCGTAACTTTTCTTTATACTTGTCAATAAAAACCCACTTTCTACCAGTCCTGAAGAGGATATAAGCATCAAGGAAGGGGGTTCCCAGCTTAGGATGTATCCCAGGAGAAACCATTCTAGGGTAGTTCACCTGAGACCTTGAGCTTAAAGTCACCCACGAAGGTTCTGTGACAAAGAAACAAAGCAAGAAAGTTTTTACTCAACACTCTTCAGAAACAAGATGCTGGACCCCCAGGAACCTATGAACAATAGAGAAAATTAAGATACAGACATGTAAAAAATATGTGTCAGAGGAACCAAGATGGAGACAGTCTTTTCACTGGTACCCACGAATGCATACAAATGCGAGCACATACACATACACAGGTCTTTCTCCAACACAACCCACCCTGTACACCACTGTTTATCCATGATACTTCTCAACATCATGTTCTTGCTATTGCCTAGAGAGTAGAAGTGCAAATTCCTGGCAGGAAGAAGGCAATGTTTTCCCAAGCCCTCCTATTTGGCCAAGGGACTCTTATCTGTTGAATCCTACCTTAGTCTGACATTCCTAAAACACAGCACTCCAGACAACCACTACCATTAGATCATCACTGACAAGGGAGTAGAAATATGCTAGACATACCTGGTTTAAATTTAACTGCTCACATTTTGCTTATATTCACCCCTAAGGCTTTGTTCTCTACTTACCATTAATATATTGACTTACTCATTCATTGATTCAGCATATTGTTGACTGTGTATCATGAGATGGGGGAACAAAATTGAAGCCAAGAAGCCTGGATTAGAGGTCATCTCGGGTAAAGGTAGGAAGGGAGAGATGGGAATAATTTGAGAATGAGGATGCAGGTGGATGATCAGGTTTGGAAAGGAGAATAGATGTGTATGGCTTAGGGCATTGTTTTTGTGTGGGAAATTTCCTTATGATAATCAAGTAGAGATATCCATTAGGCATTTGGGTAGAAAAGAAGGCACGGGCTCAACCTACAGATCAGGGAGTCATCAAAGAAATTGTGTGGGCTGAGAAAGCTGCCTAGACCAAACCTGGAAGCAGTCTGAGGAAAGGTGAAAAGGACATGGAGGAAGGTGAGGGAAGGAGATGAGGATCTGAAAGAACATAGAGCCAGGGCACCTAAAGAAGCAGAAACTTTTCTTTATAGAAGATACAAGACATAAAATATTTTTTCTTTAATTCACAAATTACATCAATGAAACAATCCAAAATATTCATTAAGAGTACATGTTGAAGAAATAATGAATCACTTTTACAAGTGATTGTCCTCACCTTTGAAGACCTTGCATCCTGGAGAAGTATGCACCTTAGCAAATACAACATAAAAGCATCTTATTTCTCACCAACAGTGAATACTACCTATGGGTTGATTACAGACAAACTCTTTAATTAATGGTAGAAATGAACAAAATACTAGTGATGCATCTACACTAGAATTTTGATCTTTTGTATATGTGGGTCTATCCCGTAGCATGGGCTTCCCTGGTGGCTCAGCAGTAAAGAATCTGCCTGCAATGCAGGAGATGTGGTTCAATTCCTCAGTTGGGAAGATCTCCTGAAGAAGGAAATGGCAACCCACTCTAGAATTCTTGCCTGGGAAATCCTACAGACCAAGGAGCCTGGCAGGGGACAGGGGTCACGAGAGTCAAACAGAACTTAGTGACTAAACCATCACCATCCCTGAGCATCACGTGAAGTCAGAGGGAACATCACCCCCTAGAAAGCACACACTGAAGTTTAAGCTTCCAGAACATGGCTTGGTCCAAATGCAGTGTTTACTAAAGACAGCTGAAAGCAATACAACTGGAAGGCCAGTCTGAACTGCGATCAAAGAAAGTGGGAGAAGGTCAAAACTAAAGAAGAGGTATCAGACAATTAGGTCAACAGGATGAAGCCAGGCCATCAACCGATAACCGAGCCAAGGATTAGAAGTCAGAAACCAGGCAAACAGTTGGGAAACAGAACAAAGACGGAATGCAACGAGGGCCAGAGAAAAGGGACAGGAAAAAGGCACAATTGTCAGAGATGCGTCAGAAGTGGAAGCGGCCTCATGGCTCAGGAATATGCATGATGGCCTCAAGGAGTGGCAGGATTGAATCAAGGGGCTAAAACTACCTGCTTCTGCAGTTCCAAGTACAGCAAAGTCTTCATGAGAGATCATGCTGCGTTTTGGCTGCCACCCAACTCCACCCTCCCAGGGGCCACGTCCCATTTTTCTGCTGTAGAGTCTCTCACTGGCCTGGAGTGTGTCTGCCTCTGGCCAAGGGCAGTGCTTTCCCGTTGTCTCCTAGGCTGTAATCACTGTTAAAGACTAGGTGTGGATGATCTATTTGTAAATGTGTAATAGAATGTTAAGAAATAGGCATGTCTCCACATAATTACATAAGTAAATGAATGAAATAAACCAACACTTACTGGGACTGCTGAAAACTGGAGTCATATGGAAATGTTTCATATTCTAAGGGAAGGTTACGAGAGATTCTTTGTGGTTTTTCTCTTCTACTCCTTTCATTTACCTTTAATTTTTTTTTCCTTTCAAGTTAAAGCTGACTCCACATCCTAAGGGACCAACACAAGCCATCAAGTTAAATGATGTCCCTGATAGCCCTGTGGATCAATAGTTATATAGGCCTATTCCTCATCTGAGCTCTGTCAGGGCCCAAATTATACACTGTACATGAAAACCACCTCCTGGATTTACTGTCTTGCACCCCCACCCCACCCCCTTCCTCAGTCATAGCAGGTGGCTTATTGTCCTGCATTTCTTTCTTTTAAGCTTTAACTACGTCTTTGCTATTTACTGATTTCTCAACATTTCCAAAGCGAAGAGAGGCAATTAGCCAAGTTCTCTTCCCTTTCACAAAACAGCCATGATTTCTTTGAATTCCAAAGAAATTCCTCAATGTCCTTTTTCTCTCCCAGTAGTATGAGCATCTTCCCATTAAATGATATATAACTGGTAAAGAGATTACAATAGTATGAGGAAGCAGACAAGAACTTGGCCTGCAGTGCTTTTGGTCCCCCTAGGATAACTCACTAGAGTCTAGACCATCAGCATTAGTGAGGAAGTGGCTGATGAGTCAAAATATCTAGTTACACTTCTGATTCCCAGGTCCCGGGGTAAATCGCCTCACCTTCCTATGCCTTGGTTCTCCTCTCTCTTAAATGGGAATGATTTCACTTCCTCACATTACTTCCAAGATGACATTAACCTAAATTAAATAGAGTATATGTGAAAACATTTTATATTTTGGGGAGGGAAAGTGTCCCATAAATTCTAGGTTCTATTATTTAATATTTCTGTTTCAGATGGATCTGGTCTCGTGAATCACTTTATAACAAACTGGACTTGAACTATATTGAACTGTTTCTGAGCTTTCTAATCTCCCAATTGTGTCAGATGTCTAGAATTATAGCCCTCTGAAACAGTGTGTGAAGCGTGCTTTATGATATGGAGACCGACTCTTGTCTGGTTAAAAGACAACGTCTCATGGTTTTCTAATCAGAGTCCACCAGAGGTTCACCAGAGGTCAGTCTGAGAGCTAGATTAATGAGTTGCCTTACTCCAATGAACTGTAATCTTCAAATTTCTCTCAGTTTGACCCATCTCTTATCCTTTTATGTATGTTCTTGGGACATTTCTGTTTAGCAAACAGTAGTAATACTCACCACTTTAATTACGTTTAAAATAAATAAACAAGACATCCTATGTTCTGTTGGTCCAAATAGACGAATATGGTTTCAATGTACAGTTTTCCCATGCCCTTGTGCTATTGTAAATACTTTTTTTAAACTCTAATGCCCAGTTACCCACATGCTGACCCAGTTATAGTCTATCCTGTATAGTTTTATTTTAACAGTAAGCTGTTTATTTTAACAATAAGGGAAAAATAATGCATTCCTCTAATTTCAAGCATAATTCACATTAGCTACTGTACTCCTGCATCCAATTATATGAACCCAATGTTTTCCACACCATCCTATTCTGATTCCCTCTAACTAACACTTCATTGTGACCTGTCATTTAGCTCATCTTAACCAACATTTAGTTAGCTAATTGAAAATATCTGAATACCTTCTATTTCTAAATCTGACTCAGCTATAAAATTGTGGGGAAGTGGTCAGTGCTGCTTTTGTATTTCCGGGCCCAAACCACAGTTTTGTGGTAGTGTGTACTGGTCAATTTCTAAATGCCTGAGTTTAATCAGCATTCAATTTTGCAATCTGTGCAGAAAATGAATTACAGATTTCACTGACTCTCCTGCTTGCAGGACATAAGGATCCTTCTCACTGCTACTCACAGAGTCAATTCAGATCATTTTCCCAGGGTTCTCTAGCATTGCTAGTGACTTCAAGGTTTAGATCGGATCCTGTGGTCTCTGCTGTGAGTACCCAGTGAGTACCATCACATATAATGGCCCACATCATATTCCTTGTATATGTTGAGCATATTCCTCCTTTTCTCCATCTCTCTAGATTATTGTTAAGACTCAAGTGAAGTAATAGAATAATAACTAACATACAGAACTTTATAGGGCTTCCCTGATGGTTCAGATGGTAAAGAATTTTCCTGCAATGTAGGAGACCCGGGTTCAATCCCTGGGTCAGGAAGATCCCCTGGAGAAGGCAATGGCAACCCACTCCAGAATTCTTGCCTGGTGAATTCCATGGACAGAGGAGCCTGGCGGACTATGGTCCATGGGGTCCCAAAGAGTTGGACACGACTGAAGTGACTTAGCATGCACGCACACAGGGCTTTACAGAATTGAAGGTGTCTTTTCTTAAAAGTGGGGAGGGGAGCCTTGAAAATTTAAGTCCGTTAATAATAGTAATAGTAAATAAATGTTTTATTCAGTTTTTCCTCTGTTCCTGGGTGATCAGCTCTTCTGAAATACTGACACATCCCCGAATGAGTTCCCCATTCATTCTCTAAGCTCAAAAGATTTCAATTTCCTGACCATGACCAAGCCATCAGGATAGAATCTCTCTTCATCATTTGGATTGACTTGCATTCACTGATACCCCACTGTAACTGTGGATCATCTCTAAGTTTATTATTCTGTTTAATAGCTACATCATTGTGATTTTGAGTTGGCAGAAAGCTCAAAGTTAGCCGTGCACAGCAAATGGCCTATGAAGTAATACTGACCCTGATGTCTGATCTTAAACCCCAAAGTCAGTGCTATTTAGTTTTATTGTTTATGGATTCAGTCCACAATTACAGTAGACCAGGCAAGTCTCCCTGAAACAGTCCCTGCTTTAGGAGTTAGCCTTTAATTTGAAGGTATTTTCCCCAGCTGGAAGTTGTAATAATGCTCCATTCCATCTGGCAACAAAACAAAGAACTGTAGGATTTATAAACTGACAGATCCTCTAATAAGTGTGAGTGAGAGATCAAATTTGCATCCTTTTATCTGACTAGGTACCACATCTCATCACCTATTCTGACTCTGGGGCCTTATTAATAGCCAATTTGCATATAAGCATTGGTATGATGACCCAAGTCAATCATAACCACAATGGAAAATGCTCCACAGGACAATTACAAAATTCATTAGCACCCAGAATGTACAGATACAGCAGGCTGTGAAGGTCACCCACCTGAACATGCCACCTCCTAGTTTCTAAAGATTGACCTGTCTGACAAACTAGAGGTTTGTGCGCTTCCTCTCCGGTCTATAAACATCCCTCACATAGCAACTTGGTCAATAAAGCAAATGACTTTCCCAAAGAGAGCTTGACAGGAGACAAAAATCAGGGGTGTTTCTGGTAGATGTAAAAGTATTCATGGAAAGGTCCTGGTGGTAAATGCATTTTGTGTCCATTAGATCATGTGCGGTATGGAGACAGGATCTACAATCCTTGTGTTGACATGTAAAGAGATGTCCACTCGAGTAATCCTCTGGTCTCATGGTCATGGGCCACCCCTTACAAATAGTTCATGGATAAACTAGTTCACACTGCTAAGTTAGGAGAAAACTATGAACCCTAAAATTTGGTCTCTCCTCTCCTCTTTCTTGGACCAGAGTATTGCTGCAGTCCTAGATGAGTATATATGCTGTGAAAATGTTAATTTTTCTTCAAGTGGGAAATCTTAGGGTCTAGACTGGAGAGAAGGGCAGCAGAGCATATTAACCAGCCCGTCTGGTTGCATATTTATATAATGGCTACAGTTAACCATTTGATTTCCATCTGACTGGCTCCTGTGCTGATCTTCAGTTGGCTTTGATTTCAGGCAAGGAAGAGAGGAGTGTTATTTATGGGCTCCTTTCAAATCCCAACAGCTTCATTACATAGCCATAGGACTTGTGGTAACATTAGTTGATAAAACAAACTAACCCCAACATTTCACAGACTTGGAACAACAAACTCATGTAACAGTTCAGTTTAGCAATTGAGCAGCTATCCTCCAAGGAGTGAAACAAAGCCTGCCTCCTTTCATGCTCAGGTTCTATTATCTTCAACATGCAGTTTCCAAAGCCACCAAAAAGGTCAATGTCATTCTAGCAAGTCAGAGGGGAAGCATGCTTAGAAGATCCAGTAGGAGGATTTTAGGGGCCAGGCCTGCAAGTGGTACATGTCACTTCTCCTCACATTCTCTGGCTAGAACACAGTTACCTGGGCACAATAGGAAGGCTGGAAAATGTATTTGAGCCATATGCTCAGGAAAAAAAGGAAATTGATTTGGTGAGCATCTAACAGGCTTGGCTACAATAGCAGTCTAGGGAAAACAAAAGGCCAGTTGATTAGGTTTCAGATCATTGTCAGAAGTTGGATGGAGATGCCTCAAGAATAAACTGTGTGAGAATTTTCAAAAAATCTCCTCTATGCAATGCATGCTGTTATTAGACAACCTATCAAATGTTATAGAGACGTGTTAAAGGCAAACCTTGAGACTTGCACTGTCTACCACAATTATACCCTTTGAGCCCACAATCCACCTTTGTGCCACATCACCTCCATTGAGGATGCATGAGATCCTGGCACCTGGGACTTCCTCCTAGACTCCTGGGCTTCATCCCACCTTACACCCCATTTCCATCTTGATTGCCCAACTCTCTGCTTCTTGCTTCATCCCTGTTTGTGGTGTGACCCCTAAGTCTCTCCTTGGATTTGACCCTGATCTTTTCCTTTCTATCTGTTGCCCTAAAGATTGGTACTCAAACCTTAGACTGAGGTTTCTGGCCACTGACAGTGACAAACCAGCTAATTTCTGGTCTGAGTCACCAGACTGAGCCTCAGTACCAGCCCCTCAGACCTTTTCCTACAGACAGAAGAAGGCATGCATGCTTTAGGAAAATATATTTCCCCACCCAGCCAGATTTTTTATTTTAGCTGCTAAAAAGCATTCTGTACGTAACCTGAAACAAACTTTATAATAATCCAAAGATGCTGGTACCGGTGTCATCCCCATGCTAACTATAGGACTTAGTAAAGCATGGTATTTTAGGAAAATCACACTGAAGGGCTTCTGTTTGAACCCAGTTATCCCTGTCTCCTAAGTTTAAGCTCTAGAAAAGAGCACTGATCATGGTTTAGATGTAAGCTTCCCAGATGGCGCTGGTGGTAAAGAACCCTGCATGCTAATGCAAGAGACATAAAAGATGCGGGTTGGATTCCTGGGTCAGGAAGATTCCCTGGAGGAGGGCAGAGCAACCCACTCCAGTATTCTTGCCTGGAGAATTCCATGGACAGAGAAGCCTGGCAGGCTACAATCCATAGGATCCCAAAGAGTCAGACATGACTGAAGTAACTTAGCATGCATGCACACATGACTTAGGTGAGGCAGAAATACACCAGGTTAATAGCAGATCTCTGGGTGAATCTATTGATGTCGATCTGGTCCCAGGCTATACAGGTCTCTCCTCAAAGAGACAACTGCTAAAGGACAACATTATAGGCCAGTTCATTTGCATGGAAACCCAGACGCCATCATTTCTGAGTACCCACAATCACAGTCCTGGATGGTTCACTCTGATGGGCTTCAATGTTCTTGACCCTTCTGAGGATATGGCAGCTCCCTCCTTGTCCAAATCATAACACACTTTCTGTTTATTAGTCATGACTTGATTTTCCTGACAATGTGAGGAAATCTCAGTCCCAAATGTCTGCCAATGATTTGTGGATGGCAGGTAAGCAGGTTAGCAGGCTATATTTAACATAATTTGAAATTTCATTGTCTTTCAGCAAAAGGCAGCTGTTTCCAGATGTCATGAATCAACCTTTATGTCTGACTGACGTGGGGTTTGCAGGAAACATCTTGCAATACTGTCATGTGTTTGGGGGAGTTTCTTGGACTCGATTATTTGCAAGTCAGTACCTGCTGCTTTCTACTGAACTGTTATTTAGATTGCTTCAGTAACCTCCTGTTCAGATATGACAATAGGTTGACAATTCCATAACCACAAAGCTGCAGCCCATTCAGTATCAGGAACTTTGAAAACATTTGCCAACAATTCAATCACACATCATCTTTGAGGAACACACTCAGTGACAGCTAATTGGTGCTATTGTCAAGCCCAAGACCATTTTATTTGGTTTTCCTGGAATTACTTAATTTTTCAAATCCTGAATTTTCTTCTATTTCTGTAATGTTTTGAGTACTGAGTTAATTTTTGTGTGCATTTGTCAATTATTCCCATCAACTTATCTTCACTTAAGTCACTCAATGTAAGATACTAATTAGCTGAGCAATTTTATTGTTTAGTCTGTCAGATCTATGGTTATTTTTATACTACAGAAGTCTTCCCAGGCTTTTGGTGGCTTTGCCAAATTTCTGTCCCTTTGTTTTACTACATTTCCCCCATTGACCCCTTTCCTACTATGACGTGGATTAATTCATTTTTCCTACTGTTGTATCAATCTCATAGTAAATGCTTTTATGCATATTACTTTAGATCTCATGTGTCATTTGGCTACTGAGATAATGAATGCATGCATGTGTGGCTCAGTCACTCAGTCATGTGCAACTCTTCATGACCTCATGTACTATAGCCCACCAGGCTCCTCTGTCTTGGGATTTCCCAGGCAAGAATACTGGAGTGGGTTGCCATTTCCTCCTCTAGGGGATCTTCCCGACCCAGGGATTGAACCCAAGTCTCCAGTGTCTCCTGCATCGGCAGTCAGATTCTACCACTAAGCCACCTGGAAGCAAGGTAATACATAATCGCCTAATTATGTAAAGTAGGAAATTTGGGAAGTGCAATGTCGTTCTTTAGGTCAGAATTTGAAGGAAATTCAAAGCCACAATGAACATAATTCTTGGAAACAATGCTTGAGTACCATGGTTTCCAAAAACTATCAGTTCAGTTCAATTCATTCGCTCAGTTGTATCCTATTCTTTGCAACCGCATGGATTGCAGCAAAGAGTCAGACACGACTGAGCAACTGAACTGAAAACTATCAGAACTCAATATAGCTCTGATACTAGAAATATAGTTCTAGTACCCTTTTTCAAGCTACAATACTGTCTACCCTTACTCAAATTTCCATTCATTGATCCCAGATCTGAGGACTCATACCCGATGCCATACCCATTTCTGATTCAATAACTAGGCTTCTCTTTACCACGTTTAGTTTCAGATCTACCACATATTTCTCACTTAGTCTGGCCATCAGTTCAAGATATTTGGTAACAACATGTGGCCACCTTGCAGGTCTGCACATTGCCGCCTCAATTCCTGATCAGAGGCCTCTGAAAGCTGTGCATTCACTGGCACTTCCTTTAATGCCCTCTCATCATTAAATGGCTCAAGTGGATGACTGACTCTGTCAGCCAGAACACTTCAGACAGTCACAGCTCACTGGCCTGAGGTGCCTTAAATCTCTGGTTCCAGAACATCAGGCCCAGCTGGTTACTCGCAACTATTTCCAGCGTGTAAGGCCATTCCCGAATGAAAAGGCCATCCGTCTCCCCATGGATTCACCTCTAATTCTCCTTTCCCTGACAACTCTCGCCTCATGATGAGTTACTAAAACCTCTGTGGGGTATCAGAACTGCATGAAGTGACAGTGGCACAGTTTTCCTCTCACGCACAAGGGCACTGAGCTGGGTTTTGAGAGGTGTGTAATTAGTATAATTACTTTATTTTGATTGCTGAGGTTAACAACATGGGCAATGCCCAAGCATATTATCATCATCAATTGATGAGCTGGAGTTTTAAAAATCTGATTGTATGACATGTGTTCAGCTGTATCACCCTCTGCATTGCTGCTGGGGAATAACTATTACCTTGTTCCTTAAGATGTTTAAATAATTTTGCCATGATACTGTGCCAGGTATGAGTAAACCTAAAGAAATAAGCTACCCAAATACTCTGCTGTGTGCATGTTTGCATACGTGCCATTTTCAAACAGCATCCAAGAAAGCAGGGAGCTCATTGTGCAGTTGAAGAGTATGCCAGCAGAGTTCAAAATACGTTTCCCTATGTTAATCACCAGAGGGTACTGATAAACAAGTGGTTCTTGCCTGGGGCCATTTGGCCATGTCAAAATTTGGCAAAATTTGATAAATGTTTTTGGTTGGGCTGGGGGTGGAGGGAGAGAAGGAATATACTGCTAGAAGCTAATAGACAGAGGCCAGTGATTTTACTAAACTTCCTACAAGGCACAGCACAGCCCCCACAGCAAAGAACTGCATGACACTAAATGTCAACAGTGGAGATGTTGAGAAACACTGGGTTAGGCCAAAGAAAAAGACTTACAATGGTTTAAGAGAAGTGCATAGGACTATACAATAATAACAAGGTCAAACAGTTCACTCACTCAAAATTATTCAATAAGAATTACAAGAATTTCAACAATCAGCATCATTTGTTGGAGTATTCCCAAAATGGAAAGACCTCACCTTGCCTTCCAAAAATTAGATATTCTAGAAATATGGAAAACTCCCTGAAATTAGGACTTAAGATTTACGTGAACAATCTGCCTTTATTCCAAAGGTTCTTTCTCTCAGAAATAAAGATAGGATAATGAATCTTTCAACGCCCATCCCAATCCTCCCACACTTATATGAGGATTCCCTCATGAAATCATGTTGTGTGTGAGATAGCCAAAAGGCACAATTTTATTTAAAAAATGATCACTACCCAGGGTTTCATGAGTCCTGACTCAGGATGATCAAAAATGAAGGGCAAGCCTTATATCACAAATAGATATATGGTTTAATTCATGTTAACATAGGTTATTGTTGCCTAATTCAAATTATTTCCCAAATTATTCCCTTCTTTGTGCTGCTGCTGCTGCTGCTAAGTAACTTCAGTCGTGTCCAACTCTGTGCGACCCCATAGACAGCAGCCCACCAGGGCCCCCCATCCCCAGGATTCTCCAGGCAAGAATGCTGGAGTGGGTTGCCATTTCCTTCTCCAATGCATGAAAGTGAAAAGTGAACGTGAAGTCGCTCAGTCGTGTCCGACTCCCAGCGACCCCATGGACTGCAGCCTACCAGGCTCCTCCATCCATGGAATTTTCCAGGCAAGAGTCCTGGAGTGGGTTGTCACTGCCTTCTCCACTTCTTCATGCACTGTGATTCAAATAAATGAAACAAAATTTAAGTTTAATTCTTGACCATTTAAAAAGTACTGCTTGCAGGGTGGACTATCAGTCCTTCAGATCTTAGCATGAGGTAGTTGTGACTGTGTGCTGGATTTCTTACATCTATTTCTGATGAGTATGGGAAGCTACAGATGAGCACATCTCAATCAACTGAGCTTCAAAAATTAAGGCACTTGTCCAGGGAGGCCCAGGAATCCCAGAACCCCAGTTTCAGCCACATCCTCCCAGGAGTGGTCCAGAAACCTACACACGCAGAGGACAATAATGAGAACTGTTGCCCTTTATTAGAGCTGGAGTTTGGCCCCAAATCCCAAGATGGATCTTGAGCCCTGCTGAGCTCTGCTGCCTGTCAGAACTCCTCTTGGCCAGACTAGAAAGGCTGACGTAGCCTTCTTTCCCCTCACTCTTACTCCAGCTTTCACTCAGCTTTAAAGGTGGGGTGGGCTGCATCTCTTTCACCATAGAAAGGGAGTACCTCTGAGGTCGGCCTCCTGAAGGGCAGACCATCTAAAGAAAGACTAGGCAATTCAGGGAGATAGGAAGACAGACAAACACCATACCAGGGACCTTCCCTGCATGTCCTTAGAAGACAGTCCTAAAGGGGAAGTCAGCCAAGATTAAATCAGGGTATGCAGTCATTGCACTCAGGCTGAAAAGAGTTAATTTTAAATGCTTTACATAAAAGAGTTTGATAAGGAAAACAGTTGGGGAAGAATTTTCCAAAGTGATTTGCCCTTGGTATGAGGACATAAATGCAAGGCTGGCTGCTACTCAACAGGGAGGTAGCTTCAGCTCTCATCATCATCCCTTTAAATTGGGGTCAGTCCTGGGGATATGTCCACAGCTCTAAAGATATATATATATATTTGTGGCCCCAACTCAACGGGGCGGCTTGCTGGCAGACTGTGACAGTAACCGCCCACCCAGCAGAGGTTGTCTTTAGATTTCAGAACCTGCCTTTATTCTTTTGGCCCTTCTCCCCACATTCATTTTCTGTCTCGTTCTAGTTCCCTTTCTTCTTTCTCCTTTCTCCTTTGCGTGTCCTGAGCCCTTCCCTATGGGGCTGGTTTGACAACAGCAACCAAGCTTTAGCTTCTTAATTTGTTTCACTTGGAATTTTCCATTTTAAAGCTTTCAGGAGTTTCATCTCACATTACAATTCTGATTAAGTGGCTCCTGCTTCGCCTCCCTCCTAGGCTTGTTATAAGAACAGAGGAGTGTTGAGTTCTTCATGTCTATAATGGTCCCCAGAACTCCCAAGAGGGAGGTTTTATATTTAGGACAACAAAAATAACTCTCATTACAATTAATAAAGAAAACTGAGACACCCTATGTAGAATCTCAATAAGCCTCAAGTATATTAAACATTCAGGAAAGAGGTCTGTTGAAGGCTCAGCCTGTTATGACCCAGGAGGGGCACCACAGTTAAGGGGACTGAGACAGTGACACCAGGTGACGTTTAGGGCTGCCAGTTGCCACAGCAACTTGAAATGTCTCCAGCAGCAATCTCACCCCTATGTTAAAGAACCACATTCTCAAAGAAGAGAGGTGACAGAGGTCATATCAGCTTCTCTCTGACAACCATCCTCTAACTCGCTGACCCTCCTCTCTATTAGGTATAAGGCTTTGGAGGCACTTCTAATACATCCATTATGTTATTTAACCTTAAGATTGCTCCAATATGGACACTTCTTCCAAACAATAGTATAACTTTGAGATGAGGTGGACCATGATTTGAATCCAGCCTCCCTGTACTGTGCTACTTTGGTGATTCTGGCCAAGCTTTTTAACTTCTTTGAACCTCAGCATCTACTCTTAGAAACTAAGATTGTATATTAGCTTTTGCTGCATAACAGATATCTCAAAAATCTCACTGTCTGTAAAAAACACTGACTCCCTTGCTCACAGGTCTGCCAGTAGCTGTAGGTCTACTGGGACTGGCCTGGGCTAGCAGGGCTCAGCTGTAGGTTTTAGGTCAGGTTCACGTGTTTACATTTTCTCCTCGAACCAGTGACAACCCATAGACTGTTCCTCCCACAGCAAGTCACAGGAGCACAAGGGGCAGGAAAACTGCAAGCACATCTGAAGTCCCTGGTCAAGTCATGTCTGCTAAGATCTCACTGGCCAAAGCAGTTGCATAATCTAAAGTCAAGTAGGTAGAAATGTACTCTATCATCACTCCTTCCCATGATCTTTGTAAACCACAGAGACAGTGAAGAATTGAAGTCCAATCTCTCACAACTGAAATAACTATCACATAAAGGTGTTGAAAACACTAAATGAGATAAAAACATGTAAAGCCCAGGACAGAGGAGGAGCTGAATAAAGATAGCTATCATCATGGGTTAATAGTGTTTTTGAAAGTTATGCCCATTTACACAAAAGTTCCAAAATGAGACAGACATTACTTTAATACCTTTTAATGAATTGTATCAACAGGAATTACTAAAACACAGCCCTAGACTTTTGCATCCTATCTCTATGCAACTCTGATGATGTAAGTAAGCCAGGACAAGCTACCAACAGGCTGAACACAAACTCTGAAACTAGAGATGTTTGTCCTTAGAAACCCAGGCTTCCTGTTCTGAGCAACTTCCTCCAGTTGCTCTGGGCTCATTTAACACAGTAAAAAAGGTGTCCAAATATTTAATCACACTGATATGTCCCTGCCTTAATTATAAACTATTGGTACATCTGGTGGGCTTCCCCAGGTGGTTCTAGTGGTAAAGAACCCACCTGCCAATGCAGGAAATTTAAGAGATGCAGGGTTGATACCTGGGTCTGGGAAGATCCCCTGGAGGAGGGCATGGAAACACATACCAATATTCTTGCCTGGAGATAGCCCATGGACAAGAGGAGCCTGGTGGGCTATAGTCCATAGGGTCACAAAGAATCAGACATGACTAAAGCAACTTAGCATGCATGCAGTACATCTGGAAAATAGATGCTCCCTTTTTTATATCCACATGGGGTAATGGGAGAACAGGTATGTGGTAGGGTGGCTAATTTCTAATCTCTTCTCATACAGAACTTTTTCTTTTTCTCCACTTCTTGCAGGAAGTATCTTACAATGTGGGGGAGGGATGTGTGTTTTAACCTCTCATGATGATCTTAGGGCCCCTTCTCCTGGGTCTACAACCCCTCCCTCTTGCACCATTTCACACACACAGGGAACTTCAAACCAAATTACCTCAAATATAGGCAGCATTCAAGTTGGCAGGGACAGAAAAGTTTCAGAACATCTCATAGCACTCTAGGAGAGCTAGACATTCCTTCACTTCATCACCCCTTCACTTCACTTCATCACCCCTTCAGTGGACAACAGGGAATATTATTTGGACTCTTTAGGACTCCTTTCTAGCAATTATAAAATGGGGTTAAAAACACATGCCTTGATATATCACTGATGGGATCAGAGGAAATCGTTTACTACTGAGAAAACATCTATGGAGTGTGGTGTGTGCAGATCTTAAAGATGGAGACACAGGCACTGCCTCCAAAGTTTAATGTCAGTCCCAGGCACACAGTGTGAGTTCAGTAAACCATCACTATTACTATCATTTACATTTATCTTGAGATATTTAACAAGCGGCACAGTACATGAGTCCACCTGCAGGAATGAACAGCAGTCTTAAGAGTTGTATCAAGGTGCTAGAGGCCACCTGCTATGCCAGGATCATGAGGAATAAGGACCAGGAAGGCCATGGCAACATGGCCACACAGGAAACTCAAGGTGGCAGCCATTTACTCCCCAGTAAGGAAGTATTCTGACATTTTTTTTAAACAAATGGTACAGTGTTATCATTTAAAATATCATTTATTTTAAATGATAAATTCACACTTATCATTTAAGTTCCTATCATACACTTTTGATAGTTCTGTTTCCCATCTAAACGCTACAATAAAGGAAGAGAGCTCTCTTATGTATGTTGCTTTTACTGTCCAGTGATGCAAGGAAATCTTACCCTGGGTGATATTCCAGTTCCAGTTCTCAGATGAACACATTATGGCCAAAGAGGAGCCATCATGTCACAGGCACCAAAGACTCCCCTGCAGCCACCATCCATGGGCCCAAAGCAGAATCAAACAAGTCCAAAGTCAAGACTGAAGGAAGCACCTCAGTGTCATATGTCGAGTGTTTCAAGCCAGTATTTGAAATATCCACCCTCCCAGAGGCCTGCTGTCCTGTGAGGACTCACTTCCTCAAGGACATCTGAAGTTTCCCTAAGTTTTCAAGTTGATAAGGGACAAAAAGGGGGCGAGGGCAGCCAGTTGCAGGAGAGAGGGAACAAGTACAAGAGCTCTATTAAAAACCAGAGAAAGGAATGGCCATGATATACATTCCAACCATGGTAAAACAAAGGTTTAAGACAGCCTCAGCTTTCTGGCAGGTTCATGTTTTCTTGGTAACATTCACCCCCTCCCCCAAAGTACAAATGATTGAGGTAAATGAAGCAACTGTATTTCAGCAAATGAACACTGTTCCGGTCAAGGAAAGAGTAAAAAATCAGAAAATTCCCATGCATAATGGAGAAGATTCTCATAAGAATCATGGCAAGTTATTACACATTTTTACCTAATTCTGGCTTAGGGTTGTGGCAGTTCACAGCTTATAGAAATCATCCAGTCCATTTGATCTGGGAAACTGAAGGCCAGAGAGGTGAAGTGCTCTGTACTAACAGAGGACTCTTGATCCACAACCCAGAGCTGGTTATATCATGCTAACATTTCTTTCTCCCAAATGCAGAAAACAAGTGCGTACTTACACACACTCACAAACACACCCAAAAGGAAGACACAGAGGAGTAATCAACACATCACGAGACAGGCATTCTTGGAAAATATCTGTGACAAAATATTCTCCAAAGAATATACAAACACAGACATTTAAGATTATTATTCTAGTTGCCAAGACAACAAAAGAACAGTATCAAAGAAAGAAATAACCAGGAAATCTTCCCCCAAGTTCGACACCAAACCACAAGAGACTAAGCATGAGGTACCTCTCACCTTGGGACAGGAAGGCACTCAGGACCAAGACATACTTGGTCACAGAAACCTGAGCTGCTCCCAACCATGGAAGTACCACACAGCAAAAGTATTCCACGCCAGTGTGCTGCAGGCCAGAGTGATCTAAGGACTAATTCCATGCACATGTGCTTAGGAGGTTTGTTTAGGGGAAAGCAATCCAAAAGCCAACTGCAGAGTTCATTTTAAAGCACTGAGGTTGTATGCATGTCTAATCATGGGATCAGCAAATTACATGCCTGGTGCACGGACCATATGACCTTTGCGGGATTGTGGAACAACTGAGTGCATTTGGGAGAACCACTAAGAATTCACTGAACATGAGGCCAAGCTGCAAAGCTGTTGCACAGGGAAGACAAGCAGCAGTGATGAGCAACACGCTTGTGAGAATCTCCTGAACCTGGGCCACTACACCAGGCACTGGAGGATGACTCACCCCAGCTCCAAATTCGCTGCAGAGAAAACTGCATTAACTCCTTTAATGAAAGGGCACCCCACAAAGAAGGCTCTAAATGCTTGTCATCAAAGGCAGACAGATCAGGAGGGGAATAGGGTTGGGAAAGAAGCACCTTCCATCCCTGGCTGTGCCCCCTGGGTGCTCTCAGAACTTACTGAATAAAAAGGCCTTGAGGATCTTGAACATGCAAAGGCCCCAGTAGACCAGCACAAAGTTAGTTAAACAGGTGTTGATGATGGTGAGTCAGAAAAAGAAGAGCTGACGGTTTCACAGCATTCTACTCTCTTTTCTGCCTGACCTGGTTTGTATACCTCTCTCAGAACATCATCATCCTCACACAGGACCGTATGTACATCACACGTGCAAACACACACACACACATGACACACTCATAGGAGTTACCAATCTGTGATTGTAAAAAGGCTTGGGCAAGATTAAGTCCTAGAACTTTGGCAATAGGCTATGAGAGAGGCTGGAAACATCAGGAGAGAGGAGCCTACAGGGTCTGAGAAGCCTCTGACTTGAATTTAGAAAAGAAAAGTCAGGATCTCCTTTCCCCAAGAAAATCCTCCAGAACATAAAACCCATCCCGACATACAGATGAACGTGTGTGCTCAGTTGCTTACTCTTCTTCGACTGTTTGCGACCACATAGACTGTAGCCTGCTGGGCTCCTCTGTCCACGGAATTTTCCAGGCAAGAAAACTGGAGTCGGTTGCCATTTCCTACTCCAGGGGATCTTCCCAACCCAGGCATAGAACCCAGGTCTCCTGCATTGGCAGGCGGATTCTTTACTGCTGAACCACCAATTAATTACAAAGGGTGCTGTCAATACCAGAATCGTTCCTCCTCTTATTTAATGTTTCCCAAGGATACGCTCTGTGCTGAGGACTAATTTCAAAGCAGCTGAGAAGCAAGGCTTTGTGAGATTTGAGTTCCTCAAAGGCACAGGCCATATTTCCATCATCTTTGTGTATCAGTCGTCAGCACACAAGAGATCTTCCTAGATGCCTGTTGCTGTGGGAATGACCTGCCCATGCCACATGCTCACACTGCAAAGAGGTGTTCCCCCAGTGAACACCTCTGCCTCTTACCTGAGATTATGTAGTATAACATCATTAACATCATCTACACTGACCTGGTGGCAAAGCCTGAATATGGCCCCACTTATAGGAAGGACCACGGTGGGGAGTGGATGTTGCCTACTCTGCCACTACAAAGGGATGTCTTCTCTAGTTATTAGGTTAATCAGGACACCTTGACTGAAAGTGACAGAAAAAAATGACAGCTGAAACTGGGTTAAACAAAAAGGATATATGTTGGCTAAGTTCCCAAGAGGATAATCATAGTTCTTTACCAGAAGAAAGGTGAATAGATACTGAGTGGCAAAAAAAAACAGATGTTCACTAGCGTCTTCTGCTTTGACAGCATGGGTGACCTTCATATTTCTAGCTCTTCTCCACACCACAAGAGTCGGTCAACAAAACTACACTCTTCCACCCACCAGCTGTCTATTCTTCCTCCCAACCAAAAGTTTCTCTCAAATTATTTGTACATATTACACATGCTAGACACTTAAATTACTCCTTCCATGCCTTAGCATTTTAAACAAATGCAGTGAGTCTTTCTGGAGGCCACTGTGAAGGCTGAACGTTATGGGGGGGAACGTGCAGAGTGTGGAGGAGTGACTGGCTCCTCAAGGTTTTTTCAGGCCCCTGAAATCATACCATAGGGGCAGCCAGCCATATTGGGTCCAAGTCCTAGGACCCCAGAAGAGAGGTTAAGTGCCAAAGTACATCCAAGGGAGAGTGCTAGGGGTCAAACTGCTAAGGAAAATCATGTCCAAGCAGTTCACAGAGGAAGAAAGCTCTGAGGTGAGCATTTACTGCTGGAGCTCGGACGCCAGGGATTAGAGAGCCATAGAAAGCAAGAGCAAGGAACAGGGAGAGGGGCTGAGCATGGGCTGATGTTGGGGTGGCGGGCAGTTTGAGCAGAAATGCTTGTGCAGCTTTCAGCTGGCGGTAAGGTGGGCTGGCTCTTCACATAAGAGACTAGATAAATAAAACTTGGCTTCCATCGAAGGCTATGCCCTAGGGCCCTGCTCAGCCCTTTCCTTGGGTCTAGATTTTTCCTCCCTATCCCCATTCTAATGTTTTTCCTAGAACTGAGTCTGCACATAGTGGTTGATCTTCACAAACAACTGAAAATACTCAATATTTACCAAACACCAAGCATTAGCTCAGCCTTGGGCTACGTGTTGGTGATACACAGATGAAAAGGATGTTATTTTCAAACTTGGAAAAATTTGCTGAGGGTGAGTGAAGCAGTTGAGGTGTTTTTTGTTTTTTTTTTCTTAATGATGATAAAATATTGGTTCTATGACAGAGGTTTATACAAGGTTACCATAGGAACTCTGAAGAGGAGCAATTAACCCAAGTGCTCTTAAGGTTGTGGGAGGGAACAGTAGGCAATGAAGGTAGAAGGAAAGCTGGGCTTGATCCTCCATGGAATGGCACAGGGTGGAAAAAGGAAAAGCAATAGGAATTAAGAGCTGGATCAAAAAAACATGATGATCTGCAATTCTTCCCTAGAGCATGAGCTTCTTGGCATGGGGCCTTCTATCTATAGTGGGCTCGGTAAATGTTTGTGAATTAAACAATGAACAGAATGCCTTTGGAACAGAACGCAGACCTGCAAGACCAAGGGGCGTTGCTTCCTAAATATTATCACAGCCTTGAATTTCTCATTATGACTCTCTGAGTAGTTTAATTAATAATTGCCATGGGAAGAGGAGAGCAAAGTGATAATTAATAGCTATTGGCCAGAGCCACTGCTGAATTAAGAGTCCAATTACAAAATGAACAAAGCACATCCAAAAAGAGCAACGAAAGCCCATGGGTACCAAGTACCCTGGGGGATTTTCTTCATCTGAGCAGCTACTAGGTGAAATGTGTTCCAAACAGAAAGAATGAAGAAAGGATAAATGTGAATATTTGCCAGGAAATGACTCCCTCACCATGGTTTGCACTTCCTAGAAATGCAAAATTTGCCGCTGGGTTCCTTTTCCTCCCAACCAATAGCAGAGATTAAAATAAAAACAGAAAACAAGGGGCAGGTTACAGCCATCTTATCCAGGGTGTCAAACGCCCAGAATGCTTCCAGAAGTCCCAGAGCCCCGCAGCACTTCTGAGGTCCACAAATCCCTATGACTCGGCTTGTTGATTCCTCCTTCCAACAGCAGTAACATGTGTTCAGGAAAATAATAACTACAGGACTGTTCATACAGAAAGAACCTCAAAAACATCTGTTGAGTAAATAGCTGGGTGGTTGACCAGTCCACTGATCTCTGGGGGTTAACCTTTGTATTTATCCCCATCGTCCCCATTAGGGACCCTCCTGTTTCTGTCTTTTCCATGCACAATGACTCTTCAACAACAGCTGACTTCTCTGCACAATCTCTTCCCCACAAAGCAGGTCTTCAATGTTCAGTCTTTAGAAAGTTATTATACCCAAACCATTAATATAGCTAAGTTTTTACTTTCTTTTATGAAGAGCCTTCTATGAATATGAGATCTTCAGTATGAGGTAACTTAAGGAAGGTATGAAAACAACCCAAATGTCCAACAAGAGATGGATGGATGAGAAGATGCAGTATATATACATATACACACACAGTGGAATACTACTTAGCCATAAAAAGAAGTAAATAATGTCATTTGCATTAACACTGATTGACTTGGAAGGCATTATGCTGTGTGAAATAAGTCAGAGAAAGACAAATATATGGTATCGGTTATATGTGGAATTTAAAAAATACAATAAACTAGTGAATAAAATATAAAGAAGCAGATTCACAGATACAGAGAACAAACTAGTGGTAACCAGTGGGGAGACAGAAGGTGGGGGAAACACAGGGGGGGAGGAGAAAGAGGGGTTATTATGGGATTATATGAAGTCAGGCATGTGAAGATTTTAAAGACTAAAACAGTACAAAGAATTTAAAGAATCATTCAATAAAAAAGAATTTCTAAACTTGAATCTTTAAGCTGGTGAAATAAAATCAAAAGTTACAGATTTTTAAAGAAAAAGGTGTAATTTATAAAACAGGATGGGGTATACAAAAGAAGAAACAGAGAAAATCAGTAAACACTGCAAACAATAACAATAATCTGGGGAAAAATGGCAGAAGAGTAGAAAGGAGATTTTTTTTTTTTAATAACAGTGATTTCTATAAGTTGGAACTGCTTTAACTGAAGCACTGACTGAGACAATTCTATGCTTTTAAAGGTTAGCTTCTTTTAAAAAATCCCTCTTTTTCCACCCCCTAAGAAATGTTGTTATATGGAGAAGTACATGATGTAAAGGTGACATTCTGTGGCTGAGCCAAGGAACTGCAATGGTTTAATCCAAGTGCCCTGGTCTTCCGCACACCCTTCCCCTGCCGAGCTCCACGAACTTGTAGGCTGTAGGCTAACAAACTATTTCTTTACATTCCATAGACTGAACTTCAGCTAGGACTCAAGTGGGAGCCTATCTTCGCAGGTTAAGATCTCAGAGTCAACACCAATTACTTTCAATTTGTCCTTCATCAGAGTTTATGTAGCAGAAAGATAGGGAGGGTTGAAATTAGAAATCTAACTTCAAGTCCCATACCTGCCCTCCCT
Source organism: Cervus canadensis (assembly GCF_019320065.1). NCBI lineage: Eukaryota > Metazoa > Chordata > Mammalia > Artiodactyla > Cervidae > Cervus > Cervus canadensis. The sequence goes on along the minus strand of NC_057390.1, from coordinate 60,800,136 downwards.
ACCTGTTCTCTTGCCCTCTCAGGGTCACTCGTCTCTTGCTTGTAAAGTGTGGGTAATCATGCCTGCCGTTTCCACCACATAAAAAGGTGTACATATTTGGAGAGTAGGGGAGTAGACATGATACACAATAGAAATGCTGTATCAAGACAGAGTGATTTCCAAGTTGCAATGAAAAATAACTTTCTTTTAGGCAGAGAACTCAATCCTCTTGCCAGGTACAGTACAAAGCACCTTCACCTTGAACCTTTCACAGGTTTCCCCAATCTTCCTGCTCCTGTCACAGGCCTGAGTTACTGGAAATGTCTCGGTCACATCATTCCTCTACATAATGTACATTGTAACTTCAATGTCTAGCTCATTTCCCAAGGCTTGAGTTTCTAGGATCAGTACATTAACATATCAGTGGGCATCAAGATGTGTTGGGCTGGATGAAGCACAAACTGGAATCAAGATTGCCAGGAGAAATATCAGTAACCTCGGATACGCAGATGACGCCACCCTTATGGCAGAAAGCAAAGAGGAACTAAAGAGCCTCTTGATGAAAGTGAAAGAGGAGAATGAAAAAGCTGACTTAAAACTCAACATTCAGAAAACTAAGATCATGGAATCTTGTCCCATCACTTGAGGGCAAATAGATGGGGAAACAATGGAAACAGTGAAAGACTTTATTTTCTTGGGCTCCAAAATCACTGCTGAAGGTGACTGCAGCCATGAAATTAAAAGACGCTTACTCCTTGGAAGAAAAGCTATGACCAACCTAGACAGCATATTAAAAAGCAGAGACATTACTTTGCTGACAAAGGTCCGTCTAGTCAAAGCTATGGTTTTTCCAGTAGTCATGTGTGGATGTGAGAGTTGAACCATAAAGAAAGCTGAGTGCCGAAGAACTGATGCCTTTGAACTGTGGTATTGGAGAAGACTCTTGAGAGTCCCTTGGACTGCAAGGAGATCCAACCAGTCAATCCTAAAGGAAATCAGTCCCAAATATTCATTGGAATGACTGATGCTGAAGCTGAAACTCCAATAGTTTGGCCACCTGATGCGAAGAACTGACTCGTTAGAACAGAGGATGAGATGGTTGGATGGCATCGCTGACTTAATGGACATGAGTCTGAGCTGGCTCTGGGAGTTGGTGATGGACAGGGAGGCCTGGGGTGCTGCAGTCCATGGGGTCACAAAGAGTAGGACACAACTGAGCCAATGAACTGAATTGAACTGGGCTTCAAGAGCAGAGCACTGAACTTGAATCCAGGGTCCTGAATTCAGCAAACTAGTTTCCCCCAAGTTTATATTCCAAGCCACAGGCCGACTTTTACATCATTTGATTCTTTTCTTTGTGGAGGCCAGGAACTAGCAAAGGCTTACTTGGCTAAGCATCTTCCACAGTGTGGAGGCTTGCTGAATTCCCCTGCGAGTTTTATCTTGACAGGCAGAAGTTTCATTTTCCAGATGGGAGCTTAGGATTTCTCTTTTGCCCCTCTAAAGCAAAAACCAAAACCACTAATATACTGAAACTCTAAATAGATTAAGTCCCAACACTACCTGGCTTCAGTTCATCTTTGTATTACCACAGTCGTCCTTTCTCCTCTTCTACTTTTTTTTTTTTTTTTTTTACTTTTATTGGATTTCTGCCTTCCCATCTGTAAGAGAAGAGATAGGAAAGAGCAAAATAAGGTAGGGACTTAATATCAAAACCTATGATGTACTCTTGCCTTTTTCATTTCTTTTATCAGAAGAAGAACACAAAGGTCTATTTGGGGGAGTGGAGAGAGAGGAAAAGAGAGCAATGCATCAGTGAAGTAAAAGTAAAGTGAGAACGAGTGTTTTTCTCCAACACTTAAGACAGATGAAGATCTAGGGTGTGGGATGGCAAGAGATGACAGACCAGGGAAAACTGGTGAGAACTGTGCTCACAGTGTTCTTATCTGTGTTCATGAATACATAATTTTTGGATTTTTCAGTTGTACTGAGATTGTTTCTCCCTTTCTTCTCGAAGATGCCAAAAAGAACCGCACTCAAGGATAAGGAAACCTGACGGCCACGGGATTCCGGCAGTGCCCTCGCAGAAGCCCCCTTGCAGCTCTGCCCGTGACTGAAGGCTTTCAGAACCTCTTCCCCTAGCATGAGCATATGTTTTTCCAAGCGAGGAGTGCTGGCATCAGGCTTCCCTGGTGGCTCAGTGGTAAAGAATCAGCCTGCAGTGCAGGAGACCTGGGTTTGATCCCTGAGTTGGGAATATCCCTTGCAGAAGGAAATGGCAACCCACTCCAGTATTCTTGCCTGCAGCATTCCATGGACAGAGGAGCCTGGCGGCCTACAATCCATGGGGTTGCAAGGAGTAGGACATGACTGAGTGACTGGGAACAGTGCTGGCATCAGCTTGGAGAAGAACCAAACATAAGAGTCCAGTTAGATCCCACTTTATAGGAATTGGATATTGGAGAGAAGACTGGCTAAGGACAGGCCTGCAAGTCCTATCTCTGAAGGTGAGCATGCCCTGCACACACCAGCCCTCCAGGGAGGCCGTGTCCTTGTCTGCAGTGAAAACCAAAAGCCTAATGCCTATGTACACCCTGGCAGACTCTCCTTGGTGCAACATCCAGGCCTTAAAGGGTTAAAGTACAGCGCTCTGCTAGAGGGAATAACAGAGCTTACTGTGGAGTTTAAACGCATTTGGACAGGTCATTTAGGCTTTGCAGGTCGTATGGTTTCTTTCACAATTTGTGTTGCAACTGCTGAACTCTGCTGTTGTAAGATAAAGAAGTCATGGATAACATGTAAACAAATGAGCATGTATCTCAATAAAACTTTATTGACAAAAGCAGCCAGAGGGGTGAATTTATAGGTTTTTTTTTTTTTTTTTTTTTTTTAAGTGAGGTTTGCTCAGTTGGGAGAAAAAAAGAAATGTTAAATTAACAGCAAGGCAAGAGATGGGGGCTTCCCTAGTGGCTCAGTGGTAAATAATCTGCCAGCCAATATAGGAGATGCAGGTTCAGTCCCTGGGTGGGGAAGATCCCCTGGAGAAGGAAATGCAACTCACTCCAGTATTCCTTTCGTTTTTTTTTTTCTTTTAATATTTTTTATTATATATATTTTTAATTGGAGGGCAATTACTTTACAATATTGTGGGGTTTTTTGCTATACATCAACATGAACTGGTCACAGGTATATGTGTCCCCTCCCTCCTGAACTCCCTTCCCACCTCCCTCCCCAATTCATCCCTCTAGGTTGTCACAGAGCCTGGGAAATCCCATGGACAGAGGAAGCTGGCAGGCTACAGTCCATGTGGTCACAAAAGAGTTGGACATGACTTAGCGACCAAAACAACAAAAACAAGGCAAGAGATAGCCAATCATGACACTTGCTCATGAAATGCCATAACATCTGAGGCCAGTTCTTATTAAAAACATACCTGTGGCCATGAGAGTTCTGCAATTTAACCACAAAATGTAGATAAACACAATTATCTAAAGCCTATTTTAAATAATGCCTTTTACTTTGAAAGCTTTGCTACCATCTTATTTAAGCTTCATGACAAGTATCTGGAGTAGAGAGCATCTATCTGTTCATGCCAAAGAGAAATTTTATGTAGAAAAGGAAAATGTTTTGCCTGAGAGCTCACAGATTCATCCTGTGTCCTTGAGTCCTACATTGGTGGATTCTCAATTAGTCACTTGCGGACTATAGAAAACTGGTTCATCTCATTTTTAAGATCACATTACATCTCCAGGACATTTTTTTTTTTAAACCATCTTATGTAAACCTTTGAAATGTTTTAGGTGCTGACCTTGCAATTTGCCACCTAAGCACCTGTTTTTCCTTTCCATTCTGTACATGAATGTGAGTCTGAACTGGTTCTACCAGCTCTAAAATATAGCAGTTGGGTAACCACGACAATAAGGTGCTGTCACTCACAAAAAGAACAAGCTGAGTCACCTCCTGGACTTTTCACTCTTCAGGTCCCAAACTCCTCGGATTAGATAACTCTCTCTTATTTAGGGGGAAAAGGAGGGTTAGGGGTTAAGTCTCGTGTCTCAGGGCAACACCTCAGTGAAGAAATACAAAAGAGAAATCCCAATCAGGTAATAAGAATAAGGTGAGGCCAGGTTTCGGGGTCCAAGCCACACCTTGAGACAAGCTGAGCTGAACCTCTCCATGACTCCTTCTTGAGAAAACACAAATTGGTAGGAGGAGCCGTCCTCCTGACAGCAGTCCTTGGCTGGGCCTCTGGCTCCCAAGACAGCCTTCCTAGCCAGGCGCCTTCTTTTCTGGGCCTCTCATCCTTTTGTTTTCCTGTTAGTCCATTCAGCCCAATAGAGCCAGTTTTTTGCATATTAAAACTTAATTTGTTTAAGAACAAACAGTTGGAGGCCTGCTACCCAGGGGCCCAAGTGACAGATCACACAAGGGGCGCATCCAGCCTCGGGGACTGCCAATTTGGCAGGTGCCCGACTTCTAGGAGAGATCAGCCCAGCCCGCGAGCTCCTCACTGTCAGGACTCCAAAAGGCATTACCGTGAGCTCCAAGGTGGAGCTGTTTACCAATACCATGATCTCTCCCCAGATGCAGTTGCTACTGCAGCTAATTAAGAGAACAATTAAGACTCAGGCAATCAGTCAAGTACGCAGACCTCCGTCATCTTCCCAGCTCTCGGGTGCAGTGTTGCTCCCAGAGGGCTGAACCATACTCAGTCATTCAGAAAATGACAGGAAGAAGCTATTAAATATCTGAAAACCATAAAAACACAATCATACTGTTCTTTAGCTGAGCCATCCACCAGAGACCAATGCCCAGCAACTTTAGAAACTTAGTAGTCCTCTCAAATTCACATACTCACAAATAAGAAGATTAATCAAAAGCAGCTCAAATCAAAATTTAATTATAAAGTGGGAATGGGAGAGGCTGGGCTGGCCATTCTCCTGGTTTTGTTTTGTTTTGTTTTGTTTTGCTTTATGACTGATCAATATCCCTCGTATCAGCCAAATGCATGACAAAGTCCATGGGGTATCTTTAGAAAGGAAGTAACAGATTAAATATTGAGCTAAACAATTTAATCTTCTTCTGGAAGAATTTTCAGATATTTGTAAACGTAAATCCTATTAGAAGGGTACAGTCTCCATGGGCTATAAAGTCTCACTGGGAGAAGTTCATACACAGATATACAATGCACTAAAACCAAACTTCTCTCAATAGCATAACATATACAGATCAGGAAAAAATGCCCTTAAAAAGTACATATACATATATGTGTGTGTGTGTGTGTGTGTGTATTTTTTTTAGTAAACTTATTGCAGGGCAGACTAAGAGTTCTTCCTCTAAGCAGGTATTATTCTCTTTGAGCCCTTGGTGATCTGGAGCTAGGAAATGAGGCTGACCATCTTAGCAAAAAGCACCATAATCAAAACATTTCTTATTAAACACCTACTATATGCCTTGTGAGGGATAATGAAGGAGTAAATAGAAAGTGTTGCTATATTTGAGCTTGGACTTTGGGAGTCAAACTGGAGTTCAGATTCTCACTCCTCACATATAAGCCTTCATTCTGTTTTATTATCTGTTAAGTGGAAGCCAGTAGTCTTCCAATTTTAGGGGTTGTTTGAGGTTTAAATGAGATAATACACGCAAAGTTCTTAAAACAAGTTCTGACATATGGTAAGTACTCAATAAAGCTATGACAATAATGACAATGATGATTTCTAAAAACTACAATTTGCAGATGACTTGAATAGTCACTGTGATTTCTATACATGATCTTATTGAATATTCATTACAATTTTATACAATGAATATTATTACTATTATGGTCATTTTAGAGATGAAGAATCGTATCTTATGAGGCCAGGCCTCCCAAGCTACTGAACAGGTACCAAGTGAACCAATCTGGCATTCACAAAAGACTTGAATTTAAGACTTTTGTTTTTAACTCCAAATGAGGGGATACCATCACAGACAGAAAAGAAGCCAAGATCACTGAAAGAGAAAGACTTAACCTTTTTCTCTGGTTAAAGTCCAGGAGGACACATCTTATAATGTACTATGAATTAACATTTTTTACTAAAATTTAAAATTGTCTTATAGACAGAATCATAATACATTGTTTTATGTATTAAAATGTAGATTTGTTCCATGTGAATATTTGAAATGTACCATGATTTTTTAACCTATTCTGGCTTTTTCATCTTTTTTTGTACATCAAAAGCCTCAAAAAAAGGTTGGGGGGAGAATGTCCTGGCTTTCTGGTTCACCTGATTTCACACTATTAATGGATGCCAGGGAACACAGAGAGCTACAGAGAGATGCATGACAGAATACTACCAATGTTTCCACCACAGACAGGACAGTGCCAGGCATCTTTAAGAGCATGTGCTGTGCTGTGCTTAGTTGCCCAGTCATGTCCAACTCTCTGTGACTCCACGGACTACAGCCCACCAAGCTCCTCTGTCCATGGGGATTCTCCAGGCAAGAATACGAGAGTGGGTTGCCATGCCCTCCTTCAAGGGATCTGCCCAACACAGAGACCAAACCCAGGTCTCCCACATTGTAGGTGGATTTTTTTCCCAGCTGATCTACCAGGGAAGCCCCCTCGAGAGCACAGTTCAGTTCAATTTAGTCACTCAGTCATGTCCGACGCTTTGCGACCCCATGGACTGCAGCACACCAGGCTTCCCTGTCCATCATCAACTCCCAGAGTTTACTCAAACTCATGTCCATTGAGTTGGAGATGCCATCTAACCATCCCATCCCCTGTTGTCCCCCTTCTCCTCCTGCCTTCAATCTTTCCCAGCATCAGGGTCTTGTCAAATGAGTCAACTCTTCGCATCAGGTGGCCAAAATATTGAACTTTCAACTTCAACATCAGTCCTTCCAATGAACATTCAGGACTGATTTTCTTTAGGTTGGACTGGTTGACTCTCCTTGCAGTCCAGTTCAGTTCAGTTCAGTTCAGTCGCTCAGTCATGTCCGACTCTTTGCGGCCCCATGAATCACAGCACGCCAGGCCTCCCTGTGCATCACCAACTCCCGGAGGGACTCTCAATAGTCTTCTCCAGCACCACAGTTCAAAAGCATCAATTCTTTGGTGCTCAGCTTTCTTTATAGTCCAACTCTCACATCTATACATGACTACTGGAAAAACCATAGCCTTGACTAGACGGACCTTTGTTAGCAAAGTAATGTCTCTGCTTTTTAATATGGAACTAGATCTGATAGACAGAATGCCTGAAGAACTATGGACGGAGGTTCGTGACATTGTACAAGAGACAGGGAGCAAGACCATCCCCAAGAAAAAGAAATGCAAAAAAGCAAAATAACTGTCTGAGGAAGCCTTGCAAATAGCTGTGAAAAGAAGAGAAGCAAAAAGCAAAGGAGAAAAGGAAAGATATACCCTTTTGAATGAAGAGTTCCAAAGAAGAGCAAGGAGAGATAAGAAAGCCTTCCTCAGTGATCAATACAAAGAAATAGAGGAAAACAATAGAATGGGAAAGACTAGAGATCTCTTCAAGAAAGTTAGTGGTACCAAGGGAACATTTCATGCAAAGATGGGCTCAATAAAGGACAGAAATTGTATGGACCTAACAGAAGCAGAAGATATTAGGAAGAGGTGGCAAGAATACACAGAAGAACTATACAAAAAAGATCTTCACAACCCAGATAATCATGATGGTGTGATCACTCACCTAGAGTCAGACATCCTGGAATGTGAAGTCAAGTGGGCCTTAGGAAGCATCACTATGAACAAAGCTAGTGGAGGTGATGGAATTCCAGTTGAGCTATTTCAAATCCTTGAGAGCACAGGTAACAGTAAAATTGTAATAAATTAATTAGCAAGGAAAGAGCATGGAGCACTTATTACCTTTGTTTTAAACATTCTAAGTTTTCACAATTTAATTTTTACTAATGTCTGTGTTTAATAACAGCTTGGAAATTTTCTGAAAATCTAAAAAAGAGCTTTCATGGTAAGTGGGAGCCAGATGTAGCACATTACTGACTCCACACAAAGGAGTCCTGTGTACAAATATGAATCTTTTGGAAACTGCATGTCTCCATATAATAACATTTTAGAGCAAATCACTTCTGAATAGTTACTATATTTAAAAACATATGCCCAGGTGCATTTCTTTATATTTATAAAAGAATACACGCCTCACACTAGTCCAGGTGAGCTCTCCACAGACACTGCTCTCCCAATCCCCCAAACCGTGTGCTAGTCCATGTCTGCAAACACTGGCACTGCCTGCTACAAAACTTTATTGGAATTGGCCAGGGATGAAAAATACCCACATCCACATGCAGCTGACAGAATAAGCTGGGCTTCACATTGTTGGCTCTCAGCATACCTAACTTGATGTCACAGATAACCTGATGACCTCTAGATGACCACTGGTGGGCTACTTTTCCTCCTTATTTGGTGTTACCAATCAGATCACTCTCCTAACCTTATAAAATGCTCAGAAATTGAATAATCAACATCCACTCAAATTACAGGGTTTTTTTTACATTACTGTGTGCTCATAGGCACACATATACCTACATACATTCACTCCAAAGAAACCTCATGTTTTAAGTTAAATATTGCTCTTCTGAAATGTATAATACTTGTAAACTGATATGCTATATTCATTTCCTGATATATAAAATGGGAGCCAAAAAACACATTCTTTTAAGAACTAAATTCTATATCCAGATATATTTCTACTATATTTTAGTACACCCATGTTACTATTAAAATTTTTTAAGCTACCACCTGAAATTTCCTTATAGCCAAACTACCACTGTCGAAAGGGAATCTGTCCAATTCTTATTGCTTCTCCTTTTATTGGAGATGGGAAACCAATTGACCCAAAATCAATGGCTCAGATCTCCACTGAGGAAAAGAGAAGCAAGTTCAAAGCCTTTTCTTACTGCTCCAAATCTGAGAAATGTCCACTATGAACAAAAATCATACAAATTCAAGGGGGAAACCAGAAAACTATGATTTTCAGGCTCTGCTTTATCCCTGAGTAATTCAAAATGATTTTATAATGATATAATTAATTTTTCTGGGCCATTAGCCCAAAATGTTGTCTGATACCTATGACTACTTTGAAAAGGAAAAAGAAATTAAGCAGAAAATAGCCACTGAATTTGGAAAGACAGTTATGTCTTTATATAGCAGCCTTTTCATCTCTGCCTACATTATACATAGTTAGTTGTTTTGTTTTGTTTTTTTTCAATCAGAAGAACCACTGGTCTCTACTTGTAAGGTGTAATCTTCTTGGACAGGATTTTCATACAAAAAGTCAATCTCTTGACTCAAATAGGATCAATTCACTACCAAAGTTCTTTGTTAAGAATCTTCCTCTATCTATCATTCAAAGAAATACAGAATAAAAAGGGAGGTGGAAAAGAAAGTCCTTTGTAACAAAGGAAAATATTTCATAATAGAAAACAATGCATCTTCCTCTCCAGGGTGGCAAGGATTTATTTTTAAATGGATTGTGTAGAAACTGGACAAAGGAATGTCAAGCAAACCCCAAGTGGTGAGCCTCCACAAAGGACAAAATGTCCTAATAATTCGTGAATAGCAGAGACAAGGAAGGAAATCTCCCTAAACAATTTCATTTACTCCTTTTCTGCCAAAAATACTCGCACAGGAGTTCCCTGGGCAGCCATTCCTCTGAAAATTGAGTTCTTAGTCTTCACATCACTTGCAAACCAATTTAGAGGTGAAAAACATAAGTCCAGACTGTATTTAAGCAAACGACTCATTGTTTCTTTACTAAGCAAACTGAGTTCATCCAGTTTCTCATTAAGGTTTTGAAAATATCTGCTTGTTAAACTGAATGCAATTTTTCACCCTTCTTTCAATAGTTAGAAACACAAAAGGTTTAGAAGAATTATCCAAATAATTTTTGAAAACAACTTATTCTGAGGATTGTTGTTACTTGGATATTACTGAGGGGGGGAAATTATATTGATATATATAGCCTGCTTTAACTGATATGAAAGGTAAGTCCAAGGAAGAAAAAAATTTCCAACAAAAAAGAAAGACATTTCTAAGAGGAACACCTATCATTACAAACCTCTGGTTTCAGAGCTTAATGAGAAACTTGAGCAAAAACTGGGTGGCAACATAGCCAATGTACATTTTCTGTCAGTAGTCAGGCTAATCTAATCTGTTCTGTATATTTTCTAAAAATAACAAAATGAAGAATGAAGAGTGTGTTCCCAGTCATGAGCATACTCTGTGAATCTCATTCCACCTCTCATTTCAAAACTCTCCCAGGTTTCTGACTTCCACTGTGGTTATAAGTGTGTTCAGGTAGGAAAAAAATCAAAGAGAAACTGGGAGAATTCAAAATCAGCACAATGATTCAAGGATGAACCAAGTACCAACCTGTTTTTTGTCCTATGCCTAAATCATGATAAAGAACAACCACCAAAAAAAAGCCTATCACAGTCAGGGTCTTTCCTAAGAATTCATTTTTTCTCCCAACGTCCCTGTTTGTGTCAGTGTAATCATCTCTCTTCCATTTTCACAAACTAGAACCTTGAAGTCATCCCTCTCCTCTCCTCTCCTCTCCTCTGCATTTTGACCTGTTTCCAAGCCCATTTGAATTATTCCTTAGCTTTAGCCCTGTTTCACCATTTCCATGACCATCAGCCTAGTCATACTTGAACAACCAAAATAACCTCCCCTGTGGTTACCAACATCACTCTAGCCTGTGGCACACAAATCCAGAGGTCACACACTGTTAGACAAAACCCAAAAGCCCTGTTGTCTTCAAACTCGTGTGCAGAATTTATAAAAGTCCCTAATCTAAATTCCCCTCTCCTACAGCTATGTTACTCCAGTCTTCCTATTTGTGGGACATATAAGTAGATGTCCCCGAGTATCCACTGTCATCTTCCTTTAAAACTAGAATCTTGGATTATACCTGGATACATCACACCTGAAATAGAGGCTACATTTTATGCATTCCTTTGCAAACAGGTGTGCCCCTGCAATCAAGCTCTGGCCAATACAATCAGAACAGAAGTATTATGTGTAACCTCTAGGTCATACCCTCAAAGTGAAGTAATGTGCACTGGAATTCTTCCTCTGTTCTTCTCACTGACTAGGATGAAGACGTGATAGCAGGATCAGAACAGCCACTTTAGACACACAAATGTAAGTCATACATGGGGGACAGCAGAGACACTCTTTCAGCCCTGCCAGTTCTCTGCTTTCAGGTGGTTAAGTAAAAGGAAATAAATTTACATCTTATATAATCCATTGTTAAGTTGTGCTTCTGTGGCAGTAATCTAACCCATACTCTAATGCATACCCCAATATATACTATACCCTCAATTGTTTGATAAAATTAAAAGTGTATATTTTCTAAATTTACTTTTATGTATATAAAACCATGGATCTTTCATTCAAAATCATAGTCACTTTTGGCACATAGCCCAACACAAGCCAGCAATATGGCAACAGTTTCATCATTTCAAACCACTTTTTAAAATCTTGAGTTGAAAATGTTTCTTTATATACATTAGTTAAACTTTTCTGGTTGCAGTTGTCAGAAACTTAAGAGAAACAGGAAATTTTATACACACAAACACACACACAAGCCACACAACATGCACATAATGGTTCTAATGGATTTCAAGGAATATCAGAAACTTCCCTCTCTCTGTTTCTCAAGTCCTTTGTTCTGTGTGTCTGTTTTATTCTCCTCTCTCACTATAAACTAGCTTCCTATGCTTCCCTGTTTGAAGGTGGGATACAGCTGCCTATCATTCCTAAGTTTTACATATTATCATTCAGAAACTCAAAGATAGACACTCGTATTGCCTCTTACGAGTTTTATCATGCATTGACCTAGGCAGACCCTTTATGAGCAAAGGTACATAAAATAAAATTGGCTAGTCATTGTTATATATAGCCTGGCAGGCTACAATACAAGGGGTCACAAAGAGTTGGACATGACTGAGTGACTAACAAGAACACAACAATAATATATACTTCAGACTATATTACAAAGCTACGATAATAAAAATAGTATGGAACTGGCACAAAAACTGACAGATAGATTAATGAAACAGAATAGAGAGGCCAGAAATAAACTCAAACACACTTATGGTAAAATAATCTATGATGAAGCAGGCAAGAACACACAATGGAGAAAAGACAGTCTCTTCAATATGCGGTCCTTGGGTAAATCGGACAACAACATGTAAAAGAATAAATCAGAACATTTTTTTCCCACCATATGTAAAAACAAACTCAAAATGTAAAGCCAGAAACTGCAAAACTTCTAGAAGAAAACACAGGCAGAACACTCTTTGACATAAATCACAACAATAGTTTTTAGCTCTTATTCTTTAGGCAAAGGAAACAAAAGTAAAGATAAACAAATAAGACCTAATAAAACTTAGAGATGTTTTTGCACAGCAAAAGAAACCATCAACAAAATGAAATGACAAACTATTGAATGGGAGAAAATATTTGCAAACAATGTGACTGACAAGGGGCTAATATCCAAAATACACACATAGCTCATAAAACTCAATATCAAAAAAGAAAAAATGCAAAATAACTCCTTTAAAAAAAATGGGCAGAAGATCTAAACAGACATCCTTTCAAAGAAAACAAACTGATGGTAAACAATCACATGAAAAAATGCTCAAAACTGCTAATCATCAGAGAAATGCATACAAAACCACAGTGAGATATCACCTCACACTGTCAGAATGGCTTTCATCAAAAAGACCACAAATAACAAGTGCTGGTGAGGAAGTGGGAGAAAAGGGAAGCTTTGTACGCTGCACTGAGAATGTCAACTGGTACAGCCACAGTATGTCAACAGAACTAACACAGGATCCAACATGCTTACTCCTGGGTATATCTCTAAAGAAAATGAAGATATTAATTCAAAAAGATACACACACCCCAATGTTCAAAGCAACATTATTTATAATAGCCAAGATATGGATGCAACCTAACAGTCCATAAACAGGCAAACTGATAAAGAAGATGCGGCATATATATATAAAAACATAGACAATGGAATATTAGCCATAAAAAATGAAATTTTGCCATTTGCAACAACATAGATGAATGTGAAGGATATTATGCCACGCAAAATAAGTCAGACAAATACTGTATATCACTTATATGTGGAAACTAAAAAATAAAACAAACTAGTGAATATAACAAAAAAGAAACAGACCCACAGATATATAGAGAACTAATGGTTATTGATGAGAGAGAAAGGAGAAAGGAACAACATAAGGATTGTAGATTAACAGAGACAAATGATTAACCATAAAATAAATAAGGTACAAGGATATAATACACAGCATAGGGAATACAGACAATACTTTATGATAGCTATAAATGGAATATAACATTTTTTTTGAACATATATATATTTTTTTAAATTTATTTATTTATTTTTTCAGTGGGTTTTGTCATACATTGACATGAATCAGCAATAGATTTACACGTATTCCCCATCCCGATCCCCCCTCCCACCTCCCTCTCCACCCAATTCCTCTGGGTCTTCCCAGTGCACCAGGCCCAAGCACTTGTCTCATGCATCCCACCTGGGCTGGTGACCTGTTTCACCATAGATAATATACATGCTGTTCTTTCACAACATCCCACCCTCACCTTTTCCCACAGAGTTCAAAAGTCTGTTCTGTACTTCTGTGTCTCTTTTTCTGTTTTGCATATAGGGTTGTCGTTACCATCTTTCTAAATTCCATATATATGTGTTAGTATGCTGTAATGTTCTTTATCTTTCTGGCTTACTTCACTCTGTATAATGGGCTCCAGTTTCATCCATCTCATTAGAACTGGTTCAAATGAATTCTTTTTAATGGCTGAGTAATATTCCATGGTGTATATGTACCACAGCTTCCTTATCCATTCATCTGCTGATGGGCATCTAGGTTGCTTCCATGTCCTGGCTATTATAAACAGTGCTGCGATGAACATTGGGGTGCATGTGTCTCTTTCAGATCTGGTTTCCTCAGTGTGTATGCCCAGAAGTGGGATTGCTGGGTCATATGGCAGTTCTATTTCCAGTTTTTTAAGAAATCTCCACACTGTTCTCCATAGCGGCTGTACTAGTTTGCACTCCCACCAACAGTGTAAGAGGGTTCCCTTTTCTCCACACCCTCTCCAGCATTTATTGCTTGTAGACTTTTGGATAGCAGCCATCCTGACTGGCGTGTAATGGTACCTCAGTGTGGTTTTGATTTGCATTTCTCTGATAATGAGTGATGTTGAGCATCTTTTCATGTGTTTGTTAGCCATCTGTATGTCTTCTTTGGAGAAATGTCTGTTTAGTTCTTTGGCCCATTTTTTGATTGGGTCATTTATTTTTCTGGAATTGAGCTGCAGGAGTTGCTTGTATATTTTTGAGATTAATCCTTTGTCTGTTTCTTCATTTGCTATTATTTTCTCCCAATCTGAGGGCTGTCTTTTCACCTTACTTACAGTTTCCTTTGTTGTGCAAAAGCTTTTAAGTTTCATTAGGTCCCATTTGTTTATTTTTGCTTTTATTTCCAATATTCTGGGAGGTGGGTCATAGAGGATCTTGCTGTGATTTATGTCGGAGAGTGTTTTGCCTATGTTCTCCTCTAGGAGTTTTATAGCGTCTGGTCTTACGTTTAGATCCTTAATCCATTTTGAGTTTATTTTTGTGTATGGTGTTAGAAAGTGTTCTAGTTTCATTCTTTTACAAGTGGTTGACCAGCTTTCCCAGCACCACTTGTTAAAGAGGTTGTCTTTTTTCCATTGTATATCCTTGCCTCCTTTGTCAAAGATAAGGTGTCCATAAGTTCGTGGATTTATCTCTGGGCTTTCTATTCTGTTCCATTGATCTATATTTCTGTCTTTGTGCCAGTACCATACTGTCTTGATGACTGTGGCTTTGTAGTATAGTCTGAAGTCAGGTAGGTTGAAAATATAACATTTAAAAATTGTGATTAACCATGTTGAACACATGGAACTTACACTGTAAATAAAATATACCTCAAATTTTAAAATTTCAAATTCTACTTACTGTGAAAAACAAAAATAATTTTGATATAAACTTCATCTCTTTCTTTCACTGTTCATACATTTTTTTCTCCTCTATATGAGAAATATTTGCTTACTCTAAGATGAAAAAGATTTTCTCTTATTTTCTTCTAGAAGCTTTATGATTTAGTTTTTTTTAAATTTCCATGATCTATGTGGAGTTAATTTTATGTATGATATGAGGCAATGATCAATATCCATCTTTCCACATGGAAATATATTTATACAATCATAATTTTTTAAAAACTAGTTCTCCTTTCCCCCATTAAAATTTCTTGGCACCTTTATCAAAAATCAATTGGCCATATATGTGGTGATCTATTTTTAGAATCACTGTTGTGTTCCATCATCTGAAAATGTCCATATGTCTGTCCTCATGCCAATATTACATTGTCTTGTTTACTGTATCCTTATGCTCAGTCTTGAAGTCAAGAAGTTATTCCTATGTTTCAAAGTTACTTTAGGTTTATTAGGTATTCTCCATTTCCATGTAAATCTTAGAATTAGCTTCCTATTTTCTATTTTTTAAAAAAACATACTGAGAGTTAACAGAAATTGCATTGAATCTATAGATTAATGTAGGGAAATCAATATCTTAACAATATTGGGTTTGTTAGATAAACAAGGTAGTTCTCTTGGTGTTATTTCATTCTCCTTTAATTTCTTGCAGCATTTCTTCAAGTATTTTGTAGTTTTTCGGGTATAGGTCTCATTCATATTTTACTAAAAATTTTACTAGTTATTCCATGGATTTTGATGCTATTCAAATGGTATCTTTAAAAATTTTAATCTTCAATTGTTTGTTGCTAATATATAGAAACAACTGGTGTTTGTACACTGACCTTTCATCATGCAACTTTACTAAACTAACTTATTAGTTCTAGTAATTTTCCTGTATAATCCACTGGATTTTCAATAGATAATGATCATGAAAGTTTTACTTTTTCCTTTCCAATCTATATATGTTTTATCTTTTCCTTCTGCTTTATTATACTGCTTAGAATGTCCAGTACAATGATGAATAGAAGTGAGGAAAGCAGATATCCTTCCTTATTCCTGATTTAAGAGAGAAAGTCTCCAGTCTCTCACCATTACATATAGTACTTCAGTTCGGTTCAGTGTCCAACTCTTTGCAACCCCATGAACCGCAGCACACCAGGCCTCCCTGTCCATCACCAACTCCCGGACTTTACCCAAACTCATGTCCATTGAGTCGGTGATGCCATCTAACCATCTCATCCTCTGTCGTCCCCTTCTCCTCCTACCTTCAATCTTTCCCAACATCTGGGTATTTTCAAATGAGTCAGCTCTTCATATCAGGTAGCCAAAATATTGGAGTTTCAGCTTCAACATCAGTCCTTCCAATGAACACGCAACACTGATATCCTTTAGGATGGACTGGTTGGATCTCCTTGCAGTCCAAGGGACTCTTAAGAGACTTCTCCAATACCACAGTTCAAAACCATCAATTCTTCTGCACTCAGATTTCTTTATAGTCCAACTCTCACATCCATACATACCACTGGAAAAACCATAGCTTTGATTAGACAGACCTCTGTTTACAAAGTAATGTCTCTGCTTTTTAATATGCTATCTAGGTTGGTCATAACTTTCCTTCCAAAGAGTAAAAGCATCTTTTAATTTCATGACTGCAATCACCATTTGCAGTGTTTTGAAGCCCAAAAAAATAAAGTCTGAAACTGTTTCCACTGTTTCCCCATCTATTTGCCATCAAGTGATGGGACCAGATGCCATGATCTTAGTTTTCTGAAAGTTGAGCTTTAAGACAACTTTTTCACTCTCCTCTTTCACTTTCATCAAGAGGCTCTTTAGTTCTTCATTTTCTGCCATAAGGGTGGTATCATCTGCATATCTGAGGTTATTGATATTTCTCCCAGCAATCTTGATTCCAGCTTGTGCTTCCTCCAGCTCAGCGTTTCTCATGATGCACTCAGCATAGAAGTTAAATAAGCAGGGTGACAACATATAGCTCTGACGTACTCCTTTTCCTATTTGGAACCAGTCTGTTGTTCCATCCAGTTCTAACTGTTGCCTCCTGAACTGCATACAGGTTTCTCAAGAGACAGGTCAGGTGGCCTGGTATTCCCATCTCTTTCAGAATTTTCCACAGTTTAATGTGATCCACACAGTCAAAGGCTTTGGCATAGTCAACGAAGCAGAACTAGATGTTTTTCTGGAACTCTCTTGCTTTTTCGATCATTCAGCGGATGTTGGCAATTTGATCTCTGGTTCCTCTGCCTTTTCTAAAACCAGCTTGAACATCCGGAAGTTCACAGTTCACATATTGCTGAAGCCTGGCTTGGAGAATTTTGAGCATTACTTTACTAGCGTGTGAGATAAGTGCAATTGTGTGGTAGTTTGAGCATTCTTTGGCATTGCCTTTCTTTGGGATTGGAATGAAAACTGACCTTTTCCAGGCCTGTGGCCACTGCTGAGCTTTCCAAATTTGCTGGCATATTGAGTGCAGCACTTTCACAGCATCATCTTTGAGGATTTGAAATAGCTCAACTGGAATTCCATCACCTCCACTAGCTTTGTTCGTAGTGATGCTTCCTAAGGCCCACTTGACTTCACATTCCAGGATGTCTGACTCTAGGTGAGTGATCACACCATCATGATTATCTGGGTCGTGAAGATCTTTTTTGTACAGTTCTTCTGTGTATTCTTGCCACCTCTTCCTAATATCTTCTCTTCTGTTAGGTCCATACCATTTCTTTACTGTGCCCATCTTTGCATGAAATGTTCCCTTGGAATCTCTAATTTTCTTGAAGAGATCTCTAGTCTTTCCTATTCCATTGTTTTCCTCTATTTATTTGCATTGATCACTGAGGAAGGCTTTTTTATCTCTCTTTGCTATTCTTTGGATCTCTACATTCAAATAGGTATATCTTTCCTTTTCTCCTTTGCTTTTTGCTTCTCTTCTTTTCACAGCTATTTGTAAGGCCTCCTCAGGCAGCCATTTGGCTTTTTTACATTTCTTTTTCTTGGGGATTGTCTTGATCACTGTCTCCTGTACAGTGTCACAAACCTCTGTCCATAGTTCATCAGGCACTCTGTCTATCAGATCTAGTCCCTTAAATCTATTTCTCACTTCCACTGTGTAATCATAAGGGATTTGATTTAGGTCATACCTGAATGGTCTAGTGGTTTTCCCCACTTTCTTCCATTTAAGTCTGAAAAATATAGTACTAGTTGTAGATTTTTCACAAATGATCTTTTTTTCGGGTTTAGGAAGTTCTTTTTCTTTATTTATTTTTTTATTAAAGGATAATCGCTTTACAGAATTTTGCTGTTTTCTGTCAAACCTCAACAGCAATCAGCCATAGGATTACATATATCCTCTCCCTTTTGAAACTCCCTCCCTTCTCTCTCCCCATCCCACACCTCTAGGTTGATACAGAGCCCCTGTTTGAGTTTCCTGAGCCACACAGCAAATTCTCGTTGGCTATCTATTTTACATATGGTAATGCAAGTTTCCATGTTACTCTTTACATACATCCTACCCTCTCCTCCCCTCTACCCCATGTCCATAAGTCTATTCTCTATGTCTCTTTCTCCACTGTTGCCCTGCAAATAAATTCTTCAGTACCATTTTTCTAGATTCTATATTTATGTGTTAGAATATAGTGTTTATCTTTCTCTTTCTGACTCACTTCACTCTGTATAATAGGTTCTAGGTTCATCCACCTCATTAGAACTGACTCAAATGCATTCCTTTTTATGGCTGAGTAATATTCCATTGTGTATATGTACCACAACTTCTTTATCCATTCATCTGTCAGTGGACATCTAGGTTGCTTCCATGTTCTAGCTATTGTAAGTAGTGCTGCAATGAACAATGGGATACATGTGGCTCTTTCAATTTTGGTTTCCTCAGGGTATATGCCTAGGAGTGGGATTGCTGGGTCATATGGTGGTTTTACTCCTAGTTGTTAAAGGAATCTCCATACCGTCTTTCATAGTGGCTGTATCAATTTACATTCCCACCAACAATGCAAGAGTGTTCCCTTTTCTCCACACCCTCTGCAGCATTTATTGTTTGTAGACTTTTTGATGAGGGCCATTCTGACCAGTGTGAGGTGATATCTCCTTGTAGTTTTGATTTTCATTTCTCTTTTAACGAGAGATGTTGAGCATCTTTTCATGTGTTCATTAGCCATCTGTATGTCTTCTTTGGAGAAATGTCTGTTTCGGTCTTTTTTCCCACTTTTTGATTGGGCTGTTTTTCTGGTATTGAGTCATATGAGCTGCTTGTACATTTTGGAAATTAATTCTTTGTCAGTTGTTTCATTTGCTGTTATTTTCTCCCATTATGAGGGTTGTCTTTTCATCTTGCTCATAGTTTCCTTTGCTGTACGAAAGCTTTTAACTTTAACCAGGTCCCACTTGTCTACTTTTGTTTTTATTTCCATTACTCTAGGAGGTGGGTCATAGAGGATCTTGCTTTGATTTCTGTCATCGAGTGTTCTGCCTATGTTTTCCTCCAAGAGTTTTATAGTTTTTGGTCTTACATTTAGGTCTTTAATCCATTTTGAGTTTATCTTTGTGTATGGCGTTAGCAAGTGTTCTAATTTCATTCTTTTGCATGTAGCTGTCCAGTTTTCCCAGCACCATTTATTGAAGAGCTTGTTTTGCCTCACTGTATATTCTGGCCTCCTTTGTCAAGAATAAGGTACCCATAGGTGCATGGGTTTATTTCTGGGCTCTCTATCTTGTTCCATTGGTCTATATTTCTGCTTATGTGCCAGTGCCATGCTGTCTTGACAAGTGTAGCTTTGTAGTGTAACCTGAAGCCAGGAAGGTTGATTCCTCCAGCTCCATTCTTCTTCCTCAAGATTGCTTTGGCTCTTCAGGGTCATTTGTGTTTCCATATGAATTGTGAAATTTTTTTTGTTCTAGTTCTGTGAGAAATGCCATTGGTAATCTGATAGGATTGCATTAAATCTGTAGATTGCATTTGATAGTATAGTCATTTTTACAATATTGATTCTTCCTATCCAGGAACATGGAATATCGCTCCATCTTTTCATATCATCTTTGATTTCTTTCATTAGTGTCTTATAATTTTCTGTGTACAGTTCTCTCATCTCCTAAGGTAAGTTTATTACTAGATATTTAATTCTTTTTGTTGCAATGGTGAATGGGATTGATTCCTTAATTGTTCTTTCTGATTCTTCATTGTCAGTATATAGAAATGCAAGTGATTTCTGTATATTGATTTTGTATCCTGCAACTTTGCTAAACTCACTGATTAGCTCTAGCAATTTTCTGATACTATCTTTAGGGTTTTCTATGTACAGTATCATGGCACCTGCAAACAGTGAGAGCTTTACTTCTTTTCTGATCTAGTTTCCTTTTATTTCTTTTTCTTCTTTGATTGCTATAGCTAGGACTTCCAGAACTGTGTTGAATAATAGTGGTGAAAGTGGACACCCTTGTCTTGTTCCTGACCTTAGGGGGGATGCTTTCAGTTTTTCACCATTGAGAATGTTCGCTGTAAGCTTATCATATACCATATATATATCGCCTTTACTATGTTGAGGTAGGTTCCTTCTATGCCCATTTTTTGAAGAGTTTTAATCATAAATAGGTGCTGAATTTTGTCAAAGGCTTTTTCTGCATCTATTGAGATGATCATGTAGTTTTTAATCTTTCAATTTGCTAATATGGTATATCATAATTATTGATTTGCGTATATTGAAGAATCCTTGCATCACTGGAATAAACCCAACTTGATCATGGTGTATGAGCTTTTTGATGTGTTGCTGAATTGTTTGCTAAAACTTTGCTGAGGACTTTTGCATCTATGTTCATCAGTGATATTGACTTGTAGCTTTCTTTTTTTGTGTTGTCTTTGTCTGGTTTTGGTATCCGGGTGATGGTGGCCTTGTAGAATGAAATTGCAAATGTTCCTTCCTTTGCAATTTTTTGAAAGTTTTAGGATAGGCATTAGCTCCTCTCTAAATTTTTCATAGAATTCTCCTGTGAAGCCATTTGGTCCTGGACTTTATTTTGGGGGAGATTTTTGATCACAGCTTCAATTTCAGTGCTTGTAATTGGGTTTCATAATTTTTATTTCTTCCTGGTTCAGTCTTGGAAGATTGAACTTTTCCAAGAATCCACCCATTTCTTCCAGGTTATCTATTACCATATAGTTGTTCATAATAGTCTTTATAATCTTTTGTATTTCTGCATTGTCTGTTGTAACCTCTCCTTTTTCATTTCTAATTTTATTGATTTGATTCTTCCCTTTTCTTCTTGATGAGTCTGGCTAAGGGTTTGTCAATTTTGTTTATCTCCTCAAAGAACCAGCTTTTAGTTTTATTAATCTTTACTATTGTTTCTTTCATTTTTCATTTATTTCTGCTCAGATCTTTATGATTTCTTTCCTCCTACTAATTTTGGGGCTTTTTCTTCTTCTTTTTCCAGTTGCTTTAGGTGTAGAGTTAGGTTGCCTATTCAATGTTTTTCTTGTTTCTTGAGGTAGGATTGTATTGCTATAAATTTCCCTCTTAAGAAATGCTTCTGCTGCATCCCATAGGTTTTGAGTTGTCATGTTTTCATTGTCATTTGTTTCTAGAAATTTTTTGATTTCCCTTTTGATTTCTTCAGTAACATATTGGTTATTTCAAAACATGTTGTTTAATCTCCATATGTTTGTGTTTCTTACAGTTTTCTTCTTGTAATTGATATCTAGTCTCATAGTGTTGTGGTCAGAGAAGCTGCTTGATACAATTTCAATTTTCTTAAATTTACTGAGGTTTGATTTGTGATCCAAGATGTGGGTCTATCCTGGAGAATGTTCCACGTGCACTTGGGAAGAAGGTGTATTCTTCTGCATTTGGATGGAATGCCCTGAAAATATAAATGAGATCCATCTCATCTAATGCATCATTTAAGACTTGTGTTTCCTTATTAATTTTCTGTTTAGGAAGTCTCTTTTTACTAGTAGTGTCCTGAGGACTATGACAGATTTTCTAATGTTAAACTATTTGTACATTTGTTGGGATAAATGTTACATTTACCATACAGTTTTGTCCCACATTTTACTTCTATGTATGTTACAAGTCTCACAACTCCACATAGTTATCACTGCTTTTAAATATTCAAACATTTTGAAGAAATTTAAACATGAGAAAGATGTGTTTTATATTCCCCATATATGCATCATTTTCAGTGCATTTTATTTCTTTGTGGATTAATAGATATATTTCCATCTAGCATCATTTTCCTTCCACCTGAATGAATTTCTCTTACAGTTCTTATCATGCAAGTCTGAAGGCAACATATTTCCTTGGCTTTTCTTAATCTGGAAACATCTTTATTTTACCTTCAGCTTTGAAGCATATTTTTGCTGGGTAAAGAATTCTAGGTTGACAGGTTTTGCATCTTTTTTCTTTTAAAACTTTAAATATGTTGCTACATTGTCTTATGTATATGTATATGATTGTTTTTCCTCTGTGTGATCTGTTTCTCTGGCTGCTTATAAGATTTACTCTTTATTACTTATTTTCTTCAGTTTAATTAAAATGTTTCTTGGCGTGGTTTTCTTCATGCTAATTAGATTTGAGATTTAATAAACATCTCGGAACTGTGGATTTATAGTTTTCCTCAAGTTTGAAAATTTATTGCCATTGTTTGTCCAAATAATTTCTTCCGCATCTTCCTCCACTACCTGCCCTTCCTGGGAATCCAATTATACATATGATACGAACAGTTGATATTATACTGTAAGTCACTGAAGTTCTATTCATACATTTTCATTCTACTTCTGTGTTTCTTTTTGGATCACTTCTATTACTATGTCTTCAGCGTTACTAATCTTTTGTTATGTATATACAATCTGCTATTTAATATCACTCAGGAAAATTACTTCTATTCTTATCTCTAAAAGTTCCATCTGCTTCTTTTAAATATGTTCCATTTCTCTCCTCATGTTCATGTTTTTTTCAAATACTTGAACACAGTAATAATAATAATTTAGTATTCTTGTCTGCTGATTCAATAACTTCTGCTTCATTGACTGAGTTTTACTCTAGTTACAATGTAAGTCACAATTTCCCTTCTTCACATGTTGAACAATTTTTTATTGAATGCTAAATATTGTATATTTTATATTTTTGAGTATCTGACTGTCTTGCTTTAAATACCTTTGGGATTTACTTTGGAAGGCACCTAAGTTACCTGCTAAGTTTGTTGTGATTTTTTAAGACTTTTTATTTTTCATTTTAATAAGACAGCATTTTTTAAAATTTATTTAATTGGAGGATAATTACTTTATAATATTGTGATGGTTTTTGCCATGCATCAGTATGAATTGGTCATAGTTATACATGTGTTGCCTCCATCCTGAAATCCCTTCCCACTTCCCTCCCCACCCTATCCCTCCAGGTTGTCATAGAGCAGTGGTTTTGGATGCCTTGCTTCATACATCAAACTTGTACTGGTTATCTGTTTTACATATGCTAATGTACCTATTTCAATGCTATTCTCTCATTCCACCCTCTCCTTCTTCCACTGGGGTGTTTCTTAAAACTTTTTAGAGTACAGTAAGCCCCTTACACATGAACAATCAAGTTGTGAACCTTCAAAGATGCAAATATCCCCAGAGAAAGGACAAAGGAAGACAAGAGGAAGAGGTAGTAATTGAAAAAACAAAAAGAGTCACAACACGGGAAATGGCAAGGGGATTTTATTTGAGGAGGCACTGTTAATATTTGAGGCCCAGGACCTGAATGTAGAACAGTACATGAAGGTTAGCTGTTTAGAATGAAATCCAGAGCTTTCATGTCATCTGTGATGAGAAAAATGGAGCTACTACCCAGACATCACTGGATTTTTTTTTTTCTTTAATGAAGGTAAATAAAATTGAAACCAGCAAGGAACCAGAACCAATATCATCAACGTCAGGTGTTAATGAAATTGCAGTTTGCCTTCCATCTCCTGTTGCTGACAATCCTTCAGCTCTACCATCTCCCACCTCTCCCTCCCTCCAGTCAGAAACTCTTCTTGTCTGTTCACTCCATACTAGCTCCTGTATTCCAGCTGTTGTACTGTACTATTGTACTTTTCAAGTTTCTGCACTGTAAGATTAAAAATGCTTATTTTTATTTGCTTTTTTATGTACTATTTGTGTGAAAAGTATTACAGTTCAGTACTATATAGCCAAATGTGTAGTTGGGTACCTAGACTATGTCGGGCTTGTGATGTAAGTCACAAAAAATTGGACTTAGGAATGCACTCAGAATGGCACTTGTTTATATGTAGGGGACTTACTATATGTCCAGACAGCCCTTTATTTTAGAGTATATTTTAATTCTACTACAATGGCATGACCATCTGTAGTCCCTACTGAATGCCCTCCATGGTCAACAAAGACTTTTCACTACTCTCTCAGAGCCTGAACACATCCTAGTCCTGAGTTATCCCTGGGAAACATTCAGCTCTCAGTTTGTTTGCATCTCTTGGCAGCATTTCACCCTATACATGTCAATCACAATTTTCAGCAAACAGTCAAAGAGACCTTTACACATATTCCTGGAGATATTTTTCTGGGCAGCACCTTCCTCTCCATAATGCTAACCTTTGTGTTACAGTTAACATACCCAGGTAGCTCAAACCGTAAAGAATCTGCCTGCAATGCAAGAGACTTGGGTTCAATCCCTGGGTACAGAAGACACCCTGGAGAAGGGCATAGCAACCCACTCCAGTATTCTTGTCTAGAGAATTCCATGGACAGAGAAGTCTGATGGGCTACAGTCCATGGACTTGTAAAGAGTCGGACACAACTGAGCAACTAACACACACGTTACAGACACTTCAGCTTCCCTGAACTAAGATCTCTGTCTCAACTCCATAGAATCGACATGCTTTACTTACTGTTATTACACCCTGTTCCATGATTCAGAATGTCTTTCCAGGAAGACAGCTGGGGCCATCACAGGGCTCACCTCACTTATTTACTTCTTTAAGAAATCACTTCTTTCAGAAATCCTCCCCTGCCCATTGTCCAAAATATAAGAGCAATTGTTTCACATGCTTTGTCAAGTCTTTCATTGTCCTTAGCAAGGGGGTAGTTTATTCTGGTTCCATCATGGCCAGAAGTGGAAGTCTGCTATACACTTTTATTCTTATTATTTTGCTCTCAGATTCTAGCTTGGGAGAAATGTAAAGATAATGATGACCAACTTCTTTTGAGTGTCTACTAGGTTCCAAGCATTAGGCTAAAAATTTTTACATTAACCACCTCATTGAATCTTTATAATAACCTATGTACCATATAATTATATGTACCATATAATACTCCATTTTACAGATGAGGAAAATTGGACTTATGGAAACAATTTTCCTACAGTCACATGGCTAGAAAGTGGTGGGATCAGATTTTCAATCCAGCTCTGCTGGACTCTTAACTAATATACTTGGAAAACCCTTTGATCTATCCAATATATTTATCCCATATGACAGCTTCTCAAGCATGTACACTATTATGTATATGCATGTACACAAACACTAAATGACATTATATACTTTCAAAATGTTGACACAGTGCCTGGAAATGAAATGCATGGTTTTCTGTCCCAAAAGCACTATCCACACACACACACACACACACGCAAAATATTCAAAGGTAATGTGTGAAGTCAGGAGTAGGGGAATTCTGTACTTGCTTATTGATTAAGGATACTGAAGTCCAAAACTTAATATCTTTGCAATTATTTAACAACTGTAATATACTTCTTCTGTTATTAATTTCATGTAATTCTATTTGTATCTCATTTAAAAGATTGCAAACAAGCTTCATGAGAATAAAATCATGTCGTAGCTTTCCTCTGTATACTCTGCATTGTCTAAAACAATGCCAAGAACAATCTAGTACACACTAGATTATTTCTTGATAATTGGTTGATTCAGCAAGAGAAGCTTTTTAGTATAATTGCTTTGATTTGTACTTTGCTTTTAAGTACAGATCCCAAAGGATATTACTACTATATTAGATATTTCCTGCTAATTCTTTCTAGATTATAAATTCTTCAAGGGCAAAGATAGGTTTTATGTATCTGTGTCTCTGCTCAACACAGGGTGTAGACCCAGAGAAGCCTCCAATACACAACCAATTGCTGGTTTCTGATGTGGATACACAGGCATGAGGCCCAAAACTGAAGAGATTACCTACTATGCCTACAGGTCCATTGACTAGCACAAACTAGACCAAGCAACAAATCACCAGAGGATTTTGCATTTCAAGATTCTCTTTAGATATGAAAGTCCTAAACAGTAATGATATAACTTAACAATAACGTAACCTAATAATGCAAATGGTCCACATTTGCATCACAGGTTAAAAAGCACTTTCATATTACATGTTAGTCATGATCTAGTCAGGAAAATAGAAATTTGCTCTTTCTCCACAAACAGAGGAGAGCTAATACAAAGGAACTGATTACATTTTGGTGAGGGAAAAGTTAGGAATACAATCAGGGTCATTGAAGGAACCCGTGCGTAACTAACGGGTAGGAAGCCACTGTCACCCCCTGTCTGGAGGGACAATAGGAGGAAGTTGTGAAACAGCCCAGAACTTGGGGCCATTCTGTGGCTCCCCAGTCATGAGGGAAAGGATGAGCCATGTATGCCACAGGAAGCCAAGAGGAGAAATGCCCTGGACTCCCTCCACTCAGGCTCTCTAAAATTCTGTCACTGCCTCTCATTGGACAAACCAATCTGGAAGTCAAAGGGCAGGGAAATCAGGGAAAGAACTGTAGCTTCCTGTGTTACAGAGCAGACCAAGGCAAGGCAGAGAAAGGACCTGAGAGCAATCAGCCAGTTGATTCCACATTTTATCTTACTCTGTGGAAAAGAAAATGGAGACTTGGAGAGCTCTGCTACTTACTCAAGATCACATATCAGCAAGTGACAGACCTAGAATTTCTTACATTTTTTTCTATAGACTATAGATTTCCTTTCACAATAGAATAAGAAAGGAGGTGGAAAATTGTGTTCGTGTTTTTGGACTATTGCAACTGCCTCCTCACAGATTTTCCCACTTTCTATCTTATCCCCCTCTACTAATGTCACTACACATAACTGAATTTCCCCTGGAGTTTTATTTAAAGTGGTATTCACTTTAGAAGTCTCAAGCTGTAAAGAGGACTGTCCTCAGGGCCAAAACCAATGGTGTCCCCCATCCTCCCAGTCACTCCCCATTCCCCTGTGCTCCCAGGGCCCCTTTGGCTTCCTTCCCGTGTTGTAGCCACGTGTTCTGGGAAACAAACTCACTCAGAAGAACAACGCAGGTAGTGGAGTGCAGTTTATTACACCGGTGGGCCCAAGGCAGAGTCTCCTCTTAGCCAAGGACCCCAACCAGTTTTTGTTTAAACCTTATGTACCCTTAGTGTACATGCTCAAACCCACCTCCCCAAATTCTCTGAAACTAGTCTGAACAAAGGAAAAGAACGATACAGTCAAAGTTAACCCATGATTTGTATGCCTTAAGCCTAGGCAGTTAACAGTGGACAATTATCAATAGGCCTGTGGTCATACCCCAATAAGCATAATAGAATTTATGATTCTATTCGGTTACACAGATAATTAGGGTATTCTTTTAGGCGGAGAGTCTAGGTACGAGCCCTGGAGCTCTTCCATCCTGGGGGTCTGGTTTTCCAGTTGGTATGTCGTTTCCATAGATACTGGGATATAGCTCAAAGTCCACGGTCCAGCCCAAGATGGAGTCCTGCTTTCAAGTTGGAGCCTGTTCTGTGTGTTTCCTCCTTCACCCTCACAGCACCTCCCACACTGAGCAGCAACTATCTGTTGCCTGCCTCCCTCTTAGATTATGGGAATCAATTCTCAGTCATCTTGATATCCTAGGATGATATCCCTAAACCTCCCCATACAACATTGAGCACGTTATCAGTGCTCTATAAGTGCCTGAATAAATGAGTGTAACTGAAGGTATCCTCCCACCATATAGCCGAAATATTCAAAATTGAGGCTGCTTAACTGTTCTGAAGTCCCTGAAGATTAAGATGCATCAGTTCACAGAAGGTTAGAATCATCAGGATGTTTATTCCTTTAGTCCCAGTGTCTGAGGTCTAGTGTTCCAGCTTCATCATCATTCAGTACAACACTGTTGGAGCCATGCCTCTTTCATTTAGTCACATGGCTGAGAAGGATTAACCCAAGCGAGTTGCTGCCTAGATTGAGAATCCATTCAGATGCCGATATAAAAATAATTAGACAACAAAGCTCTGTTTTAGCACTTTCTCTACAGTGATACACAAGAGGCATTTGTGGGCCCACAACAATTTCGAAAGCATAGTTCCAGGGAATAGTGCTATGTAATCATAAAATTACACTCGAGATAAGATTTAATTATCATTTTCACCTTTCCAACACCTTTCACAAAGTAATACTTAAAAGCTTTGCAAGAAAGAATATTACCCTTAAAGTGATAACATACAACAACGAAAGCATAAGAATGAACAACCAACAGGCCAGGCTTTTATGGGAGCTTAGGTTCAGGATGTTATTCAAAATTATTACAAGTGACTGCTGCCTAAGGGAGTTTATAGATTGGCTTCAAAGGGGAAGCCACTGGGAAAAATGAATGGACTCTGTTTCCTAAAAGTGATATTTTCATTTCTCCAGACAGAGAGCTAATAAAAGCCACTGAAAAGCAGGCACTGATCACAAGGCAAGATGCATGTCCTCAAAATCATTCCATTTTCACTATGAATCAAAACACACTCAACATTATCATTAATAGAGATGTGCAAGGTAAAGGTGAACGTCAGTGGAGGCCCTGACCTGTCCTCTAATGGGGACTCACAAGATGACAATAGCTTAAAGATAATTCTTACCTCTCCTGGATAGGGATATAAGATCATACTTGATATCCTAATTACATTTATATGTTTTCAGCTAATTTTAAAAGCAAACTGTCAAGATCATTAAGGATAAGGAAAATCTGAGAAATTATCACAGATTAAGAGCAACATGATTTCCTACACTGAATCCTACACCCAAAAAAGTATATTAATGGGAAACTGGTGAGATGTAAATGAAGTCCAGAGTTTAGTTAATAGGACTATGTCAATGCTAATTTCTTAGTTCTGACAAAATAGCATCATTATACAGGATATTAACATTAGAGGAACCTGGGTAAAGGGTATGTAGGAACTCTCTGTAGTCTGTTTGCAAGTTTTCTGTAAATCTAAAATCATCCTCAGATAAAAGGTTTATTTTTTAAAGAAGTGAGTGCTTAGCAAAGTTCACTACTCTGGTGGTTCTGTCACTTGTATGATGACAAGTAGAATACTTCTTCCTAATTTCCAACTTTCCAAAGAGGATCCATCAGACCACATGGAATTATGGAAAGGGCTGGGCAGGCATTAGCTCCTGAAAGGCCCTGCAGGTCAAAAGGAAAACCTGCCACTATTAAATTCTGAGGGATGGCCTTAGTTGCTGAGGTTCCCAGAGGGATTTAGCTAGCCCATGGTTCCGAGGATGGACTTCCTCCTTTTGCTGATCAATCAAAGGCATCAAGCATCACTTAGAAAACACCAAAGTATTTCTTAATTCATATGCATACGTGTGTGTATGTATATATATGTATATATATAAATGTAAATTACAAGAATGTGTGCTCATTTTTTTACTCAGAATACTGAAGAATAAGCTACTAAGAGGTATGTCCCCAAGTTCTGAGAGACTGTTCTACCTTCAGGCTTAAAGGGGAAGACTGAGATTGACTTTCAAAGGCATACAAGTCCTGGGAGAAAACAAATGGCATCACCAATCTGAGAAGGATTTAATACAGGGACTGATTCCTAAGGTATGGACAAAATTTAGAGAAGTCAGCAAGGATCAGTACAGCACCTCAGGCCCCGGGATTGTGAAGAGCTGTTATGACAGCTCTTATGAAGACGCACCTACAGTGATGGGACAAACAGGAAGGAGAAGTTACTAAAAACTGAGAGATGGATCATCTAAATGGCCACCTGTAGATCATGTACTGGACACAAGCCAGAGAAGTCAATATCCTGACGTTATTCTTCTCTTGCTCTCTGATTCTCTGCTGATGCCTCCCGTTGGCCAAATCCAATTAGAAACCAGAGCACGGAGGAGCCCACAGCTATACCCCACATGGGCCAACCTTCTGGAGGCCCAGAAGAGAGTAAGGACGGGGTGGAGAATGGATCTGGAGGGACAATCCTATCCAGGCTATTGTGCTGCTGGCCTCATCTTGAAATTTCATTGCTATTGCACCTATTTAATAATAACGCTAATCTATTCACTGCTCAGTTGCAGGATTTTTCTGAATCCAGTGCAGATAAATAACTTTGCATTTTGTAAACTCTTTGGTAAGGGTCAAGCCGTACCCTGACAAGATGCAATCACCTCTCAAAAAAGGGGCATTACCTGCCAAACAGTTTAGGGAAGCAGAGTGCAAGGGCCTCCATATGCAGTATGTTTCCACAACTGGATGCTCTTGGAAAGGACCATACCAAGTTTCCCTAAGTGGTCTCACCTTCAAATAATAATAATAGTTTTCCCTCTTTTCAGTCTGTCCTTTATATTCCCTTCATTTGTGAAACCCTTTTAAAAAGCCACCAGCAAAGGCTTCTCCCTAGAGACAATTGGGAGTGTGTGGTAGAAGAACAATGAAAATACCACTAGAACACAAAAGGGGGAAAATGCCAGTAACTGCATATCTGAGAGACTTCTGGCTCTCAGAGATTCACTGGGTCTTGTATTGTCTTTTCTTCATCACCTTTCAACTTCTAATTATGTGTAAGAAAAACTCCAAAATGGAAGGCATATTTATGTAAGGCAGTTAAAAGAGAGAAGTAGGTTTCATGAGCTGAACTTGGCAACTGAGCTAAGAGAAAGATGGCCAAGAAGGAAAAAATGGGAAGATCAAGGGAGAGAAGGCAGAGGTAAGATGAAGCCTCATGTTGGATGTGGAGTCATCATGTTCTCACCTTTAATGTCAGTGAGGCACGAGAAGGTATGTGTCAATGAGCTGGCAAAGTGGTAGGACTGGGGTTCCCAGAAAACATGTGTAAAAGTTAAGTCCTGCTTTAATAGTTCAGACACCAAGAAAATCACATTTCTTTGATATTCAAGTTCTAATGACTCCAAGATTTACCTGCCTGGGTTAACAGTGCTTCTCTTTCACAGAGAAGCCCAAGAACACACAGGTTGCTCAGTTCATAATGTCAGTCTTGTTTTTTTCATTTCACAGTAGAATTTGTGTTCATTCCATCACTTACTCACTCATTTCACTTATCCAATAAATATTTGCCAAGCACTTCCTATACATCAGTTCAGTTCAGTCGCTCAGTTGCATCCGACTCTTTGCAACCCCTGCCAGGCTCCCCTGTCCATCACCAACTCTCGGAGCTTGCTCAAACTCATGTCCATTGAGTCAGTGATACCATCCAACCATCTCATCCTCTGTCATCCCCTTCTCCTCCCGCCTTCAATCTTTCCCAGCATCAGGGTCTTTTTTTAATGAGTCAGTTCTTCTCAAAAGGTGGCCAAAGTATTGGAGCTTCAGCTTCAACATGCATCAGGCACTGCTATAAATACTGAGGATGCAGCAGAGAAAAATGAAAACAAAATCCCTTATTCTCCTTTTTGTTGCTGTTTAGTATATGTGCTGCCAAAGCGAGCACTTTTTTGTTGCTGTTGAGTCGCCAAAGTATATCCAACTCTTTGTGACCCCATGGAAGTCAGCACACCAGGCTTCCCTGTCCTTCACAATCTCCCAGAGTTTGCTCAAACTCATGTTCATTGAGTCAGTGATGGTATCTAACCATCTCATCCTCTGCTGCCCACTTCTTCTCCTGCCCTCAATATTTCCCAATTAGTCAGCTCTTCCCATCAGGTGGCCAAAGTATGGGAGCTTCAGCTTCAGTATTGGTCTTTCCAGTGAATATTCAGGGCTGATTTCCTTTAGGATTGACTGGTTTGATCTTATAGTCCAAGGGACTCTCAAGAGTCTTCTCCAGCATCATAATTAGAAAGTATCAGTTCTTCAGTTCTCAGTCTTCTTTATGGTCCAACTCTCACAATGGTACATGACTACTGGAAAAGCCATAGCTTTGACTAGATGGACCTTGGTCAGCAAAGTGATGTCTCTACTTTTTAATCTGCTGTCTAGGTTTGTCACAGCTTTCCTTCCAAGGAGCAGACATCTTTTAACATCATGGTCACAGTCACCATTCACAGTGATTTTGGAGCCCAGAAAAATAAAATCTGTCACTACTTCCACTTTTTCCCTTTCTATTTGCCATGAAGTGATAGTACTGGATACCATGATCTTGATTTTTTGAATGCTGAATTTTAAGCCAGCTTTTTCACTCCCCTCTTTCACACTCACCAAAAGGCTTTTTAGATCCTCTCTGCTTTCTGCCATTAGAGTGGTATCACCTGCGTATCTAAGGTTGTTGATATTCTCCCTGCAATCTTGATTCCAGTTTGTGATTCATCCAGCCTGGCATTTCTCATGTGTACTCTGCATATAAGTTAAATAAGCAGGATGACAATATACAGCCTTAATGTACTCCTTTCCCAATTTTGAACCAGTCGTTGTTCCATGTCCAATTCTAACTGAATCTTCTTGACCTGCATACAGGTTTCTCAGGAAACAGGTAAGGGGCAGCAAAGAAAAATTAAAACAAGATCCCTTACTCTCCTTGTTCAAACATTTTATTGTTAAGGTAGACTAAATAAGCAGAAAATGAACAAGATACTATCAAAGATTAACAGACCATTGAAGGAAATTAAGTAGAATGGACTTTTAAAGAGGATCTGCTGGTGGGAAGGTTAGGTTGAGTGGTCTGACAAAAAAAAACCCACTGAAGAGGTAGGGTTTGAGCTAAGATCCTAGATGAAAGAAAGAAATCAACCAAGCAACTAAATGGACCATGAACATTGGAGGCTCATGCCTGGAACAGCAAGTGCAAAGGTCCTAAGGAGGAATGGATTTGACTGATCTTACAAAGACTGATCTTACAAAGACCCCTCGGAGTCAGGAGGGGTCCAAACATTGGCCACAAGCTTATGTCCAGAGTCAGCCCTTTCTAAGGACAACTTGGGCCCTGGTGTGCTAAGTCCATCAGGCATCTAGATCTCTGAGCCACCTCCTCCCCTCCAACAGCATCTAACTCATTCCTATTAAGGCACAAATTTTAATGGAAGCATAGAGTCCTGATAAAAACCACCTGGGAGGAATGGATCATAAAGGAGTTTCCACCTCCTCCCAGCATAGTACAGGAGAGGAGATCTGCTAAACTTCTGGATAACTAAATTTAATTTTGAAGATTTTTTTCCCAAAACAAAAAAAGTTCATCAGAAAGTTAGTTGACATTTTCCAATCCTACAAACTTGACTGCTCACAAAGCCTCTTAAAATAAAAGACTGAGGTTTAGCCCAAATAGGTTCCCTGCAAGGTGAGCCTGGCTTCTCCTCAGGAGAGGGTTAGGGTTATCAACTAGCTGCTGCTCCTAGATGGAGGTATCACAGTGCCATCCTCAGGACCAATGTAAAGTAATGTGACCTCATAGCACACACAAGAAATAAACATCTCAATGTAGAGGAAGTTCTAGTCAGCAACAGGGTAGCTTTGAGGTATACCAAGCAATTCCTTGATACACTTATCTTCACATGATGAAGATAATTCCTGTTCACTTATTCTATGTCTAAACTGAACTTAGTGACATAGGAACAGAATATGGTAGAGGTGACACAGCATGACTCCTAGGACTAGGACAGAAAGGTGAAGTGGCTCCCTCTTTGCTCACTCCCCTTCTCCCACTCTAGGGAAACCCAGCTGGCCCATCATAAGGACACTCAGGCAGTCATACAGAGAGGCCCATGGGCTAAGAAACTGAGGCCTCCTACCAATGGCCATGTACATGAGTAACAGTGGAAGCTGATTCTCCAGCCTCAGTCAAGCTCTCAGGTGACTGCAACCCCAAGTGATACTTGGTTATGACCTCATAAGATACCTAGGTCACTGAGCTAAGCCACTCTCAAATTCCTAACCCACAGAAACTATATCTTCTGAAGTAATAGATATTTGTTGTGTTTAGTCGCTAAAGCTCTGCTTATGCTGATATCTGTTATATATCAGCAAAAGCAGTGAGGTCTGGAAGCATTTATATTGGGATCTGTGGCAAGGCACCAAGCCTTGAAATAAATGCAGTTTAATACCCAGATCCTATCTCCAGACTGGCATGGTATGCAAACAACGGGAAACATATCTGAAACACATCAAATGCATCAAAGAGAGGAAACACCATTTGTTTCCATTTGGAATTATTAAAAATCATACTGATCTTATATGGTTATCATGTTTTATACTGTCACACAATACTAAGAGAATGACTTAACAGTTTGCTGACAAGCACAACAAAATACTATGACATCAAATCTGTCTCAAGACTGAAAGGGGTGAATAAAAAAATATTTACCCCAGAGTAAAGATGTCAACCCCTGTGGCAGAGACTATCAGTAACTTTATAGCACGCTTATTAGTCTGGGGGCAGATAGAACCTTGCCACCTTGATTACCTGATTCACTAGGCCCCAGACAGACAACATCTTTCCACGAGCCCATGTCTCTCTGTAGGTTAAAAACTTGAAAGATTGCAAACAAGCAGCATTATTTTGGAACCAAGAGATGTTATTCTCAAGCTTAAACTTTTTTACCCTCATCACATCTGCTTCCCAAAATATCAAAAATATTGAAAATCAGGAACTGTCAAAGGGCAATCAAGTCAGATGTGCCTATTCCGAGACCAGCATGTCAATAGTGTTTACACCCCTTCTTACACCACAGAGTCTAATTACCTCTGATTATATATTTAAGGAAACTTCCATACACTGTAAACACCAAAAAAACACATCCCTTTAGGCTTCTATATCCCCATCTGGCAAAGACAGGGAGCACCCTAGGCAGCTGAAGTCCTTGACTAGGACATTTCACCTGTGGGTTAAAGGACAGGGAATAAATAATGACAACAATCGTGAGCAGCATCATATCTTTCTTTTATTGCCCATCTTGCCCATCTCATCATCCTCTAAAAACCTCAAGCCTACGAGACAGTGTTTTATGGAAAATTAAAAATCCATGTAGCTCTGGCGCTACCAAATACAACCCCCCATAAACTGACTTGGGGACTGATGGTGCCACAATTCTTTGCCAGATTCAGGGGCAACTGCTAGAGGTGGAAAAACTATAACCAAAGAACTGAGTGGGCAGGACACTGTCCCCAGTATGGCCCTTTGGAGAAAATTATTATGGTTGGGGTTTTTTTTCCCTCTGTCCTTAGGTAGCTTTCCAGTGAGTCCCAGGGAATTCTTGCAACTCAGAATCTCATCTGTTTTTCCCTGTGTTCCTGTCACCATAGCCATAGAGTCAAGTGGTTTAAATTCCCAGTGGGCAAACTCCAACCATTTCAGTTTGGGTTTTTATTCCCAGAAGAGACTAGGCTTCAAAATCACCCAGTAAACAAAGACAGCATTTTTAGAGGGCTTCTCTCATGGGAGATTTCATGATTAGTGGGGAGAGCTGGGGATCTCAGGGAGTACAAGGACAAGCCAAATAACTTCAGAGGGATGTTATATTTTTATACAGAGAGAGCCCTCAGAGTCCTCTCAAACCGAACAGTCAGAAAAAACGATTGTCATTTTTCTAATATTTAAAAGATGCCCATGACAAGCCCAGTAGTGAATTCAGTATTTCAAGAACACAATAAAAAAAAAAAATAACAGACAACTGGCACTGGTTTCCAAGAAGCTTTTAACTTCAACTCAGTAAAAATGAATTAGTAAATCATATACCCTTATGTTTATATATTTATTCACTTATTAAGCATCTTTTACATACCAGGAATTGTACTTAGTGTTAAGTGGGCATTGTTGAACATAGGAAAAGACATGATTCCTGTGTTCTTAGAGCTTATAGTCTAGAGGGGGAGATAGAAATTAAATGGATATGGGGGTAGGGAGAAAGAGAAAGAATAAAAACATAGAAGTAAGTAACTGATAGCTAGAGACAGTTATATTAAAATGCTGAAGTTGATCCAGTCAGGGAGGACAGAGAAATTTTCTAGGAAGGAATGCTGATTGAACTGAATTCTGAGGAAAGAATTTCTGGATTATCTGGGGGCTAGGAGTGGGGGTAACATAAGATAAAAGGAAAGCCTATATGCAAAGGTCCTGTGGCAGAAAAGGAGAAGAGCATATTTAAAAAACTGAAATAAGGCCATTACAGCTTCATTGCAAAGATCAAGAAGACTGGTGTAAGAGAAACCTATAAAGAGGAACAAGGGGCAGACCACAAAGGGCCTTCCAGATCAAGTATGCAAAGAACGAAGGGTCCCTATCCTAATGTAAAGGGGAATCTACGGGAAAGGTTTAAGAAAGCAGAGACACAACTAGATTTTTCTTTTAAAGGCACCCTTCTGGCTATAGCCTAGACAGTAAATAGCAGGAAGGCCAGAGGACATTTAAGGAGACTGTGGGGTTCAAGTGAGAGACAGATGCTTGTGCCAGTGTGGTCGGTGGGCCCAGATGCCAATTACTAACCTGCTTTTCCCCCAACACCTGCCTTTACATCCTCTGCTCTATTCTGCTTGGCTGGGGGTCTGTGAATCCAAGCAGCTATTGTTGTTGTTTAGTTGCTCAATCATGCCTGACTCTGTGACCTCATAGGCTGTAGCCCACCATGTTCCTCTGTCCATGGGATTTCCCAGGCAAGAATAGTGGAGTGGGTTGCCCTGTCCTTCTCCAGAAGATCTTCCCCACCCATGGATCGAACCCATTTCTCCTGCATTGGCAGGCATATTCTTTACCACTGAGCTGCCAGGGAAGCCTATGAACTCCCTCTCCCAGTGTGTTAATTTCTTCTCAATAAATCCTCCTAGAATACTTCATGATGCTCATCATGTGGTTGGAATGGTACAGAAAGTTAAGGGGGATCTCTCTGGGTTTGAACAGACTACAACTATAATGCAGCCTCAGTTTGAACTGGGTTGTGTCATATTTTTTTTTGTTTGTTTTGGAAGTTACTGTTCTATCCTTGACTCATAATAATCAAAGAAGAGATTCTGAAAATACACTGTATACCATAGGTCTTAAGGAGAATTAAAGGAGGAGAAAGAGAAGGAAAAGGAGGACAAGAAGGAAAACAGACTAGGGTGACTCCGCCCTAAAGTACCTTAAGAACTAACTGGAGGAATTCTGTATAAGCCCATGGTGTGATGAGAAATCACCGCAGCTGATAAATATTGAAGGCTATAATATAATGTATTATACTGGCACTCAAGGTAGGAATGGAGTCCTTAGTCTGGAGATAACTTGAGAAAACTTTGGCAATGAATAGCATTTGACCTTGGGCTCCCCTGGTGACTCGGTGGTAAAGAATCTGCCTACAATGCAGAAGACCCAGGTGCAATTCCTGAGTCAGGAAGATCCCTGGAGGAGGGCATGGCAACCCACTCCAGTACTCTTGCCTGGAGAATCCCATGGAGAGAGAAGCCTGGCAGGCTACAGTCCATAGGGTCACACAAAGTCAGACATGACTGAAGCCACTAAGCAGAAGCAGCAGCATTTGAACTTAGTTTTGTGGCTCAGCTGGTAAAGAATCTGCCTGCAATGCGGGAGACCCAGGGTTTGATCCCTGGGTTGGGAAGGTCCCCTGGAGAAGGGAAAGGCTACCCACTCCAGTATTCTGGCCTGGAGAATTCCACAGACTGTCCATGGGGTTGCAAAGAGTTGAACACAACTGAGTGACTTTCACTTTCAATTTCTAGGTAGAACAGAACCTGAATATGTGGGAAAATGTAGGAAAGGTATATCTGTCTAGGAGAATGATGTCGTTCACTTACTCACTGATTTAGTTTTCACATATTTATTAAGCAACTCTATATTCTTAACACTGTACTAAGTCCCAAGAAAATGTGGCTGGAAGAACTATTCAAAGATCTTACCATCTAACACACAAAAATGTATAGAAAGAAAACTATGACTTTTATTGCAGGGATGAAAAGTAAGGTAGCTGGATTTTCAAGAGTGAGTTCATAAAGAAATAGAGAAAGAGAAAGGGGCCACAATGGAGAGGAATCTTTAATATCAGATCTATAAACTGGAGTTTCACCCTTTTGCTCCAGTTACAGTGGCTGTGTTACAAAGTAGTCCAAAATGTATTGCTGTGAAGCAACCATTTATTATGTCCACAGCTTCTGTGGGCCAAGAACTCAGACAAAGCACAGTGGAGACAGCTTGTTTCTGCTCCACAACACCTAGAGCTCACCTGGAAGAGTCAAAAGCTGAGATATAAGGGCTTCCCTGGTGGTTCATTGGTAAAGATTCCATCTCCAGTGCAGGAAACATGGGTTCCATCCCTGACCCAGAAGATCCCACATGCCAAGGAGCAACTCAGCCTGGGTGCCACAGCTACTGAGACTGCGCCCTAGCTAGAACCCGTGCTCAGCAACAAGAGGAGCCACTGCAATGAGAAGCCCACACCCTGCACCTAGAGAGTAGCCCCTACTCGCCACAAGAGAGGAAGCCCTAGTACAGCAACAAAAACCCAGCACAGCCAAAAATAAATAAATAAATAAATTACATTTTTAAAAAGCTGAAATATGGAATCCACCAACTAAAGTCTCATTCACTTACAGTCTGGAAGTTGATGCTCAGAGCTGGCTGGGGGGTTTCAGTTCCTCTTCACAAGGGCCTCTCAACATGGGCTGGCTCAGACTTTTTCAGAGCCCAGTGGCTGAGTTCCAAGGGAAAGTGCTGAAAGAGAGAGAGGAGGAAATCATATCCTTTTCATGATCTAACACTGGAAGAAAATTGCATCACTTTTGCATACTCCTGACTGAAGGAGTTACAAGCCCCTTCCTATTTTCAAGGAGTGACCTCACCACTTGGTTACAGGAGTGTTGTCATATTGTAAGAAGAACATATGAAAGGAGTTACCAGTCACTTGTAAGAAGAGAACAGGTAAGTAGGTAGGTAGATAGATAGATAGATAGGAGATTAATCTTTGGAAAATACCATCTGCCTCACTTTTAGATAACAC
Organism: Cervus canadensis; assembly: GCF_019320065.1. Lineage (NCBI taxonomy): Eukaryota > Metazoa > Chordata > Mammalia > Artiodactyla > Cervidae > Cervus > Cervus canadensis. Next base: position 60,760,961 of record NC_057390.1, on the reverse strand, counting down.
AAAGCCCTTTGAATAGAAGAGAAATCCAACAAAATTATATTTTAGGAATATTAACCTTATAGCAAAGACAGCACACAGATGGAGTGTAGAAATGATGTAACAATTACCAAAGCAGAACTAACAAAGAATTTGGCATTTTGGCTTATTTTTGTATGAAGTTTACTATTTTGAATTTTATTCCTTTTCTGCCTCACTACTCTTGATCAGAAATTTTAATGCTATACATTCCAAAGTGTGCTCTACAGAATATCAGTCCCAGAAGATTCTCTAACAAAATAAAAAAAGACCCTATGTTCAAACAGGGGTAAACATAGTTTATACACTTAATCTCTCACTTGGAAATTCTCAATGTTTCTTAGCATATAAAAACTGCTCAGAAAGTCATCAGCAAAAGAAAAAAAAATACCTGATTAATATTGTTTTATCCATAGTGTCACCAACCTTTTTGACCACCTTTTTAGCTTTCCCTTAACATTCTATGGAACTAGCCCAAAGACCACAGTCCTGGCTGCCATGGGTGGTGAAAGGCCAGGCAACTAATCAGTCAGCAAGTACTGATCAAATGATACTTGTGGCCAATTCATGATGATGTATGGCAAAAACCATCACAATATTGTAATTACCCTCCAATTAAAATAAATTAATTTTTTAAAAAAGAATAAGACTCCAAAAATAAAGGGAACATGTATTATATTGCTAATAAACTTTCAGTCAAATAAAACCAAACAAACAAAAAACCATAATAAAAGCAATGGAAACTGAACTGTTTCAAGAAAGATCTCAATGAAAGACACTCACAGGATCTCCTTGCGAATTGAGATTTAACCAAATGAGGCCGGTTCTTGAATGTCTGTATACCTCTCAAATCTCGGGCAAGGCTAAATTTGGGATATTCTTTTACTTTCGAGTGAAAGATGAAAAAGTGTTTATTTTCCAAAGGTTGCTGTGCATTAAGATGTGACCATTGCTTGCACACAAAGAGAAAGTGAACCAGTGAAGAACTCCACGCACAGGGGAGTAAACTGCCGGAGAGGGCAGGAGAGCTTCCTATAAATCACACTGGTGTGTCCCGATGGGGCTCAGCTGGTAGACCGGCGATGCTCTGGGAGGAACAAGGCCGCTGTCATGGACCTCTTTGTCAGTGTGATTGATCACAGACACCATTAGCAGCTTTCCTTTGTGAAAGCCTCCTTTCTTCTGCCTAATTCACCTTCTCCTACTGCTCTCCTATCTCCAAGATCCCTGCTTCTGGCCTTTCCCAACCAATACTTTTGTCAGAAGAAGGCAAATTCACTCAAACAGATCTCCTGACTATCTCCTGGCCTGCCAAGTGCCAAACTAACATCTGGAACTCGGGCTGCTAGGGGAGTATGGCGGGGGGCAGGCAGCGTTGTCTACCCGCTTGTGATGTGTCTTCGTGAATCTAAGGCATGGCCACGCCTTATTCTCCACACCCGCATCTCCTGCTTGTGGATGCAGGCGTGGAGGAGACAGATAGATGGTAGCAAGTCTGGTTGGGGTTTTGCCAGACGAGTGGCATGGAGTGAGAAAGAGACTAGAGGTCTTTACAACAGAGCACTTTTAGTGTCGGACCATGGATTCTGTGCTGGGAAAGGAAGTAGTTAAGGTGAGAGGGTAGAAAGTAAAAGAGTTACGTACAGGAACAAATCAATCAGGGGTCTAGATGAAAATGAAAAGCTGAGAGGTTAGAAGGTGCTGCTCACAGAATGACAGGTTTGACATATACCTTTCAAAGGAGACAATTAATTATTGCGTAGCAGAAGAAAGAAAGGAGGCAACCCGTCCTTGCCCAAGAGAGGAACAAGCCACAAGCTCTCCACCTCGCCATCACTGACCACCTCTCGGCACACTGCCTGTGCATTTTTACGCATAGGAGAATCTCAATCCTCGTTCTGCCTTGAGATAAGCCATCTCCAATAGCCGCTTCTGTTTATCTAACTTTGAAATATCTTGGTCCCCACCCAGGAAGGGAGGTAACAGGAAGAAAAGCAAATGGCATCCTCTTAGGTATCTATTAAGACACAGGTTGCTTGTTACACTCTCAAGGAAGCTTCCTTCCAACTCCTCTCTCTACTCCCTCATCAGGGTTAGAGAACTTTGGTTAAGCCTCAGAAAGCTTGAGGCGCTTAGGTCTACGGTGTCTTGCCTCACGGCTTCAAAACATCTATGATATTATCATCACAAGAAAAAATTTTGTTCATATTTCTTTTATTTTGTACCTATGTGAGATAATGGATGTTCACTAAACTCATTGTGATAATCATTTTATGATGTATGTAAATCAAATCATTATGCTGTACACCTTAAACTTACACATTACCATATGAGGATTATATCTCAATAAAATTGGAAGAAAAAATTTTAATAAATAAAAATAAAGAGCAATGGGGAAAAGTACATATGTATGGGTCTATCTTCCCCACTAGACTTTGGGTCATATGAGGGCAGGACAATATTTTACTTATTTTTGTTTCCTGTCACAAAGCCTAGGGCTCAGCATATACTAGGCAATCATTAATTGCCACTGAATAAATAAGTGAATGAATTATACCAGGGACTAGCAGACTGGCACGAATGCTATAATAACACATGCTGGGCAGACTCCCAGGGCATTGCGTCTCTTGTACAGATCAAGAGTCATAATGTTCTCTACTCACCTTGCCCCATAGGACCAACAATAGGAAGCACGACTAAGCATTGGAGATGCAAGGCCCTCTGAGATAACCTGGCCAAACAGATGTACAGGCCACCTCTAAGATATTTGGGAGCCCTCTGGCACAGACTAAACACAGTTATAACTAATGAGCTGGTATTTGCTCAGCTCCTAAAGGTCCTTGGGACCCTAGGAAAGTTCCAAGTACAAGTCAGCTGGATGGGAGGCGACTCTGTTTCTCAAGCACTAGATGCCCTGTTCCCACTTGAAGTCTGACTTATAACTGCCAACTTAATACTTCCAAAGGTGAGCATTTATTGTCAGGACTAATGGGTGCCTCCAAAAAAATATTTTTACAACTTGCTTTTGAGCATTCTGAGAAGTTCCTTTTTGGAAGCTACAAGTGGGGTCTTTGTGAGAGAATCTGCCTCCCCGCCCAGATCATGTATGCCCAGGTGGCCAGCTCCGTGCCAAGAGGCCCTTCCACGAAGGGGAACCATCTTTTTTCTGGTACTGAAACGAGTCCCTGGAAGGGCAACGTCGGCTAAAAAACCCTTTGCTTGGACAGAGGGGAGATTCACACCCACTGTTTTCCGGAATCTCAGCTGCTGCTCAGGTTCTCTGGAATGAAGATGAGTGGTCACATCAAGCCAGGTTAGCCCTCTTAGAGCTTTTCACCAACCAGAGATTCTTTCTAGATCTCTCCTCCCCACAGGGTGTCCACCCCATCATGAGGGCAGGTTAACACCTGAACCAGAAACTGGAAATGTGTGCTCTAATAATCTTTCAAACTGGAGGTAGAAATGTGAGCAAAACCTAGAGAACTTTTTTTAAAAGTGTACATGGTTACACACCCTCCCAGAGACTCCAATAACCCTCTTCTCATGATAAACATCATAGTTGTTCTGTTACATTTCTGTTTTATTTGCCATGCTAATACTAAAATTTACAGTGGGCACAGTAAAGGCAGCTATCAGCAGAAAATTACTCTTATCATTGGAGGTGATAAGCAAGTTGTATCCATGGGTCAACTCTAGCAGTTGGCAGTGGCTGCCATGAATTCAGAAGAGTCCTGAGGTCATATCCAGATGTAACAACAACAACAACAACAGGTTCAATTATCGATGTCTGCCATGGGTTAAGGGTGGGGCAGTGATGGCACATGGGCCACATATTTGCCTCTGCAGCCTCAGTTCTACAAAACCAGAAACAAGGCTCAGGGCTCCAGCCCCTTTGCCTTCTAAGTGAAATCCCTTCTGTGAAGCCAGAAACTAGCCTTGGTGATGCAGTTGCTGAACAGTGCTTATTTAAAGATGCGACTGCTAGGACTAGGATGACATCTAAAAAGGAAGTCAAACCCTATGCTTCCTGGAAACATACCCTCAATACAAAGAAAACATCCTTGCAGAGAGGAAGAAGGAGGCTTCCTAGAAGAAACACAGCTAGGATGTCTGAGAGAGTGTTAGCAATGTGGTATCTGCCAGTTCACAGTATTTTCTTTGCATTGCTCAAAGGTAAAGTGAAAGATAACAACAGTGTTTTGAACATGTTTAGATGTTTTGTTACCAGAGGGAGCTGCAGAAAGTCTGAATTCTCTGAAATGAAAAAGAAAGAACAAAAAGGCACGTTGTGCATTTTGCTTACTGTCAGTTATTTCACAGCTTTTCTCAAACATCTGAGGCATGATTTGGAAAAGAGGGGTTGAGTGGTAGATATTTTAAATGAAGACGGCTTTCATATATTTTAAAATGCCTTTAAATAAAGGTTACTGGGGACACCTCCAGGTCAGTGTCAGATCTGACGTTAGTCCTCATTCTGAGTTGGCAGGGCCAGAGTGGGCATGGACCAGAACATCCAACTGCATTCTCCTTTTCCCCAGGTGGACAGCTCTGACAACCCATCCTTTCCGGCATCCCCCTCAGCATTCAGCAACTTTGTTGGTGGAATTTACATCCTGGCCGGCATCTCTCTTGCGTGTGTTCATGCCTATTTACTGGCAGGTCTGATATGTGCTGTGGGAGGAAAAGACTCCACTTGGACTAAGACGGTCTGAGTTCAGACCAAGCTCTGTGGATACATTCTAGTCATTTAATCACCGACACGCAGTTTCTTCATCTGTAAGTGAGAATAGCAACTTCTTCCCAGGGCTGTGGTGTGAGAACTGAATGACTGTTAAAGCACTCTGTGCATTAAAAAGCAAATGCAAAGCATGCAATGTCAGATTTCCTCACTGTAAATGTCATCTCCTCAGAGAGGTCTTCCCTGACCACACTGTGAAAATGATCACTTTCCTCCTCCTCCATCCTCTCTTTCCCTGCTTTCCTGTATACCGCTTACTACTCCCTGACATTATCATGTATATAGTTAGCCGGTAATTTATTATCATCTGTCTCTCACAACAGAAACCCATGGACGGGGACTTCTATCTTGTGGCCCACTATGACTGCAGGCCTCAGAACAGTACCTGATCTGAAGTGGGCACTCAATGAGTATTTCTTGAATAGATGAATGGCTCTTTGCACCCCATTCCACCTAGCTGATGAAGACAGAGGCAAATGACTCTTCTCAGTGGACCATCTATCTCCCAGATAACCATCAAAAACAAACAAACAAAAAGTAGACAACTACTTACAGATAAGAACAAGCCCTCTGGTTAATGTATTTGGGACATTTCATGTAACAAGGAAACATGATCAAAAGTTCATCTGAATAAATCCTAAAATAAATGGATTTTAGTGTCTCAGGAAGTTCTAAGTTGAAAAGCTATAAAAATCAAAGAAATTTCTCCCTAGAAGGGAAAAGGGTGAAAAAACTAAGTAGAACCCACTCTGTTTATAAGTCTGTTGCATAAGGAAAAATGCACTAAGAATGAAGGAGGCCTAACTCTGATGTGGCTCAATTCGAATAATAGGTGAACTCTTTCTCACAGTACTGGACAGAAGCTGGCCTCAAGCAGTGCCTAAAGATGTCTGTCTCACCAAAACGGCGCTCTGGAAACTAGAAAACACAACATCGAGAAGCCTGCTCACCACCTGCTGATGTCAACTATTTCATATTCATGTACAGAAATAATTCAACTCATAGTGCCAAGGCCCATTAAAAGTCTTTGTAATGTCCCATCAGCCATTTTAAAAGTTCATAATTTAAATAAGCCCAGCTTAGAGAGCAAATCAATTTTAGTCAGGGAACCTGGAAAGCAACAGTAGAAATAATAATGAAGGACAGTTAAATTTGAACCCACTGTGCCAACAATCACCTTCTAACTAACTAGTCTAACATTAAGTGAAAAAGGAGAAAATTTAGTCAGTTTTCAACAAAATTCAAAACCTGTTCCCTCTGTTTGAGAGGAGTAATGACTAACCTTCACATTTCTCATTGTAAATAAATGTTTCCGGATTCAAAAGAATCCATTTGAATTGCTCCTGAATTATTGAACAAGCGCAATCTCAATTCTTTTTTTTTTTTTCAGATAACTTTTTCTCTTTTAATGTAAGTATGCCCTAGGCAGTTTTGGGAATATACTTATATTGGAAAAATAACTTGTTTATCTGAAATTAAAATGGAACCAGATAGCTTATAGTTTATCTGACAACATTAATGGGACGATGTCTCACATGCAGGTTGCAATCTTTTTGTTTCTTTTTTTCCTTTATTTTTATTAGTTGGAGGCTAATTACTTTACAGTATTGTAGTGGTTTTTGCCATACATTGACATGAATCAGCCATGGATTTACATGTGTTCCCCATCCTGAACCCCCCTCCCACCTCCCTCCCCATCCCATCCCTCTGGGTCATCCCAGTACACCAGCCCTGAGCACTTGTCTCATGCATCCAACCTGGACTGGGGATCTGTTTCACATCTGATAATATACATGTTTCAATGCTATTCTCTCAGATCATCCCACCCTCGCCTTCTCCCATAGAGTCCAAAGTCTGTTCTACACATCTGTGTCTCTTTTTCTGTCTTGCATATAGGGTTATCATTACCATCTTTCTAAATTCCATATATATGCGTTAGTATACTGTATTGGTGTTTATGTTTCTGGCTTACTTCACTGTATAATAGGCTCCAGTTTCATTCATCTCATTAGAACTGATTCAAATGTATTCTTTTTAATGGCTGAGTAATATTCCATGGTGTATATGTACCACAGCTTCTTTATCCATTCGTCTGCTGATGGGCATCTAGGTTGCTTCCATGTCCTGGCTATTATAAACAGTGCTGTGATGAACATTGGGGTACACGTGTCTCTTTCAGATCTGGTTTCCTCAGTGTGTATGCCCAGAAGTGGGATTGCTCAGTCATATGGCAGTTCTATTTCCTGTTTTTTAAGGAATCTCCAACTGTTCTCCATAGTGGCTGTACTAGTTTGCATTCCCACCAACAGTGTAAGAGGGTTCCCTTTTCTCCACACCCTCTCCAGCATTTATTGCTTGTAGACTTTTGGATAGCAGCCATCCTAACTGGCATGTAATGGTACCTCATTGTGGTTTTGATTTGCATTTCTCTGATAATGAGTGATGTTGAGCATCTTTTCATGTGTTTGTTAGCCATCTGTATGTCTTCTTTGGAGAAATGTCTGTTTAGTTCTTTGGCCCATTTTTTGATTGGGTCATTTATTTTTCTGGAATTGAGCTGAAGGAGTTGCTTGTATATTTTTGAGATTAATCCTTTGTCTGTTTCTTCATTTGCTATTATTTTCTCCCAATCTGACGGCTGTCTTTTCACCTTACTTATAGTTTCCTTTGTAGTGCAAAAGCTTTTAAGTTTCATTAGGTCCCATTTGTTTATTTTTGCTTTTATTTCCAATATTCTGGGAGGTGGGTCATAGAGGATCTTGCTGTGATTTATGTCGGAGAGTGTTTTGCCTATGTTCTCCTCTAGGAGTTTTATAGTTTCTGGTCTTACATTTAGATCTTTAATCCATTTTGAGTTTATTTTTGTGTATGGTGTTAGAAAGTGTTCTAGTTTCATTCTTTTACAAGTGGTTCAATCTCAATTCTTAGAGAAACCTTGCATCCCTAGGTATTGACCACAGCAGACATGAGGACAACAGTGGAGAAGATGAAGCACTATCATATTTGTAATGGCTTGGAGGCAATGAGGAGGGAAAGCTCCACCTGGGACCAGCCTGAACCATGCTAATTCATCCACCATCCTTTCATTGGGTCTTCATTTCCCATGATAACCTCTCTGAGTCCACCCCTTTTCACACCGCTAATACCTCCATGTAAGATGGCAATAGGGCCCTGGCTCTGCAATATCCATCTCCAGCCTCTCTCCCAACACACCTACTGAACAGTATATTATGCTTCAAGTCCACATCTCCTATTTATACCAAACTATCCTCATTCTGTTCATCACTGTCTACTGAACCCCAGGAGACCCTGCTCTGATGATGTCAACTTTTGGCTTCTGGATCTTCTCACCAAGGAGCCCAGGCTCTCATCATATCATTTCCCCAAAATTCTAGCTGGAAAGAAAATCTATTACATTCTTCTAGGCTCAGCTCAACTGTCGTACACATCCTGAACCCTTCCCTGATTCTCCACCAAACGTGAGTTCATCTCTTCCTGAGCAAGCAGAGCACTCTGTCCTCCCCCTCCTCTTGGGATTTAAAGCTTTCTGTATGACTTCCTGATGGTTCCTGCTCGTAGACGCATCCCCCTCAGTGGGAGGCTCGCCTCCCCCTTCCCGTCGAGCTCTCACGCCTTCTAGGACTGTCCACTCTACGTCACTGCTGCTGACTTATGTTTCTTCTTCTTCTCCCCTCATCTTGCTCAGTTAGTTCTCTGAAAGCCAAGTCTCCAGCCATCACTGCCACCATCCACCCCTTTTGATAAAAGCATTAAGTCCCTTCCACTCCATGCAGTCTGTGTCTCCTAATTCCATCTACACCGACACTGAAATATGTCTGAGAGTCAAAGGTCTGTGAGCTAAACCATAAACTTGCATAGAGGTTCTATTCTCAAAGAGCTAAAAATAACCTTACATGACAGACAAAGACAAATACTGTATGATATCACTTATATTGGAAGCTAATTGGAATAAACTAGTGAATCTAACTAAAAAGAAGTAGATTCACTGATAAAGAGAACTAACTAGTGGTTACCAGTGGGGAGAGGGAAGGAGAGAAAGGGGCGAGATAAGGGTAGGAGATTAAGAGGAACAAACTGTGAGATATGAAATAAGCCACAAGGATATATTGCACAACATAGGGAATATAGCTAGTATTTTATAATAACTATAAATGGAACACAGGGCTTCCCTGGTAGCTTGGTGGTAAAGAATCTGCCCGCAAACACTCTCTGACATAAATCACAGCAAGATCCTCTATGATCCACCTCCCAGAGTAATGGAAATAAAAACAAAGATAAACAAATGGGACCTAATTAAAGTTAAAATCTTTTGCACAACAAAGGAAACTATAAGCAAGGTGAAAAGACAGCCTTCACAATGGGAGAAAATAATAGAAAATGAAGCAAATGACAAAGAATTAGTCTCAAAAATATACAAGCAGCAAATGCAGCTCAATATCATAAAAATAAACAACCCAATCAAAAAATGGGCCAAAGAACTGAACAGACGTTTCTCCAAAGAAGACATACAGATGGCTAACAAACATGTGAAAAGATGCTCAACATCACTCATTATCAGAGAAATGCAAATCAAAACCACAATGAGGTACCATCTCACATCGGTCAGAATGGCTCCCATCAAAAAGTTTACAAACAAAAAATGCTGGAGAGGGTGTGGAGAAAAGGGAACCCTTTTACACTATTGGTGGGAATGCAAACGAGTACAGCCACTATAGAGAACAGTGTGGAGATTCCTTAAAATACTGGAAATAGAACTGCCATATGACTTAGCAATCCCACTTCTGGGCATACACACTGAGAAAACCAGAACTGAGAGAGACACGTGTACCCCAGTGTTCACTGCAGCAGTGTTTACAATAGCTAGGACATGGAAGAACCTAGATGTCCAGGCAAATGAATGGATGAGGAAGTTGTGGTACATATACACAATGGGATACTACTCAGCTATAAAAAAGAACACATTTGATTCAGTTCTAATGAGGTAGATGAAACTAGAGCCTACTATACAGAGTGAAGTAAGCCAGAAAGAGAAACACCAACACAGTATACTAATGAATATATATGGAATTTAGAAAAATGGTAACAACAATCCTATATGCAAGACACCAAAAGAGACACAGATGTAAAGAACAGACTTTTGGACTATGTGGGAGAAGGTGAGGGTAAGACGATATGAGAGAATAGCATTGAGACATGTATATTACCATATGTAAAATAGATGACCAGTGCAAGTTCAATGCATGAAGCAGGGCACTCAAAACTGGTGCTCTGGGACAACCCAGAGGGATAGGTTGGGGAGGGAGGTGGGAGGGGGGTTCAGGATGGTGTGACATATGTACACCCATGGCTGATTCATGTCAATGTATGGGAAAAACCACCACAATACTGTAAAGTAATTAGCCTCAAATTAAAATAAATTAATTAATTTTAAAATACACAATGAGATATATTTTAATAAACCTTGGATTACAACAACAAAAAGAGAATCTGCCTACAATGCAGGAGCCACAGGAAACATGGGTTCAATCCCTGGGTCGGGAAGATTCCCTAGAGGAAGAAATGGCAAGCCACTCCAATATTCTTGCCTGGGAAATCCCATGGACAGAGGAGCTTGACAGGCTACAGTCCGTGGGGTCACAAACAGTTGGACACAGCACACACATATTGTACATATGTAACTTACAGGTGGCGCTAGTGGTAAAGAATCTGCCTGCCAATGCAGGAAACGTAAGGTTCAATCAAGGTTCAAGGTTCACTTGAGACGCAGGTTCAATCCCTGGGTTGGGAAAATACCCTAGAGGAGGAAATGGCAACCCACTCCAGTATTCTTGCCTGGAGAATCTCATAGACAAAGAAGCCTGGCAGGCTATAGTCCATAGGGTCACAAAGAGTCAAACAAGACTGAAGGGGCTTAGCATGCAGCATGCACACACGTAGCTTACATAATATTGTACATCAACTATATGTTAATAAAAAAGAAAATAATCTTACAGAATTGTTTTTATACATAGTCTTCAATAATCTTTTTCTATCATATTGTGCGTCCTATCATTTTCTCTTTTCTTACTCATCTGCCTGACTTAACAGGCTGAAAACTGCTAAAACATACCCAAAAAACACATATATACCCCAACACTAGAACACACACATACCCCAATGCTAGAACACACACATACCCCAATGCTGAACACATACATACCCCAATGCTGAACACATACATACCCCAACAGAAGAACACATACACATGCTAAAACTAGAACACATACATACGCCAATGCTAGAACACATACATACCTCAAGGCTAGAACATACCCAAAAACACATACAACGTACCTAAGATGATTCAACCTTTTTCATGGACATTCATTTGATGGAACCTATACTTTTAATCACCATATCAACATTATCATTCTCTTGTTTTGGATTTTTTTTTTCAATCACCAGGGAAAATTAGATAAAAGATTTAAATAACTTCGTAAATAAATATATTGCACAACTAAAGATTGAATCACTGCACAAACTGTTAGAAGTTGGCAGGCAACATCAAAACTTTGAAATATCCTATCAGCTACCATAAGAAAGCTTAAATGTGCCCACAAAAGATAGTGTGGAGTACCAAAGAGCATGCAAAAGTGAGGGGTGTACACAAGTCAGGGCCACTAGTACTCCTCACAATACAGGGTCATTCCTGACACCCTGTGACCCCAGGTCAGAGCCAAGTGGGCGAAGGAAACACTCAGGATCCCAAGGGTGGGGGTCCTGGTTGAAAAAGGGTGCTTAAAATTTTCAACTGCATTGTTTCAATTGCATACGGAGTTAAAGAGGCCTTCATTGTCTTGCCTAAGATTATAGTACTATTTTATAAATGATAAAGTGTTACATAGTTGCAACGTGTTAGAATCTTATTTATGTGGAATTCATTCCAAATTTCCAATGACATCAAAATGCATTTTAAAATGTGTCTTGGTGTCCATTTTTTACTTTTTGTATCTTATCGTTCATAGTACTTTTAATATAAATGGACAAAAGTTCTTATCACCATAAGCATGATAAGATGAACTGACATAAAAAGAAGAAAAGTTGTAATTACCCAAGAGCTCTTTTTTAATTGAAGTATGGTTGATTAACAGTGTTTCACATACACAGTGATTCAGTTATACATACACACACATGTGTGTGTGTATGTGTGTGTGTATATATATACATATATATATATATATATAAAGCTAAAGAGCTAAAGTGAAGTTGCTCAGTCGTGTCCAACTCTTTGCGACCCCATGGACTGTAGCCTACCAGGCTCCTCCGTCCATGGGATTTTCCCGGCAAGAACACTGGAGTGCGTTTCCATTTCCTTCCCCAGGAGATATTCCCAACCCAGGGACTGAACCCGGGTCTCCCGCATTGTTGACAGACACTTTACCATCTGAGCCATCAGGGAAGTCCATATATATAGATATATATGTATATATGCATATATATATATATATATTCTCTCTAGATATATATTGGAGAAGGGAATGACAACCCACTCTAATATTCTTGCTTGGAGAATACCATGGACAGAGGGGCCTGGCGGGCTACAGTCCATGGGGTTGCAAAGAGTCAGACACAACTAAGGGACTAACACTTTCTTTCACTATACATATGCACTATATATATATGTGCATAGACACATATACAGTACATATATATATTCTCTTTCATATTCTTTTCTGTTATAGGTTATTATGAGATATTGAATGTAGTTTCCTGTTCTATATGTACAGTGGGACCTTATTGTTTACCTATTTTATATACTGTGGTGTATATCTGTCAAAACCAAATCTCTAATTTATCCCTTCCCCTTTCCCCTTGTAACTATAAGTTTGTTTTCTATGTCTTTAAGTCCATTTCTGTTTTGTAAATAAGTTCCTTTGTATCATTTTTTTCCCTAATGATACAAACCAAGAGGTCTTTAAAGATGTGACCACTTGGCATCACGTAAACCCTATAAGTTACTCTAAATGGTCGATCATATTTAAATCAGATGCTTTCCAATAAGACACAGAAAGCCTGCAGATAAGAAAACAATTGTGTACACTGACATCTTCATCAGATTATATTCCCTCTCATGCAAATCAGTGGAATCCACTTGCAGGGAATTTGACAGCAAGTCTTTTAGCAAAGGCAAAGGAAAATTATTCAGCTTCTTTGACTCAAAAGTCAACGTGAGCTGTGGCTAGAATGGAGAGGAAATAAAAAGCAAGAGAGGCATCCATAGAATGCGAGGTCCTCTCACTGGAGGTTTTCATTCGCTCCCTCACAGTGGCAGATAGGAGAGCAGGAAAATGTTGAACTTCCGCCTTAAGTGTCATCGCCTATGCTGCTCAGGGAATCAGGGAGCTTGAGACCCCAGCACCTTCATCGCACCGTGATTGTTAACACACACACGCCACACACACCACTGAGACTGCCACTGCTTCCTCTGAATCCAGAGTTGGCTCCTCTACTGAGAATCTCCTCCCTGGGAGAGGCGTCAATGGAGCAAGGAAATTGTCTCTGCCGCTGGGTGTGTTACCAGGGTTCCCTCTTTTCAAGGCTTGCCACAGCCGTGCTCTGAGAGACATTGCTCTGTGCTCCCCTCATTGTCCCACTGCACCAGAAACAAGCAACAGCAAAAGAACAGTCATTATTTGTATTTGGCAAGAAAAGCGGCAGTAAAAACCAGGAGGCAGTGGGCATGAAAATGTCAGACTGAAGATCGGAATGAGGCTGGGACAGCAGTCACAGAGGAGCAGCCTCAGTGGAGAGGAGCCTCAACTACAGACAGACATGTAAGTGACGGAGAAGCAAAGAAAGAGAGAGACAGCAGTGGGGAGAGTCCACTACACCCAAGAGCAAACAAACTCAGGTTCAATGCTGCTGCACTCCAGAGGTACAGAGCACAATGGCTAAGGAGCACCCAGACCCTCAAGCTGAATGTCTGGACTTCTAACTCTGGCTCTGCCATCTGCCATTTACATGATTCATAAAGGTCAATTTTTTAACTTCTTCATGCCTCTGTCTTCTCATCTCATAAATAGTGACGATGATGATACATACCTAACAGAACTGTCATGAGGCTCAAATGAGCTAATGTTCAGAATGGTTAAGGTTAGAAAAAGGCCTGACACATAGGATGTGTAAGTTGCTAGAATTCAGATGATGATGTGGTAGAAGTCATTTCAATACCCTTGCCTTCCTTTCCTTATGTAGAAAAAGAAGTTAAACCACTTATCTTCACCTCTAATATTCTCTCATTCTGCTCCTTTATTTCCCACATGCCTTGGGGGGAATCTAGGCCTAACTGCAGGTAGTAAAAGTGGCTCAGTCGTGTTCGGCTCTTTGCGACCCCATGGACTATACAGTCCATGGAATTCTCCAGGCCAGAATACTGGAGTGGGTAGCCTTTCCCTTCTCCAGGGGATCTTCCCAACCCAGGGATCAAACCCAGGTCTCCCACACCGCAGGCGGATTCTTTACCAGCTGAGCCACAAGGGAAGCCCAACTGCAGGTAAGCATCCTATAAACCAGGGCCCCCGGAGTCAAGTGACACAAAATCCCCCTGTAGTCAGCACTACACAGCAGGCGTGATCACCTGAGGTGGGGCCTGGGGGCTCCACTGGGCCAGATTCCTGCCTGGGGGCTGAATTCCAGTCTCTGGTGGACAAAGTTTTAGCAGGAGGTTTCACTCACCCACAGGAAGTCAAGATGCTACTGAATGGGACTCCATGCCAAAATAAAGGAAGTATCAGGTGCTTTCCTCTTCCTTCACATTTGGATTCAAGACGGGTCTTTAGCCAAATCACGTAGGTAAAACATGTCTTCAAAAAACTTCTTTCAGTTTCTGACCTCAAGTCCATCCCAAGCAGAGCTGGGTTAGACAGCAGGACAGGGTCAGAGAGAAGTTGTGCAGGGACCAATTGGTAAGGGGCACTGAAACATCACTAGGACACAGAACATTACTAAAAATGTCATCGGATGGTGAAAGATGTGTATTAAATGTGACTGGAAGACTATGTAACTCTGGATCTTGTCTGGGATCATACTGTTCTGCAGGGTGTGTGGAAATGGGTGGAGAGGAGGGTTTGAGTGGCCACATGCTCCACATGCTGGGAGAGCATCGGGTGGGGCCAGGAACAGTAATCCATGAAATAGAACTTTTCTTTTCAAATGCCATTGGCTATGTTGTTTAGAAACAGCACTAAGTGCTCCCAGAGAGCACACACCTTCTAAGGACCATGGTCCAGATAGCCCCTGGCTCCCTGTTCCTGCCCCCAAAGCCCAGAAAGGTGAGCATGTCCATGGCGGCAGACGCTGGATTTCCAGGTTACAGAGAAGCTAAGACTTCCCCTGGCAGCTTCCTCCACTGACCCTCAGGGCTTGCTGCCCAGGCCCTGCATCTGGAAATCCAAGACCAAGCTCCCCAAAGACAGTGAGTTGTGACCAGCGTGCTCTAACTGTCCCCAGTGTGGTTTCACATTTAATTCTAACAGCAACTCCTTGATGATGAGCTACTCACTTTCACAGAATCTCCAGGGGACAAGAGAAGGGGACTGGGAGGCAAAGTCTGGAATGTAGCCACGACTGCCCAGACTGGCCCGGGGCTCCAGGTCCCACAACACAACCACCATCTTTGCTGCACCTGGAAATCACAGGCAGCTCTGGGACTTCCCCAGTGGTCCAGTGGTTAATCCTCACACTTCCACTACAAGGGACACAGGTAGGATCCTCAGTTGGGAAACTAAGATCCCACACGCCATGTGGCACAGCCAAGAAAATTTTTAAAAATAAAATAAAAAACAAAACATGAGAAGCCCTACAGAGACCCTGCTCCTTCATGTCACTAGCTTCCAAGCCAAGTTCCTTGTGACTGTGTCTGGTGGGCAAATCAGGGTCACATGTTTGTGCCCCAGTGCAAAGGAGTCTGAGAAAACACAGGGAAGGAGACAGTTTCTGACTCTTGAGAAGCCAAATTCCTCAATGCGAAAAGAAAGCTCAAAAGCAAGTGGTGGAAAGAAAGGGCAGGCCTGCGAATAGGGGCTCAGGAGGAGACTCTTCCTTCAGGACTTGACTGCAGTCTTCATCCAAGACTAAGGTGACACATATCCTCGGTGCCGGGACCATCTCCCTTACATATGTCATTAACAATGGCTCCATTATTAATAAGAGCCTTTTCATTTTCAGAAGTGTTGAAGTTTGGAGAATAAATAATGATACTGTCCCCCTCCCTTAGCTCATGTCCTGCAATGAACCCCAAACGAGACTTGCAGGACTTCTGCATGTATGTACATGCATGTGTGCATATGGCCCCAGACTGACTGCCCAGAAACATGTTACAGAGACTAGGATCTGATACACAGATACTACCTCCACTTTCAGGAACTGCTCCATCCAATTTGAGACTTCAGTTTAAGAACGAGTCATGGGCAGGAACCACTTCCTCAATAACAGAATTACCTGGACTTGGTATATAATTTGTTGCTTTGCAATTTGAAAACCAGCAAGTGATAACTCCTGGAAAAGATTCTTTCCACTGTGTCTGTTCTGTTAAGTACATTGCTCTAACTCCCATTATTTTATCTCACTTCCCTCAGGACTCTGCTCTTAGCTGCCTTCCAAGTAGCAATAAAATTCACCATTCTGCTTCAACTTTAAAATGCCAGCATATTTTAGCCCTTTGGGGATGAGTGGCTGTAGGAGGAATGAGAAAAGAAAAAGAAAAATCCAAAAAAGAAAGGTTGAAGAATAAAGTAGAGAAAGGGAGTAAAAAGGAAGAAGGGAATTAAGAGGAAAGAAAGAAGAGAACACGATGCATTATTCAGATGTGTATTTCCTTGGACTGTAACATGTGTTGGTAAAAGCTAGCAATTCATCAAGCCTGGTGGTCTCAGCCTGATTCCAACGGGTTTCTCCAGTGAAACTCGCCCTCAGCATCTGAGCCAGTAAGCACTTCTGCCACACATCACAGGACCACAGTGTCCTTCAGAAGAGCCAGAATCCATCCAGCAGACTGCTCTGTAGTGGAAGGAATGGGTACCTGGGATTATTTAGACTAACACTCCAAATTAACCCTGAACACAGTCTCCTGTTATGCTAATTCCAAGGAAAAATGATCCCAAATATTATCCATCCCTGATCTTGAGTCCTAGCAAAATAAAACTGAGGAACCCTTCCCAAGCTGTACATCAACTTTTCCTGGAAAGACCAACTTCTTGAGAAAAGCCTTGCCCATTTTGAAAAATCCTTAGGTCTATTCCATTCAACTCTTTTGTTATTCCCAGTGACATTTTAAAACAATGGTATCCAAATACATATTCCTAAACTGATAGAGGGGAAACCACCGTTCATGAATTAAGACAATGACACTTCTAAAAATAAAACACACCCTATAGCTCTGCTTCATTACTGAGTGGCACAGCCAGCATTTTCTTTCCCTGTTTACAGGTAATTTAGGCCCTCTGGTGTGTTACAGTCACTAAATATTGAAAGATTTTTAAAGCTTCTGTTTTAACCCACAACCTCACTCTGATTTGTACATGTCTATAAGGGTAGAGCTGGGGAAAATATCACTTCTTCTGAATGATCCAACCTCACAATTAATAATTGAGAATCTCTTTCTCTTTTTCCCTTGCCTTTTCTCTCTCTGAACTAGAGTGCACTCCTCAGCTTGTTAAGCTCAGCTCACTCCCACTGATAATTCACTAGAGATCATAATTTATGGACAATTGAAGCTGCAGAAACATCTCTTAGAAGGAATAGAGCAGATCCATAGCAACAATTCTTCAGGGGAATATTAATCCCCGGCTTTATGTAGTGCTAAGTGTACAATAGTAATCAGAACTTGAGTAGAAGCTGCTAATCATTGAGGGAAAAGGCTGTATAAAGAATTCATAATGGAATTAGCCTGCGGCAAACAAAGAAAGACAAAATTAAATCAGCCATCAAATTGCACCAAGGAATTTTAATTTACAGGTTAATGTAGGATTATGTAACTAATCACAGCTAACATTTTCAATGAACAACCAATAAAATTCTGCTCCTTTTTTCCCTCTCTAATGTTACTAATGGTATTCCAATAACATGTTTTTATTACCTTATAATATGTTAGAAATGATTCTCAAAAATTCTAAGTCTTTCCAATTGTCAGTATCAGTGTAAAATGGTGGATCTGAAATAGTCGAAAGTGTGGGTCTAGGAAGATCCACTCCCAAGTTCAGTCCAGACCCAATACTATCTAGGTAAGTTTGCATAAAATAGATTTACATAACCATATAGCTTTAAAGTATATGCATGTTTTTCATGCAGTGCAGGGAGCTAAAATGGGACAAAAGAGACTAAATTAAATATGTGAAACTAATTTGGAGCACAAAGTATATCAGCTAATTCTAAATAAAACCACTGCCATAGATTTATATGTCAATATTGCAGACATATCCAATGACATACACACCAAGGACCACTCTAACGGGGTTTTCATGGTTTATAAATGTGAACATCATAAAAAGAAATAAGGTTTCTAGGATAAAAAGTTGATTAGCATTTCCCATGGGAGGGGGGTGGAATCTTGTATCCACCCCAGTTATATTTTGATATCAACCAATGCATGACAAAGACAGGAGGGAAAAAAGCCCTCTACACAATTTGAAAAATTGTATGAAACCCGCTGCTTCATAAATATATAAAAAAAGACAGCATAACTCTTTGCACATTGGCAAGGGGAAACTCCAAAATTATACTGTATGCTTAAAAAGACATCAGTTTAATCAAAAAGATCTTTTTCCAACATATGGCAGAAGGAAAATTATTATAAATGGAGTAAAAAAGTATGTTCATAAGCTTTACTTCACAAGAGAAGAATGCTGGGAAGAAAAGGCGACAGCATTCTTCTTGCATATGTTTTTCTTGTTGAGAACAATGTGGGAAAGTCTCATTTTCCTTTAATCTAAATGTTCATTTTATGGAAGCAGCAACATTCGGCCCAGTTATTAGCAAAGGAGTTTTGTTGCTTTATAAAGTCTAATTTTAAGATGCTTACTTCCAAAAAAACATTATGGTGTCAATTGCACTACCCTTCAGCAATCCTGTAATAACTTTATTCAACCATTTCTAATTATAATTATATTTTCAATTCCTTTCAGCTATAGAAACTCTTTATCAATCAGAGCACAAGACAGAAAATTACTTTATTACAGCTACAGCTCGTTAGGCTGAGTGCTCTTAATGAAGCAGCCTCATAATCAGATGAAAATCATGCTGGAGAAAACTTGCATCATTAGTCTGGGCCTTAATTACCAAGAAATATAGTCACTAACAATGATATTCCATTTCATGATATGGTGCATGCACCTTCTACACTAGTTGCAATTAATAATTCCACCGACTGCTACAGAATCCTTTCTATTTATTCACAACAATGGAGGGGGGAAATTCTAAATTTAATTGAGCGCTTCAGATTGAGCTCTCTTTCTCCCTCTCTCTCGCGTTCAGATTAAAATGTCACAAGGCTAATATTCTATCTTACAATAATTCATCATTTTAATTACATATTTTATGTATGTGAAATGTCTTTTTCAGCTTTATAGTTGAGGCTGACATTTTTGGGGACACATCTAGGAAAATGTGTGGCCTCTTGTGAAGGTGGTTCCTACCACCCGAGACCACATCAAGAAAATTTGGGGGGAAAAAATCACAATCATCAGTCCATCAGCTCCATCCATGTTGGGAAAAGCTGCCAACACGAACAGGGACATTCATTTAAATTAATACCAATGTCTTCTGATAGGCTTGGAAGGCAGGCTGGCGATGTTCTGGGAAGAACAAGGCCCCATGTCACAAGCGTCTTTGTTAAGCGTGATTGATCACTGACAGAATCAGCAACTTTCCTTTGTGAAAGCCTCCTTTCTTCGCCTGTTTCCCTTCACCCTTTCCTGTGTTCCTCTCTCGCCAAGATCCTAGCTCCTGACCTCCTGAGAAATACCGTTAGCCAGGGGAGATCCCCTGAACCTCCTGCTGGGTCCCCACGGCCCACCTGACTTGTCCTCTCTCCAGGCCAGGCAGGCTTAACTCTAAACTGGTACAACCGTTGCTCTTTTTCATACACAAATTAGGCAACTGGGTAGGGTCAAAGAGGCCTGGAGGAAGGGCAGAGGGCAACGGAATGGGCACAGATAAACGAGATCCCCATCCGACCTCAAGACCCAAGTGTGCCTACAGCTGAACTTCTGCCTGAAGTGTCCTTGCACAGGAATCAGTGCCAAACAGCTGACTTCATTAATCTGGTCTGTGCTTTCCCCAAGCAGCTGCCTTATGAGCACCGAACAGTTTGATAAATGAAATTGATAGAAGGAGAGAATGGCTTGGAAAAATCCACAGGCTACAAGATGAAGAGTGGGTTACAATAAAAGACAGTGCTAATTTTTTAAACTTTAACAACCAATTTCTGTAGCATGAATTTAAAGATCCCAACTTAAGGAAACTTGGCTTTACGCTACTAATAATTAGTGTTGAACCAGCAAGGGCACAGTTCCTGAGGCAGTAGCAGGAGACATGTTCTTCCCTCCCAAGTTCAGACTCCCAATAAATTAATGACTGAATAAAGTAATATATGAAAAACTACCATGGAATAAAATACCAGATGACAATTAGCATGACGATATTGAAGGATTGACTATCATGCATCTTTGTTCCTTCTGGTACTGCTAAGGTTTGGAGGGAAGTAAAGGCAAGTAGCATCGTATTTCACATGAACATTACAGGGAAAGTGGACTTAGAGGAAGAATTTGGATGATGAGAGCCAGGAGGACCAGGAGAGTCATGGGGCAGAGCAGGAAGATGTGGCTGCTCAGAGAAGAGTGCTAGGTGGACAAGAGGAGGTGAATCTGGACCAAGGGAAAAAAGATACAGGAAGCAGCAGGAAACGAAAGCTGTCCAGGAAGACAGCAGGAGAAGAGGGACATTAATTAAAACCACACAGAGCACATTTCCATAAGAAAAATGTTTGGCATTCTGGACAGTCCAGTAGCTTGTGAAACAGCTTGAAATGTACAGAGATCCCCAAAGACAACTGGTTTGCAAGGCTCAGCCTGATACCCTCAGAAGCAGCCTCTAAGCAGCCTTAGAGGAGAGCCAAGAAAGAGTTAAAGGAAACTGGCTGCATTTACATGTTCTCCTATTAATGCAGTGTCAGAAGACCTCTGCATTATTGTCCTTGCCGTCAATCCCTCCTTAATGTTTCTTCCTAAGGGCATCTCATTTAAGGACATAAGTCACTGCAGGTGTTTTCATCTGACAGCACTACTCTCTTGGACATGGGAGAGGCCCCAGTGAGCTCTAGACCTTTGTCATGGGCTGTGACCCACATTCTGATGTTCCCACTCTCCGTGTCCGGCAATGTCCACACCCATGAGATCTTCCTGGGGCCCGCTGCATACTAGCTGCAGGGGCGGGGGTAGGGGGGATGCTTAGGGGATTGATTTGACTACTCTGTGCCTTAACTTTCATATGCCCAAATAAGAGCAACAATAGCATCTGCTTCACAGTGTTGCTGCAAAGGTAACCTCAGGTGAGGCATGTAAAAGTGCTCATAATACAATCAGGCACATAGTAAGTTTCAATACAATTAGCCTTTCAATACAGTTAGCTTTGATCAACACCATCACCGGCATCAATATAATCATCACCACCGACGAGAGGCAGGCACGGCTTGTACTGAAAGTTGATTCAAAGATTTCAAACAGTGGTTTTCAAACCTGCCATATATGGAAATCACCTGCTCTGAATTCCCCCACCCCAGACCAATTAGATCAGAAGCTTCAGTGGTATTCTTTAAAGCTCTTTGCATGACCCCAGTGTGAAACCAGAACTGAAATTCAATGATATGGAGTCGTCAGGCCCATGCATACTATTTAGAACATGATGTTGCCAGCTAAAAGGTCTGCATCTTGCAAAGTGGCAAAGCCCTCATCTCAGCCTCCCAGAGAGCAATGGGAATCTTGGAGTTCCACTTTGAGATGTGATAGTTTGGAGCACTTATGACCCACGAAGGAGCAACCACAGCCTTGGCTAAAGGAATGTGCCTGGTGGCTTCTCCAGCTGGCAGAATGATGCATTTACAACATACAGAATATAATGCATGCAGCCAAATGTTTCCATAAGATACACCTGGGACTTGCACAATCCTCTGTCTGGGATCAGGACATGTATGTTCCACAAGGGCAAAGGTCACCTACGGGCGCTAGACAAAGGACTGTCTTCCCCCGCGGTTTAGCGAGGGCAGTACAAGCAGAAACTGCTCACAGACAGCATACTAAGGCCCCAGGAGAGGAAATGACTACCACCCAGATCTCAAGGAGTGAAGATGAACCTGTCAGAACGTACAAACTTCAGATTTGGGCTAACCCTGAATTAATGTGACAAACCTAACCAGTTAAATCCTTAGCTATCTTGATGACTTTGGCAGCTGTTCGACACTTGCATTTACAGGATCTAGGAAAACTGAAACTTTCAACTACTTAGACTCCTAAAACCAAAATAAATCTGCCAGATGCTCAAAAGACAATCCTCTATTTATTCATTTTTAATATTTAAGACACTTCCGCCACAGAAAGACCTCCAAGACCTAGGATGAAATGATAGAGAAACCACAATTTAAAAAAAGAAATTAAGAACAATAAGTAGCATCTAAACTCATCATTCATTTCAACTCGTGTTTTCCTTCCGGCAGGAAGGGATTAACTTAGACTGTGGTGGTTGCTGGAAATCTGAAAGGGGATCAGTTCATCCAAAGGAGTACAGGTTAGCACAACCCTCCTGCCCTCAAAGGGAGCCAGAAAGGATGCGAGGGTTCAATTTCCTTCCCAATTAGAGACAACAAACTCCCCACTTTGTGTAATTATTTAGGGTTTCATGGAGTTTTTGCTTCCGTGATTTTTTTTTTAAAAGGCAAAATCAAAATAAATGCAAACTATCCCTTGAAATAACAGAAGCATATCAGAAAAGGAAGATTTAAGGCATGAGAGATTGACTGACTTAGTCAGGAGTCCCTAGGCTGTCTCTGACCCTAGTGGGTTGAGTGACCTTAGGCAAGCTACTGCACCTCTTGGGGCCTTGGCTTTCTTGTTATTAAAACCAGGGAGTTAAGGAAGATCACCAAGGCCATGAAATTCTGAAGTCCACAATTCTACACTTTTTTTTCCCTTGCCTCATTATTCAAGTCTACTTTGGTATTTATGGAAATATCAGAATCACGACAGGCAAGTATTCTCCTCCCTACCAGTTATATAAAGAAAAGAGGACAGAGTTAAGAACAGTTAGATAAAAGTAACTTCACTGTCAATTTTATAGGCAAAGAACCCACAAAAGTTTGCAAACCCCAAGACTGAATACTGTTTTTGCATATTTCACTCCTTTATCAGGAAGTGTTTTGATCTGATTAAAGTAGTCTTTTCTTCATGATTGTAAGTTATCTAGTTAGAAGTTGTCAGGTCTATGCCTGCCCTTGAATGAGTAGCTGAGACTGTGCTTAAGACTCGGGAGACCAGCATTGTCCAGAGTTCACGAAGAGCCAGGTCATCACTACAGCAGAATGCAAAGAGTCTTTCCCACCACTGGGATCTTTCTAAACTTTCACGCCTCCCTCTTGGCAATCACTGCCATGATTTCAAGGGACCAACAACCCAACCACAATCTGCACTGTTAAGTATCTTTTTATCTGACTTTGTCCTTTCTTTCTGTGTTGTCTCTAAAGTATCTGGAAGTCAGGAATTTTGCTTCAGAACTCCTTGCCAAGGACCATGGCATCTAGGAGAAAGTAAGAGTTACTGTCAGCCAGCCTCTCAGGGCCACAAACCGTGCAATCTGCACTTCGTTCTTTAGGCCAGTGACTCTCATTAAAGGAAAATTTGTCCTCGTTCCCATTCCAGGGGCATTTGGCCGTATGTGGAAACATTTTTAACTGACACAAGTGAGGGGAGCTACTGGCATCCAGCTAGTAGGAGGCAGGGATGCTGGCTAAGCCTGCTACAATGCATAGGATGACCACTACGACAAAGTAGTACTCAACCCAAACAGTCAATAGTGCCAAGAAACCCTTCTTTACACCACTGAATGTTTCATGAAAATTCTAGAAAATAGATTTTCTCATCCTTATTTTTACAGTTAAAGCTCAAACACGTTAAGTAACTTCTCCAAAGTCACCTAAGGCAATAGAAAGGTCAGAAATGGATCTCAAGTCTCTAGGTCCAAAGCCTCACTGCCCCTCCTCGAATGAATGAATGAACAGGGAATAAATAGCCTGCTGTTCTGTGTCAGGAAAGCCGAAGAAGGGCAGACTGTACTAAAGTCCTAGGCAGACTGACCTGAGACCACCTCACTGTTGATGCCCCAAGCCAGATGCTCAGTTAATACATGCTCACAGCCTCTCCGTCACTGTTCTCTGGAACTGCCCACCCCCATGGAATGGAGACAGTAAGGTAAACGAACAGGACCTCAAGTCTTCATGACACTGCCTGGCTCCAGGGAGCTTCTGGGGAGGGCACAGCTAATACTCCCCAGAGTGGCTCCTGAGAAAGCCGAGAACTGGGACTGCAGAGGTGCATGGGCAGAAACTGCAGGCCACCTGGGGCGGTGGTCCAGCTCCAAGGAACCCTTAGGTCCTTTCTTTCAGGAAATGGAGATGGATGGGAGAACAAATGATTGGGAATGGTCCCCCTGTCCTAGACTTTCCCTTGGATAGACCACCTCTCTATCAGCTAACTGCTTCCAGTTTTTTTTTTTAAAGTAAGCCATTTATTCAGCAGAACAACACACAAGATGATGGTGATTTTAAAAGATAAACTCCCCACTCCAGGACCTCCCCAAAAGCCTGCTTTACACTGCCACCTGAGGCTTCCCCAGATTGATGACAAGCACTGGATTTCATGGTGCGGTATGGTGGAGGTCAGCTTCCAAAACCTGGTCACTGGAACCCACACTTGGGCAGCCCCTTCCCACCCAGTGCCTCCTGGCCCCTCACATCCCCACCAGGCCCTCAGAAACAAGGGCCCACTGTCTGAGCCATTGCAGACCAGTCAGCTGGATGGAGTGATTAAGGGCTGCTTCTGTCAACCGTTTGTGCTGAAAAGTCTTAAGAATATTTAACTCCCACAAGCCCCAGGCATTAATTAAATCCTTTTTACCTGCTCTTTCAGACTTTTCTGGAAGCAGAAGGCTGCTGGGGGAGAAGAGAAGCCCTACAGCATGTCACACTGTAGACGTTAAAACCCATCCATCAGGGGTTTAGCAAGTGCCTTCAAGGTGGCTGGGCATCTCGTTCACTCATAAGGGCCACTCTCCCAGGGACCAGACCACAGTGACAGAGATGGATGTGAGTTTGCAGTTGCCACCCAAGGACACTATAAGGATACTGTAGTTCTAGAGTCATCTCCAAAGCACCCACAGCTGGTGGAGTTTTATATATATATATATATATATATATATATATAAACTATCGAGCAAAAGAAACAAAATTTATTAAATAATATATGATAAGGTGTTTTTGCTTTATTTTTTTTATGGGCTTCCCTAGTGGTTCAGATGGTAAAGAATCTGGCCACAAAGTGGGAGACCCAGGTTTGATCTCTGGGTCGGGCAGATCCCCTAGAGATATTTTTCCTCACACTATTAACTAAAAGTTAGACTTTATTTAGATTTTACTAGTTCTTTATTAATGTCTTTTTCCTGTTCCAAGATCGAATTCCAAATAACTCACTGCATTTAGTCAACTTAGTCTCCCCTCATCTATGTCAGTTTCTCAGTCTTTGCAGGTTTTTCATGACCCTGACACTTCTGAGGATGGTCAGGTATTTTGCGGAACATCCCTCAATTTAGGATTGTCAGTGTTTCTCATAGTTCGACTGGGGTCCTGGGTTTGGGGGAACAATAACACAGAGGTGAAGTACCTTCTCATCACATCCTACCAGGAGGCATGTGATAATTATACACCCACACATCCCTGGACATGTTCGTCCTGATCGCCTGGTTACATGTGAGCAGGGCCGGCTCCTCCACCACAGACTTGCTCCTTTCCCCCTTCTGTAGTCTATCCTTCTGAAGCAAGACACTAAGTCCAGCCCACATTCAAGGGGGAGTGAAGCATCTTATCATGTGCTGCCCTAAGACAGACTTCTCAATAAGAAATAGAAATCAACTTTTATAAAAAACCATAAGCTGGAAGCCGGGACCTCCGTGGGCTCCAGTCTCAGCTGTCTGACATGTGATGTGCTACCGCCGCTCAGAACAGCTCACACAGCCTACCCTCTGTGAGATAGGCAGGGTGGCCCTGCCTTCTCCAGAGGCTTGCTGAGGGATCAGAGGAGCAAGACAATGGGAAAGGAGTCTCAGCTGCCGTGCTGTACCCCATGGCCATGACAGTCGAAATGCTTCCACCTTCCTTGCGTTCCCCCTGCACCTGAAAACACCCAGCACTTGCCCATTTTTGGCCTCTGTTACCTCTGCTGGAAATGCCACCTCCCCTCAACCCCCCGCTCAAACATGATCTCCCTAGCAAAGTCTTCCTTGACCTTCCTACTTAAAATAACATTCTTGTACACGCTATCCTTCACCCTGCTGAGATTTTTTTTTGCGGCTGTCAGCACTACCTGCCATTATATTCTATTTTTAATTCTATTGTTGCCCCCTGGACAAGGTTGCTTTCCTCTTGAATAGCAAAGACTTAGCATGCTATATTTCCCCACTGAAGCCTCAGTGCCTAAGACAGAGTCTGGCCAAAGTAGGCAGAGTGTCAAGAGGTATTTTTGAATGAAGGAACACATGAAAAGTGAAAGTTAAAGTCACTCAGTCGTGTTCGACTCTTTCTGACCCCATGGACTATCCAGTCCACAGAATTCTCCAGCCAGAACACCAGAGTGGGTAGCCTTTCCCTTCTCCAGGGGATCTTCCCAAACCTGGGATCGAACCCAGGTCTTCTGCATTGCAGGTGAATTCTTTACCAGCTGAGCCACTAGGGAAGCCCAAGAACACTGGAGTGGGTAGCCTATTCCTTCTCCAGTGGATCTTCCCAACCCAGGAATCGAACTGTGGTCTCCTGCATTGCAGGCAGATTCTTTACCAACTGAGCTATCAGGGAAGCTCTTAAGGAACACATGGAAATGATATTTCTCTGTATCTTTGCAATGCTTGGTGCTCTTGTAGATTCATGAACCCTCAGGATAACTCTACAACATCATACAACCTCCCACCAGGCTTAGAACCAGTGCCTAAACTATGAGTAACTAAGGTTATAATGTTGGATGAAGATGCCTCAGGCAGGAGAAAGACTGTACCACAGGGGTAGGGAGATGGCTTTATCTACCATGATACCTGTGGTCCATGGACAGTGGCTGCCTAGAAACTGTTCTAAGTAAATTCCTGAGACCAAATCCAGATTAAGTGGGAGAATGTAATTGGTTGAGCTGTAATTTTGTAATGTCTGCAGTGAGTTAAAGAACAGGAGCAGTGAGGCACATGACATTATTATATTCAGGAGTAGTGAGGTACATGAGATTATATAGAATCTCATCATTCCACTGTGAGTAGGCCTAGTTTTCTAATACAAAATGATTGCCATTTAACCAAACTCCTGTAAAATAATTACTTATATCCAGGGATGGTAAATTTTATATGTAAAGAGTCAGTTAGTAAATATTTTAGTATTTATATTATTTAGTATTTAGATATATAACAGTCTCTGTGGAAAACACTCTATTCTGCCACTGTAGCATAAAAGGGGCCATAGACAAAACATACATAGTGGGTGTAGCTGTGTTCCTATAAAACTTTATTTCTAAAAACAGGCTTCAGGCTAGACTTGGTGGGCCACTGTTTGCCAGCCTCTGACCACAATAAATTTCCCTTCAAGGAATATCTTTCACCAGTCCACTCTCCCTATCCCCCCCACAAAACAACCAAACAAACAAACAAACCAAGGTTTTTAGAAAAACCAAAAATTATTACTCAGCATAGCTAGATCTTCTGACATCTGCCTACATAGGGTCCACAGAAATTACTGACATATCAACATCTTCTGGCACTTTAAGAGTTATCCAAACTGTCACCAGTCACCAAATGTTTCATTAATGACTGCCAACATCTTTAGAAAAATGCCACAGTGGGTTTCTTTCACCAAGTGATTTATTTCAGATATAATTTCAGTTTAATTAATAGGGGATTTCGTTGTGACCCGGAGGGTGTAAGAATCAGCAGAGAGTCTGTGGTTTGGTTAGGAGAAAACTAGAAACCTGTCTGTGCCTGTAGAAGGAAAATTTAACAAAAAAGAAAGAAAGAAAGCTGGCTTTTTTTTCCAGCTGTGAACCTTCAGCCGATACCCTCATTAAAGACACCAGTGGAATATCTTAGAAAAGCAAACTCAAAGGACGTGGAAGAGGAACTGAGAGGTACAAGAGAGTGGGGAAATGGTATCTGGCTTATGCATTCCCTGAAAATAAGTCTGCTCCTTAGCTGAACTGCAATCTTTGTCTCTACCATATGTTCTTAAAAATCCGAAATCAGCAAAAGCAACACGTCAACAGAACGATTTATTAGACCTCGCCTGGCACCACACAGCAAAAATCAAGAGACATGGTCCCTGCAGTTGAGGAGCCAAGTCTTCCTTAAAGTGGCTTCATTTGAACTTCCTGGCACTCTCAAAACATACAATCACTTATCTGAGCAATAAAGTTTATTTTTTGAGGGGTGCATTTGGAGAAGGGAGGGCTGTTGTTTTCAATTACCAATAAGCAAAATGCCTCGTCCACATTTCCCAAAACACCAGGTTACATTAGTTTCAGTTTTAATATCCTGCCAAAGAGAGAAAAAGAGGCCCTAAATACGAAACAAATACAGCTGTCTAATATTGCTGTTCAAATGCCACTGCATTAAATAAAATTCCATGCTGTAAAATTTTGCAAGGTGATAAAACAAAAATGATATAATAAATATAAAACATCTGCGTTTTTTTAAAAGCAAGACATTTGGAAACTGATTTCATTTATATTTAAACTTGTTTTGAAGTGTTCCTCATTTTGAAAAACATCCTAGTTACAGTATATTAGATTTTTTTTTCCTAGGCAAAAGATTAAAGGGCTGATGCCCAAGTGCAGGAGGACGAGAGGAGGAGAAACCACCACTGTGCTTTCCAGAATGAACTTTGAATCTTCAGCTGGCTTTCAGTCATAAAAAGGGGAGATGAGCTCCTTCCATCAGCAGGGCTGGAAAATGGATTTTCACACACGCACAAAAATGCATTAAAACAACATAAAGTTTCTGGCAACAGCTGAGGCACATACATCCCAAAAAGAAGAAAGTTTAACAGTGTTTTTGCCTCCCTCCAGGTGCCTAGGCAGCGTAGTTTCTAAAACACTGGGAGAAGAGTAAGACCACCCACCACTTTTGGTTTTAGGCAGGCTTTGACCTTGAGGGGTAGGGCTCAAATAGGGGAACTCTGCCTTTACCATCAGTCTGGGAAACCCAAGGTCTGAACATCTGGGCACTGGACTTAAAAACAGCTCAAAAGGTCTCGGATTTCCTTTGGTTTCCTAAGGGAGCACAAATGGCATTTGGGAAAGAGGAAACAATGCATGCATCTGTTTGCTACAGACAGACATGCGTCTGTTTGCTACAATCTTGAGCAACTTCATTCTCCACTGCTAAAGAGAAGAATCTAGGACACCTGAATTCATAGATGGGAACTCCACCACCACTCTACCCAAACACCATTTTATTTACAACACCTGTCTTTCGACCCAAACTCCAGCTGCTGCTGCCAAGTCGCTTCAGTCGTGTCCGACTCTGTGCGACCCCATAGACGGCAGCCCACCAGGCTCCGCCGTCCCTGGGATTCTCCAGGCAAGAACACTGGAGTGGGTTGCCATTTCCTTCTCCAGTGCATGAAAGTGAAAAGTGAAAGTGAAGTCGCTCAGTCATGTCCGACTCTTAGCGACCCCATGGACTGCAGCCCACCAGGCTCCTCCGTCCATGGGATTTTCCAGGCAAGAGTACTGGAGTGGGGTGTCATTGCCTTCTCTGCAAAATCCAGCTACAGAGCTGCAAAACTAGGAGTGAGCTCTTTGTTGATTTCATGGCTTCTAGCAGAATGCACAACAGGTAAATTGTGCTTGGAATAATCAAGGGAAGGGAATCTGACCTGAGGATGGCTCATAAAATGAGCTTTCAATATTAATATTAACTAACATTCATTGAGCAGCTCTTTGTGCCAGGAACTCTACAAACACCGCCACATTTCATCTTTACGACCACCACTGTTGCAGGTGATCGTTACCATCACTTCCAAATGAGGTTGATGAACTTCAGCAGAGCCAAATGAACCGCCCTGGATCACAGTGCTGGCCTGTGGCAGAGCAGGAACCTGAACCGAACTCTGGATTACAGAATCACTACAAGTCATTCCTCAGCATCTGGTGAGTAAGGAGTGGGTTGTAGCCAAGTTTTACATAGAAAGTTTACTGATCAATCACTGAAGACAGGACCTCTGAATAGATCAAAAGGCTGCTTAACAGAATGTGAAGAGAAGTACAATTATTTTTTGGCTAAGACAGCACTTGGGACTCCATTAACCATGTATCAAGTAAAACCAGAATACCACATCTTGATGCACAGTTAATAGTGGTTTGTGTACAACACACGTCACTTATACATAAATGCAGTTTTCAAGGCCATTTGCAAAGAATTCACTTCCACAAACTCAATCTTTTCTACAATGTTCTTTATTAATAATGTTTAGGAAACTTTTTTATTGAAGTATACTTAATTTATGGGCTTCCCTTGTGGCTCAGCTGGTAAAGAATCCTGCAATGTGGGAGATCTGGGTTCAATCCCTGGGTTGGGAAGATTCCCTGGAGAAAGGAAAGGCTACCCACTCCAGTATTCTGGCCTGGAGAATTCCATGGACCATTCCATGGGGTTGCAAAGAGTCAGACATGACTGACAGACTTTCACTTAAACCTAATTTACAATGTTTGATTAGTTTCAAGTGTACAGCAAAGTGATTCAGTTAATTTATTGATATACATGTGTTTTTTTTCCAGATTCTTTTCCTTTCAGTTCAGTTCGGTCGCTCACTTGTGTCCAACTCTTTCCAACTCCATGAACTGGAGCACACCAGGCCTCCCTGTCCATCACCAACGCCCAGAGTTTGCTCAAACTCACGTCCATTGAGTTGGTGACCATCCAACCATCTCATCCTCTGTCATCCCCTTCTCCTCCCACCTTCAATCTTTCCCAGCATCAGGATCTTTTCAAATGAGTCAGCTCTTCGCATCAGGTGGCCAAAATATTGAAGTTTCAGCTTCAATATCAGTCCTTCCAATGAATATTCAGGATTGATTTCCTTTAGGATTGACTGGTTGGATCTCCTTGCAGTCCAAGGGACTCTCAAAATCTTCTCCAACACCACAGTTCAAAAGCATCAATTCTTCAGTGCTCAGCTTTCTTTATAGTCCAACTCTCACATACATGACTACTGGAGAAACCATAGCCTTGACTAGACAGACCTTTGTTGGCAAAGTAATGTCTCTGCTTTTTAATATGCTGTTCAAGTTGGTCATAGCTTTTCTTCCAAGGAGTAAGCGTCTTTTAATTTCATGGCTGCAATCACCATCTGCAGTGATTTTGGAGCCCAGAAAAGTAAAGTCTCTCACTGTTTCCACTGTTTCCCCATGTATTTGCCATGAAGTGATGGGACCGGATGCCATGATCTTAGTTTTCTGAATGTTGAGTTTTAAGCCAACTTTTTCACTCTCCTCTTTCACTTTCATCAAGAAGCTCTTTAGCTCTTCTTCGCTTTCTGCCAAAAATGTCATAAGGTGTCACCATAAGGTGTCATCTGCATAACTGAGGTTATTGATATTTCTCCCAGCAATCTTGATTCTAGCTTATGCTTCATCCAGCCTAGCGTTTCTCATGATGTACTCTGTATATAAGTTAAATAAGCAGGGTGACAATATACAGCCTTGATGTACTCCTTTTCCTATTTGGAACCAGTCTGTTGTTCCATGTCCAGTTCTAACTGTTGCTTCCTGACCTGCATACAGGTTTCTTAAGAGGCAGTTCAGGTGGTCTGGTATTTCCATCTCTTGAAGAATTTTCCACAGTTTGCAGTGATGCACACAGTCAAAGGCTTTGGCATAGTCAATAAAGCAGAAATAGATGTTTTTCTGGAACTCTTATAGGTTATTAAAAGATACTGAGTATAGTTCCCTGTGGTACACAATAGGTCCCTATTGTTTACCTGTTTTACATATAGTAGTGTATACATGTTAATCCCTAATTCCTGATTTCCCTCCCTCCTTCCCTGCCCTTGCTATCCCCCTCAGTAACCATAATTGCTTTCTACACCTGTGAATCTACTTCTCTCTTATAAATAATTTCATTATATCATTTTTTAGATTCCACATACAAGTGATATTATGTACTTGTCTTTCTCTGATTTATTTCACTTACTATGGTAATCTCTAGGTCTATCCATGCTGTTATAAATTGCATTATTTCATTATTTTTATGGCTAAGTACTATTCCATTGTACATATGGATCACATCTTCTTTACTCATTCATGGGTAGATGGACACTTAGATTATTTCCAAGTCTTGGCTGTTATAAACAGTACTGTTATGAACATTGGGGTGCATCTACACTTTTGAATTGAAGTTTTCTCCATACATATGCCCAGGAGTGGAATTGCAGGATCATATGGTATCTCTATTTTTAGTTTTTACGGAATCGCCATACTGTTCTCCATAATAGCTGCACCAATTTACATTCTCACCAAACATATAAGAGTGTTCTTTCTTCTCCATATCATCTCCAGCACTATTTGTAGACTTTTTAATGATGGCCATCCTGACAAATATAAGGTGATACCTCACTGTATTTTTGATTAGCATTTCTAATAATTAGCAATACTGAGCATCTTTTCATGCGCCTGTTGGCCATCTGTATGTCTTCCTTGGAAAAATGTCTGTTTAGGACTTCTTCCCATCTTGTAACTGGGTTATTAGAATTTTTTTTATACTAAGCTGCATGAACCTCTTGAATATTTGGGGAATTAATTCCTTGTCAGCCACGCTGTTTGCAATTATTTTCTCCCAGTCTGTAGGTTGTCTTTTCATTTTGTTTATGATTTCCTTTGCTATGCAAAAGCTTTAACGTTTAATTAAGTCCCATTTGTTTGTTTTTGTTTTTGTTTCCATTACTTTAGGAGATGGATCCAAAAAAATGCTGCTGCTATTTATGTCAAAGAATGTTCTGCCTATGTTTTCCTCTAGGATTTCCATAGTATCCAGTCTTACAGTTAGATCTTTAATCCATTTTGAGTTTATTATTATATATCGTGTTTATTATTGCATATGGTATTTGAGTTTATTATTATATATGGTGTTCTAATTTTATCCTTTTACGTGGAGTTGTCCAGTTTTGCCAGCACCACTTGTTGAAGAAACTGTCTTTCCTCCATTGCATATTTTCACCTCCTTTGCCATAGACTAGCTGGCCATAAGTGCATGAGTTTATTTCTAGGCTTTCTATCCTGTTACACTCACCTATATGCCTGTTCTTGTGTGTCAGTACAATACTGTTTTGATTATTGTAGCTTTTTGTATAGTATGAAGTCAGGAATGGCGATTCCTCTGACTCTCTTGGGTAATACGGTCATTTTAACAATATTGATTCTTCCAATCCAAGAACATGATGTATCTTTCCATCTGTTTGTGTTGCCTTCAATTTCTTTCATCAATGTCTTATAGTTTTTAAGAGTACAAGTCCTTTGCCTCCATAGGTAGGTTTATTCCCAGGTATTTTATTATTTTTGACGTGATGATAAATGAGACTGTTTCTTTAATTTCTGGGAAATTTTTCCTCATAACTAATTTAAAAGCTACCTTCAGCCCAACCCCTGTTCAATTCACACAGAAGTGCTTAGTGAACATGTTCCCCTGACACCATCCCATGAACACAACTGTCGATCAAAATTTTAACTTGCCTTCGTGACATACGCTTTCCCTAATTACACAAGCAATTTCAGATTTGGGCTTTCCGTTGCTTTGGGGTTCTTATGTGACAATGATGGACTCTGTGATTATCTCCGTAAGATCTATTTTATGCCCCCAATGAGGCATGAGGCATGAGTCTTCCAATGAGGACTGCCCAGACCCTGGCTCCAGGATCATTTTAGCCCATCACAGTAATCCCATCTCTCTAAACCAAACAGTTCAAGGCTCAGGGATGGTCCAGTCAGGGAGAAGAGCAGGATTCTTATTTGATACTTCTGGGGGAAGACATTCCTTCTACCCTTGGATACAAATTAGGAAGCAAACAGCTCTGGTCATGGCTATCTACTCTCTTGCAGTTAAGAGAGGCATTATCCTGACAATGAACTGAGAGTGAAGTTCAACCCACACACAAAGGAGAAAGCTGAGAAAATCTGAGAGAAGGCGAGTAAGAGCCCTGAATGAGCTTGACCACACACTAGCCTTCTCAGTAATGTGCAGCAATTCATCCCCTTCCCTGTTCAGGCCAATTTGAGTTGAGTTTCATTTTGCTTCTGAGTTTTATTCTGCTAACTGGCACACAGAGTTTGTTAGAGCTCTTTGAGGATGTACTAGGCAAACCTCTGGCACAAAATCATATAGCATCCACTCAATACAATGAAGTTGCATGAGTTTAGAATCTAATATCATGATGTAAAACAAAAAACCCACACATTGTGAAATTCACTATGGAAAATTCCCTAAAGATGCTATACAGTAATCGTTACATAAAGTTTGAAACTTAACTACAGGAAGAAACACATAAACATGTTCTATTTGACATATTTGTATCCCTATATTAATGTTCATGGATTCAATATTTCTACCTCGAAACCTACTCCATAAGGAGGCATTTATGGTCCTTCCCAATCAGACCCCACCTACTCCACTTGCCTCATCACATTTCATGCCTCCATGCTTTAGCACAGGTTGTTTCCATTAAAGTTCCTTCTATATTTTTCCTCACCTACTTATACTTACTCCTACTTATACTTCAAGGCCCAACTCAAATATCATCACTGCCTAAAGTCTCCTGACTCTCCCAGGGAAACAATCACTATTTGCTCTGCAGTCTCACAGCACTTTGTTCAAATCTCTATTAAAGCACTTACCTTGTGGTGTGAGACTTAGTGGCTTACGCATAGACCATGAGCAATTGTAGAGTGGAAGCATATCTAATTCACCCCTGTATCTCCTCTTTAGCCTACAGGACTGGCTCAGTGTATGCTGTCATTGTTTTTGCTGAATTAAGACATTCTTAATTCATTTGACATGTCCTAAATCTATCTATTTCTCTCTATCTCTGTCTAATTCTGTCTTAGCTGAGTGACAGCAAGAGCCTCTTAAATTATCTGACCACTTTCATTCCTACTCTTTTCAATCTTTTCAGGGCAGACACAGCTTCACAAGAGTTAAAAAGAAAAGCACCCCCGCGCCCCTGCCCCCACACACCCCAGCCGCCTCCAGTGGTTAAGTTAGAAAAAAGTGCCCCTTCTAGGCTGATACTGGGAAATCTGAAGAAAGAGGCCTTCTCTTTTCAACAAAGTTACCAAATTGACAGGAATGAAAATGAAACTAGCAACTCTAGGAAGAAAGCCTGCTAGTGGTCTTTGGCACTGCAATGAGGGATGCATTCTTGAGACTAAAGTCGACTAGAAGGAAGAAAGATGGAAAAGGACAGATTCCTGATTATGTTGTTGAGCACCTGGGTTCAGCCACACCCGAAAGAGATGTCTTTGGACTTTTCAGTCACCTGAGCCAGTTAAGTTACCTTTGTCCTCAAACTAGTTTGAGTTGTACTATAGACATTTACTACCTAAGCAGTTCAGAATATATACCATTGCTACATGCTAGGAGTATAACATTACAATGTGACTCAGGCAGAATTTTCTGCAAGATTAGAGACCAGATTTATTGACACCAGGATAGACCTAGACTCTTCATGATCTCTGATTCAAACCCACTGGCAGAATCTGCTTGAATGAAGACTCTCCACTGTAACTCTGTGCTTTGAGTTCAATATGAGTGAGCCCCAAACTGGAGTACACAAGATTCACCTTTTACGTTCAGAATGCTTTTGTCATATACATCAGAACTAAGAGGAAACGCTCATGAGAGGTCATCATCAGCATCTCTCTACCCCTACATCACCCTTAAATCTTTCTGCCCTTAGATCACCCCCAAAACAGAGCTCCCTAACACTGTCTTCAAAAAGGAAACTGCCAGATTCTCTGAAAGAGTGAATGTTCAGATCATTTCATATCATTTAAAAAAAAAAGTGCTCAAAGATACCAATGCAATCCTATGAAATACTAAACAGAAAGTCTTGAGAGAAAGTCAAAAGCACCCGAAATCATTAAGTAGGCATGCCCTATTGTAACTAAGGTTATAACTGTGGCTAAGAAAGTGAGAAATTATACCAATGGTTTATTTATTTCCTGCTATAGGCACATCCCCTGTCCACTTCCCACTTACCCATCACATCTCACACAATGTTAGATGATTTGATTAGAAAAGTTTGTGGCATGGTAGATGGATTGTGGGTTCTTTTGATTCTGACACTTATTTTCTAGGTGACCTAGGCCAGTCAATTACTTTCTCTTGGACTCAATTTCCTCTTGGGAACAAATGGGGACAGTAACAACACAGCAACTCCTTCAAGAAGTGAATGAGATTCCCAGTTCAGAGTACCTCCAAAACATCATAATCACAGCAGAGTCACCAGATACATTTGCTCACTTTTTACTGAACTGACTGTCTTAAGCAAAACCAGGCAGTTATTTTAGTATTAAACAAGGTAATTTCTTGCTCAAAGCATTCCCTGGCTATTCAATCCAACCAACAATGACCCACATGCTCAGACCAAAAGCGAAGTACTATATTGATCTTGTTTCCCTCACACTCTACATCCTATCCACCAGCAAGACCAGTTGGTTATATCCCATATATACCTCAACTCTGACGATCTCTCCCCTCCTCCCACTTTCCTGTCCACGTCATTACCACCTCTCTGCTGGATATTGCAGCAGTCTCCTGTCTCCTGCCTCCCCACTCATCTCTCTCCAGCCTCTACATGGCAACCAGGTGACATTTTCTGAAGTGCATATCAGATAATATCACTCTCCTGCTGAAATCCTCTCCTACCTTGCAATAATATTTATAATAGCAATAATAGTATCATTAATTTACTGAGCATTTACTATATAAAAAGGACACAGGTCTAAGTACTTTGGGGCATATTACATTATTTAACCTACAATAACTTTTCAGTGTCTGTTGATAGATGAAGAGATAAAGAAAATGTGGTATATGGTTTAGTCGCTAGGTCATGTTCGACTCTTGCGACCCTGTGGAATGTAGTCCACCAGGCTCCTCTGTCCATGGGATTTCCCAGGCAGGAATACTAGAGTGGGTTGCCATTTCCTTCTCCAGGGGATCTTACCAACCCAAGGATCGAACTCACATCTCTTACATCTCTTGCTCTTTACCACTGAGCCATAGAGAAGTCCGTGTGTGTGTGTGTGTGTGTGTGTGTGTGTGTGTATAACAGAATAGTATTCAGCCATGAGAAAGAAGGAAATCTGTCATTTGCCACAACATGGATAAAGCTGGAGGGCATTATGCTAAGTGAAATAAGTCAGACCCAGAAAGACAAATACTGTATGATCACATTTACATGTGGAATACAAAAAAGTTGAACTCATAGAACCAGAATGTAGACTGGTAGTTGCCAAGGGTAGGGGTGGGGGAAATGGGAAGAGGCTGGTCAAAGCATACAAACTTCCAGTAAGAAGATGAGTAAGTTCTGGGGACATGATATACATCATGGTTATTATAGTTAATATCACTGTATTATGTGCCTGAAATCAGCTATAAAAGTAGATCTTCAGTGTTCTCCACACACATACACAAAATGGTAACTAGGTGAGGTGATGGATGTGTTAATTAGCTTGACTGTGGTAATCATTTCACAATATGTATGTATATTAAATCATCATGTTGTATACCTTGAAAAACACATCGTGTTGTATAATCTAAATATATACAATTTTTATTTGTCAATCATATCTCAATAAAGCTGGGAAAAAATAAAGCTATGCAAGAATGGTAGCGTTCTATTCCCCCTTTCTTATGCATAAAGGTCATACAGTTAGTGGTGCAGGAGCCAGGAGAAGGCACAAATCCTTTCCCTCCCTGAGAGGCTCTATAAGGATGATCCTGGTGCCAACAAAGGTCCATCGAGTCAAAGCTACGGTTTTTCCAGTAGTCATGTATGGATGTGAGAGTTGGACTATAAAGAAAGCTGAGCACTGAAGAACTGATGCTTTTGAACTGTGGTGTTGGAAAAGACTCTTGAGAGTCCTTTGTACTGCAAGGAGATCCAACCAGTCAATCCTAAAGGAAATCAGTCCTGAAAATTCATTGCAAGGACTGATATTGAAGCTGAAACTCCAATCCTTTGGCCACCTGATGTGAAGAGCTGACTCATTTGAAAAGACCCTGATGTTGGGAAAGATAGAAGGTGGGAGGAGAAGGGGATGACAGAGGATGAGATGGTTGGATGGCATCACCGACTCAATGGACATGAGTTTGAGCAAGCTCCAGGAAGTGGTGATGGACAGGGAGGCCTGGCGTGCTGAAGTCCATGGGGTCGCAAAGAGTCAGACACAACTGAGCGACTGAACTGAACTGGTGCCATCCACTTCACCACTTCACCTCCTGACACCCACCCTCCCTAAGCTCCTGCCATGTGGCCTTATCTGTCCCCCAAACATACCACAGCTCATTTCTTTCTCAGGTTCAGAGACTCTTCATCCAGGCTCTGCTCAAAGGTCACCATCATGACCGCACCGATGGGTGAAGCACATATGAGTACTGGTTTTATCACCACCATTGTAATCACTTGCATTAGTTCAGAAGGGTGCTCCCTGAGGACCTCTTATTCTTTTTGCCGGGGATTTAAAAACATAGGGAAGAGGAGAATGAGTTTGAGTGCTATGATGTATCATTTTTATCAGGTAGTTCATAAATCCCCCTAATTTTAAGTTTGATTCTGAACAGTAAAAATGCCTATGGAGAGAGTGAAAATTCTATAGAGTGGTTTTGGAAGCTGCTTCTTAGAACCCTGAAAAATTTTTCGCCCCCTCAGTGAATGAACTTTACTCTCTCAGAAACTCTGAAGGCTGAAAACTGACAGTACTGAAAACATTCTCTCACCAAAAAGGGCTTATTTTAACTTTTTAAAAAATATTTATGTTTCTTCAAATATGTCTACGGTTCTTTTTTTAAAAAAAGCAATTCAATTTGGGGGGAAAACATTATGACAATATGCTTCTTCATGCCAAAGAAAGCTTTTCATTGGCCTCTCCCATGTTTCTGGATTTCTTTTTCCAGCTGTTATATCAGATATAATCATCCAAAACTTCAATTTGTCATCTCCATCAACTTTGGTTTATAATTCTGTGTTGAACTTTATATGAAAACATTTATGGATTAAAACTCAAGAGTAAAGTGAAGATTTCACAAATTAGGGACAAAGTTAACAGTCTTCAAAAGCCTGGATTTCAAGTAGACCTGAAAAACACTGAAGTTTATCCCAGATAACAGACACATTACCGCCTGTTCTACTGAAATGTGGTAAAGCAGATTCACACTGCCAAGCCAGTCTGGGAATTAGGTTCCCTCCTACAAGTAACTGAATGATCTGGGGCAGGATGGTGGATAAAAATGAGTTCTTAGACCACTGAATCTGTCAGTCCAAAGACAAGTATCAAAGTGTCACATTTATGCTCCTCATGACAGCAACATATTGAGTAATCACTATATAGTAGGCAGTGTGTTGGGAAATTGGCATGCCTTATTTTATTGAATACATGTTTGTGGCATAAGTAGAGGTTCTTTTAATATTTATCTATTTATTTTTATTTGGCTGCATCAGGTCTGAGACTGACATTTTTGTAGGTGAAAGCAGTCCAACAGTAGCAATTTCAAGCAGTTCATTCTAGTACTGTTCGGTGCCTCCTGGCTGGCCCAGCACAATGCTTATCACACAGAGAAGAGCACAGTAAGCTCACATTTCATTTATTCTTAGTTGTACACAGAAACAACCTCTGAGAGGAGGGACAAATAGCAGGATTTCAAGCAAGATTCAACCCAGCCATCTCTGCTGCATTATTCTCAGACACACAAGTTTCCTCTGAAGCGTCTCAGGCTACTGACTTGCCTTCATCCCCAAGGCTCACTTAGCAAAACAGTGAGCCTTCCCTGTGTGCCCTGCCAAGTGTAACTGCAGGGAGCTTTGGGACACTTCTGGAAGGTACTCAGGTACAGCTCTTCCCTCCTATCCCCAGGCAACCTACTTTTCCTATCTTGAAAATCAACGTCAAAGCCATTGAATGGTTAAAAAGCTGCAGAGGAGCGCTCAGGAGGACTGAATCCAGTACTGGGGTTAACCTTAAAAATCAAATTCTAGACTCAACATATATCTCAATTAATAACATTTATCATTTTTTAGGAGGTGAAATGAGACAAAAAATGAGTGACCAGAAAAAGATTGCATTCCTGATGAAGCTGAGGGACAGTGGTACAAGGATACTCAGAAACCCCAACCAAAACCCTAGAAATTTAACTAAATGTGAATAGAAAAGAAGTTGAAGCCATTCAGACAATGGAGTATGACGTTGTTCCGTTTTTAAACGTTGCCTGAAGGAATGTCTTTGCCCAGCCCCTTCTCACCCAACAAAGAAACAAAATGAAACAAACAAACAAAAAAATTCACCAGAAATCAAGAGGTTCCAATTTCTCCAGAAGTTAAATTGAAACCAAAGAGCAATGGCTGAGCAACAGACCACATTCCCACATCTCCCACCATCCACTTGAATATTTTACAGCCCAGAATAACAGAAGATGAAGTGACTGTCCAGATCTGGTATGTTTTGAACTAGGAATAATTTGCCATTCGAGGTGGGGGATGCTGAGCACATTCCAAGCCAATCTCTCTAGCCCACTCGTTACGGAGCAAACAGACAGAGGAATGCCTGTCAGCTCTGAACATGAACCACTGACTCATCTACAGATATGAGACACCCAACTTCTGTCCACCTGGTGTACGGGACAGCTGGAGCAGGGAGGGAAGAGAGGAGGGGGCTGGTTAGGGGAGCACTTTTTAGAACCTGAAGCCAAGAAAGTTCATGTAAGGACTCACTGTGGCCTACATATGCTTCTCTCCCTCTTCTTCCTTGCCCCATCCCACCCCTTATCCTTATGTGTTAACCAATGACACTGATATCTTGTAGGTTTTTAGCTACGGGAATAACAAATAAGAGATGTGTTCAGCCCTAATGAGAACAATATGCATGACCAAAAGATCTTTTCTTAATTTTGTGAAAGGAAAAAACATGAAGTAGTTGTGACATAAATCTAATGTGGAAATGCAATACAGGTTGAAAGTTGCCTTGTGTGCACTAAGTGGTACCCAGAGCACCCATTCTTCTATAAGGAGAATGGCCACTCCCAGCCCAACAGGATTCAAGATAAGAAAGATTAGGATCTATCCTCCACCAATCCAGATACAGAGCTGATGCCACACGGGCAGTGACCAGGCTGGGAAAGGCTCTGTCCTCTTTGGCCAAGGATTCTGCCCTGTGAGCTAGAAGTTCTACAGCAGGAATCAGAATGCAGCATTCCTGCAGAGGGGTTCATTTGTAGCAGCTCTGGGGGAAAAGCCTGGTCCTATCTCCCCTGATTTATAGCTTCTGTAATTCCTGAGCCATTGGCTCTGAGAGAAGAGTAGTAACACAGGTGAGGATTACACTAAATGAAATCTTAGAAAAGACCCTTGGGTCTTGCTCCTTTCTGCCAGCCCATCTTTATCCTGTATCCCATGCCATCCCTCAAATGGACAAGAAGTACACACTCCATTTCAGTGTCCTCTGTTTTCAAGCAAGAAACCCATGGCCCTGTCTAATAATCATCAAAGACATTGCCATTAAAAGTGTGAACTTCAGAGTTTGATAACCTGGTTTTGAACCCTGGCCCACCCCTGACCTTAGAGAATTGCTTAACTTCTCACTGCCTAATTTCCTGTGTAAGATCAGGAAGATAACTGCTAGGGTTGTTGTAAGGACCAACTGAGTCAATTTACTTAAAGGACTCAGAAAAGTCACTAGTGCATGGTGAGCAATTATCATCATCCTTGTTCTAGCTTCCTTTTGTCAAGAAATGAAAACTTATGTTTTTGGTCTCCCTAGTACACAGTCTCGGGTGGGGATAAACTGGACATCCAA
Source organism: Cervus canadensis (assembly GCF_019320065.1). NCBI lineage: Eukaryota > Metazoa > Chordata > Mammalia > Artiodactyla > Cervidae > Cervus > Cervus canadensis. The sequence goes on along the minus strand of NC_057390.1, from coordinate 60,718,808 downwards.
AACAGCACTGACCAGGTGACACAGGACATATGCTTTGTAGGAGTCAGAACGAGGAGGGAGAAACAGGGCATGACGAGCTGGGAAAGGTGCACGGAGGGGCGAGGGGCCACAGGACCTCGCACAAAGGCGGTATGTGCATGGATGCATGCATGCGTGCATGGCCTGATGGGTGGAAAGACAAAAGAGGGACTGCAGAATCCAATTTCTTATAAAGGTTCTTTGTAGGGTGTATGTGTGCTGGGGAGGGGGGTTCTTTCTATTGTCTGTAAGTGACAACACTGTTGAAAAAGCTCTTCTCCCAATGACCTCTCTTGAAAATTTTTACATCTAATACGGCCCCAACTGCAAACAACCAGAGTAAACTCCCACAGTAGCAGTCTCTTCCCCCATCCTCCATCTAGTCAACACTGTAAACAGAACTGCCGTGCTATTATTGAGAAGGGTGGCAGCTCCCATGCAAACTACATATTTGATTACAATCTGAACTCTTTGCTGAACCATGAATTCAAAATAATTTAGGTGATACATATAAATTTAATTTCTTTGTTCAAACTCCACATCTGAAATGATGCCCTGCAAATGTGGAGCTCTCACTGAGGTCTACAAAATGAGTCTCCCTCCTAACTCGTCTATACTGTGTGGAAATAATCTTCAAGCAGAGGAATAAACCTACTTTAAAAACAGCTGAGTCCTTTAGATCATATACCCTAACCAATTTATGAAGATAAATGGAATTCAGTATTAAAGAAATATATTTTTTCCACTCTTCCAGAAAATGTAAATGCCAGCTACAAAATAAGAAAGAAAAAGACAAAGAAATCAAGAATAAAGCAGCAAAGAAAGAAAACCAGAAACACCAATTCAAGGACAATTGAAGAACTCTTGACTTATTGTCCTCTTCTGCCTCATCTTCTCACCCCCGTCTCCCCCACTGATCCAAAAGCATTGTATATAAGAATATCACAGAGGAGAGGAGCCCAGGGAAAACAACTGCTAAAGAAAACAGAACTCATGTCTGCCATCCGGAAGCAGGGAAGGCACAGTTCTCTATGGAAACAAACCCCCTCTTTCTACAGTGGGGCAGTGTTCACTGCTGGCCATCTTTGCTACATAGCATACACCATTTCAGTGATTCTCATCTCAACTCTAAGCTAATCATCAGGATGGACAAATGGAAAAATAACAAAAGGAGAAAGAGTAAGAAAGGGAAAACAAAGTAACACTGTGAGTGATTGCTTGTGTCCTATTAATATAATGAATACAAAATACTTTTAAAAAAATGCATTAGATATTGGCTTATGATGGGGTCAATACCACGATTTATTTAACTCTGGGGACAATAAATCTTGATATTGACTAAAAACATAAGTCAATATGTGTACTGTTGTGTGCATTCTATTACAAAAATGAGGTTTTTAAGTTTAATAGCTGCTTTTGCAAAGAGGAAAAATAAAAGAACTCTCTCAAAGGTCCTCAAATCACAATCACACCAGCCTGCTAAGAAGGGATTCACCGTCTGGCTCAGCCGCTCAGCCACTCAGCATCACTGGCTGAGGACTGATCAGTCAGTCAATAAACATCGTAAACTGAGTTGTTGATCCTGACTCTTCCTCCCTCCTGCATCCACAATCTTTGATGTTCATCCTCCACAAAGCAGAGGCCACTCCTCAACCTGGAGCTCAGCTTGTGATATTTTAGCCCATGGAATACGGACAAAATTGAGTTTGTCTAATCATTAACAGGCATCCTATGTCCTGTCTGTTTTCTTGTGACTCTGCCATCACAATAAAAAGAACTTCTCTTAGCCTGAACCCCAAAATAAGTCTACATAAACAGACTAGAGGCCATGCCACAGTGTGGAGCCAAGTGCATCTGGACCTACAAGTGGAAGCAGTTACCCATTCAGGCTCAGCCTAGATCAGGGCCTCTCAAGTCAATCTGTAGCTACATGAGAGATCAATGCTTACTGTGAAAGCCACTGAGATTGGGTGGTTGATTGTTATGCTAATACAGGCGGCATCACTCGGTGATCGTTATTCATAGACCACTATACTTACTCCCTTGTGCGACTCAAAGAAAGTTGGAGAAACAGGTTCTAATCCTAAGTAACTCACAGTATAATGGAGGAAGAAGGACACTCACATGATGGACTGTCTCCCCTTAGGTTATGTTCCATATAACCCAGACAACTGTCAGACATCTCCCCATTCCCTCGGCCAGGGGTACTAACATCCTCAAATTCATACATGTTCAGAAGTTAGACTCAGCTCACTTTCTGCTGCTGCTGCTGCTAAGTCGCTTCAGTCGTGTCCGACTCTGTGAGACCCCATAGACGGCAGCCCACCAGGCTCCGCCGTCCCTGGGATTCTCCAGGCAAGAATACTGGACTGGGTTGCCATTTCCTTCTCCAATGCATGAAAGTGAAAAGTGAAAGTGAAGTCGCTCAGTCGTGTCCGACTCTTAGCAACCCCAGGGACTGCAGCCTACCAGGCTCCTCCGTCCATGGGATTTTCCAGGCAAGAGTACTGGAGTGGGGTGACATTGCCTTCTCTGCAGCCCACTTTCTAGTATCCAATAAAAATACAGTAATTCCCAGCATTAGGGATATTTGTAGTTTGGGGGTTTTTGTTTTGTTCTGAAGATCAGGAAGACTTCACTGGAATGCTAAATATGGTTTCACACAGAATTCTAAATGTTTCATTTTCCCCAAATTCCTCCTCAGTCATAACAGGGCTTCTCTCTTTCCCCTCTTTGGTGACCCAGTGGCCAGCCTCCCCAGTTAACCTGTTCTCCTTCCAGATTACTTTCAAGAGCTCCAGGCTCCTTACTAAGCAGAAAAATTCAACTACACCCCAGTTAATACTGCTGAACTTATCAACTCATTTGGTTTTAAGCAAATACTGAGCCTTAAACAACAGAACCACCCTTTCGAAGGCAGTTCAACTACATAAGAAGATTCTTTGGTGTCTCTAGTCCCCACTCCATGTGGTTGATCAAAGTCTTTTTTAAAAAATATGTGTATAAAAACATCCAAAGTAATTCTGGTGACTGAAATTGTCCTTATATCATTATAATCATTCATTAATTTTTTTCAACATGTAGTTACTGAATCAGTCACTGTTGTTGTTTGTGGGTTGTTTTTTTTTTTTTGAGAAACATTATTTATTTATTTTGGTCACACCCCATGGCAGGTGGGATCTTAGTTCCCTAATGAGATTCAACCTGTACCTCCTCCTGCATTGGAAGGCAGTCTTAACCACTGGACCAAAAGGAAAGTCCCCCAGCTATTGTTCTAAAGGCTGAGAATTCAGTTGTGAACAAAAGAGACAAACTCCTTGACCTCATGGAGTGTGGTCTCAAGAGCAAAAGACAGACATTAACAATTAAACTCACAGATGAAAGTGGTATTGGGCAGGGGTAAGTACTACAAAGAAAATCAGCCAAGGGCAAGGGTATCCACATGCTATTCTAGACAAGGTGATCAGGGAAGGCTCTCTGAGGAGGTGATTTTTGAGCAGACTTGAATTGAGCCTAAATCTCGAGCGCTTACTTAGTTCATCCATCCAATAAGTATTTATATCATGCACCTGCTGTTCTGAAGGGTTAGTGTTCACTGAGGGAAACAGAGAAGAACCATAAGTGGATAATCTCCTCAAGGAGATTTAGTCAATAAAAGAGATAAGACATACGTTTTTAAAAAGAAAAACTATAGGTTTCCCCTGCTACTTGAAAGTAGAGTATTCCTATGAAACCTTTCATAAGCTGAAAGGGTGTAAAGAGAAGAAACAATTACCTTAGGGCACATCTTGCTAATGAATGCACAAAATAAATGGAGACAAAGTACAGATGCTCACAGACACAGTTCAAAGCTATGATGGCTGGATGCTGAGATGCTGAGCGTAGGTCCCAGGGAAGGAGCTTGGGGTGTGCTGCCTCTACAACAGCTGCAGCAAAACCAATACTGAATGCTGTTCTCCCCTTATGCCTCTTCTCATAAAAGCAAAATTCCTCTTCAGATTTCTTTCAGTTAACTAAAACAGGTACTAAAGTGGATCTTTAGCAAAAGTGAAGTGGCATAAAGCAAACTTTCAAAAAGTAGGGGATACCTGTTGACATTAAGATAGAAGATACTATGTGCCATGTAGATAGGATACCAGGGAGATTTGAGGAGTGAGAAACCATACCGTAAGAAATCAACAGATCCTGTTACAATTACAAATTTTAAACAAACAATTTTCTGAAGAATCTAAAGTAATTTTAGCAAAAGTGGAAGGATTGTCCCACCCCAAATTTCCAGATCCTTTACATCCATCATATGCCATACACGATAATTTAAAGTGTAAACCAACAATCTATATTTTATGCCTAAATCTTATGACATATAAGGAAAAATTTTTTTTTTTATTTTCTTGTTTCCTTTCATCTTATTTACTGAGTTTGAGGAGAGTGGCAGATAACTAAGTAAAATATGATTTTTCTACCCATTTTCAAAATTATTCTTACAACGTAAATCGGTACACTTGAAGCACAGAATAGATTAAGGATTCAAGCAGAGGTGGGATCAGAGAATGTTCTTAAAGACATTGATAGTAGCGCTGGTTGTTCACCCAGTTCTATGATTGGTTGACTGATATACAAAGAAGTTAGAGACACCACTCACAATAAGAAGAGCCACTCTCTGAATTATCTTTCTTTCTATGAATTCCTATAGATTTCTACTGACTAGCCATATCTCCAGCTCAGCTGAATGGATTTGTAGTATATAGGCTATAGTGGAAGAGTAGGTTTGAGGAATGTGACAGATACTTCTAGTTAACTGTCAATATCCTTTTTAATTTAGTAAAAGAAAACTCTGTGGAGTTGTAGCTGGGCCCATGGATGTCCAGCAAAGCAGCACATCTCCCAGACGTTCTTAAATGGAATGTGACCATGTTCAGCTAAAGTCAGGTGAGCAAAGGCAATACATTCTAAAAGGTATGCCCTTAAGAAAAATGGACATGTAATCCTCGTGCCTCTCCTCCCTCTTCCCTTCCCATTGGTTAGAAAAGGACACAGAGACAAAAATCACATCAATGATGGTAAAGATACCCTACCAAGTTCTGGATCTCTGACTTCTGTATTAGAGAGGAATAAATTTCTATCATGGTTAATCCTCTATACTTGAGTTTCTAGTACAGCAGCTTACTCTGTACCCTAAGCCATACAGGAGAGACAGCAATATGAGGGCCATTAAACTCACCAAAATTAACCAGCCCAAATGAACATGCTCATGGCCGGGTTTGTGCAAGGAGTGCTATCAACAGAAGAAAGAGTCTGCCCAAGTCAGGACTTTGCATTAATTACCTGGCTACTTTCTCTCTTCGACATGGCCATGTACTCATAGTTTCCACACATGACTTACTGTTTGCTCATGCTACGTGGTCACTGACAAAAATGCTTTCTGGACCAGAGGAACCAAGTCATTCAGCAACACTGAATGTGAAGAGCAACCATTCCAGGAATCAGGACAAGCATTTTCAGAAACTCTAAAAAAAAGTGTGAGCCTCTCTGCTGCTTTTCAGATCTAAAAGTTCATGCTTCTTGAATTTCTTAACTGGTATGTCCCTCCCATCTTATTTCCTAATAGAAACTGAAGTTATTTTCTAAGCTGTAGCTTCACAAAAAAAAAAAAACATTTCCCCTTTGATAACAAGCAATGTGAGAAAGAGCAACTCCAGGGAACAGGGATTTCTTTCCCCTGAATACAGCCCCTTTATGGGGGAACCTAAGAAAGAAAGGACTCTCATATGGGATTGTTGAGGTTGACCAGATGCTTAATTTAGAACTTTAATTAAAGCTTTATTTCAATAAATATTTGCATCAGTTCAATTAAAGGTATAGGGCTGGGGATGGGGAGAAAGAGCACAAAAAGGGAAATATTATAAATACAAAGATCTCCTGAAATCCAAGGGCAGGAAACAGAGTAGAAGTGGGATGGACACAGTGTGTGGTTGCAGACTCAGTGTAGTTACTGGGATCTATCAGCAGATACCCCTGGGTCTTCATTTTACTCTTCAGATTGACCTGAATCAGCTCCTCCCACAGGAATCCACTGTGTTTTGTCCTGCTCCCACCAGCTTGGGTTCTGAATATCCAAATTCCTGGTTCTTTTCAACAAAAACTAACAGCACAGGCAGTTCCCAGAGAAAGTGGACTAAGGGTGAATCAAGAATCCCAAAACCACCCCACTATCCCAGTGGTTGAGGAACAATACAGACACCTGGAATTTTCAGGCTACGTTGAGGGAGAGAGCTGAATTCTTAATGCTTTCTAGTTCTGTGATAAATACTTTTGGCCAAGGTCATCTAAGCTAAGAGATCTTAATTCATCTATTTATTTATTCATTCAAACATTCATTCAATAAACATTTATGAGCACTTGCTCTGTGCTATGGACTAGGAAAACAAAATTGAATAAAAAAAAAAAAAAACGAAAAAAAAAGGATCTCATTTGTTCAGAAGCTCACAGGCAAACACATAAACAGTTACTTCCCAGACAGCTGCGGTATCTGAGGAAGGTCACATATAACTCAAAACATGAATTTAAAAATAACTGGTTGATATATGGTTTGAAATGGTTTTAATGCAAACTGATGTTTAAACTAAATGTGAATTCATTTACATAAGTAAACGTATTTGCACAAAAACCATCCATATTTCTTGAAGAGGTCAGCTAACACTAGATCAGAGCATGCCAGGATGATCGTCCTTGTGCTAGCAAGACCCTCCTTACTGCAGGTGGGATCTGCCATCTACCCTCTCTGCCACTATTGCTAAGGGTCTCAAATGCCAGTTTTATGTATCCTACTGCTGTTTAATATTGTTTAATCAGTAAAAGATGAATCAAGGATACCTTCTGTTCCAAAGCATCAAAGAAACCTTTTCCTTGTCTGATACAGATTAATCCAGGTACATTCTTTTTGCTCACTGTCAGTGGATCTAAACCAGCATTGCCTTACCAAGGTTGTTATAATAAGTCATTCCCATTTTTTAAGTCAGTCTCATGGATTCACTAAGGATACAAAAAATTAATTCATCTTTAAAAAAAAAAACCTTAAACCACTTAAATTTCCTTGATATGTATAATTTAATTGGTTTGGTTTGGGTTTTATATTTTACCTTTTTATACATCGTTCCATAGTTTTAAGTTTTTGTGGTACATTAAGTACTGTATGGGTCTTTCCCCTTCCCAATGTCTGAAGTGACTGGTTAACTTTATATTTAACCATATAACTGTTCACTAACACTGTACTATTACAATTTGCACAAGCGGCTGCTAGTGATGTACATTATACATTTAATGGGGTATTGTTCTATTACAGTAAACAACTTAGTACCTATATAGTTTCAAACAAGAGAAATCTACAGATTCTTTGTAATTTTATATTTTTACAAATGTGTTTAAAAAAAAACACAGTCTACAAAGTGGGCGATGCAAACATGGATAACCAAAAATAGACAACAGTTATGTGACAAAACATGAACCTGGTACTTTTCCAGGTCAAAGGAGGGCATGGCTAGTGTCACAGGGAAGGTGGGATTAGGTGAGACCCTGCTGGAGAGGGTTACAGAGGTAGGTGTCAAGGAAAAGTTGCACAGAGAAAATAGTTCTCATAATATAACTATTAATGGAAATAAAAGAAAACTTTGTTTTCTCAAAACTAACACAGAGAGGAAATACGGTGACCTAACTGGAAGCAACAGTTAGAACTGGACATGGAACAACAGACTGGCTCCAAACAGGAAAAGAGGTACATCAAGGCTGTATATTGTCACCCTGCTTATTTAACTTATATGCAGAGTACATCATGAGAAACGCTGAGCTGGAAGAAGCACAAACTGGAATCAAGATTGCCGGGAGAAATATCAATAACCTCAGTTATGCAGAGGACACCACCCTTACGGCAGAAAGTGAAGAAGAACTAAAGAGCCTCTTGATGAAAGTGAAAGAGGAGAGTGAAAAAGTTGGTTTAAAGTTCAACATTCAGAAAACTAAGATCATGGCATCCAGTCCCACCACTTCACGGCAAATAGATGGGGAAACAGTGGAAACAGTGGCTGACTTTATTTTGGGGGGCTCTAAAATCATTGCAGATGGTGACTGCAGCCATGAAATTAAAAGACACTTACTCCTTGGAAGGAAAGTTATTACCAACCTAGACAGCAAATTAAAAAGCAGAGACATTACTTTGTCAACAAAGGTCCGTCTAGTCAAGGCTATGGTTTTTCCAGTAGTCATGTATGGATGTGAGAGTTGGACTATAAAGAAAGCTGAGTGCCGAAGAATTGATGCTTTTGAACTGTGGTGTTGGAGAAGATTTAGAAAGTCCCTTGGACTGCAAGGAGATCCAACCAGTCCATCCTAAAGGAAATCAGTTCTGGGTGTTCACTGGAAAGACTGATGTTGAAGCTGAAACTCCAATACTTTGGCCATCTGATGTGAAGAGCTGACTCATTTGAAAAGACCCTGATGTTGGGAAAGATTGAGGGCAGGAGGAGAAGGGGACAACAGAGGATGAGATGGTTGGACGGCATCACCGACTCAATGGACATGAGTTTGGGTAAACTCCAGGAGTTGGTGATGGATAGGGAGGCCTGGTGTGCTGAGGTTCATGGGGTTGCAGAGTCAAACACGACTGAGCGGCTGAACTGAACTGAATTGCCCTAGAAATTGAGGACTTCTCACAGAGAAGAGTCGGCATTCATATAGTCAGTGTAAGGGCAGACATTCTCTGTGCCACTGCTGAGAAGCAATGGGATATGTCCTGCTGTTAAGGTGTATTCCAAACAAGATAATAATTATTTTCATAAACTTCCCCTCCAAGCATTTCTCTCTCAACAATACCTAAAGGCATTATAATAGCAAAAGAGCTTTCAAAAGAACAAATGCAAAGGTCTACTTGGCCAACGAACTTTTATCTTCTTCCTGTATAACAGAATGGTGTGTGGCCCATAAAAGCAGCACCTTTCAGCCTCCAATTCAACTTAGTCACACACCTTTCAAGAAAAAGTTACAAGTCAAGATATTGTTGGTTCCCTTTCAAGAAAAAAAAAATACAGAAAATAGCCTGTTAGTATTTTTCCCCAAATAATTTAAGAAAAAATAATAAAAAGAAAATAACCATGAAAAGCCTACCATTCTTCATAATACTTTTTTTTCTCATATTTAGGCCACCATCACTGATTTTAAGTCATCATCCACTTAAATTGCCTCATAAAGCATTTCACTTGGTGTACCTGGGAACAGATGCAATGCAAACAATAACAATGTAACAGCTTACTTATCCCCTTCCTCCTTCCCAAGACACTGCAATGACCTGGGTACAAGAGGTAGTGAAGAAAATCTCCTATTATCTTTTCTTTTCTTTCTCTTTTCCTCCTTGATACCTTTAAAGACTTCCCTTAGAACGAAAGTGGAACTCATCATTTGATGATGAATTTGCATGTCGATCGGCAGCCAGTGTAGCAGCCCTCAGATTAGGGACATTCCGCTGCACACTAAAAGGGACAAAGAAGGAGAAGTGCATTTCCATCTGCCCTTCCTTTCCAGTCAGTGCATTCCCAGCCGCGTCTATTGATGAGCACTTGGAACAATACCAAAATGCAGTGTAAGATCAATCCTGCTGTTTACTTCGCTGAGCTAAAGGAACAAAGAACAGAAGAAAGGCCTTAAACCCAGCCATCGTAAAGGAGCGGGATGAAGGATGAAAAATGGGTCTGATGGGCAGCTGCACCGAGTAAACTTATTTGGAGAAGCAGCAGCTCCAGCTGAGATAAAACCAATGATGATTTGTATTTTGTACTGTATCTTCAGGGGATAAAAGCACTTCTATCAGATAGCATTGGAGGCAAACTTGAAACACTGCAGTAAAGGCGATGTTCCCTGCCAGGGAGAGAATAAAACCTCCCATAATTGCTGAGGAGTGTTAAATATCTGATTGTGCATGCCTCTCTCCTCCCATGGTGAGGCAACTCAACCAGGTCCTCTTTTTAACTCGACCAGCCCCTGGTAACCCAACAGTTGGCTGGGCTCTGCTGTCAACAAAGCAACAGGATACTGGGTTTTACTTGAGTAAATACCAGTAATTGTAATTTGTGGGATTATTTGTCTTTAAGCCTTTTTAAAGTTATTTCCAATAGGAAGCCCAGCAACTTCACTGCTTACAAAGTGAGAGTTGCAGGGGGAGGAGAGAGCCACAGGATGAGAGGGGTGAGGCAGAGTTAGCATTCAAATGCAAATATTTTGAGAAAGAGAAAGCAGAGTTACAAGGCCATTAAAGCAAAGGTGGGAGTTTTCTTTCTGAATAAAGAGCAGATGCAACCTTTACTGCTTCACCATTTGGCAAGACCAAATGTAACGGTGGCCAGCCCGCAATGAGGGGGCACTCCAGGTGAGGAGTATGAGGAAGGCAAAGGCCAGAAACACACAAGCAAAACTGGGCACCTCGTCCTTGGTGTGCCCTGCTTGGTTCTCCTCCCAGAGCTAGATGCAGCTAATCCCTTAGCCTTGCAACTCAAGTGCGGCCCAAAGACCAACTGCATTGGCATCACCTGCGAGCTTGTTAGAAGCAGAATCTCATGACCCACCCCACACCTGCGGAATCAGAGTCTGAAGAGGTGGGACCCAATTTATCCAAAAAACAGCTTTCCTGACTCCATCAGCACTCAGCAAACCCTCTCTTCTTTGAATCCTCCTGCCAACCACAAGGTTTTAACATATGCCTTTGCACGCAGCGGGGATCCAACAAACACTTGTTGCTTTGCCTTAGCCTTGACGTTTTCCTGAGTATTTATGTGATTTACCCATCTATCTTTAAACCTTCTCCATACCTGGTACACATTGGTGCCCATTAATTGTTGAAGGTTGATCTTGGCATTGGGCCTCCTATTTCTATTGGAGGATATTATTGTAAATAGTATTGAGTAGACTCTTCACTGGTAAGAAAAGGTCAGCATTTCTCTACTTTAGTTATCCTGACAAAAGGACATGTCAGGCTAAACAGAGCTCCCTTGGGCTCTCTGATCATCTTCAAGTGACTCAGTTCCTCTCATCTGCAAAGGAGGCATGGAAAATCATAGATGCATAAGTAAATATTTTGTAGAGATATTAAAAATTAACTGAAAAACATTTACCCTTGGGAGGAAAAAAGTTGAGTAGATTCAAACTAGCATAATCTGTGAATTTATAAGAAGTCAATGCATCCTTTCAACTTGGCTTTTTATGCAAAAGCCCATCTCTGAGTTAAAAGCATTTTATGGAAGTGATCCATTTTAATCCCCAAACAACTAAGTGAACTGAATATAATTTATTCTAAAGTAGGGTAAGAAAACTCAGGCCCAATAAGATGAAATACTTTTCCTAAATCCACCAAGTTACTCAGTAAAGCACATATTCTAATACTGGAAGATTCCAGCGCCCATGCCTGTTCTTACACATCCCACTGGAGGAACAAAAAATGGGGAATTAAACAATTCATCCAAATGTAACCTGAAGGTCTTTCTGTATACTCACAGGAATGGAAATGCCTGCCAACTGGAGGGACCTAAACTTTATCCACCAGAAGACAGATATGCTCAATGTGGCAACTTTGTAATTATATAGCACAGATAGGTGAAAGAAATAGCATAGCATAAATCTATGTCTACACTATGTCAGATAGTTCAATTTTCCTCAATAAAAATATTCCAATAATCATCAAGACATTTATAAACAGCAGTTCCCTGAATTTTTCATTTTTTCCTAAAATGTTTGGAAGACATATAGACTTAAACGTCCTAAACCTTTTAAAGAGATTTGCCCCCCAAAAGAACTTTGACATTGACCAAAAAGAAAAAAAAAATCAAGGCACTTAAGACGTTTCTTATTGTTCATATTATCTGAGCACAGAAAACACACTAGACACCATACAGAACATTAAGGGAGACTCAATTTCAATCGAGAGGGCTCATAATATAAATTAGACAGACACAATCTAAATTAAATAGACACAGTCTAAATTAGATAAACAACATCATCTGAGTTCTGATTCCTTCCCAGCAGGGACTATAGGAAAGAAAGTTTCCCAGAGTTTCTACCACACAGAAAGGTCTGAGTTTCCCAGGTCATTCTGTTAAATTATATTGTGCATCCTCTGGCTCCAAATACTGACCGTGGTGTTTTCTGACTGAGTCCAGCATGACCGAAAATAACATTGATGTCATTAGGTGGGGTGGAAGCATTAAGAGGGAGAATTTTACAGTTTGAAATATGTTTCACAAGAATTGCATTTTCTTAGGAAATTTCAGCTTGACTAGAAAGGCTTAATTATCATCGTTTGCCACAAAAGGCAGAAAGAACTTCCTGCCTTGCTTGTTCTATATTCTTCCATCCAAGAGTGAGCCTGGTGCAGATGCAGAGTGCCTTCAATGTATTCTCCTAAGTATCAGGAGGGAGTGGCTGCCTGCACCCTAGACAAGCCCCAAAGTCTGGCACTTCATGCATGAAAATGAGACCATTAGCATCTGGTAACTGTACAATTTTCTAACAGTTTTTTTTTTTTTTTTCTTTTCCTTTCTTAACTAACAAAGCCTCTGAACAGCCTCTACCATAAAGACCTAAGGTACAGAATGGTCAGATGGCTTATTCAAGGTCACATGGAATTAGTGCAGAAGCAGGACCAAGACCAGCTCTCTGGACACCTGGTCCACTGTTCTTCCTTCTGCCTGGTGCCACAAGGACACCGCCTTCTAGCAGAACTGGTCAAGGTAAATACGCTGCAAGTACAAATGTAAGCCACGTATGTCTTTTTACATTTTCTAATAGTCGTGTTTTTAAAAGTGAGAAGAAAAGGTAAAACTAGTTTTAACGATAGATATCACTTAACCCAATACAAGTATCTTTTCAACAAATAGTCAATATTAAAGAATTGTTAAGGAAATATTTCACATTACTTTTTTGCATGAAGTCTTCAAAATCTTGGGTGTATTTCACACTTTCAGCATATCCCAATTTAGATGAGCTTCATTTCAATTGGTGAATGGCCACACATGGCCACTTTCTTGGATAAGACAGCATTATAGTGTCTGTCTAAAATACTTGAAAAAGCACAGCCCTGCCACATCCAGCCATGGATCAGACAGCTCCTTAGTGGTCAGAACTAAGTGGTCTCACTTCCAGCGGTGGAAGTCAGACCAACCAACAGCTCCATTGAGAAGTAGGAGAGAGGTTTCCAGGCAGCCTCCAACCATAAGCAGACTCTAACCCCTCCCCTCCCTACACCACCAAGCAGACAGCACGCTCACCCAGCATTCTACAAGCCCTGAAGGGACACTGTAGAAGACAGCTGCATCACATGTCTCTTGCAGATTATTATTTTATTAAGAAAAATAGAGAAGTCATATTTAGTATTGCCACAAATATCTACTGGGTGACAACCTACTGTGTAGCACATGGAACTCTGCTCCATGTTATGCGGCAGCCTGAATGGGAGGGGAATTTTGGGTAGAACGGATGCATGTATATGTGCAGCACCTGAGACTATTACAAAGTTGCTAATTGGCTATACCCCAATACAAAATAAAAAGTTTAACAAAAATCAGAAAGTATGCTAGGCCATTATTTATATTACCGCTTAACCTCATGATAATCTTGTAAGTCAAATCCTGTCATCTCCATTTCACACACAAAGGTCACACCACTAGTAAGCAGAATAGCCAGAGTTCAAGGTCAGAACAAACAGCACCATTCTCTTTCTATTCTATCATGATGGCATTCACTTTTATATCATGTGGATTTGTTGAGCAGCAACAAGGAACAGAAACTGCACTAACCCCATATGGGCTGGAAAGAGCCTCTGCTTTAAGAACTGAACTTCAAGTCATTGAAAATAATATTTCTAAAAAGCACTGAAATGCAGACATCAAGCATCACAGCATGGTGGATGAGGGATTACCAATGGACTGCATCTCTTGAGGATGACAGAGAATGGTGTGGCAGTATCTGGGCTCAAGGCCAAGAAGGCCATAATCAATAAGCTATGTGTGTCATGACTGGGGACAGGTAGAATAGACATACTTGCTAAGTATTCATCATCCCTGAGGCCATTATAAACCCTGGAACAAATCCCTGGATCCTGGACTAAAAAATAGATCTAACCTGAGACCATATTTGGTTAAATGCTGGTCAAAATCAATGAGTTTTGCTGACCCTGGTTGAGGAAACAGTTAGCATCCTGGGGCCTCATCATCAGACCCGAGACCTTCACAGGACTCAGAGCAAATCCATGGATGCTGAACTGCCTACTAGGTAGATTCAACCCCAGACCACTCCTGGTAAACATCTTACCAAAGCTTCAGAAAGGTGGGCTTAGTAGTTGACAACAAAATTACATGGAAGTTGTACCCTTTTTTTGTAATTTATTATTAAATTGTGTGTAAACTGTTAAATTTATATCAAGGTGAACATTTAGTCATTTTCCACTAATAATTTTGTTGTATTTTAAGAGACTCAGGATAAAAGTACTTCTTTCAGGTTATATAAGCACCAATGGGTTTCCCCAGTAGCTCAGCAGTAAAGAATTTGCCTGCAATGCAGGAAATACAGGAGACATGGGTTCAGTCCCTGGGTCAGGAAGATCCCCTGGAGGAGGGCATGGCAACCCACTCCTGCATTCTTGTCTGAGGAATCCTATGGACAGAGGAACCTGGCAGAATACAGCCCATAAGGTGGCAGAGTCAGACATGACTAAAAAGACAGAATGCACACACAAATACCTGGGCAGGCAGAACCAACACCGAGGCCCCCATGGGCAGACATCACTTTAGGTGAGCAGTGTCTACATGGGATACCAAACTGGGGACAGACTAGGTTACCAGTGCCATTTTTCTCCTTAGGGACAGACTGGTACCTACATCACATGTCCCACCAAGCCTGGGGAGGACTTCCAAAGACCAGAGGACTCACACATAACACAACAGCACACCCTGTGCAGTTCAGGCTCCCTCCCCATCCCCTCTAATCCCGGAAAATGGTTATATTACCTTCCAACAGAGACCACCTCAAAATCTTCTCCTACCTCGCCAACCTAAACCCTGATATTACAGTGTTTTCCACAACAGTCAGTCACAGGGAACGTGAAAATCTCCCTCCCTTCCGATCATGGCACAGTCACAGGAGAACATAATCTTTGGATGAGCAAACTTCCTCTTCAAACAAAGGCATACTTCTCCCTGTGCGGCGGGAGACATTTAGCCCCTCTAAGATCCCCTGTTGTGGAAGGTGAGCCTTCCAGGCTTCGGTGATGGGGATAATTATAAGGGGATTTGCCGTCAGGACCTGCAGGTGGGAAGGAGGGAGGGCAGGAGGAGAAAAAGCAAAAATCCAGACAGTTTTTTCATATCAGGGAGACACCTTTGTGCTCAAAATGAGCGCAGCTTCTTGATCACTGACCTCCTCCTCACAGAAAAAGTCTCCTCATTTGTGAAAAGGTGCTTGTAACTATGGTTTCCACAGCCTGAAATGTTGGAACGTCTGAGAGACGGTATCACTTCAGCCCAGGCCACAGCAGTGCGATGCCAGGCAGGTGCTCTCATAGTCTCTGCTATCTTTTACCTCACATTATCATGCAAACAGCCAAGGTACAGGCTGACAGTCACTTTACATGTAAAGAAATTTACACAGGAGAAAAAAAAAAAAACCAGAAAGCCTACTGCTTGGAGCATCCAGGCACCCACCAGTCCATCAGCTTCAACTACCAAGCCACTCAGAAGCCTGCTTTCAAGGGCAAAGTATCAGAGAAGAGGAGAGATGTAAAAGACAAGAAGGCATCTGACTGCCGTCTAAGGTGAAAGTCTCTGTGGACAGGCACATTTCCAGTTCAGTGATCTGAGCTGGGAGCCAGGGCATGGGCTGTTCTGAAGAGCCTGTACAGAGCCATATGCTCCAGTGAGCAAAGGGACACCCTGCCCTTGTCTGAGTGTGTGGCGAGATCCTGTCAGCCTCTCTACCACCTGGAACTTTTGCAGCACCTGGGTAGACGGTGGGGCACCACTCCCCATGAGGAAAAGAGTGAGACTCTATTCATGGAACACAACACTAGATACATTTCAAAATGTACTCAGTATCTCTATATTCCTTTATTTTGGTTGATTGCTTGGTTAATTTAACTTACCCTCTTTATATCCCCTTGTAACCAGATGTCAAGCCCCTCAGTGGGAAAAAGCAAAAAGGAAAGATGATTCTTCAAAGGACAGTAGGTTAGGGTATGTTATTTCTTAAGGAGAGCAATGTGGAATAATAACTTGCGATGGTTTTGTCTATGGTACTCAGAATAAAAATACATTTGGCCTCTGTTCTCAGAAGAACCACCTCCCTGAGCCCTGCATCTCAGGAAAGGGATTGAACTTCACACTTTTCCCTGCACGTCCAGACTACTCTGCTTCCAAGATGTTAGCTGAGCAATGAAGTGATCAGGAAGGAAGGAGAACTACTAACATCATTAAACTTTTGCTATTTTATTACATACTTTGAAATACATGCAATTTCCTGTAGTTCTGTTTTTCAAAGATTACTCACAAACGTACAGTATTTAGCAACACAAAGACTGTGAACTCGCAGCTCCCTTTCCCTGGAGTATACAGTCTGAAGGACAGAGTGTTCCAGGGCACAGGGGACTTGGTCCCCTGTGCAGACGGTGGGGGCTGCAGAAGCAGGGTGTGGAGAGACATGCCCCAAGTCAAAGAGGCAGTTCTGACGCTGGAGCTAAACTTCACTGAAATGTGTGAACTCAAAAGGAAAGGAAAGAAGAAGAAACAAAGGCAGCTTAAAAAGACAGACAGGAGAGGATGGAGAAAACGGGAGAAAGATCCTAGAGCCTTTGAAGTTCTTCCTATTCTCGCCCACCTTTCTCTTGCTTGAGCCGCTGGGAAAGTAAGCAGTGGGTGGACACAGGACGGACTGACATCCTCCCCCTTCCACTATGTCACCTTTCTTCATCTCTCCTTCCCTCTGTCTTCCTCTTACTCTGAAAAGTTTCTTCTGTGTCCACAGTCCTCTTGTTTCTCTCCACATCTGCTCTTATCCAGTTTTCCTTCAGATTCCCTTTCAAAATTAGTTGCTATTTTCAAAACTGAACATGAGCCTGGACCCAGAATAATCTTCGGAATCATCCACTCCTCTGCACTTTTCCTCCTTTACACCCAGTGTTCCCCCATAGGTGTCCCATTCCCCCACAACAAGGGCTTCTCTAGTCTCTAGATTGAAAGTCCACTGCTTCCTGGCCAAGATTTTCCAACAGGGCCCCTCCGCCAATTAGAATAGATGTTCCCCTCAGACAGGTATAATAAACACATGCTGGGATCAAAGACACTATTAATAATAATACCATTAAACAGGCCCTGGCAGGCTGGGGTTAATCTGGAAACACGCATGCTCATCACACATGAAGCCCATAATACACGATGAGGGAGAATCTTAATTCTCCAACTCGATAGCCTTCATTTATATTCCAAAGTCTCCACCTCTCTCCCGGCGGAATCTTTCAGCACAGTAGGATTTTCTCTGCTCAAACCCACCTTCACTTTAAAAGAACAGAAAAGGCTGGGTTTAGCTCTTGTTGCGGGCATCAAGGCTTTTTCTCTTTGACAACTGGCCTGGGGATCTGCAGCTTCATCTTTTTTTTTTTTTTTCCTGTACACACATATGCAAAACCCACAGCATCTTTACTGGAAGCAACATGTAAGTGATATACATAAGGGTTCACATTGACCTAGCACTGGCTAATCGTGCAAGCTAGAATAATAAGATATTAATTTTTGACCAATATGGATTAAAATGAGCTGGCCCCTAAGTCAAAGAGAGAAAGACAAATATTGTATATTAATGCATATATATGGAATCTAGAAAAATGGTACTGATAAACCTATTTGCAGGGCAGCAGTAGAGATGCAGACATAGAAAACAGACTTGTGAACACAGTGGCTGGGAAGGAGAGGGTGGGACAAATTGAGAGAGTAGCACCAAAAGACACACGTTACCACATGTAAAATAGATAGCCAGTGGGGATCTGCTATATGACACAGGAAGATGAATCCAGCGTCTGTGACAACTGAGACAGATGGGATGGGGTGAGGAGGGGGTGGGAGGTTCAAAAGGGAAGAGACATACGTATACTGATGGCTGATTCATGTTGACGTGTGGCAGAAACCAATGCAACACTGTAAAACAATCATTCGCCAATTTAAAAAATTAATAAACTGAAAAAAATGTTTTGCTTTTGAAAAAAAAAAAAAAATACTGAGCTGGCCGCTCCCTGAGAAGAAACCCAGAGGCTGTCTGTCTCACCTCTCGTTTGACTTTAATAGAATCTTCCCCACAAAGAAATTAGGGTAGTGACAAAAGCTCGGCTCCACAGCTGCCACCCCTGGAAGCAGCTGCTCTTAGCACCCCTTCCAGCCAGGAACAGCAGGGTCTGTATGTGATGTCAATGGGGAGCAAAAACACACACCAGCCCACCAGCCAACCTGGAGCTGAACCTGCGGAGCCTGCTCTGTCGCCTGCGGTTAGCAAATCACACCTGGAATTTCCCTGAAGCTGGGCAGGAACCATCTGGGTCAGCCAAAGGGTCCATCTGTTTTCTCCGAGAAGCCATCACCTGTTTGGGTTTTTTTTTTTTTTTAAGCCTACATAGAGCATCCTGCACCACCCCTAGATTACCTAGAAACATTCCGCTCCTAACTCCGTTGTCTTCCAATCCTGACTGTGCAAAACTGCAGGTGGCTCCCCTTATCTCCAAGTAAGCTGAGAAACTCTTAGATTCAATTCTCAAGACAAAACTCATTCCATTCCCTTTCATTTTTGAAAGTGCTTAGCACTACATTTCAGAGTAAATAGAGAGTAAATTAAAGTTAAACAAAGGACTACTAAAACTCTTGTATCCCTCAAAATAATGATACTATTAAATGTATTACATGCAGGACAAAAATATTCAAGTCATCTGACTCACTGCAGATCTTTTAACTTTAAAGAAGTACTGAATCCAGGGGTTTTTAAGCAGCTCTTCTGCTTTGTGCATAGAGGTGAACTCTGGCACCAACTCCATTTTCCCATCCAGCCACTCTTTCACAGATATGACCTTAGACTGGTGATGATCTTCACCACTGCCTTCTGTTTTCCTTTCCCCAAACTAGCTTCACATGAAATACAATCATAGACATAGATTAGCTCTCACTGTATGAAACAGTGGCCATTTCTGCAGATGAAATATAATTTAAGGTACTGTGTTCATAGACACATCAATCTTTTTATTCACTCATTCATTCATTCATTCATTCATCATTCCACAAGTAAGAATGGTGGCTCTATTCTCTACCAGATCCAATGTTAGGTGACTGGGATACAGCAATGAAAAAGAATGACCTATCCTTCTCCCATGAAGCTGATATTAACAATATGTGACTAAAATAAAATTAAAAGACGCTTGCTCCTTAGAAGAAAAGCTATGACCAACCTAGACAGCATATTAAAAAGCAGAGACATTACTTTGCCAACAAAGGTCCGTCTAGTCAAAGCTATGGTTTTTTCAGTAGTCATGTATGGATGTGAGAGTTGGACCATAAAGGAAGCTGAATGCCGAAGAATTAATGCTTTTGAACTGTGGTGTTGGAGAAGACTCTTGAGAGCCCCTTGGACTTCAAGGAGATCCAACCAGTCCATTCTAAAGAAAATCAGTCTTGAATATTCATTGGAAGGACTGATGCTGAAGCTGAAACTCCAATACTTTGGCCACCTGATGCGAAGAGCTGACTCACTGGAAAAGACCCTGATGCTGGGAGAGATTGAGGGAAGGAGGAGAAGGGTATGACAGAAGATGAGATGGTTGGATGGCATCACCGACTCAGTGGACATGAGTTTGAGAAAGCTCCAGGAGTTGATGATGGACAGGGAAGCCTGGTGTGCTGCAGTCCACGGGGTCGCAGAATCAGACACGACTGAGCAACTGAACCGACCTGAACTGAAAATAACTGCAGATTAGAGTAACTGACAGTGAAAAGATAAATAAGATCTAAGAGACTAACAGATTAACAGTTCAAGTAGTCTTGAACTACATTTAAGGAGGTAGCATTTAAGCAGACACTGACTAAAAGAACAAGAAGGAACTAAACTCTAGGCTAATTCTGGGCATTGCCTTTTAATTACAGTCTAGGGGAGGAGGAGCAAGCATAAAGACCCTGAGGTTGGAAAGAACTTGGTGAGTGCAGGAATTAAAAGCACCATTTGCCTGGTGCATAGTAACCAAGGGGAGAATGGCGCAGAAGGAGACAATGCCCACTACTCGGTTACGGGTGTGCCCAACTCTCTGCCTGCTCCCTCTTCTGAGGGAATACGTCAGAATGCAGTTGGGAAGAAAGATGACATAGAGATGGCCTCGAATCTGCTTTAATTTGTAAAAAAAAAAAAAAAAGCCATCACAAACATTGAGACTTTAAATAACATGGGTAATAATACAATTCGTGGCATACCTCAGTCCTGAACATATCACACCATCATCTTGGAACACCCTGTTTGAAAATCTGCAGTCCCACAACCCTGGTCCACTCAGGCTCCAGCTGACACATGGTGAGAGCTGCCAACAGGACTGATAAAGAAACCACATCTTCACTAAATGCTGCCCTAACTAGCAGTCCTTTGGATATTTACTTAAAACTCATTAGCTGATTGATACTTTATCTAACAAACAACTTCGGCTTAATCCACTCTTAGAGTCCATTTGCCCAGCAACACAAAAATGAATATTCTATAGCAGTACTTTTCAATAAAACATAAAGTAAGCCACAAGTATGAGCCACCTGTATAATTTTAAATTTTCTAGAAGTCTTTTAAGAAAAAAGGTTTTTAAACACAGAGAAATTAATTTAATAATGTATTTAACCAACATATCCAAATCATTATAATTTTAACACATAATCAATGTTTTTAAAAGTATTAATGAGACATTTTACACTCCCTTTTTTGTACTGTCCTGGAAATTGGGTATGTATTCCACTCTCACAGCACATGTCAATTCAAACTAGTCACATTTCAAGTGCTTAACAGCCACATGAAGCTCCTGTCTACTATAATGGATAGTGTACCTCTGCAGGGATAATCAAGGGCTTCCCCGGTGGCTCAGTTGTAAAGAATCCACCTGCAATGCAGGAGACTCAGGCTCAATCCCTGGGTTGGGAAGACTCTCTATAGAGAAGGAAATGACTACCCATTCCAGTATTCTTGCCTGGGAAATCCAATGGACAAGAGGAGGCTGGTGGGCTACAGTCCATGGTGTCACAAAAAGAATCAAACACAACTTAGCGACTAAACAATAGCAAACAGAGATAATCAGACTTTCAGACATTTGTGCTCTATGAGTTGTCTTAAATATAACTGCAAGACAGATGAATTGCAAGGGTAAGAAAAAATAAACAAGGCAATAGAGAGAGAGCCAGTCCCATGTTTAAAAATCCATTCTGGTTTCCGAGTGTTGATGAAACTTTTTAGCTTTCCTGGCTTCCTGAACTATTTTCCATGAAGCATTCATTCAATCATCTATGTATTCACTCACTCAACAAACAGTAACTAAGCACTTTCTATTGTCTAAGTACCAGGTGCCAGGAATGCAGACATGAACAAGCATAATTCTTGCCCACAAGATGCTCACTATGTAGGTAGGAATCTTTGAACCCAATAAGTAGTCAGGTCCACAAGTCAATTCCTCAAGA
Organism: Cervus canadensis; assembly: GCF_019320065.1. NCBI lineage: Eukaryota > Metazoa > Chordata > Mammalia > Artiodactyla > Cervidae > Cervus > Cervus canadensis. Next base: position 60,697,038 of record NC_057390.1, on the reverse strand, counting down.
CTTCTCCCTCCCTGGCTAGAATTTTGGAGAAATAGATTCTAGCTTTGACTCTTCTACTAAGAAACTCTAAATCCCAGAGAAAACATTTTCCCTATCAGAGCCTTTGCTTCCTTTTCTGCAAACTGTGTCAGTTGATCTGAATAACCACTAAGCGTCCTTTCAGGCTGAGATGGCAGCTTCAGCCTGAACCCCATTACCCTATTTCTTATCTTAATGATGTTTGGGAACACAGGACAGCAAGCTGAAGAAAGCCCCCTCCCCTAACCCTACCCCCAGGAGAAGATGCAGCTTTGATTTCTTTTGAATCCTTTCCCTCCTGGGCCTTCTGTGGTTGCCAGTGGTCTAGCTTTGTTTTACTTTGCTTTGTTTTAATTACACTCAAAATTAGCAAAACAATCCCCATGATCCACCTAGAAAAGTAATTGGCCCATTTGGTACATCTGACTGTGTGGCGAGACCCCCTTGTCATTACACCAGAGCCCCACATATATTCTGCTCCCAGGTAGATGATGGCTAAGTAACCCAGAGAGCTCGTTCAGCCCATCATTAACCTCATTTTGAGACAGCCCCAGAGGCAGTCCTTTAGCCACCGGCACAGCCGGCTGTCAATTGTGTCAAGCCAGTAACATATTAGTTAGCAGGGGAGCAATCCAAAGAGGTAGCCATACATCCAAATGCCTAAAAGATATTCTGGAATGCAGTAATTATGTCCTGCAGCTGCCAAGGGTGTCCTCTGTGAGTTCACAGATAGGAGTTGTACCATGGAAAGAAGAGGATGGATAACAGCAGCCCAGCTGTTAATAACAAACAACAGGTCTTGGTTCGAACTCACCAAACAGTCCTCAACACTTCAGTCATGAGCCATCTTTAGGTTCACACAACTATTCCCAGGAGACACTGGTCCCCTTAATGTGGGTACTGTGTATTCTGCCCCTGAACGCAAGAGATAAGGTACAAGGGAAAAGGAGAGTAAAGTTAAGAATAAATAATAGGGGAGTTAAGAGGAGAATATTCTTGGCGTTACCATGGATTCTATAGCTCTATTGTTATAAGCGAAATTTCCTAATTTCTGTTTTTTTTTTAAATGGGCAATTTTCATACTTTTTAATAGTTCATTTGTTTGTATTACTAAGCAGTATTCCATTGTACATATACCAAAATTTTTTATCCGTTCACTTGTTGATAAACATCAAGTTGTTTACAGGTTTGTGGTATTACAGATACTGTGAACATTTGTGTGCAAGAGAGAATGTGGCAAATGTCAGTTAACATTTGGTGAATTTAGGTGATGGGTATGTGGGTTCACTGCACTATTCTTGCAACTCCCTCTACGTTTGAAACTGTCTCAACATAAAAACATATACAATGAAGTACAATTCTTACCAAACCTGATTAAAAGACACTTAAAACATTTTTAAACAATTATCATAAGGCAAAGTTGACTTTTACAGTACAGCTCAATGAATTTTAAGACACATAAAAATATGTAACCACTACCACAACTGAATATTTCCATCGCTCCAAAAAGAAACCCCTCTACGATGCCTCTATACTTACACCGTCTCCCTAAACCTAACCCCTGGCAACCACTGATCTCATACTCCAACGATCCTCTTTTCAAGAATGTCATATACATGGAACCATACAGTAGTTAACCTTTGAGGTTGGCTGCAGCATAATGTCTTTAAGATGCTACAGAGCATCCACCTGTTGGACGCTTGGGTTAGTTCCCATTTGGGGCCATTAAGGCTAGAGCTTATATAAACCTTTGTATATGTTTTTGTGTGAGCACAAGTTTCATTTCTCTAGGAAAAATATACAGGAGCATGATTGCCAGGTCCTTAGTAAGTATATGTCTAACTTTACAAGAAATTGTCAAATGTTTTTGAACACCTGCCAGAATGGATGTGTGTTCCCACTTGTCCCACATCTTAATCAGCAATTTGGTGTTTCAGGTTTTGGTGTGTACTGGTATAGGATTGTGGTTTTTTAAAACTGAGGCATAGCTGACTTACAACATTATATTAATTTTAAATATAGTGGATAGCTATATTAGGTGTTGTTTTTGCTTTTGGGGGATTTCCCTGATAGCTCAGTTGGTAAAGAATCCACCTGCAATGCAGGAGACCCCACTTCAATTCCTGGGTCAGGAAGATCTGCTGGAGAAGGGATAGGCTACCCACTCCAGTATTCTTGGGATTCTCTTGTGGCTCAGCTGGTAAAGAATCTTCCTGCAAATGTGGGAGACCTGGGTTCAACCCCTGCTTGGAAAGATCCCCTGGAGAAGGAAAAGGCTACCCACTCCAGTATTCTGGCCTGGAGAATTCCATGGACTGTATAGTCCACGGGGTCACAAACAATTAGACATGACAGTGACTTTCACTTTACTTTGCTCTTTAGTCGCTAAGTTTTGTCTAACTCTTCTGTGACCCCGTGGACTGTAGCCGACCAGGTTCCTCTATCCATGGGATTTCCCAGGCAAGAATACTGGAGTCAGTTTCCTTGCAGCTTATTTATTTTATACATAGCACCTTGTACTTCTTAATCCCCTACCCCTATCTGAGACCCAATTCCCTTCCCTCTGCCCACTGGCAACCACTGGTTTGTTCCTAGTTATGAGTTTGTTGCTTTCTCTTTTGTTGTATTCACTTGTTATTTTTTACATTCCATATATAAGTGATGGAAAGAAAGTGTTAAGTCACTCAGTTGTGTCCAGCTCTTTGCAACACCAGGGACTATAGCCCACGAGGTTCCTCTGTCCATGGGATTTTCCAGGCAAGAGTATTGGAATGGGTTGCTATTTCCTTCTTCAGGAGATCTTCCTGACCCAGGGAATGAACCTGCATCTCCCGCATTGCATGCAGATTCTTTACTGTCTGAGCCACCAGGAAAGCCCAATATAAGTGATAACAAACAGCATTTGTCTTTCTCTGACTTATTTCACTTAGCATAATGCTCTTCAAGTCCATCTATGATGTTGCAAATGATAAAATCCTGTTCCTTTTATGACTAATTAATATTCCATTATGTTTTGTGTGTGTATATACATATGCACATCCACATACTATTTAATATATATATTTATATATACACATCTTTACCCATTCAGCAATTGATGGAAACAGGTTGCTTCCACATCCTGGCTATTCCACAATGCTGCTATGAACACTAGGGTGCATGTATCTTTTCAAATTAGTATTTTTAAATTTCTTCAGATATATAACCAGGAGTGGAATTTCCAGACCGTATGCTAGTTCTTAGCTCTTTGAGTAAACTCCATACTGTTTCTCATAATGGTTACACCAACAATGTACAAGGTCCCCTTTTCTCCACATCCTCATAAACATTTGTTATTTGTAGTTTTTTTTTTTTTTTTATGATAGCCCTTTTGACAGATGTACGGTGGATATCTCGTTGTGGTTTTGACTTACATTTCCCTGATGATTAGTGATGAACATCTCTTCATGTGCCTATTAACCATCTGTATGACTTCTTTGGAAAAATGTCTATTCATTTTTTCTGTCCATTTTTAATCAGGCTGTTTGGGGGTTCTTTTTGGTATAGAGATGTATGAGCCATTTATATATTTTGAATATTAACTCCTTATTGGTCATATCATTTACAAATATTTTCTCCCAGTCAGTAGGCTGTCTTTTCATTTTGTTGATGGTTTCATTTGTAATGCAAAAGCTTTTAAGCTTAACTAGGTCTCAATTTATCTTTGCTTTTATTGTCTTTGCCTTTTCTTGTTGTTGAGTCGCTGAGTCATCTTTGACTTTTTTGGGACACCATGGGTGGTAGCTGAAACTCCAATACTTTGGCCACCTCATGCGAAGAATTGACTCATCGGAAAAGACCCTGATGCTGACAGGGATTGGGGCAGGAGGAGAAGGGGATGACAGAGGATGAGATGGCTGGATGGCATCACCGACTCGATGGACATGAGTTTGAGTAAACTCTGGGAGTTGATGATGGACAGGGAGGCCTGGCATGCTGCAATTCATGGGGTCGCAAAGAGTCGGACACGACTGAGCGAGTGAACTGAACTGAACTGGGCAGTAGCCTGCCAGGATCCTCTGTCCATGGTATTTCCCAGGCAAGAATATTGGAGTGGGTTGCCATTTTCTTCTCCAGAGGATCTTCCTGACCCAGGAATCGAACCTGCATCTTCTGCATTGCAAACGGATTCTTTTTACCACTGCACCACCGGCAAAGCCCTATCTTGCTTTCCCTTAGGAGACAGATCTAAGAAGATATTGCTAAGACTTATGTCAAAGAATGTTCTGCCTATATTTCTTTCTAGGAGTTTTTATAATTTCTGGTATTACATTTAGGTCTTTAAGCCATTTTTAGTTTATTTTTACATACGGTGTGAGAAAATTGTCTAATTTCATTCACAGTCATCCAGTTTTCCCAGCACCACTTATGGAAGAGACTGTATTCTCTCCACTGTATATTCTTGCCACCTTTGTCATAGATTAACTGTCCGTAAGTGCATGAATTTATTTCTTGGCTCTTTATTCTGTTTCATTGACCTGTGTATCTGTCTTTATGCTAGCACCATACTATTTTGACTGCAGTAGCTTTGCAGTATACTCTGAAGTCAGAGAGTATGATACCTACAGCTCTATTCTTCTTCCTCAAGGCTGTTTTGGCTAGTCAGGGTCTTTTTCTTCTTCTATACAAACTTTAAAATTATTTGTTCTAGTTCTGTGAAAAATGCCATTGGTTATTTTGATAGGGATTGTATTGCTAGACTGCCTTGGGTGGTATGGTCATTTAACAATATTATTTCTTGCAATTCATTTATACAGTGTTATCTTTCCATTTGTGTTGCCTTCAATTGCTTTCATCAGTGTCTTCTAGTTTTCTGAGTATGAATTTTTGGGTTTTTTTTTTACCTCTTTCTATCTATCCATCACATGCTCAGTTGGTCTGACTCTGTGACTCTAAGGACTGTAGCCTGCCAGATTCCTCTGTCCATGGGACTCTCCTGGCAAGAATACTGGATTGGTTGCCATTTCCCCCTCCAGGGGATCTTGTCAACCCAGGGACTGAACCTGTGTCTCTTGCCTTGCAGGTGGATTCTTTACAGTTTGAGCCATCTGGGAAGCCTTTTTACCTCTTTAAGTAGGTTTACTCCTAAGGATTTTATTCCTTTTGATGCAATTTCAAATAAGATTATTGCTTTAATGTCTCACAACAGATTTCTGTATATTAATTTTGTATCCTACAACTTTACGCTGAATGCATTGGTGCGCTCTAGTAGTTTTTGGTGGCATCTTTAGGACTTTCTTTGAACAGTATATTGCCATCTTCAGTGACAGTTTTAATCTTTCTTTCCAATTTGGATTCCTTTTATTTCTTTTCCTTGTCTGCAATGTGGCTTCCAATAATACACTGAATAGAAACAGTGAGAGTGGGCATACTTGTCTTGTTCCTGATCTTAGAGGAAACACTTTCAGCTTTTCTCCATTGAATATGATGTTAGCTGTGGGCTTAATACATATGACCTTTATTATGTTGAGGTATATTCCTCTATACACACTTTCTGCACAGCTTTTTTCATAAATAAATGTTTAAATTTGTCAAAAGCTTTTTCTGCATCTATTGAGATCATCATATGGTTTTTATTCTTCAATCTGTTAATGTGGTATATCATGTTGACTGACTTGCAAATACTGAACCATCTTTCATCCCTGGGATAAACACAACTTGATCATGGTGTATGATCCCTTTAATATATTGTTGAATATGGTTTGCTAATATTGGTTGAGGATTTTTGCATCTGTGTTCATCAGTGATATTGACCTATATTTTTCTTTTTTGTGTGTGATAACTTTGTCTTGGTATCAGAGTGATGGTGGCCTTCTAGAATGAGTTCAGAAGCATTTCTTACTGTGTCATTTAAAGTCAGTATTTCCTTATTGATTATCTGTCTGGACAACCTGCCCATTGATGTAAGTGTTGTGTTAAAGTTCTCGACTACTATTTTGTTACTGTCAATTTCTCCCTTTATGTCTGTTAACATTTGCTTTATGTATTTAGATGCTCCAATGTTGGGTGAATATATTTTTATAATTATTGTATCTTCTTCTTAGATTGGTTCCTTTATCATTATGTAATGTCCTTCTTTGTCTCTTATTACAGTCTTTGTCTTAAGTCTATTTTGTTCAATATAACTACTGCTACCTGGCTTTGATTGTCATTTACATGGAATACCTTTTTCTATACCCTCACTTTCAATCTCTGTATATCTTTAGATCTGAAGTAAGTCTTTTGTATGCAGCATATATGTGGGTCTCGTATCCATTCAGCCACTATACATCTTTGACTGGAGTATTAATTCCATTTACATTTAAAGTAATTATTGTCATTTTGTTCATTGTTTTGGGGTTGCTTTGTGGTTATTTATTTCCTTTCTTTTGTTCTTTTCTCTTGTTATTTCATGACTATCTTTAATGTTACATTTGAATTCCTTTCTCTTTTTTGTGTATTGATTAGAGGTTTTTGGTTTGTGGTTACCATGAGATTTATATATTACAGTCAATATATATACATGACTGTTTTGAGTTGCTAATCTCTTAATGTCAAGCACATTTTAACAACCCTGCGTTTGTACTCTCTTCCCCTCACCATTACTGTTTTTGACATTACACTGTACACCTAATTGTTTTATGTATCCCTTAACTGCTTATTGTAGTTATGAACGATTTTACTACTTTTGTCTTTTAACCTTCCTACTAGCTTTACATATGAATCATTTATACCTCTGCAGCATATTTGCCTTTACCAATAAACTTTTTCCTTTCATAATTTTATTTCCAGCTGTTGCTTTTACTTTTTCACTTAGAGAAATCCCTTTATTTTTTATAGCACTGGTTTGGTGGTACTGAACACTTTCAGTTTTTACATATGTGTAAATCTTTTTCTCTCTCCATCAGATCTGAAAGAGAAAAAATCTTGTCAGGTAGAGTATTCTTTGTTGCTGTTTAGTCTCTAAGCCATGTCCAACTCTTCAGCACCCCATGGACTAGAGCATGCCAGGCTCCTCTGTTCTCCACTATCTCCTGGAGTTTGATCAAATCTGTGACACTATCCAACCATCTCATCCTCTGCCATCCCCTTTTCCTTTTGCCTTCAATCTTTCCCAGCATCAGGGTCTTTTCCGATGAGTCAGCTCTTCACATCAAGTGCCTAAGTATTGGAGCGTCAGCATCAGTCCTTCCAATGAATATTCAGGGTTGATTTCCTTTAGGATTGACTCATTTGATCTTTTTGCAGTCCAAGGAACTCTCAAGAGTCTTCTTCAGTACCACAATTTGAAAGCCTTCTTTATGGTTCAACTCTCATATTTGTACATGACTACTGGAAAAGCCATAGCTTTAATTAGATGAATCTTTGTTGGCAAAGTAATGTCTCTGCTTTTTAATATGTCTTATAGGTTTATCATAGCTTTTCTTCCAAGGAGCAAGCACCTTCTAATTTCACTTATGCAGTCACTGTTCGCAATGATTTTGGAGCCCCCAAAATAAAATCTGTCACTACTTCTACTTTTTCCCCTTCTATTTGCCATGGAACAATGGGACCAGATGCCATGATCTTAGTTTTTTGAATGCTGAGTTTCAAGCCAGCTTTTTCACCGTCCTTTTTCACTCTCATCAAGACGTTCTTTAGTTCCTCTTCACTTTCTGCCATTAGAGTGGTATCATCTGCATTTCTGAGGCTGTTGACATTTTCCCCCAGTAATCTTGTTTCCAGTTTGTGATTCAGCCAGCCCGGAATTTTGCATAATGTACACCAAGGAAGCCCAAAGTATTCTTGGTTGTAGGCTTTTCCTTTGCATCACTTTAAACATACTCCCTTCTGTCCTGCAGAGCTTCTGCTGAAAAGTTAGCTGATAGTCTTATGGGAATTCCCTTGCATATGACTTGCTGCTTTTTCCTTGCTACTTTTATTTTCTAATTAATTTACCTGGCTGCACTGGGCTTTAGTTTTGGCACACAGGATCTTTAGTTGCAGCAAGCAGACTATTAGTCATGGCATTCAGGATCTAGTTCCCCTACCAGTGATCAAACCCAGACCCCCTGCATTGGGAGCACAGTGTCTTAACCACTGGACCACCATGGAAGTTCCACCCATGCTGCTTTTAATATTCTTTCTTTATCTTTAATTTCTGACATTTTAATGTGAATGTGTCTTGGTGTGGTCCTCTTTGGCATTATCCTATTTGGGACCCTGTAATTTCTGGACTTGGATGTCTGTTTCCTCTCTCAGGTTAGGGAGATATTCAAATATTATGTCATCAAATATGTTATTTGCTCCTTTCTCACTTCTCCGTCTGGGACCCATATAATGCAAATGTTAGTGCACTTAATGTTGCCCCATACATCTCTCAAACTGCCCCCATTTCTTTTTATTCTTTTTTCTGTTCAGTGTCCATGATTTCCACTATTCTATCTTCCAGCTTGCTGATCTGTTCCTCTATGTCAGCCTATTACTGATGCCTTCTAGTGTGTTTTTCATTTCAGTTATTGTATTCTTCACCTCTGGCTGTTCTCTATATTTTCTAAATTTTTGTTAAACTTCTTAACTTCTTACTCTGTTCATCCATTCTTCTCCTGAGTTCCTTGATCATCTTACAACCATTAACTTGAACTCTTTTTCAGGTAGATTGCTTATATCCACTTCACTTGTTCTTATTCTGGTGTTTTATCTTCTTCCTTCATTTGGAACTTATTGCTCTGTCACCTCATTTTATCTAACCTGCTGTTTTTTGTTTCTATGTATAGGGAAGTGTGTGTTAGTTGCTCAGCCATGTCTGACTCTTTGTGAGTCCATGGACTCATAGCCCACCAGGCTCCTCTGTCCATGGAATTCTCCAGCAAGAATAATGGAGTGGGCTGTCATTTCCTTCTCCTCTGTATAGGATAGGTTGGTTACATCTCTCAACCTTGGAGAGAGATGTGGCCTTTCATAGGAGATGTCCTAGTATTCCAGCAGCACACTGCCCTTATCACCAGAGCTACATGCTCTAAGCATGATCCCTATGTCGGCTACTTGGGTCCTTCTGTTGTGGTGGGCTGACTACTGGGATGTGTTACTGATCCCTGGTCTGGATGACTGCCAGGCTGCCTTCTGTAAAGGCTGTCAGCCACTGGGTGCATACAATGACTGGCTGCAGAATCTGGCAGTAGGAGGAGGATAATGCTAACTTACTAGTTGGTATAGTCAAGGTCCAGATAATCCCAGGGCTGGTTTCCTCTCACCAGTGGGTTAAGTCAGTTCCTGGGGCTAGAAGAGGTCCACTAGCAGGCAAAGCTGGATCCTAGAGTCTGGCTGCAGGGCCCAGGGGTCCCAGAGCTGGTGTGGAATTGCTGGTAAGCGGGGTCAGTTTCTGATATATCTGGCTATGGGCCTGGGATGTCTCAAAACCTCTGTTGGCCTGCTAGTGGGCAGGGTCAGGGCCCTGTCAGTCCCAGGGTCTATGCTAGCCTGGGTAAGTGGTTGGGTCTGCAGATAAGTGGATTGGGCCTACAGGCTGTGCTGTTGTGGTTGTCTTGGGGCTGATGTCTACCCACTGTTGGGTCAGGCTAGTCCCAAGGCCAGAGCACAGTCACTGGTGGGCAGGGCTGGGGGTTCTCAGGCTGGTGCCTGTGGGTTCTGAGTATAACAACAAAAACTGAGAAGCTTAATCTACCCAAATTTCCAGTTATTAATGAACAACAGTGATCCTTCAACCAAACTTAGAATCAAAATATGTATTTGGAACAATCACTCCATGCAGTCCATTAAGATACACCATCAAAAAGCCAAAATAATTTTCTACCTGCAGAGGATTAAGTTGGACTTGTCCTTCTGTCTGGTCTTCTAGACATGTACCAGGTAGACAGAAAGATGGATAGAGAGAAAGAGAGAAAGAGATGCAGCCTTATAAAAATTAGTTATAACTGCCCCTTTAATGCAAGGCATTTGAAAACTAAATTGTCACTGAATCACAACTGAATACCCTGTCTTTTGGGGCTTCGGTAACTACATGACAATTTGCCAGGACCTAAGGCAAGAAAGACGCAGCTCTTACTATGCTCCTCTCTTGTTTAGCTTTTTATTAAGATTCCCACTTTTATTACATGTAATGGGGGTTGGTTTCATTACTGCCAATCTGTAAGCTGCTACAGTCACTCTGGGAGACATTAGCCTGTCACCACTGAACTAGCTGGGTCACAGAATTCTGCAATACATCTCACTTTTTAGCTTTAAGAACAAACAAAAAAAAAATTAACCACAGAGAGAAAACAGCATTACCTGACTTTCAACATCACCCCAGGACAACAGCAGTGAAAAATTGACGTGATCTAGTGCCTGCAGAGGTGCAATACCATGACCAGAGGCCATATCCACTTGGCAGATCCAAAGAAACTTTCCAAAGAAACTACCACCACTGAACTTGAAGCTGGGCAGAAGTGCCCTCTAAGAAGACGCATATTGAACAAGACTATTATGACACAAAAAGTCATTATTCCACTGTGGGAAAATGATGCCACTGTTGCTTAATATGAGTATAATTAGAAAGAAAGAAAGAAAAACACCAAAATATTGATGATTGGGGATACTATATTACAGTTATTTTTTAATTATTATTTTTTGCTTGTCTGTGTTTTCTAAATTTTCTGTAATGAAACAATTAAAACATTACTTTTATAAGGTTAAAAATTTTAATAATGATAATAGCCACTGGAATTCATTTTGGCAACAAGCTAACCAAGTCACACATGAGCCTTGAATAAATTAAAGAGGCAAGACTGTGTCTGAGCTTGTGTAAGCGTGGCTAAAAACTTCTTCATTTTTTTGAGCTATATATATCAGGTATGTACTAAATGGCAGAAGGGTTTCCCAGGTGGCTCACTGATAAAGAATTCTCCTGCAAAGCAGGAGATGTGGGTTCAATCCCTGGGTTGGAAAGATACCCTGGAAAAGAAAATGCAACCCACTCCAGTATTCTTGCCTGAGAAATTCCAAGGGCAGAGGAGCCTGACAGGCTACAGTCCATGGGGTTCACAAAGAGCTGGACACCACTCAGTGACTAAACAACAAATGGCAGATACTGCTCCTAGTGGTGAGAATACAGTATTAAACAAGGTAAGCAATGTCCCCTGTGGGAGCAGAGGAAAGACAATAAAATACACTACCTAAATGTCAGGTAGTTCTTAGTACAATGGTAAAGACAAGCAGGTGCTGGGATAGAGAGTGACTAGGGGCCTCTCTATGGTGGATGGCTGGAGAAGGTAACTCTGAAGAGGGAACATCTGAGCTGAGACCTGAATGAGAAAAAAGGAGTTGGCCATAAGGAAAAGCAGGAAGAGCATTTCAGGCATAGGGAACAGCCAGAGGAAAAGCCCCTCTGCGGAGGCAAGCCAAATGAGTCCATGGACAGGAAGAAGGGTCAGTGTGACCAGAGCTTTCTGAACAAGGAAGCAGGTGGGACAACAGGAGATGAGAGAGGCAAGGAGCAGCAAGGTCACAGAGGGCCCTGTAACTGCTTCAGATATGGTGGGGGGAGAAGGTTGTATCAAAAGCTGTGGAGAGGACCAGCAAGCTGAAAACAAAATGCTGACCGTAGAATTTAAAAACATAAAGGTCATCAGTGACCCTGATAGAGCAGTATCAGTAAAAAGGCAGAATTGGGAGTAGATCAGAGGAGAATGTGAAGGAAGTAGAGAGAGAAACTATAAATCACAATTATCAAGATGTTCTGCTGTGGTTAGGGGCAGAAAAATGAATGTAGTACAAGTAGCTAACGTGCGTGTTTAAAGATAGAAAATACTGGAACATGTGTAGATGTTCATGGGAGGAACCATCCTAGAGGAATGGTGAGACAGAAAACAGAGGAGAAGACTGCAGCACAAACTTCTTGAGAAAGGATGAGACAGGATCTAGAACACAAGCAGATGGGCTGCATTTAAATAAGGACAGAACACTGTAACAAGAGGGAAGATGGAAAGTGCAGGGACAGGTACATATTCGGGTGGTGGGAAGCATGGAGAATTCTTAGCTAATTGATTTTCTTGTCTTAATAATGCACAAAGCTGCTCAACTGACAGTGTTAGACATTTTAGGAAGGAAGGTGTTAAGGAACGTGGTGAGAAAGTACTTGCTTACTAGGGAAATGCAGTAGCAATGCCATGTAGATAAGACTTCATTTGAGATTTGCAGTCCAGGTTTTAATATGAGATTAGCTGGCCCAATTGTATGTTTTCTCCAAGAAGTTCCAGCTATTCAAGTACAGACATGGAAGAGACAGTTGGACGGTGCTTAACCAGAATTGGGTCTTATCAGGAGACCCAGAGTGGGACACAGGAGGCAGGAATGATCCTAACCAGCAAGGGAATTCTATCTGGGAAGGGTGAAAAGTGTGGAGCTGAGGACAAGAAAGGATAGGAAATGGGGTAAGTGCCCTAGCCGGAAATCTCAATGTAGTGATAAGGTCATGAGTGTATCAGAAGGAGTGGGCAGAGGAGTTGGGAAGAGGAGAAGATTCTCGAGGTGAAGGTAAAGGGACAGAACAACTGAGAAGCTACGATACTCATGAGTCAAATATCTGAATCCTAGAGTCCCCATCACCAACAACAGAGAAAGGACTAGCAAGAGAAGAACAGCAGGGAGCTGAACACTAAATGCATCAGAGTTTGGTATGTAGACTAGATAGTTTCCAATTGCACCCTCACTATTTATCTCCACCCTGCACTGTATGGACATATGAACAGGTTCCCTGGCCCTCTGGCTTCCAAATGGAAAACTGGAGAGAAAGAGAAGAGTGACCTGGAAACATTCACCTCCTTTGCTTCACTGTTTTCAGGATTGCTGTAGACCAGCCTTATCCATTTAACAGAAAGACTCCACTCCAGTTAACAGTATCCTCAAACAGCCTTCCTCACACTCACACCCACGCCCCCAACCCCTCCTTCTGTCTGGTAACAAAGGAACTCTACTGTTACTAGCCCCAGGCACACCCTGCTTGGGACTTCCCTCACCCTAACCACACTTTTGTAAATAGCCCCTTTATTAAACTCCTCTCAAATTATCCTAATTTGAGTGAGCCATCTGTTTCCTTCTGGGAGCCTATGATACAGTAGATGACAGCAAAGTGAATATCTACCTTGTAGGGTTCTTGTAAAGATTAGAGAAAATATATGCAAGGCATCCAGCACACTGTCTGGCACATCAAACACTTAATGAATAGTGGAGGGGGGGAGGTTGAGGGTGGGGGAGATAGCTGTTTGGTTATTGTTAATATAAAAGTATATACTAGGTCCAAGCAGGTCCTGTAATTTGTAACTAGTCATTACTTCAATCCACAGTGAAGCGCCTGGCTTCTGCTACTACCAAGGTACTCTCAGGTCTGGCAGCAGCCAGCCAAGTCATTCAAAGCAATGACGTGAACAAGTACATTCAAAGAAAAAGGAAGAAGATTTGAAGAAAGATTTCAACAAAAGCTGTTGACCTCTGGATCCCTACAGACAGGCTGCCTGGCAAGATGGTAAATACGAATCTATTCTGGGCAAGTGAGGGAAGAGGCTGGAGAATCAGAGCATGGGGACACACCCACATCTTACACCTTGGACACACTGCTCTTCTACTACACACTCAACTGAAATCTCCTTCCAGGGCCCGAAAGAAGAATGGCCATCTTAACACCATTTACTTATAGATTTCATTTTTTAATCATAATACATTGTAAATGAAATTATTTATTTACAAACTGACAAAGTTTACCTAAATGTTGTTAGCATGGGGGACCCAGGCCCCAGACCAGAGCTGGACGTTTCACCAAGGTTCACAGTCAGCGTTAGCTGGGGCCACAGAGGTTGTCCAGAGGCTGACTTTACAGGGGAACAGCTTCCCACTTCAAAGCCAGACCCCTTCTCTGGAATGGAAAATACAGAAACCACAGATGAAAACTCCAAATTTTAGAGCCCCCTTATATTGGTGACAAATTTGGATGAGTGTGAGGGGAAAAAAAATATCAAGGAGGCAAGAATAAACTCAGAAAGGATTCAACTCATCTGTCCATTTTGCAATACAAAAAGGAAACACATGTGTGCTGCCAACAATGCTCAGTGGAAACCAATCAGATAAGACTGCTCTCTTTTGTGGCCCATTGATCATGCCATACTCCCCTGCTTAAAACTCTCAATGTTTTCCACTGCCCTCCCAGTAGAAACCAAAATCCCTCACACTGTCTCAATCTGTATGACTCCTTACAACCCACCCTTGACTCCATCTGGCTCTTCCATTGCTCACTGTACTATGCTCTCCTAACATCAGAGCCCAGCGGTGACCATGCCTTCTCCCCCTCTTACTGCCCTCCTCTCCTACCACACTACTCAGTACTAGGTAACTCTTATTTATACTTTAGGGCTCAATATATATTATGTCCTCCAGAAAGCATTCCACACTGTCCCAGAAGAGTTACATCAGCCTGTATTAGCCTCATCTAGCCCTTTGTACTTAAAAAATTCAGCAGTTTTTACATTTCCATGTCTGCCTTCCCCACCAGACAATGTAATCCATGAGGGCAAAAAAATGTGTTTGTCCTGCCTGAAAAGACTGCCCAAGTATCTGGTACACAGCAGTTCCTCAATAAACATTTACTGAATAAATAGATGGCATGCATAATGCATGCAGAGTAATACTGTGCAGAACTGCTAAAAAACACATAAATCATATAGTTATGTTCATTAGAAAAATGGTATACTGCAGTTCAGTTCAGTTCAATTCAGTCACTCTCTCGTGTCTGACTCTTTGTGAGCCCATGGACAGTAGCATGCCAGGCCTCCCTGTCCATCACCAACTCCCAGAGTTTACTCAAACTCATGTCCACTGAGTCGGTGATGCCATCCAACCATCTCATCCTCTGTCGACCCCATCTCCTCCCACCTTCAATGTTGCCCAGCATCAGGGTCTTTTCAAATGAGTCAGTTCTTCACATCAGGTGGCCAAAGTATTGGAGTTTCAGCTTCAGCACCAGTCCTTCCAATGAATATTCAGGACTGATTTCCTTTAGGAATGAACTGGTTGGATCTCCTTGGGATCCAAGGGGCTCTCAAGAGTCTTCTCCAACACCACAGTTCAAAAGCATCAAGTCTTTGGGGCTCAGTTTTCTTTACAGTCCAACTCTCACATCCATACATGACTACTGTAAAAACCACAGCCTTGACTAGATGGACCTTTGTTGGCAAAGTAATGTCTCTGCTTTTTAATATGCTGTCTGCTGCTGCTGCTGCTGCTAAGTCACTTCAGTCGTGTCCAACTCTGTGCGACCCCGGAGACGGCAGCCCACGAGGCTCCCCCGTCCCTGGGATTTGCCAGGCAAGAATACTGGAGTGGGTTGCCATTACCTTCCCCAAATATGCTGTCTAGGTTGGTCATAACTTTTCTTCCAAGGAGTGTCTTTTAATTTCATGGCTGTAGTCACCACCTGCAGTGATTTTGGAGCCCCCAAAAATAAAGTCTGCCACTGTTTCCCCATCTATTTGCCATGAAGTGATGGGACTGGATGCCATGATCTTAGTTTTCTGAATGTTGAGCTTTAAGCCAACTTTTTCACTCTCTTCTTTCACTTTCATCAAGAGGCTCTATAGTTCTTCCTCGCTTTCTGCCATAAGGGTGGGGTTATCTGCATATCTGAGTTTATTGATATTTCTTCCGGCAATCTTGATTCCAGCTTGTGCTTCATCCAGCCCAGCGTTTCTCATGATGTACTCTGCATATAAGTTAAATAAGCAGGGTGACAATATACAGCCTTGGCGTACTCCTTTGAAACCAGTCTGTTGTTTCATGTGCAGTTCTAACTGTTGCTTCCTGACCTGCATGCAGAATTCTCAGGAGACAGGTCAGGTGGTCTGGTATTCCCTTCTCTTTCAGAATTTTCCACAGTTTACGTGATCCACACAGTCAAAGGCTTTGGCATAGTCAATGAAGCAGAAATAGTTTTTTCTGGAACTCTCTTGCTTTTTCGATGATCCAATGGATGTTGGCAATTTTATTTCTGGTTCCTCTGCCTTTTCTAAATCCACCTTGAATATCTGGAAGTTCATGTTCATGTACTGCTGAAGCCTGGATTGGAGAACTTTGAGCATTACTTTACTAGCATGTGAGATGAGTGCAATTGTGCCGTAGTTTGAGCATTCTTTGGCATTGCCTTTCTTTGGAATTGGAATGAAAACTGACCTTTTCCAGTCCTGTGGCCACTGCTGAGTTTTCCAGATTTGCTGACATGTTGAGTGCAGCACTTTCATAGCATCATCTCTTAGGATTTGAAATAGCTCAGCTAGAATTCCATCACCTCCACTAGCTTTGTTCGTAGTGATGCTTCCTAAGGCACACTTGACTTCACATTCCAGGATATCTGGCTCTAGGTGAAATGATCACACCATCATGATTATCTGAGTCATGAAGATCTTTTTTGTACAGTTCTTCTGTGTATTCTTGCCACCTCTTCTTAATATCTTCTGCTTCTGTTAGGTCCATACAATTTCTGTCCTTTTTTGTGCCCATCTTTGCATGAAATGTTCCCTTGATATCTCTATTTTTCCTGAAGAGATCTCTAGTCTTTCCCATTCTATTGTTTTCCTCTATTTCTTTGCACTAAACACTGAGCAAGGCTTTCTTTTCTCTCCTTGCTATTCTTTGGAACTCTGCATTCAAATGGGTATATCTTTCCTTTTCTTCTTTGCTTTTCACTTCTTTTCTTTCCTCGGCTATTTGTAAGGCCTCCTCAGACAGCCATTTTGCTTTTTTTCATTTCTCTTCCTTGGGGATGGTCTTGATCCCTGTCTCCTGTACAATGCCATGAACCTCCGTCCATAGCTCTTCAGGCACTTTGTCTATCAGATCTAATCCCTTAAATCTATTTTTCACTTCCACTGAACAATCATAAGGGATTTGATTTAGGTCATCCCTGAATGGTCTAGTGGTTTTCCCTACTTTCTTTAAGTCTGAATTTAGCAATAAGAAGTTCATGATCTGAGTCACAGTCAGCTCCTGGTCTTGTTTTTGCTGACTGTATAGAGCTTCTCCATCTTTGGCTGCAGAGAATATAATCAATCTGATTTCAGTATTGACCATCTGGTGATGCACATGTGTAGAATCTTCTCTTGCGTTGCTGGAAGAGGTTGTATACTGCAATCTATATATAAAATAGAATATAAAAAACTAGAAATTGCTGGTTTCCAGCTTAAAGTGTGAAAGTGAAAGTCGCTCAATCATGTCCGACTCTTTGCAACCCCATGGACTATACAGTCCATGGAATTCTGTAGGCCAGAATACTGGAGTGGGTAGTCTTTCCCTTCTCCAGGGATCTTCCCGACCCAGGGATCGAACCCAGGTCTCCAGCACTGCAAGCAGACTCTACCAGCTGAGCCACAAGGGAAGTCCAAACTTAAAGTTTGTCTGTAATAATTTCATTTATAATGTGTTGCAAATAAAAAATAAAACCATTTACCAAACAATTGTAAGAGAGACCTTAAGAAAGAAAGTGATAAATGCTGGGGGTCTAAAGGATTCACAACAAAGAATCATTACACATCAATCCTTTATTTTTTAATGGGGTTAATGAATGGTATGTCAGAAAAATGTTTTGGAATTCAGAAGGCAGTTTATTCATTCAACACACTTACTGAGCCTTCACTGTGCATTAGAAGCTGGAAGTATGAAACGGCACCGGGCGAGATTCCTGCCTTTATATAGCCCACAAGTGCTCTCCTACACGGGGAAAGGAAGGCGGAGAGACATTACATTGAGTTGAGTCAATAATGGTTGATCTGGGAACCAGTAAGTCATCTTGGCTCTGCCATCACAAATGAAGCTGAAGATCTGGATGATCTGTCACATTTCTGGTAGAAGTGGCCCTCGGTTTTAAAGGGAACTGCATTTCAACAGCCATAAAAAGGCTGCTTATCATTGGCCTAGTAATTTGACCCCTATAATTTATACTAGGAATTTACTCTGTGAAAATAATTCAAAAGAGGAAATTATAAAACATATGCAAAAATATCATTGTTGCAGTATTTTTATAATGGTTAAATACAGGAGAAAGCCTGATTATCCAACAATAGAATAATGTATAGTATATTATGGCATAATCACAAGACAAAATACTATGCAACTACTCCACATTTTCATTTTGAGGGCTGTAGCAATCTGAAAAATACTTAAGTGTTATTTTAAAACCAGTCTACAAAATTTTGTTTTATGGAAGGCAACTATGCTCACACTATACCACCAACACTGTACTTGTCTATTGTATGACACAAAGTCGTATAGATTTTTCTTGCATATGAAATAAGAAAAAAGGAGGACATTATGATAGTATGTTAGGAAAATCATGTGGGTTTTTTTTAAATTTTGACATTTTTATTTCCAATTTTGTTAAAATAAAAGTATTTTAATTATGTTGTTAGTTGTTCAGTCATTCCGTCATATCCAACCTCTGTGATCCCATGGACTGCAGCATGCCAGGGTTCCCTATCTTTCACTATCTCCCAGAATTTGCTCAAACTCATGTCCATTGAGCTGATGATGCCATCCAACCATCTCATCCTCTGTCACTCTCTTCTCCTGCCCTCCGTTTTCCCAGCATCAGGGTCTTTTCCAATGAGTCAGCTCTTCACATAGGTGACCAAAGTTTTGGAGCTTCAACTTCAGCATCAGTCTTTCCACTGAATATTCATGTTGATTTCCTTTAGGATTGATTGGTTTCACCTCCTTGCTGTCCAAGGGACTCTCAAGAGTCTTCTCCAGGACCCCATTCTGAAAGCTTAAATTCTTCAGCACTCCTCCTTCTTTATGGTCCAATTCTCATATCCATACATAACTACTGAAAAAATCATAGATAGCGTTGACTATACAGACATTTGTTAGCAAAGTGATATCTCTGCTTTTTAATACACTGTCTAAATTTGTCATAGCTTTTCTTCCAAGGAGCAAACGTCTTTTAATTCCATGCCTACTGTCAACATCTGCAGTGATTTTGGAGTCCAAGAAAATAAAGTCTATCATTGTCTCCATTTTTCCCCATCTACTTGCCATGAAGTGATGGGACCAGATGCCATGATCTTAGTTTTCTGAATGTTGAGTTTTAAGCCAGCTTTTTCACCCTCTTTCACTCTCATCAAGTGGTTCTTTAGCTCCTCTTCGCTTTCTGCAGTAAGGGTGGTGTCATCTGCATATCTGAGGTTACTGGTATTCCTCCTGGCAATCTTGAATCCAGCTTGTGATTAATCCAGCCCGGCATTCTGCATGACGTACTCTGTTTCCTCAGTGGCTCAGAGGAAAAGAATCTGCCTGCAATGTGGAGGCCTGGATTCCATCTCTGGGGTGGGAAGATGCCCTGGACAGAGGAGCCTGGCAGGCTACAGTCCATAAGGTCGCAGAGTCAGACATGACTAAAGCGACTGAGCATGCACATACAAGCTCTGCATATAAAGTTAAATAACTAGGGTGACAATATATAGCCTTGAGGTACCAATTTTAAATCAGTCCTTTGTTCCGTGTTTGGTTCTAACTGTTGCTTTTTGAACTGCATACAAATTTCTCAGGAGGCAGGTAAGGTGGTCTGGTATTCCCATCTCTTTAAGAATTTTCTACAGTTTGTTGTGATCCACACAGTCCAGAAGCATATATTTTTCTGGAATTCTCTTGCTTTTTCTGTGATCCAATGGATGTTGGCATATTGATCTCTGGTTTCTCTGCCTTTTCTAAATCCAGCTTGTACATCTGGAAGTTCTCAGCTCACATACTGTTGAAGCCTAGCTTGGAGGATTTTAAGCATTACGTCACTAACATGTGAAATGAGAGCAATTGTGTGGTAGTTTGGCATTCTTCAGCATTGCCCTTCTTTGGGACTGGAATGAAAACTGACCTTCTCCAGTCCTCTAACCACTGCTGAGTTTTCCAAATTTACTGGCATATTGAGTGTAGCACTTTAACATCATCATCTTTTAGGATTTGAAATATCTCAGCTGAAATTCCATCACCTCCACTAGTTTGTTCAGAATAATGCTTCATTCATAGGAATGCTTTGTTCATAGGAATGCTTTGTTCATAGTAATTTTAATTATAAAACCCTTAAAAATGCCATATGGCTTATCATATTTTCATTGGATACATCAGGATTCAGAAAGAAAAATTCATTTTTTAAGGCTTATTAAGGATTAAGCTCTTATTGAAGCTCAAAGCAACAGTTCTATTAAAAAAAAAACAGACAGGTGACTTCCTGTCACTGACATGAAAAAGACCTGGAAGCTTTCATTCCTGAAGATTTTAGATCAGCAAACAGTGTAATACAGTTGTTAACAGAAGAAATTCAGAGCATGCTAATAAAGCAACTAGGGAAGAATCTGTTCCTCACATTCCCTGACAATCAGACCACACTTTGGGAATGCTCCAGCTGTCTGTATCAGCCTTCACTAGATATCTGATAAACCAGATTAAACTCCATAGAGAACTGACCAAGACATTGAGAGGTCTGAAACACCTCCACTTCAATACAAGGGACTATTGAGGGAACAGGGGATACTAACCCAGAGAAGATGTCACGTTTGTATGATTCTCATCTTGTGGAAGAAAGTTTTATTGAATGGTACTTATCATCACGTGAAATGCCAGGCTGGCTGAAGTATAAGCTGGAATCAAGACTGCCAGGAGAAATATCAATAACCTCAGATATGCAGATGATACCACTTTTACGGCAGAAAGCAAAGAAGAGCTAAAGAGCCTCTTGATGAAAGTGAAAGAGGAGAGTGAAAAAGCTGGCTTAAAACTCAACATTCATAAAACTAAGATCATGGAATCTTGTCCCATCACTTCATGGCAAACAGATGGCAAAACAATGGAAACAGTGAGAAACTTTATTTTCTTGGGCTCCAAAATCACTGAAGATGGTGACTGCAGCCATGAAATTAAAAGACACTTGCTCCTTGGAAGAAAAGCTATGACCAACCTAGACAGCATATTAAAAAGCAGAGACATTACTTTGCCAACAAAGGTCCATCTAGTCAAAGCGATGGTTTTTTGAGTAGTTATGTATGGATGTGAGAGTTGGACCATAAATAAAGCTGAGTGTGGAAGAATTGATGCTTTTGAACTATGGTGTTAGAGAAGACTTGAGAGTCCCTTGGACTGCAAGGAGATCCAACCAGTCCATCCTAAAGGAAATCAGTCCTGAATATTCATTGGAAGGACTGATGCTGAAGCTGAAACTCCAATACTTTGGCCACCTGATGTGAAGAACTGACTCCTGGAAAAGACCTGATGCTGGGAAAGATTGAAGGCAGGAGGAGAAGGCGACGACAGAGGATGAGATGGTTGGATGGCATTACCAACTCAATGGACGTGAGTTTGAGCAGGCTCCGGGAGTTGGTGATGGACAGGGATGCCTGGCATGCTGCATTCCACGGGGTCGCAAAGAGTCAGACACAACTGAGTGACTTAACAGAACTTTTTTTTTCATCTAGTAACCAAAGTAATTGTGGCACATTTCCACCTCTATCATAATTCAAACTGCCTAATGCTGGACTCTGCCCACCCTTGCCACAGGCCTCATGCACTCTCTACACTCCACACCTCAAGGTGTACCCACAACCTGGTCTATCTAAACCCCTCACAGATCCACAAATGCACATTATTTTTCCAGGCCTGCTTGCTGTTCCCATTCTCCAAAACTGTCCCACTGCGGTAGTGATTTTGCATTCGTGACTCACTCCCTCTGACCACCCAAGAGAGCTTACCCCTTCCTTCCCTGGGCTCCTATGGCATCTGGCATGGGCCTCCATTGGGAAAGACTTTTCACTTTACAATGGAGTGACTTATCCACATTCACCACTCGCTGTGAGGTTCCTGTTGCACTGTTTCATTCCAAGCGTTCGGCACACTGTCTGACACTGAATAGATGCCCTGTTACTGCTAGTCAATAAATGAACCTCTTCTTTCTTTGCAAAATCCACTTTAGTCATTTTCCCAGTGAGCAGATGTCTCTAATTGCGTAATATCATGGGCAAATGTTGGAAAAGCACTGCCTTTGTTAAACAGGTACAAGATGGTTTCTTTCTACTTCCTTGTACTCCCTGAACAAGAGTCCCTCCAATGGCGCAGCCCCTAAAACCACTACAAATGTGTGCAAATCCCATCAGCTTAAAACACGAAATATAGGCAAGTGCTTTAACTCACTCTATGAACTCTGCCATTGTTGGGTTGTTGGTTTAAAAAAAATTCTATCTGCCATAAATCTACATTTCCCCCCAAATGAAATATAATACCCCCGCTTTCCTCTAGCAGTCAGATAATCATCTCCTTGTTTTACGGAAAATGATTTAGAAGAGAAAAGAATTGGTCTGACAGTCTCATAAGTTTCAGAAAGTGCTTACCCTGACAGTCCCTTTCTTGCTTGTCCTATTTTTTCTCATCCACACACACACATGCATGTACACACTCTCATACACAAGCATGCACGCACTTCCACATGCTCATGTTGAAATCTGGGTTTCTGTTATATGAAGTCAGGACTGGTATCATGTCATTAATAGCCTTTGTTAGACTCAGGCATATTCTTCTATCTCTAAATCACTTCATGTATATCCTTTGTCTGCTAATTTTCCAGCTCTCCATCACTGACTCAAGTCCAAGAAAATAAAGAGGACCCTCAATATTATGTAGCCCATCAACTCTGACAGGAGAAAACACTCCCTTGGTACTTTGAGAATGTCTGAGGAAGAGAGGAACCCACCATCTTACTGATTTGACCCTGCCTTCAGTGTTCCCCCTGAGGCTACAGACTCAGCCATCCAGCTGCCTTCCAGCCAGCACAGCACATCTCCAACAAGAGGCAGTCACTTCCTTACACGCTTCCCCCCGAACCCTCTTTCAGCTGATGTTTAGCAATGTTCACCTTGAGCAAGCAGAAGATGACACCATGTAGGTGAAGGGAACATGACAGAGGCCACCGCTACTCACCACTTCCCAAGATGGAAATGCCCCTGGGGTACTCAAGAGAATGAGCAACTTTTTTTCTTTACCACTGATGTTTATTGATTTGTCCAGTTCATAGGGAACATCCCTTAATGTTCCGCTTTCATGTTTCTGCTTTGTTGCATGGGTGCAGAAAATAATATTGCAAATTGATCTGTCTCCCTGGCCTTTGCTGGGATTGGCCTCCTATTACTTTAGTTTCTCAGGTCTGTCACCACATGTTCACATTCCAGGACCTATATAATCAGCCTAGCTAAACACAGAGAGTCGAGCTGATTAATTTCTAACATTCTGAGTCCATTGATGGCAT
This sequence comes from Cervus canadensis, assembly GCF_019320065.1. NCBI lineage: Eukaryota > Metazoa > Chordata > Mammalia > Artiodactyla > Cervidae > Cervus > Cervus canadensis. The sequence goes on along the minus strand of NC_057390.1, from coordinate 60,673,703 downwards.
GCCTGTTTGATGATCTCGGCAATATGTGGCCACTTCTGATTGTTTGACCTCTGCCCTTCACCTCAGAGCTGTCTCTTCTAGCACGGCTAGAAGCTGACAGCACACACTTTGTGTCTACAGCATGCTTGAAGAAAACCATAATGCCCTGGTGCTATGCAAGTCCAGAAGAAGGGCTTTTAAGAGAAACCCATTTCCATTACCAGTTGAACGGCATTTGAGAACCAATCATAGATCCATTAAACAAAAAGAAAAGACATTATCCATAACCTCCATTATTACGCCTATACTTTAGAACCTACCCATTCATTCTGATTTAGCTTATGTGCTAATTATGATCAATGGATTTCCATAAGAACATAAAATCATATCACAGCTTTTAATTTCTCATTCCACCCTTTCCCAGAATTCTGTTATTTTAATTACATTATATTCTAACTCATTTCTAATAGCTCAGAACAAAAGGGTCATCATCACCATCACCAATATCTCTCTTTATATATATATAATTTTAGGCATGCCATCCCATTTCCAATGTAACCCTAATATGAAGTTAGATGAGTTTTATTTTTAGTTTCATTATAGAAGGGGAGCCTCTTTAACAATTTCAGAGATGTATTTCACTTATCCTAAAATACCTTTGGTTGTAAGATAGGTTGGGGTCTATTTATAGAACTAAGTTTTCAAAAATGCACATAATTTACATCCTCACTCACCAAGAACCTAGTTAGAGAGCTAACGCAGGTGCACTTGGCAGTCATTTTTTTAGGTCACACCAATGCTCATCCACCCCACAGGAAAATGGAGAATTATATGAGAACACCAAGGTCACCAAAGGACAAAACACATGTGCCCTTAGTTTAATGAATCGTACATGTCCTATATCAAGCACACATTGAACAGCAGACTGAAGTGAGGAAAGGCTTGAGCAGAAAGGTAAAGACACTGAATATTCAAAATTGTACTAGAGATCAGCCTGTAGAGGTGGGCATATAATTATACCAAACTATGTCTCCTTTTGAAAATGGCACAGAAAAAGAGCACGTGCTGTGTTGGTGAAATCACAGAAGTTTACAGCTTCGAGGGACTATGGAGACCACAGTGAATCCTCCATTAGTGGGACACAGGGGGAAGAGCGAGATGGGAGCAGACTCAGCACTTCCTGACACCAGCAAAGTGTTCCTGTCACTGCACAGTGCCATTACCCTTTCACTCCCAGGTTCCCTGAGCCCCTTCTCTCTTACTCCAGCTCGCTTCCTAATTCTTTTCCCATATATCAACTTGCAAATACTAAATACTGCAGGTGAGTTTATAATATTTTGTTCAAGTTACCTCCTTGAGAGACAACAAAAGGACATACGTCTGGCTTAGTTTCATTGAAACATACATATTTTCTTTCAGTTTGTGATCAACATGAGTAGTAAGATTCACTAATTATACTTAAAAAATTAACAACTCAGAGTAAGGAAAAATGCTTTAACAGCTTAGTTGTTAACTTCATTCTGTGTCATGTAAAGTCACACATGAGCTGAACATACTGTTAGTGTAGAGAACTAAACTCTCACATACCTGTTTGTGTCATTTAGACATTAGTTAGTATGCTATAAATTTTAAAATAGAGGATCTTCCAAAATAAATGTGCATGTATATATACATATTTGTCTAAATCTCAATTTTTTTCCTTTTTTCAGTTTATGAAATATTTTAAACACACAGGAAAATTCAGAGAACAACAGCATAGCTCACATCCCTCAACTTGAATAAATGCTTACACTTTGCCATATTTGTTTCAGATTTTTTCATATAAATTCAAAGAAATAAAAAATTACAGATACTCTTCAAACTGCCTGTGTACTCATATCCTAATCCATTCCTTGCTCGTTCATCTCAGAGAAAGCCAAATTCTTGAACTTGGTGTTTATCATTCTCATAAGCTTGTTTTCCTCTTACTACTTATGAATGTATCCATAAATAATATATAATATTGTTTTGCATGTTTAAAAATTTTACACAAATAGTATCTAAAATGTATGCTATCTTTAACTTGCTTTTTTTAAAGAAAGAAGAAAAAAAAGTTAGTCACTCAGTCGTGTCTGACTCTTTGCAACCCCATGGATTGTAGTCCACCAGGCCCCTCTGTTCATGGAATTCTCAAGAGAAGAACACTGGAGTGGGTTGCCATTTCCTTCTTCAGGTTATCTTACTAACCCAAGGATCAAACCCAGGTCCCCTGCATTGCAGGCAAATTCTTTACCATCTGAGCCATTAAACCCATCTTTAAATACTGAGACTTATCATGAGATAAATGTAACAATACTTATGTGAAGAATTCTGTATTTCATTTTTTAGATGAATACACAACAATGTATTTATCTATTCCCATCTTACTGGATACTTAAGTTGCTTCCAATTCTTTACTGTTACCAGCAAGACTTCAGTAAGTATTCTTATCCATATGTCCTTGTACACATTTTCAAGGGCATTCCTATAATGCATTCAATGCAATGGAAGCTCTGGGTATTTTCAGAATAACTAAATATCACCAAATTGTTCTCTCAAAGGGTGACAGCACTCTTGAACATTACACTCACACCAACAGTGTATGAGAGTTCACATGGTTTCACACACCTGCAATGTAAGACTTCTGGATTTTTGTCAATCTGATGGGTATAAACTCATACATGTTTTTATATACTTTTGATATAGCTATATAAAAAGCCCTATTTACATACAATATGTATTTGCCATACAGAATTCTTCTATTGTTATTTCATATTCTGCTGGCTTTTCTATTAGACTGTTAGTCTCACTGATTTAGAGTAATTTTATATATCCTGAATATTAGTAATAATAAGTAACGTTTGGGGAGTGCTTACTAAACGTAAGGCATTAGTCTTAGGCTTTTACATATATTAATGATTAAATCCTCACAATAACCCCACAACCTGTCAGGTAGGTAAGATTGTTATATTTAAGAACGAAAAAAACTGAAATCAAAACAGGTTAAGTAATTTGCATAAGATCATATACAGTTAGTAAGTGATGGAGCCAAGATTCAGGCCCAGGAATCTGTTGCAGGCTGTCATATTCTTCTGCCTCTCTTTGTTTCAAAGTATGCAAATTCTTCATCAGCTTTCTGCATTGCAAATACCTTCCTCCAATTTAAAGCTTATCTTTTCAATTCATTCACTGTTGTTCAGAAGTATACACACATACACACATAGGTATATACATGTATGTGTGTGTGTATGTCCACACATAATACATATGTTATATATGTGCCAAATCATGCTTTTTTTTTTTAATTTTTTTATTAGTTGGAGGCTAATTCAAATCATGCTTTTTGTGTCCACCTTAGGAGACACTTCTAAACCTCAAAGCCACAAAGATACTGTCAAACACTTTCTTTCAAAATTTTTCAGAATATTCACTTTTTTATGTACAGAATAAAAGATTTAATTTTACTTTTTACAATGCAGAAAACCACTTGCCCCAGGCATCATTATCTGAATATTTCCTCAATGATTTGAAATATGACTTCCGTCAAATGTCAAGTAGCTATCTATGTGTCAATCTGTTCTGAATTCTCTATTCTGTTCTATTGATCTATTTGTCCCAATACCAATATCATACTGACTTATTACTGTAGCTTATAATAATTCATGATATTTGATAGGCCATGTGTCTCTACTTGAGGGCTTCCCTGGTGGCTCAGAGATAAAGCATCCGCCTGCAGTGCAAGAGACCATCTACAATGCAGGAGATGCAGATTTGATCCCTGGGTTGGGAAGATTCCCCAGAGAAGGAAATGGCAACCCACTCCAGTATTCTTGCCTGGGAAATCCCATGGACAGAGGAGCCTGGCAGGCTACAGTCCATGGGATCACAAGAGTCAGATACGGCTTAGTGAGTAAACCATTACCATCAACACTCCACATTATTCTCTTTTTAAAATCATCTTTAACAGATGTATGAGCACATTATCAAGTTCCATCAAAAATCCTGACAGAATTTTTATTATAATAGCTTTCAATTTATAGATTCAGAATAAGTTAAGATCTTTATTAAAGCTTCCCACCTTGGAACATAGTATAATTCTATATTTATTCAAGTCTTTTAATACTGTCTGGTAAAGTTCTTTTTAAAAGCCATTTTTGTTTATTTGTATATACTTACATTTATTCTTAATTCACTGATGTTGTTGCTTTTGTGACTAGGAGCTTTTTCTTATTATACTCTGTAATTGGTACTACTATTTGACAACTTCTACAACAAAAGACTTCTTCTGACAGTTTGACTTTTGCCCTTTACTCCAGGATTGACTCAAAGACTTCTTTAAGTTTACAGCACTTGCATTGCCTCTACAATATATTTAAAAGAATCTTTTAAACGTATTTGTTTAAAATATGTATCTTTGCTCTATGAAAGCTCAAGAAAGGATGGAATTTGGGAACACTTTTGATTTTGTGTATTGATCTGTGATTCAACAACTTTAACTCTTATTATTTCTAAAAATTGTCTGTATATTGTCTTGAATTTTCAGTCTATGCAATTACATGCCTGGAAGTTACAGTTTTGTTTCTTCTTTTTCAGTTTTTATTTTCTTTTTCTTGTTTTATTGCATTGGCTATGACTCCAAGGTTAATAGAAAAGAAAGCAGACATCGCTGCCTTGCTCCTGACTCTGATGGAGATATTTCTAATGTTTTACCATTGATATTAAGTTTATTGTGAGATTTTAATGATAGTCCTTATGAGGTTAAGGAGGATTCTCTCTTTTCCTAATTTTCTTAGAATTATCATAAATGAATATTGAATTAACTGGATAATTCTGTATCACTGTTGCTCACCCCCTCAGTCATGTCTGACTCTTTGCTACCCCACGGACTGCAGCACACCAGGCCTCCCTGTCCTTCACCATCTCCCAGAGCTTGCTCAGACTAATGTCGATTGAGTTGATGATGCCATCCAACCATCTCGTCCTCTGTCATCTGTATCTATGGAACAGACTAGATGGCATTTCTCTTTTTATCTGATAAGAGAATTGTTACATCAGTAGATTCTCTGATGATTATATTCAAACCAAAGATAAACCTTACTTAGTTACAATGAATGATCCTTTCTAAAGATTCTGTTAAATTTGGAAAAAAAAAGCTTCTATATTATTTTAAAAATAGTCTACGTTCTACAGTTTTCTTTTCTTGTTATGCCTTTGTCCTTTTTGGCTAACAATGAGCTCCAAATGTATTCAGTAGCATTTCCTCTTTTATTCTCCTCTGAAATATTCATATAAGATAAAAAAGATCATCCAGTCTTTAGAGTTATGCAAAAACTCACCTCTGACACTATCTGGGCCTTGTACTAACTAAGGCCTTGTACCAATTAAGAAGAGATATTTGTGATAGTGATCTATGTGGTTTATTTTTTTCATTTACATTTTTCTAAGAAATTACTCATTTTTCTAAGTCAATAATTTACTACCATAAGTTGTTCACAGTAGTCTCTTACTTTAAATCTTTACTACATCTACAGTAATAATCTTTTAATTATCTTATGATTTTTTAATCTTTTTTTTCCCAGAAGCTTGACAAAGATTTGTGGGTACAACTTAAGTCTTAAGTATGAGCTTAAGTATGGTATGAGCTTAAGTCTTCCCTCTGAATAATGATCTCTTATTTCCAATTTCATCAATTTGCTCATACCTTTATTACATCACCAACTCTACTTTCTTTAACTTCACACTTGTTCTTTTTTTTTTTTTAAGTTTACTCTTGTTCTTTATTGAGCTTTTAGAGTTGATCACTCTATCTTACATATTTTCAACACTTCTTGATGGCTCACATATTGAAAGCTCTAAATTTATCTCTATATACAAAATTTCTACAGCCTACAAAAGTCACATGTAGTACTTTCCTTGTCCTTCATATACATTATTGCTGCCATTATAATTGTTGCTCTGAAACAGGACATGTTAAGAAGGAATTTTTTGCTATATTTACTATATTTATGTAACGTCTAATTTAATTTTAAGTCAGAAGACATCATATTAACTCCTTGAAATTTGTTGAAGGTTTTCTTAGAAATCAATTTTTGTACATGGTTCATATGTACTTGAAAACAATGCATGTTCTCTGTTGGACATAAACAAAATTCCTTTCTATAGTCATGTTAATATTATATACTCAAGAGATAAATGTATAATAAAATGTGTAAACATTTCCTACAAGATGGCAGATTTATCAAATTTATCTCATAGTTCTGTTAAATTTTGCTTCATATGTTCTCTGTTAGGTAATACAAGGTCATATTTATTATGACTTCTTGGTGGATTGTTCCTTTTATTATCATGCAGTGTTTATGATTACACCTATTGGTGTTTCTCAAATTTTACTTTTTATTAGTATTTCTAGACAGTATTTCTTTTGTTAGTATTTGCATATGTATACTTTTTCCCATCTATTTGTAACAATTTTATATAGCTTTACTTTAGGTTTCTAACAACTGAATATTAATTTTGTTTCATTAGATTTTTACTCCAAGCTCACATGTAACTATGAAATTTTCTAGTGAATTTCTCTTTCCCAAATACATAGATCTTTGCTTGCTGAATTACCTACTGAAACAACCCTCATGTTTGTTGTCTAGTGTTCCATTCTGACTTATTTTAAACATACACTTACACAAAATTAAAATTCTGATTTAATAGTTAAATAAATTTACCAATATATTTTGTCAATTTCTGTATTAGTCAATGTTTCTTCTATCCTGTATCTTTCCTCTGGGGCACTTTTTGTCTTACTAAAACATAGCCTTTAAAAGTTCTCTGAGAATAAAATTTTCTTAGCCTTGGTATATCTGAAAATGTCCTTGTTTTATTATCACTTTGAATGATATTTTAGCATACATAAATTACAGATGGACAGATATTTTCCCTGAACATTTTCAATATAACAAATGTCCTCTGGTGCATAATTTTTCTGGTAAGAAATGTCCTTTTTAGTCTAATTATCCTTCCTTCAAATTTAATATTTCCTCTCTTCACTGTAGTTTCTAAAATTTTCCTTAAATTCTTGCTGTTCTGTATACTTATCAGGACTGTGCCTAGATGTGGGTTAATGTTATTTATGTAGCTCCATTCCTGGAATATATTTTGATCTGAGTACTCTGGTCTTTATTCAGTACTGAAAATTATCAGCTATTATCTCTTGAAATATTGCTTGTCTACCTGTCCTTCCTCTTCTAATAATCAGATTAGATGTGTGTTAAGCTTCTCAATCCATTCTTCATGTCTCTTCTCTGCTTTGTTTTAATATTCTTAATTTTTTATTTCTCTTTCCTACACTCTGGGTGACCGTCTCATTTCAGTTCAGTTCAGTTCAATTCAGTTACTCCATCGTGTCCGACTCTTTGCGAACCCATGGACCACAGCACACCAGGCCCCCCTGTCCATCACCAACTCCTGGAGTTTATTCAAACTCATGTCCATTGAGTTGGTGATGCCATCCAACCAATCATCTCATCCTCTGTTGTCCCCTTCTCCTCCCACCTTCAATCTTTCCCAGCATCAGAGTCTTTTTAAATGAGTCAATTCTTCACATCAGGTGGCCAAAGTATTGGAGTTTCAGCTTCAATATCAGTTCTTCCAATGAATACTCAGGACTGATTTCCTTTAGGATGGACTGGTTGGATCTCCTTGCAGTCCAAGGGACTCTCAAGAGACTTCTCCAACACCACAGTTCAAAAGCATCAATTCTTCCACACTCAGCTTTCTTTACAGTCCAACTCTCGCATCCATACATGACTACTGGAAAAACCATAGCCTTGACTAGATGGACCTTTGTTAGCAAAGTAGTATCTCTGCTTTTTAATATGCTGTTTAGGTTGTTCATAACTTTTCTTCCAAGGAGCAAGTGTCTTTTAATTTCATGGCTGCAGTCACCATCTGCAGTGATTTTGGAGCCCAAAAAAATAAAGTCTGCCACTGTTTCCATTGTTTCCCCATCTATTTACCATGAAGTGATGGGACTGGACACCATGATCTTAGTTTTCTGAATGTTAAGCTTTAAGCCAAATTTTTCACTCTCCTCTTTCACTTTCATCAAGAGCCTCTTTAGTTCTTCTTTGCTTTCTGCCATAAGGGTGGTGTCATCTGCATATCTGAGGTTATTGATATTTCTCTGAGCAATCTTGATTCCAGCTTGTACTTTTTCCAGCCCAGCGTTTCTCATGATGTACTATTGCATATAAGTTAAATAAGCAGGGTGACAATATACCAGCCTTGATGTACTCCTTTCTCAATTTGGAACCAGTCTGTTGTTCCATGTCCAGTTCTAACTGTTGCTTCCTGACCTGCATACAGATTTCTCAAGAGGCAGGTCAGGTGGCCTGGTATTCCCATCTCTTTCAGAATTTTCCACAGTTTATTGTGATCCACACTGTCAAAGGCTTTGGCATAATCAATAAAGCAAAAATAGATGTTTTTCTGGAACTCTCTTACTTTTTTGATGATCCAGTGGATGTTGGCAATTTGATCTCTGGTTCCTCTGCCTTTTCTAAAACCAGCTTGAAGATCTGAAAGTTCACGGTTCACATATTGTTGAAGCCTGGCTTGGAGAATTTTGAGCATTACTTTACTAGTGCGTGAGATGAGTGCAACTGTGCCGTAGTTGAGCATTCTTTGGCATTGCCTTTCTTTGGGATTGGAATGAAAACGGACCTTTTCCAGTGCTGTGGCCACTGCTGAGTTTTCCAAATTTGCTGGCATATTGAGTGCAACACTCTCACAGCATCATCTTTTAGGCTTTGAAATAGTTCAACCGGCATTCCATCACCATCTCCGTTATTCAACTCCAATATAGTTGGCTTTCTTGGTGGCTCAGCAGTAAAGAATTCACCTGCAATAGAGGATACACAGGCTTGATTGGTGGGTCAGGAAGATCCCATGGAGAAGGAAATGGCAACCCACTCCAGTATTCTTGTCTGGGAAATCCCATGGATGGAGAAGACTGTCAGGCTACAATACATGGGATCGCAGTTTCAGGCTACAGTCCATGGGGTTGCAAAAGAGTAGGGCATCACTTAGCGACTAAACAACTAAACATCCACAATAACAACAATAACAACTAAACCACAACAATAATAACAATTCTCCCATCACCTGTTTTACCTAGAGTTTTCCTCATCTACTGAGTGCCTTACTCTGATGATAACAGTTACACGTCTCATTTTGGAATCAAGTCTTTCTCACACTCTACCTTTCTTATCTTCTTTCTCCTATTCTTATGTAAAATCTTTTTCTTTTTATGGCTATCATATCATCCCTAGTTAGCATAGACTCTCTAAAATTGTTTCTTTAAAGAGTTTTACTGGCTATAGCATAAAAATAATTTATTTGAATAAATTAATTTTCTAATTGTTGGTTTGTTTCTATCTTCCCTAGCCTTCAGTTTCTTAGTGTGGTTTGAAACTTAGCTCTTGAGTTTTTAAGTGAGAGGATTTTAGCATAATCGCTTTGTCTTTACTCCCCTCCTCTGTGTTCACTGCTTTCCGTGTTATCTGCATTCTGGTTTTCTACAGCCACAGTTTAGAATCTGGTTTGACAAAATCAGTTTGAGGCTCCTACCCCTTAGTGATTGGGGGCATTAAAGACAAAAAATATCAGTCCAAAAGGAGTCTGGAAAAGATTGAGGGCAGGAGGAGAAGGGGGTGACAGAGGATGAGACGGTCGGATGGCATCACTGACTCAATGGACATGAGTTTGAGTAAACTCCGGGAGTTGGTGATGGACAGGGAGGCCTGGCGTGCTACAGTCCATGGGGTCTCAAATAGTCGGACACCACTGAACGACTGAACTGAACTGTAAAAGGAGTCTGATTTAGTTCAAGATCTCGAGGCTCTAGGTCCTCTATCTTTCCTAAGCTACAGTCCTAAAGACAGCTGAAAGCATTTTTTAATTTTAGCCTTCTTTCACAAGTGGGTATTTCAGTAAAGGGAACCACACCCTTGCCTTTGGCTTCCAGCAGTAAGCCTGGATCCACCTCCCCACCCCCACCTTCCACTGAGCACTTTAGTCCTGGTTGAAGTCAATCAAACTCCCAGCCGACACTAGTTGCTTCTCAGCCTGGAGCCCAACAGGCATGAGTTTCATTCAACTCTACACACCAATTTAGGGAGCTGTTCTATCACTTGATCCACAGATTATTTTCTTGTTTTAAGATTAGTTATGTCTTTTTGGTTTTGTCTTTTATGGCTTATGTATAAGGGTTAAGTGTATACACATCATCATTATAGGGATGGGCCACAGCATGACCCTATTTTGCCATCTTAGCCTGCGGTCCCAGCTTCATGTTTATACTTCACTAGGAACATGAGGGCCAGGCCCCGTGCAGGGTGATTCACTGTTGTATCCCTCATAGTGAGTGAGTGAAGTCGCTCAGTCGTGTCCAACTCTTTGCGATCCCATGGACTGTAAGCCTACCAGGCTCCCCCGTCCATGGGACTTGCCTGGAAAATCCCATGGATGAGGGAGTCTATAGGTGTCAATAAAGATGTGTTGAATAAAAGAATAAATACAAATTTTTCAGTTTCAGTTTTCTCAGTAGACTACAAGGTCTTGAGGGTAGAACCCATGTCTGATCTATCATATTGCCTAGTTTAGTACCCTGCATATGGTGATTGGTCCATATTTCAGAGTCAATACATTTTTCCTGTTGATTTTCCCTATGGCAAGAAGGAGTGATATCTAGATACATGCAGTGTTGCTTTAAAGGATTAAAATCATCTTCTGAGTTGTTTTACAATATGTTTACAAGATGTTGTTTTTAAACTATACTTTAAAAAAATGAATGCTCCTTAATGAAAAAGGTTTCATCCGGAGTAGAGTCACACAGAAGTGGGATATTTTCACTAGAATAATATAAAAGTAGGACATGTCTGACCTTAATTAATCAAGAAATCAAATGAAAAATCTTTTCCTGCTATCTTACAACAATATCAGGGACCAAATGCAGAGAGAATGCTAAGTGAACACAATTCCTCTAGCTGAAAAAACATTTCTCATACCATAGACCAAAGGACAAGGGAACAAAGAAAATGTCCTTGTTGATTAATTACCTTTGGAACCAGGCCCAGCACGAAGAAGGAATATAGGTTAGTGATAAAGCTACAGGTCTACTCTTTGTCCCCTCTGCCCTCCCAAGAAACAATTCTCTGGTTTTCTGAGAGACAAAGGCACTTAGGTGCTTTAAACCATGATATCCATAAAGAGACATTTCCATATATTTTCAAAATTAATTCCAGCCTCCCAGTTGACAACCTCTTCATATCTATATATATTGAGTGCCTACTGTATGCCAAGCACTATGGCAGTTCCACAAGAATTAGGAAACAATTCACTGAGGGGAACAATACTCAGACAAACCTTCCCACTCAGGTGATACTCTTTAAGTGCTGCAGGTAAGGGAGGAGCAGGTACAGGGGCAGAATAATGCCCAAGACTTCATAAGAAGGCTAGAAACTCAAAACCCTCCAGGGTTGGGTAGGATTCCAATGGAAGACACTTCACATTTCTAGGCCTTGGTTAGTGAGGGATTTGGGTTAAATCATTTTATTATGGTCCTCTCCAGTTGAAACATTAACAGGATCTCTTCTGTACTCCCTATAACAACTGACGCCTTAGGGGCATTTGTAACCTAGCAAACAACCTACACTGCCTAGACACTCGTTAGAACAAGTGAGAAACTTCAGAGACACTGGCCTCCAAGAAAAGAGAAATGTCTCTCCTTCTTGAGAAGGTCTCCCACCTAGAAGCCACATATGAAAGAAAAGTAGGATTATCCAGAACTCCCTGAAGGACTAAGGATGGGACCCCAAGGGGCTGAAGAGAGACAGTAAGTCAACCCAAAGTAGCACAAAGACAAAACACACTTTCAACTGTTCAGGTTGAACACTTGCTTCAAACCTCTGGCTCTGCTATGGCTGCATGGAAGGTGCCATCTGAAGAAAAATGGCATTCAAGATTGACAACTGATTAATACACAAGCTTGATTATATGCAAATCATCACTTTCCGTTGACTTAATTGTGATCTGATGTAACGTATAATTAACACACGTATTTAAAATAAATGTATATTTAATTGAGATGTGTATTTATAAAATGAATATTTACATGTATATGTTGTCTTTTGTGGGGGGGGGAGTGATTTTTTTTCCTTACAGAAGGGAGATGTTCAGGGGCCCTATCATGAACTAAGACAGAAAACAGAAACAAAGGAATGAGAAGTTGCCTTTGATACGTGTAGAAAAGAAAGCAAGGAGCTGACAGCCAGAAAGCCTAATTCCAGGCCTGACCCTGCCCCATACTATGTGACATTCATCTCTGGACCTCAGTTTCTACATCTGTAAAAGAAAGGTTGAACAGACAATTTCTATTAATAAGTCACCTTCTAAGTCTACAATTCTATTATAAGCTCACAGAACGACTCCCACCTTCAGGTTAGTTTGTCAAAATAACTGGACCACAAACACTGATGGTCCAGAGTTTCTCTGATGGAAATTAATGTGCCTAAAAATTGTGCTCAGAAGATTCCAGAAGAATTCTGGAGCCTGAGCCTGAGAGGCCCCATCCAAGCCCATAGCACTCAGAGACCAGCAGTCCTGAGAACTGACTGTTTATAAACACATCTGTGGAACAAGAAGTGCATGAAGATTCATCATCAGAGGGTGGGACCCTCAAGGAGTGGGCTCCAGGCTGGTCCATTTTTGAAGCAAGAGAAAAGAAAGAATTAGATATTATGTAGACATTAACAGGGCTTCCCCTGATAGCTTAGTTGGTAAAGAATCCGCCTGCAATGTAGGAGACCCCAGTTCGATTTCTGGGTCGGGAAGATCCACCGGAGAAGGGATAGGCTACCTATTCCAGTATTCTTGGGCTTCCCTTGTGGTTCAGCTGGTAAAGAATCTGCCTGCAATGTGGGAGACCTGGGTTCGTTCCCTGGGTTGGGAAGATCTCCTGGAGAAGGGAAAGGCTACCCACTCCAGTATTTTGGCCTAGAGAATTCCATGAACTGTATAGACCATGGGGTCACAAAGAATCAAACACAACTGAGTGACTTGCACCTCACTTCACCTCAAACATTGTCTTAGAGACACTCTCTAAGTAGATGGGGTTTTGAGGAGTGGCTCTATGAAGAATAGCTTAAGAAAATACAGTGGGCAAATATATCACCTCCAATGCCCTTTGGCAGACAAAACTACATAGAAAAAAAAAATGATCTCCATGTTCATCATTAAATCTTTCTTGGTTTTTCGCAGATAAAGTGACTTGTCCTAAAATATTCTATGAGACAACCAATTAAGAAGACTGCACTACCTCCCCAAAAGCTCTCAATATGCTATGGTTCTGGATATTTCTTTGCAGCATAGTAGAGTGAAAAGAGCCAAAAGACCTGGGTGTGCCCCTCTGTTTCATTCCCAGCTAGGCAGCAACCTTGAATAAACTGCCTTTTTCCTTCCTGACCCATTTTTCCTCCTTCAACTACTTTCCTTTTTGGAAAAAGTAACTTAGCCCTCATCAAACAAATGAATCCAAAAACTGTCCCAAATTCAATGCAAGAATTTCAAGCCTGAATAAACCATGATATCCAAGGAGATTACAACCCAGTGGAGGAGACAGTGGTATATACAACGAAGTACAACACAGCGAGAAAACAGCCACCTCAGTAGTATGGATGAGGTTTAAGAAGAGAGGGGAAGAAAGTTGAGTCTTTAAGAATGAATATCTTTTCAAAGATGCTAAGGGGAAAATATGTCAATATGGTACAAGAAGTAGTTATTTTTGTTTGTTTTCTAGATGTCACTTATCTGCCCACAATGCTTCTGTCCACTGATTGGCAGAGGGCAACTTCCCTCTGCTCCTGGGTGTATCTAAAAAAACTGAACTGGGCCTCTAAAGCCATCCCTCCCTGCACACCACCCCCTTGTCTAAAGGGATTCAACTTTTAGCCCAGCTCTTTCTTTGCTTGCTAAAATGCATCGGACTCACTAGGTATAGAAACTGCTTTCATAATAAATGCCTACACACGATGAAATTTATATTTTAGCCACAAAGCCAGGCAACCCTCAGGCCACTGCCCATGTTGTGGAAACGGGGCTTACAAATCAAAAGAACCTTAATAACAAATTTTATTGATCAGTTGAAACCTACATGTTACTAACTGGCATGACCTCCAGAAAAGTACCACACCCAAGTTCACACACACATGTGGGCACACACAGCATTTTATTCTATGTTGCCACACACGTGTTTCATCTGGGTAACTGTCTTGTGCAAGCAGATGGGGGAGAAATACTTAAAAAGATGGACTCCTATTGTTCCACCAAACAACTTAAAACTGATCGAAGCCTCGGAGGAGAGAAAAACAAAGCCAGCTCTCTGAGGCTTTCTGTCTACCCCTTCAGAAAATCATTTGCGTCCCGGGCAACACTCAGAAAAGAATTAAAATTTGAGCAACACTGGTTTACTTGTTTATATGCATCCCCATAGAATCCCCCCACCACATCTACAGAAGCTTCAAAGGCTCCGCGATGAGACCCGTCAGGATGTGGGGAAAGCGAGAGAGAAAGACACTCTCGAGTGTTTGGAGACCCCAGCCTGGGCATGCAGGCTCCCAGGCATCTGGTTATCCCTGCCTGACACCGCGCCTGCGATTTCAGACTGTTTAATTAATTCTGATAATACCGCATCGCAGGTGCTGCAGGAAGTATGTTAATTTAAGATCACGTCTTACCAATTCCCACAGGTTTCATTTGAACCTAATAAATGAAATAATCTCCACCATGAGCGCCTTGCTTACCTAATTAGGCGTGGGGCGATGAAGCAGTCACACTTGGGATACATCAGTGCCACTGGTCATCTTCAAAAGCATAGCTGTGACCTGCCTATGGGCTCCTTCCCTGGGCTTCTATTAGATACAGATCAAAGCCAAGCAAATAAGGAAACACACTGCCCTTTCTCTACCAGCAACCCTGGTTTTTTTTTCCCCCTCTCAATTTCTTTTCTTGTCTTCTTAAACATTTCTATCTGCTGGATCCTATGAAATCTCACCATGTTTATACCAAACTTTAATTCTAATTTCATATTAATTCAGTTAACAAATGCCATAAGAGTCAGACTATCTTTAACCAATGGGTAATTTCTAACTAGTACGTTCCTTCCTTTCTGATGAGGCATTAAAGGGAACGGTCTAATTCTACCTGAACAAGTAGCAACATAAAGGCCATTATGCCTTCCCTCATCTGTCACTCCCCCACAGTGTCACCATCAGAAACTAGCCTTCTTTGTGGGGTACAAAGCAGCCTAGAATATCCTCACCCCCACTTACTTAATATCCATGCTCAAGAAGCACCTTATCATCAAGTCCTTTCCTGACCAGCCAAGTATTAATAAAAGAGTATTATTAATGAAAAAGAGTATCATGAATAAAAGGGCTTCCCAGGTGGCACTAGAGGTAAAAAGCCTACGTGCCAATGCAGGAGATGTAAGAGACGTGGGTTCGATTCCTAGGTAGGGAAGATCCTCTGGGGGAGGGCACAGCAACCCACTCCAGTATTCTTGCCTGGAGAATCCCACGGACAGAGGAGCCTGGCTGGCTACAGTCCATGGGGTCGCACAGTCAGACATGACCGAAGCAACTTGGCACAGTACGACAACCCCATCTCTACAAGCTGCACCCTGGCCTCTGGACACAAAATGAAGACTTGGCTACTGCAGTATCTGGCTGACCTACACAGCATAGGCCAAGACTTATTTATTAACCCTGCTTATGAGATTCACCTGGGGAATTCTGCAGTCAATGTCCAGCCCCCAAGATCCGAAATTCACTTGGTCCAGTGTGGGCTCTGGACATCACTGTGTGTTAAATCTCCCCCAGACAAGAGTGGAATTCTCTGAAACCCAGGATTAAGTGGACTTAGGCCTGAGGAGTCACTTAATAGAGGATGGTGTATTATGAGTATCTACCGGTCCAGCAGATCAATTATTTCCCTAATCCTCAGTGGACTGAAGCAAAGGTTACATTCACTTCATTTTGTTCTACACAGACTCCAGTGTCAGAGCCTCCAGGTGGAAAGGATTTAACTGAATTCCCAGGTCCTAGCTTGGCTTCCCTATGATCAGGGAACCTCTAGCCAATGGGTATTTTCCCTCCCCTCAAAGTCAAAACTCACTCAGACTGAACAAACTTAGACAGATATAAAAACATGGCCTCTGGCCCTCAGAGGCCTTGCTGTGGAGATAAAATACAGAAAAGGAAAAGCCGCACCAAAGACTTTTTGGGTAACCTCAGGTTTCTGAGGTGCTCCTCTCTCACTACTGGGATCTGGCTCTCTCCCACCATGACGCAAATTCAGATTCTCCCTGCTCCTCCCCACCAGCATACCTACAGTGGGATTGGACAGAGAAAGGCAGCCTTTACTTGATGTAGGACCCCCAAGTACTGGTTTTCCACCAGGTAGAAGGTTGTGGGAGAGCCGCACTCGGCAGCATCCCTCTTAAGAGAGCTGCGTCCTCCTGGAGGGTGATGAACTGGGCCCCACGTGGCCCCCTTTCCACTCAGCTCACAGAAACACTCTCCAGGACTGCCCAGCTCGCAAGTTTCTAGATTCATTTGGCTTCTTCCATTTTCCATTTTCTGAGCTTAGCTTTGAACAAAAATTGAGCAAATTTCCAAAACTCAGAGGGGAAACCCAGAAAACTGCCAGGTTTTTCTAACCCCTGCTTGAAATAATCAAACCCCCAGTGTATGCCCAAACTCAGCCAATGCTGGCTCAACCACCAGCCCCAGCCTTGCTAAAAAATTCATAAACCACAGAACAGCTGGGCCACAGTCTGCTTTCAGAGCAAAATGTCCTCTATCAGGTTTTCATCTAGGCACTGCTGAAGAATCAAGTATTTATTCCTAACAGAGACTTGAAAGGGGAACTCTTACTGGGTGTCTGCTCAGAGTCACATGAGGACAGATTTGATGGGAATCCCATGCATATTCCAACTAGATAAAAGATATTATTCATTCCTAAAATGTCTTCAGAGACGCCATTAATGGAGAAATTCCAAGTGACAGAAATAACAACAACAACAAAAAAATTCCCCTAATATCAACATGCAACTTCACTAAGATGGATCAGGGAAAGGAATGCTTAATATTTAGGCCCTCCCTAAAATCATGTTTCTTTCCTTTTCATCACCAAATAGAAGAACTGGCTAGGGGAAGTAACAGGGGGAAAAGATGCCCCCTGGAAAACATATGGGACCAATTAAACACTCTTTTTCCCTAAAAGGAGAGATTTCATTTGGAAGTTGCCATATTTTGACAATTTCTATGGAGACTTGTCTTCCAATGAATTTCCTTGATCATGACAGGCTGTGGTAAACAGAAAAGACCTCTTGCTATTAGGCCATCAATATTCTATGTGTAGGTAATAAAGTTTAACAAGGCAATTTTTTAAATCTTTTAACTTCATCCTTTCTCCAAAGACTATATCTAAGGAAGACCATAGAGAAGTTAAACACCTAAAATCCAATGGGGACCCTAAATGAAAATTCTCAGATTCAGGGAAACCATTTTTTCTGGCAAGACCTTTTTTTTAAACAAAAAAAACAATGAAAGCAAGTTTTCTTACCCTCAAACTTACCCCTACTCTGTTAACTAGCACATCCATACATCTGTAGTATTGGGTTGGCCAAAAAGTTTGTTTGGGTTTTCTGTACTGGAAGGACCCACACGAACTTTTTGGCCAATCCTATACAATAATGACTGCTTATAATGGTACTCCAGAGTCCTTCAAGACTCTTATTAACTGTAATAAGAAGATAATGTTCTGTGTTGTGTTCTCAGTCCTCAAAGACAAATTATTTAACAATAATATACAATGCATTCCTAAGCCAATTTCCATTAGTTGCATTTTCCTTATTAAATAATGTGTCCAATGCAACAAATATTAAATGAATGGATGAATGGATAAATTAACAGGAGGAAAGGAGAGAGGAAGGGAGTTTTCCACAACCTAGAAATACACTTCCTGCCTTAGATACACTGGCTCAGGGACAGACTGGTTAATTCATGAATCAGAGGTTCTATTCTCCGTATTCATATTTCTAGTGACCCACATAAATTCAGTGTTTATTTTCACAATCTACAGAACAGGTCTAATAGAAGTTAAAGGTGAACTAAGCAGGGCACAAGATTTAAATGAGACCAGCCGCAGAGTGAATGCCATAGATAATACTTTGCATTGTATCAGACTTTTGTGTTTGATTCAAAACGCCTTCACAAAACTCCTCTAGATCCTCACCACAGTACTGAGAGACAGATGTGGCCGGTAAATCATTGCCATGTTCAGATGAGGCAGCTGAGGCCGGAAGAAGTGAAATGCCTCACCAAGTACACGGCTGGTGTGGTGGGATCAGACCTGGATGCAAGAATTGTTTCAGCCCAGTAGTTTTCATCCTGAGGAAGTTTTCATGTTAATTAGAGAGTATGTCCTCTGGCCAGGAATAAAAATAGTGGTTTTTGAGCACCAGCTGAGAAGTCTGTAGAATCCAAGGCACACAGAAAGTCGATCAGTTTTCCAGAATTAGGATAACACCCATTTCCTTGCTTTTACGCCTCCCCAAGCCATTGTTTTCATTCTTTCCCACCTGCTTCCCTCTTCCTTTATCTTTCACCATCTTCCCAAATTCTTCTATGAAGTGTTCCCAGTTACTCTAATGCGGTCACTTCTTCCTCTTTCGAACTCTTACAACTTTTCTGGCGCTTGTCTCACGTAATTTGGTCAGGTCTCTCACCTAACTGCCCTGAATTTTCCTTTACACCTTGAATTGTCACTTATATAATCACAGGTATGCCCACAAATAGACTGCACTTCCTCCAGGACAAGGAGGTCATGGAGTGGACAGATGTCTTTCCAGCCCCCAAGTCCCCTTGACCTGGTAACTGCATTGCTGAAATTCCTCTCTTCTCCACTCTGTCTCTGTGGCTTGGGGGTGGCCAAAACCTTTATCCTGCCCCAGGGATATACACATGATCAAACTAACCTATGGGGCTCAATCCTGAGATCTGTGATGGCAGTGGAAAGAAGAGGATGGACTGCCACTGAGATTGCCAACAAGGAAAACAATGTAAGCCTGAAGGCGCTGGGAGTGCCACGTGGAGCCAGTCTGAATCCAGCATGGAGAAGGAAGAACCAAGGGAAGAACAGCTCCAGGTCCTGCTGAGAACATCTGAGTCACTGGATCTAGCTAGACCTAACCCCTGACCTTCTAGGGGTGCACAAGCCATCTGTTTCCCTCAAGTCCATTGGAATTGGATTTATTTAAGGTCCTCTCATTTCTCTATTGGAGAATCTTTTCCAGGCAGTTTGATAAGGAAAGAGACTATGGAACTTTCTAGGAACTGAACATGCATAATGATCTTGTTTATTACAGCTCAATAAAAATAGGAATATTTTTAAGATGGTTTTAGTCACACTTTAAAAAGACTGAGAAACATTCCACTGTTCACAACAAAGCCAAAAAATATAAAATATGTTAATGTTACTCGTGAAAATTATTAGTATGACTTTTCTTCATCAATTCTTAGATGCAGATTATTCTCAGACTGTAACATTCCTGAAATCAGAATGTGTCATGTAATCAAAGGGGTCACACAATCCCTGGGCTTCAATTAAAGCTGAATTCTTCCACATAAGATATATATTTCTTTCTGTCAATGAGAGTCATCTGAGCCTGTGGACAGGCAGGCTCAGTCACTCAGTCGAATCTGACTCTGAGATGCCAAGGACTGTAGCACGTCAGGCTCCTCTGTCCATGGGATTCTCCAGGCATGAATACTGGAGTGGGTTGCCATTTCCTTCTCCAGGTGATCTTCCCAACCCAGGGACAGAACCCACATCTCTTGCATCTCCTGCACTGGCAGGCAGATTCTTTACCACTGCATCACCTGGGAAGCCCTATCTGAGCTTACTGAGAATTAATTTCTCTAATTTGGGCTGCACTACCAGTACTTGTAACTCAAATGCTCAGAGAGATTTGGGTTTTATTACCTCTGCAGAAGCCCAAAGCTGAACATGCAGGTTTCCTTGATGACCCTTCTAGAGAATTTTCATTTACCCTTTCACTGAGTGAGTAGCTCTTTGATATCCTGCCTTTTTGTAGGAGTCACCTGTTAAACTTCCTATCTTGGATACTTTTTCTTTATGCGAGTTGTACATAAAATGAAGCTACTTTCTACAATAGATGGTGTCTTTCATGAATTACAGCTGTATTATTAATATTAGATTTGGCTTGTGAAAGTGATGGTGATTATGAAGTCGCCGAATTACTTCCTGGATGATTCCATCGGACGTCTTCCTCCCACTGGAAACCAGAGTCTGGACTAATGAAGACTGTGTTGTAAACATCTTCCTAAACATTTCTGAGTCTAGAATAAAGGCCAGGAACATAGAGATTGCTCAATACATAATTGATTACATAATTTCTGAATTAACTAAATTAATGACTGATGAAGTCAAACAGTTGTCTGACGAGGCCTTACAAATAGCTGAGAAAAGAAGAGAAGCTAAAGGCAAAGGAGAAAAGGAAATATACCCATTTGTATGCAGAGTTCCAAAGAATAGCAAGGAGAGAAAAGAAAGCCTTCCTCAGCAATCAATGCAAAGAAATAGAGGAAAACAATAGAATGGGAAAGACTAGAGATCCCTTCAAGAAAATTAGGGATACCAAGGGAACATTTCATGCAAACATGACCACAATAAAGGACAGAAATGCTATGGACCTAACAGAAGCAGAAGATAGTAAGAAAAGATGGCAAGAATATTCAGAAGGACTCTACAGAAAAGATCTTCATGACCCAGATAACCATGATGGTGTGATCACTCACCTACAGCCAGACATTCTGAAATGTGAAGTTGTGTGTGCCTTAGGAAGCATGACTATGAACAAAGCCAGTGGAGGTGATGAAATTCCAGCTGAGCTATTTCAAATCCTAAAAGATGATGCTGTGAAAATGCTGCACTCAATATGTCAGCAAATTTGGAAAACGCAGCATTGGCCACAAGACTGGAAAAGGTCAGTTTTCATTCCAATCCCAAAGAAAGGCAATGCCAAAGAATGTTCAAACTACTGCACAATTGCACTCATCTCACATGCTAGCAAAGTAATGCTCAAAAGTCTCCAAGCCAGGCTTCAAGTGTACGTGAACCGTGAACTTCCAGATGTTCAAGCTGGATTTAGAAAAGGCAGAGGAACCAGAGATCAAATTGCCAACATCCATTGGATCATCGAAAAAGAGAGTTCCAGAAAAACATCTACTTTTGCTTTAATGACTATGCCAAAGCCTTTGACTGTGTGGATCACAATAAACTGTGGAAAATTCTTCAAGAGATGGGAATACCACACCACCTGACCTGCCTCCTGAGAAATCTGTATGCAGGTCAGGAAGCAACAGTTAGAACTGGACATGGAACAACAGACTGGTTCCAAGTTGGGAAAGGAATACGTCAAGGCTTATTTAACTTATATGCAGAGTACATCATGTGAAATGCCGGACTGGATGAAGCACAAACTGGAATCAATATTGCTGGGAGAAATACTAATAACCTCAGATACGCAGATGACACCACCCTTACAGCAGAAAGAGAAGAAGAACTAAAGAGGCTCTCGATGAAAGTGAAAGAGTAGAGTGAAAAATTGGCTTAAAGCTCAACATTCAGAAAACTAAGATTATGGCATCCAGTCCCATCACTTCATGGCAAACAGATAGGGAAACAATGGAAACAGTGAGAGACTTCATTTTGGGGGGCTCCAAAATCACTGGAGGTGGTGACTGCTGCCATGAAATTAAAAGACGTTTGCTCTTTGGAAGAAAATCTGTGACCAACTTGAACAGCATATTAAAAAGCATTACTTTGCCAACAAGGCCCATCTAGTCAAAGCTATAGTTTTTCGAGCAGTTATGTACGGATGTGAGAGTTGGACTATAAAGAAAACTAAGCGCCAAAGAATTGATGCTTTTAAACTGTGGTGTTGGAGAAGACTCTTGAGAGTCCCTTGGACTGCAAGGAGATCCAACCAGTCCATCCTAAAGGAAATCAGTCCTGAATATTCATTGGAAGGACTGATGCTGAAGCTGAAACTCCAATACTTTGGCCACCTGATGTGAAGAACCGAATCATTGGAAAAGACCCTGATGTTGGGAAAGATTGAAGGTGGGAAGAGAAGGGGACCACAGAGGATGAGATGGTTGGATGGCATCACTGACTCGATTGACACGAGTTTGAGTAGGCTCCAGAAATTGGTGATGGGACAGGGAAGCCTGGCTTGCTGCAGTCCATGAATCACAAAGTGTTGGACACTACTGAGTGACTGAACTGAACTGAAACGCAACTGAAGAGGCAGACGAAAATGCACCAGGGAAGCTCTTGGGCTGGAGAAGGCCTTCTAAATATGAGCTCAAGATGTGGACCTATTAAAGGGAGGTCTCCTTTCAGAAGAGCCCAATTAAACACACTCCATATGATGTTACACAGCTGGGAACATGGGTACCCACATGTCTGGAGGCACTAGATGTTGCAGTTAAAATGGTTTTCTGCCATTTCGTTTGAACTTTCCTGAATACTTGGGTGGTTTTCTAAGTACCCACTTTGGTAACAGTGATTTAAGTACCAAATGAGATTTCTTTTCATTCAATTGAGCTTCCAGAAATGCCACAAAATTACTCTCCAGCATTATGGAAAATGATTCCTGAGAAGGTTGAACAAGATGTAACCTTTCACCCTCTAACTCTATTACCACTGGGGTGAAACCTTTGTTAAATCCAGATTTATAACCCTTTTCGGTTCATATGGCCTGGTGGGTCTGCAAGCACGGAGCCTGCATTTGTTGCCAGAGAGAAAACATTTGCTCAGTGAATTCTCTTGGTCTTTATCTCCTTTCTCTTGAGGATTGTTAGAAAATATAGCATTGACTCCCGATCTCTTTCTTTCTCTCTCTTTCCCCTCAGAGCCTCATGCCGTGTAACAAGATTGTTAAAGACAAATTGCTAACCATCCCTCTTACACACACACCTCATTAAACTGGCTGCACAATTTTCTTTCATTCTTTCTCCAGGGTTGCTGTAGGAATATAGCTATTTATAATAACCGCCACTGTTGAATGTAACGGCCGGATTCAGGTGAGAGTATGTATACACTCTTTGGTTTGCAAAAGGCTTTCTTTCAGGTACAAGTAATTTAGTTCTGTTTCCTTACATGAATGGCTAGTGTATTGGAAGACCTTAGGTCACCTGGGGTTCAGGTTGGTTTTTAATGAATTCTGTTGAAATGCCAGAAACTACATGAGAGACTTCTGAATGGGCACATCTTACAAGTGATTTGTCATCATCACCCTCATCTTCAGCGTTATTGAAAAACTAACATAAAATGACACGAGTAGGCCTCCCTCACCACCTCAGCTCACCTAACGCAGAACCCAAAAAAGAGCACATGTGTTAGACAGGACACGTGACCACAAGTCAGAAGGTCTCCAGAGAGACTTACATCTGCTGCCTTCCTGTTTTATGGTCTTTGAGCCTCAGCTTCCCCATTATGAAATGAAAACAAAAATTTTCTCCAATCTATCGAGCAGGGATTTTGAAACCATTCCAAATAATAATCGGTATGAAAGTGATTTGAAACATACAAAGCAATAAACATGTGAAAGGTATTACTGTGGTCATATTAAGGGGCTCTCACACAATTATGCCAACAGCATTTTCTCTATGATTTGGGGCTCACTCAGGGATCAGACAAAAAATGAACAGGAAGGGAAGAAATCCAGTAGCAGTGTCCTTGCTGGGACTCTCTGGAGGCTCCAGAACCCAGTTCTGAACATCCCAGCCCATAACACTCAGGGCTCTCTACAGAGCTCAGAGCCTAGTAAAAATATCAGGTCATCAGCTAAGCCACTTGCCAGGACAGCCATAGAACCAAAAACAGTAACTGCAGTATACAAGAGGGAATAATCTCAAAACCCAAACATGGTAAATGCAGGGACCCTGACTGATGAACACTACAGTTTAAAAAAAAAAAAGGAGGTTCAGACCATAACTAGGACCCTTGGCCTCCCCTGGCCCTGCCCACTGGCCAGCCCTGAAGCCCTTCAATCACCCTCTCAGCTCTGCTCTGTGCTTGAGCCAGTGTCCCCATGTCTGACACAATGTCAGAGCCCTT
The DNA here is from genome assembly GCF_019320065.1 of Cervus canadensis. Lineage (NCBI taxonomy): Eukaryota > Metazoa > Chordata > Mammalia > Artiodactyla > Cervidae > Cervus > Cervus canadensis. The sequence goes on along the minus strand of NC_057390.1, from coordinate 60,649,445 downwards.
CCTGACTAGTTGGTGAGGCTGGAGTTAACTTGGCCATCCTGGACTCCCAGACAACCACATACTCACCCAACAGCAGCCCTCCCCAAATCTCAACACAGTTATCTTCCACATGTTTGTTACTGAAGCCACCCACACCAAGAGCCTAATCCAATGACATTAAGTTTGTTACATTCACTGGACATTCCCATTAAGGCCAGCCTTGAGATGTTAGCCCACATGGCAGAGCTTGCCTTTTTCAGGCCGGCTGCCCCTGCCCTCCTCAACTCACCAGTAAGATGGCCTGGGCTCATCACCAGCACGGTCTCGGCCTGGAAGAGCCCACAGCCACTTCTCCTGGACAATGTCATTCTATAAGCACCTGCATCCGTGTGAAAAGCTCTGTTCTTAGAGCCAGAAAGCCTGGGTTCAAATTTCAAAACCTCACCATTTACAAATTGGTGGGAATGTGGGTGAGTGCCTCCACAAACCTCATTACGTTCCCCTGAAAAAGTAGATTAACAAAACCTTTCAACAGAGTTATCCTCAGGCTGAGTGAAAACACTATGTAAACTATAAGATACTTTAAAACTTAATGGTTTGTTTTGTTAATTTTTCAGTTGTCCAGAAGTAAAAGATGCAGAAATTACACTGTTGGAATCTAGGCTCTTAATTTAAAAAAAAACTTGTCAAATGATTATCAATGAATAAAACCTATATTTCACATTTTTAAAATAAAAGCTATAGGGTGTGTGTTAGTCGCTCAGCCGTGTCCAACTCTTTGCAACCCCATGGACTGTAGCCTGCCAGGCTCCTCTGTCCATGAGATTCTCCAGGCTTGAATACTGGGGTGGGTTACCATTTCCTACACCAGGGGATCTTCCTCACCCAGAGATCAAACTCGCGTCTCCCACATTGAAGGCAGATTCTTTACTTTCTGACCCACCAGGGAAGCCCAGGTTGTCTTTATTCAGACTTAATAATACAGTTCACTCATCTCCCTGCTTGCCGGCCCTCTTGATTCCCACTTCTTGCTATAAATAAAAGTTATAAATCATATTAAAATACACATTAATCTTAAAAGAGATCTCTAGAAATCTAAGATCCTCAGTTCAGTTCAGTTCAGTTGCTCAGTTGTGTCTGACCCTTTGCAACCCCATGGACTGCAACAAGCCAGGCCTGTCCATCACCAACTCCTGGAGTTTACTCAAACTCATGTCCATTGAGTCGGTGATGCCATCCAACCATCTCATCCTCTGTCTTCCCCTTCTCCTCCTGCCCTCAATCTTTCCCAGCATCAGGGTCTTTTCAAATGAGTTAGTTCTTCACATCAGGTGGCCAAAGGATTGGAGTTTCAGCTTCAACATCAATCCTTCCAACGAATATTCAGGACTGATTTCCTTTAGGATGGACTGGCTTGATCTACTTTCAGTCCAAGGGATTCTCAAGATCTTCTCCAACACCACAGTTCAAAAGCATCAATTCTTTGGTGCTCAGCTTTCTTTGTAGTCCAACTCTCACATCCATACATGACTACTGGAAAAACCATAGCCTTGACTAGACAGACCTATGTTGGCAAAGTAAAGTCTGTTTTTTAATATGCTGCTTAGGTTGGTCGTAATTTTTCTTTCAAGGAGCAAGCATCTTTAAATTTCATGGCTGCAGTCACCATCTGCAGTGATTTTGGAGCCCAAACAAATAAAGATCCTAAGATCCTAAGGTCTAAGATGCTAAAAGTGACTTAATTTTAAGAAAAATTTTCTTAAAAAAAGCGAAAAACCTTATGTACTATTGTAACTGTCTCTTCCTCTAAAATCCAATTGTCAACCCCTATTGTCAGCCACTAACACTCTGTGATCTATTTTTATGGCAATTCCTTCCTAACTGGTCTCCGTGGCTCAGGCTGGGCTGGTGAGGACGGCAGGCAGGGGAGGCCACCAGGGCGGAGAGACATGAGTTGCAATAAACCAGAGAAGCAGATAAGTGGGAGGCAGCCACAGAAGTGGCCAGAAGAGGAATACCAAGTCATGAGGCTAAAATCAGGCTGGGGGAGTGGAGAACCAGGAACAACCGAGCTGAGGAAGCAATCAGAGCAGGACAGGAAATCGGGTTGTATTTGTTCAACACAGGGAACATGAGACTGAGTGGACATGGGGAGCTGAGGCAGAACATGGGGGACAGGTTGGGGGGTGGTGGTGAGGAATAGTGGTTTCATAGGCTCTAGTCCTAAGACCACATCACAAGAGCTTCAATTGGATGTTTTTGAAGACCTTCATGCCACCCTTCTCCAGGGTCAAAACTGTCTGCCTCTTGCAGTGGATGAGCAAGCAGCTCCCTGACATCAGCTATTCTCTAACTTACAGTTTTCTTACATTCAACCCACCCACCGAAGGTCTGCTTTGCTCACAACCCCCTTTTGCACCAGAGCTTTCACTGGAAGCTTCCAGCTTACTCTGGCCCCTTAGACAAATTCCACTCTCCAGACCTTAGGGCACGAGGTTTCCACATCTGGCCCCAAACGATCTACCAGCTTTTTCTCTGTCCTCCAACAATCCCATCTCTTCTTTTCCAGGCATCCAAATCATCTGATTCCTTCTCACTTTATTCTCCCTATCAAGAAAACTATTTCTGCTCTCTCGCTCTAGATTCTAGATTGTTCTTCAAGACAATGCAAAACCCTCCTCTCCCATGAATTATTCCAGGGTTGCTGCACCTACAGTTAGTAGCTCTCCTCTGAATTTCTATAGCCCCAACCTGTTAGCAGTTTGGAATAAATTCTTGCATGATGACGCTGCCCTGTACATTTTATCATTTCTATTATTTATTTTTCTGCTTATATATTATTAGTGAAAATCTTGTCATTACTTTTTGTATTCCCGATTACCTAAGAATGCTGCTTCAATTATGGGAAGCCTTTAATAAATATGTACTAATTGCTTTATTGAAACTGTTGGCTTTAAGCTTATTCTAAAGGCTTCCTTCTATCTGTCCTCAGAAAGCTAATTCTAAGACTAGCAGCCTCATTATAGTACTAACGTAGGTGTTTTATAAAAGCAAAGCGGCATAAGGCAAACTTTCAAAAAGAAGGGGAGAGCAGACACCTGTAGTGATAATTACCCTACTCTTGAGTCAGACCATCAGGATTTGAATCCTGGTGGGGCCCCTTACCAACCTGTAACTTCAGGATATTAAATAACCTCTCTAAACCTAAACCTCAGTATTCTTGCCTGGAAAATCCCATGGACAGAGGAGCCTGGCAGGCTACAGTCCATGGAGTCACAAAGAGTTGGACACGACTGAGCGACTAACACACACACACACACACACACACACACACACCAGTGGCTCAGCAATACAGATTCTGCCTGCAGTGCAGGAGACGCAGAGATATGGGTTTGATCCTGGGGTCAGGAAGATCTCCTGCAGGAGGAAATGGCAACCCACTCCAGTTTTCTAGCCTGGGAAATACCATGGACGGAGGAGCCTGGCATGCTACAGTCCATGGGGTCACAAAAGAGTCAGACACTACTGAGCAACTAAACAACAACTATTATTAAAGTAAAGGTCAAAAATACATTTGATGATTGTAAGTTTTATATCTTCTATTGGACTCATGAGCTAAGAGAACTATAAAATGTGAATAATTAAATTTAATATGTTTTCTTGAAAGCCTAAGTTAACTCAAAATGTTTCCCCTGCATATGGACTGATGTTCTGTAACTTCGTGAAGGTCATTAAACATATTCTGGTTGACTCACCAGGATTTGAGTTTGCATTTTGCAGTCTTGGAATCTTTAAAGGAACTAATAAAGCCCTCTGGTTCAACAAAAGAAGCTGGAGCAACAGAGAGAGAGAGGAGGAGGAAAAACAGTCTGACATCATACTATCCTTCAACTGTTATTCCTCAAAATGGGGCTTGATTATTTTTAATAGAGAAAATGTTACCATAGACCGATTCAAAATCGATTTATTAAAATTGACAGATTATCCAATTCTTTACCATAAGAGGATGCACCCACACCCTCCACAAGCTTTTCTCCAAGAAACCTGGGGTTGCACACGCTTTTCTAGAATGCTATCAATTTAAATGATTGAAAAAAACAACACATAATAAGTGACAGATTTTTCAAATCAGATAAAGATGGGAACCAGATTATCTGTCTGGGGGTGATAGATTGCAGCAATAATAAATTCACTTGAAGACACCGGATCAATTTTTAATCAAGCCAAGAATTATTATTGCAGAAAGATAAAATGACCCATGAGAAGATGCCTTAATTTTCCACCAATCAAATTATAGCCTTTCTAAATAAGATGTAATGAGATCCATGGAATATCCAGGTTACACATCCCACCTAATTACCCGTGTTCCCTGTCATGTAGTGATATACTAGTGGTAAACTGACCTCTGAATTTGCCCAGATGAAAAGGTAATTAGTTTTTCCACCAAGCTGTAGTGAAAATAACAGCAGTGACACATGTCATCTCCTTCTACCAAGGCACAGTCTCTGAGGTGTTTGTTCTTAAAATATACAGGATATGACCTACTGGGTAATAAACTACACAGTCATTAAGTGAAGCTTGTGTCTGACAGAAAAACAGCCACCATCTCTAAATTGAGAAAAAAGGGCCTGAAGGTAAAGCAAATCAGTCTACACTTGACATTAAACTTCATCAGCAGGGAACAATGCCCCCTCCCCCAGGAACCACCAATCAGGTGATAGAACGTGTAATTACTGACAATTGTGAAGATGCTATGGAGAGATTCGTTTGCTCCATATGCTCCACTTGGTCCCATCTCTCCTTTCAGGATTGGGGATCTCTCCCAACTCAGGTTCCCTCCCTCATCCAAAAGTGGCAGATAAGAAAGAGTATCAACATAAATTTAGGTGTCCCCCTGAGCTAATCCCAGTCCACATCCCTTCATCATCATTCATTCAACAAACATCTACACACACACACACAACCCTTCCTTTCTCCAATTCTTAAAACAGATAATCCCACTTACTTGAATTAGCCTTCTTCATCAAATCTATTTGCTCTTCATCCGTATTGTTGGACACATACCTGAGCTCCTCCAGCATCAGAATTTCCTGTATTTACTGCAAGTTCATTCAATTTATCACTTCTTTCAGTCCACTCTTTATCTCCTACTAATGATTTATAAGTGCTTACAAAGAAATTATCAGCAAATTAGCAACCCTAGGTCATGTTTAGGCTTCCAGTGTTAATGATTATCAGTTGTTGATTTGAAATTACGTTTCTTTAAATTTGTCCCTGTCATTAAATCCTTTGAAGAACTGTTTACATTTTACCAAGAGTATGAGAATTGCAAAGATCTTGTATTTTCAAACAGTACTAAGCCAACCCAGAGTTTTCCATCTGATAGCTCTCAGAAAAGCAGAATCCTCTAAGCTAATGAATAGCAATCCATGATGAAGCTTACATCTGAAGCTCAATGAATGCATTTACTACAAAAGTTTTTTCCCAACTAATGATGTTTGCACAGTTTTTCTTTTTAATCATTTCATATACGTTTAACCCATTTCTGGCAGTGTGAGATCCTTCAAATTATCATATTCAAGGCATGTTCACAATAAGGGCAAAATAATGACCAAAAAATTGCCAACTATTCCAGTGTAACATCCAGATGGCATTTCATTCAGTTGCAGATTCCAACACTGATAATCCCAAAATTTATTTAATAATAACTAACAAATATTAGCTATTTTGTTATTTTTATACTTTATATATAAAGTATAAAAAAATTTTAGTATATTATATATGTAATGGACTGAATGTTTATATCCCCCTGAAAATGAAGTCCTAACATGTGTGATGGTATTTGAAAATGGGACCTTTGGGAGGTTCAGAGGGGGTCATGAGGTTAGAGAACCCATAATGAAATTCCCTTATAAGAGGAAGAGACCCCAGAGCCTCTCTTTCTATCACATAAGGAAACAGCAAGATGGCAGCTGTCTGCAAGTCAGGAAGAGAGCCTGGGACACCTTAGTTGAATTGGGACATCTTGACCTAGAATTGAATCTGGGAAATCTTGACCTTTGACTTTTCAGCCTTCAGAACTGTAAGAAATAAAGGCACTCAAAGTATGGTGGCTGAACTAACATAGTATACAAACATATTATGTAGTAATTGTTACAGTATATATAATATTAATATATAATAATATACAATGCATGAAATAATATCAAATAACACTCAGGCAGTCTATTAACAGTTTTACATTCACAGTCTCAACCCACCAACTCAAGAGATAACTCCTTCATTCCAGTTTTACCAATGGAAAAAAATCTAGGCTTGAAGAGGATAGCTAACTTGCATAAGGCCCCATAATGGACAAAACCTAGGCAATCTGTCTACATACGTACCCATTAAAATACAAAGTGAGCTTTCTGGGAAATGAGTCAAATTCATTTTCATTTGCTCTGTAACTAGAATTATAATACTTAAACAATGCCCAATGCTATGATGTCCCACTAGACATTTTTCCCCATTTTTATGATATCTTGGCACTGCCTCCTCTGTGTACTCTTAGAAATAACTGGCTCATGCACAAAAAGTTACCCTCAATTTAATGAATTCCAGCAATTCATTTTTGTTACTCCCTCCTTACTAATTTATTAATAACAATTACAACAAAATTGGCATGCTGTATAAATTCTTACATATTCTCTTCACCATAATATATTGTCCCAGATAGTCTTAAAAAGGTGATGTGTTAAAATTTATGACTTATTACCAACAACAAAGCTATAGCCAATTGACCATAAAAGCCAATCATTCTTTTTTTTTTTTTATTAGTTGGAGGCTAATTACTTCACAACATTTCAGTGGGTTTTGTCATACATTGATATGAATCAGCCATAGAGTTACACGTATTCCCCATCCCGATCCCCCCTCCCACCTCCCTCTCCACCGATTCCTCTGGGTCTTCCCAGTGCACCAGGCCGGAGCACTTGTCTCATGCATCCCACCTGGGCTGGTGATCTGTTTCACCATAGATAATATACATGCTGTTCTTTCGAAACATCCCACCCTCACCTTCTCCCACAGAGTTCAAAAGTCCGTTCTGTACTTCTGTGTCTCTTTTTCTGTTTTGCATATAGGGTTATCGTTACCATCTTTCTAAATTCCATATATATGTGTTAGTATGCTGTAATGTTCTTTATCTTTCTGGCTTACTTCACTCTGTATAGTGGGCTCGTTTCATCCATCTCATTAGGACTGGTTCAAATGAATTCTTTTTAATGGCTGAGTAATATTCCATGGTGTATATGTACCTCAGCTTCCTTATCCATTCGTCTGCTGATGGGCATCTAGGTTGCTTCCATGTCCTGGCTATTATAAACAGTGCTGCGATGAACATTGGAATGCACGTGTCTCTTTCAGATCTGGTTTCCTCAGTGTGTATGCCCAGAAGTGGGATTGCTGGGTCATATGGCAGTTCTATTTCCAGTTTTTTAAGAAATCTCCACACTGTTTTCCATAGTGAAAGCCAATCATTCTTAAGTAATTAAAAATGCCCACTGTAGTAAATAGAATATTTGCTTGAATATGTCTTTGGGATATTAGTATTTCAAATATCCCTTTGCCTTCTCACATTTGGTCAAACCAATGCCTACACATTGGTTGAATAAACGTTACTCTCTATATATGGGTTTTAATGGATGACACCAGATCGTCATATAAACACAAACAATTGTTCATAGATTTATAATACTTGTCTATATTAAATATCTGAATACTAGCCCTAGCTCATAAATTCAACAATAAATATTTCACAAACCTGTATCAATGGAAACTACTGCATTACAAATTCACTGCTTCTCAGAGTCTAAGCAAGTTAATATGAAGATAATATTGTCACTTTTATGTGTTGATATGGCCAAAAAGATCTGATGTTAACCAACAGATTTTCTACTCATCACTTTCACTGACTTGTTTCCTGTTACTACACAGTATTGAGAATACATATATCCCTTTACAAGGTAACCAGCTACCCCAGTTTACCTGGAATTGTTCTGGTTCAGTACTCAAAGTTCTGTATCCTGGGAAACTTCACAGACGGAGGTTCTTCCTGAACCTTCCTGCAGCCACCCTTCCCAGAGCTAATCCATTCTGACACCATAAAGCCTACTCTCGAAATGTGTTGAAAGCATTGAGGATACACACTGTAAGTGGCTTTTTCTAAAAATGTATGATTTTCAATATGCACAGCTCTTAAGAAATTGCTTCCAACCCACAGACCAACACAACAGGATCTGCTAGCCAAGACTTTGGGTGCTGAATTCCTTTCACCTGAAAACAAGACAGGACGTAGCAATGGAAAGAATTCAAATTTGTTCAAATATACTCTTCCCTCTCTTTTGCTTAAGAAAATCCAATGAATGAAGAAGGTAGAAATAGAAACTAAAAATATAAAGATACTAAAATTTAGGGTGAATTCATTTAACTTTAAGGTGAATTTGAGGTGCACTGAGGACAGTCAAACAGATAAGTCCAGTAGATATTCAGATATAAGTACCAGAATCTGAGATAAGAGACTGAGGTGCAAAGACAGGTTTAGAAGCTACTGAGTTACAGGCCAAAGTTGAAATGTATGAGATGAAGTGGGGTGGATGAGAGGACCTGCAGAGAATGAGTAAGAAAAGAGGAGGTAGGTGACGAGTATCTTGCCTGATCCCCTGAATCAAACTGATTCTTAAAGTGCCCTGCTCTAGACTTCACTCATCTGAGTTCCTGTGTCTTCCACTTATGGAATTTGAACTGGCCAACTATTCTTTTGCCGGATGGAAATTTTCCTCAACTCCTCAAGGCATCTTCTCTTATAAGCAACTCTAAGGTTTGTCCTCGGAACCCTGAGGTGGTTAAAGCTCTTATATGAGTAATTCATTCCCTCTCTGCTTTCTCCTCACCCCCGTTTCTCTCTTTCCTTTCTTGCTTTCGCAAAAATATTTATAGAACACCAATCATGTGCTAGGCATTTCTCCAGACACTGGAAGCAATGAATGAATGAAAATGTATAGTATTCCTTACCATATACTCAAAGGCTATATTTAAAAGAAGCTAAAAAGTTATTTTTACTGATTTTTAAAATGTTTCTCTGTTAAGAAAACAGTAGCAGAACCTGGAAGTCTCTTGAACTTCAAATGGAAGTCTTCTAAATGGAAGCAAAAGAGTGCCATATAGTTACTGAAGTAGACATGTTCTTTCTAAGTCACTAAGCACTAGAGCATTGGATAAATATGGAATATGTTATTAACGGGAGACACATGGACAGAGGAGCCTGGCGGGCTACAGTCAATGGGGTCACAAAGAGTCGGACACAACTGAGCACACACACACAACAGAGTTTACATCAAAGCTCAGAACTAGACATATGGACACAGCTCTCAGTCCTCACCTCTCTAATATAACCATCCACCCATTCAGCATTCCACAGAACAAATCCATATCATCCCTCATAATATCTATTCCCCTAATTAGTGGTTTGAAATGTTGTGTCTACTGGCAATAGTGTTCCTGTGGGCTATTGTATCAAGGTCATTGGGACACTTTCTGAAATGTCTCTACTTATTAATGGAAAGTTTCAATGAAATAATAGAAGGCGTAAGTTTAGCTCTTTTTGAGAAAACTGGGCCATTCAAATCATATACTACTATGTCCTCCTAACTTCCACAAGGCAAGAAAAATGATTCTTAATTAAATGTTTAATATTTATTATAGTTAGAATATTAGTTTTAGGTCAAATTTATGATGCACTAGATTTGTACTTTTTATGTTATTATATGGACTTTATAGTTCATTGAGATTTCTTATATAATCAATGTGTACAGTATATTTGAGCCCATTTATATGACAGAACATAATTTTATTCTTTAGAATTATTACAGAGGTTTATAGCTGTTGCATCTTTGCTTTTATGACATATTTTTGTCACATCTATGGTTTATTTAATGGCAGGTCCTTGATCAGGAATGCAATGCCCAATTATGATATCGTTCTTATGGGAAAATGTGACTGCTTTATGATAGAGTTTCCCGGAATGGATTGTGCTCAAAGACGAAAAATAATTGTGGTTTGAAAGGAACAATTCTTAAGAGTGAGTGTGTCAGTGTGTGTGTTGTGTGTGTGTGTGTGTGTGTGTGTGTGTGTGTGTGTGCTGGTCACATATAAGACACCTTGTCTACCCAAGACACATCACTAGGCACTCTCTTCCACCACTCAGGCTTGGAAAAGACACACAAATCCCTTTGAGAACACTTTCTGGCATGCATACAGGTTTAGTGACGGAGAGGAGAAGGCTGTATGTGATTGTTCACATGTATATCACACATCAAAAGAATAAAAACCATTTGGCCTCTCAGATACATTTCCATATTGAAGAAAACAGGACTTCTCAGTAACTTCAAGCACTGCCTGACTTCTGAACATTTTACTGAATGAAGAATAAGTTCAGCTGCATCCTCTGAGATGCGTTAAGGGAAGACCAATGGTACAATGTCAAGGAACCCACATGAAAAATCCACAACTCTGAAGTTTAAGTCAGTGACTTCAGTTGACTCTGGATGTCCATTAATAAGCCTCATTTCTAAAATGTCTGTATTGTTTTCACAAAGGTTTCTTATCTTCAGCACATATGTTCAATTCTCCTAAAATGATTCTCTGAAGAAAGCTATTTGATAACACCTGGACAATTGCACGGATGGAAAATTTTGAAATGAAAAGTGCCCTTTCTCCTTCACTTTTTTTAAAAGTACATCTCTTAAACATGTCAGATGAATAAGTGAAAAATTCCAGATGTCTTGAAAAGTTGGGACACCCAATAGGACAGAAGGTATGGAGAATTTCTGATCAATATATATTTCTGATCAACAATATATTTGAAAAATCAGCATAAGATTAGGCCATGAAGTTATGTAAATTCAAAGTCCTGAGTGCTAACCATTACAACATGGGGCCCACAATCTCATAACTCATCCTTCTACATGCAATGTTTAAGCAATTTTTTTTTTGGTTGCTCAAGCCACAAAACAGACCTTGACTGGCTGTGGTCGCAGCAGAGTTCATGCCAAGGAACATGCCTAGGAGTGAGGGGAGGAAAAGACCCCTCTCGGATTGGGATAACAGGTGCAGGCACTCTGGTGGGCAGACAGTCAGGCTGGCCAAGAACAACGTGTGAAAGCTGCAGCGTTACATCAGAGAGAATGGCAGGTGCCCAGTCACTATCAGTTAGGATTCAGCTGCAGCCAACAGAAACCACTCTAGCTGGTTTCAGCCTAGAATGATTTATTGCCAGGCATTAGGAGGCTTAAAACACCTATGCAGAACCTGATGGAGTAAGCTCCAGAGCTCTGCCACAGTGAAAAGGCCCACCATTGCAAGCTGGTGAGCATGGAACACAGCAGTCTCCAGCCTTATGTGCAGCAGCAAAGTGGATGCCCCATGCCCTGCCTCTCACTCTGTTTCACTCAACTCTGAAAGCTAGCCTTGCACATGGGCAGAACCAATATAGGACCCAGTAATCAAGCTCTCAGGAACTTTTCTCAAGCGATTTTTTTGTTTGTTTGTTTTCTAGCATCTGCAGCACAGAGGGTAGGAATAAACATCAAGTTCACGATGCAAAAATTGAAGTTAATACTGAGAAATTAAATCAGTGACTTAACAGGATGCAAGAAAGGAAAAAAAAAAATCTGAATTCCTATCCAAAAAAGGCAGACTAAGCCAAGAGGAAACAGTTCAAAGACGGGAACTTATCAGGATTCAAGCCTAGGACCACACTCTTTACAGTCAACAACTTGAATTTCTCCTTAAGAGGAAAAGCTTACTAGCAGGATTTGCAGTTGAATGGTTTTTTTGTTGCTTATTTACCTATATAGCTAAACAAATATCTAAGAACTTCAATAAGATCCTTAGGAGTCAAGGCTGTAGGAGAGACTGGACAGAAAGGAATGGTCTTCTCTGATATCCAAGTCATAGACTTGCTAAATGCAAGTCATGCAGTCTTCTTTAGACCTCCCCTCCCTCTGGGAAAACCTGGGTACTCAGGAGGCAGCCAGTGCTTGGCATGTAAGAGAAGTTCCCCCACAGTGGAGATGAGGACAAAGTCACTTGTTCATCCAGTGAAGTAAACAGCTTCCACTCACTACAAAGTCGATGGCAGCTGTCATTGCCTCAGGCTTCTCCCAGCAGTATTTCACCTGCTGGACACTGAAAGGAGGTTGCCAGCCCCTCAAATGCATAAATTAGAAACAAAGCAGGACTTTCTCGTGTGTGCATATGCTTGGCCTTTATTGGCCAACGGCTTTATGACCAATTTTAATAAAACCTCAGCAATCTGAGCGCGGGGAGCAGATTTCTGACACCAGGGCCCTCCCCTGTTCTCTGAAGCCAGTTCTACTCTTGCATTCCAGGGATCTGCCCATGTGACACTGAAAAACAGGGCTGCTGTTACTCAAGGCATCTTAAATGGCCCCTCATGACAACAAAGGGACACAGACAGGAAAAGTGTAAGGATTTCTAGTTACAAAGATGAGGAAACTGGGATTTAATATAGATGAGGAATCTGTCCAAGGCACATAAGGCTGGTCCCAGGTCAGATAGCAGGCCCACACATTACAGATCCAGGGGTGACACTTACAACACCAAACTACCCAGGGCTTCTGCCACTTATTAGCCAGATCCTAAGAGCAAATGGGGTGGGGGAAGTGGGATCCAGAGGCCCCCCTGAGAGTTGGAATAGGTCCTCAGGAATCACGAAATACCGAACTGCTTCATTGCAAAGAAGCCTTCTAAAGGCACACCAACCTGTCCTGAGTCATGCTGAGGCAAAATAATTTCACATAATTCTAAAAATAATTACAGAATTGAACTGGAAAGAATGGAATAAAGAAAGACAGGAGAAGGAAAGGGGCAAAGTCTTAGGCCAATTTCCAACTTTCTTCAGTGTCCACAGCCTACTGAAGTCTGACTGACTTTAAGTGCTTCTACTACAGCTCTTTACAAAGTGCTCAACATACACATCTTTTCATTTAATACCAATTTCACTGTCAGGATTTCCCCCACACTCCATTAAAATAACTGAAGATACTTTAGTTGAGGCATATATGATGGGAATTAATTAAAACAGGAAACCCATTTGTCCTCAAACCTACTCCTGTCATTTGTTTGTACTTCCAAGGAAAGGAGAAATACACAGAATCAAAAAATTGTAAGTAGAAACATATGATTTTGACCTTTAAGGAAAGAAATTACTTGTTCTATTCCAAGTGGGCTTAATACTCATGCCTGGTAACATTTGCTGAGGGCTCACTGGGTGCCAGGCACTACAGCTAAGCCCATGATACACATTTCACTTCACAACAGCCTGGGAAATAAGTATTATTCCCATTCTACAGATGAGGAAAATAAGGGGCAGTTAAACTCGATCAGCGCTTCTTGAATTTAATGTGCAAACAAATGACCTGAGGATCTCTTAAAATGCAAATTAAAAAGGGTGGACACCAGGTTCAAAGTCACTGTGTGCACCCCCATGCTCTGGTTCTCAAAGTGTGACCTGGGACAGCAGCAGCAGCAGCCCCTGGCAACGTGTTAGAAATGCAAATGTTAGGGCCTTGCCCCAGAAAGACTAGATCAGAAACTCAGACAGTGGGGTCCCGGGATCAGTATTTCAGCAGGTCCTGCAGGGGCCTCTAATGGCACTCAACGTCTGGAGCCACCATAGAACACCATATCTTGTTTCCTCCATCTTGGGAAGTCCTTCCTCCCCATCTGCATTTGAGTCTTGGAATGTCCTTAGGGTTTTGACATATCACAATCCCTTTGTGCTAATTACTGTCATACAAAAGGTAGTTTCTTCAGAGAAGCCTGAAAACATTTTACCTCTCACAATTAAAACTGCATTGCTTCCATCTTCTTCAGATCAGAGAAGAATGGCAAAACAGCTTCCACAGATGATAAGATGGAAGGCAAAGGAGGAACTAAGCTGGCTTTCCAAATCAAACTGTTGATATGCTCCGGGGTCATGAAGTATAACTGAGCTGCTGCAGGCATGTGCTTTATACCGAGGAAATGATCCTTCTCCTAGGCCTAAGCACAGAGCAGATTTCAGTGAAGGGTGAAATGTTTCCCTGGAAAATTCCCCATCCCAGCAACAACAATGATGCAAACATTTATGTTTCACATTCAAAACCACAGAACTTCAGTGCTCCCCCAAAGCAGGCCTCTGTGGGTCCCAGAAATATATATATATATATAAAACCCTAAAACAGAGACTAAACGCAACTCAAAAAATGGAATAAGAGATGAGCAGAGTAACATTTTTCTATTCACCAAGCCAAAAATAACAGTATCCCATTCTGTTCAATTTACAGTCTAGTTGAGGTCTGCTTCTGTCCTTCCTTTATCTGACCCAATACATTCATCCTCACTAAAGCGCCCACCTCAGACTCGCTCTGGCCAGACTCCAGTCAAGATATTTTGTAAGTTAAAAATGTGATAGGCTCTTGATGACAGCATGTATTTTCCCCCATCTGTACTAAATTTAAACCATTCTTCACAGCCCTATTAGACATGAGCAAAGTCGCTTGTAGCCAGTAGGTGTCCTTTGATTGTATTTTTAGAATAGCCCTTGAATAAAACAGTTGGATTACCCAAAGAAAGCTGGTAACTAAATATGACAGTCAGAATAATCAGGAGAATTCTAACATTTTATCTGGAGTGTAGTCTCCCACAATGTCATTGGAAGTTATGTGTTAGATTCAGATTCCTGATTTCAGATAACCTGAAAGAGTTGCTATAGGTGTTGAAAGCTACTAGAAAGCAACACAAAAGCACAGTAATGCTCACAGTAAAGGAGAAAGTACATGTGCACAAGTGTGTGTGTACACACACATACACACACCACGCAAGGCCAGGAGAGAAAGCTTCAGTGTAAGAAAACCAGCTTCACAATCTCTTGCGATTTAATCCTCTCTCCCTAAATTTCAGCCTTTTCTCTAAAGCCCAAATTTTCTCCACTGTTATCTTTAGATATTTAATTAATTTGCACCCAGGCCCCCAGAACTCTGATTCGATAACTTGTCTGAGCCCGGCCCCAGAGAATCAAATACATATTCACACACTCAGAGGCTGGAGATCTTACCATATTTAACAAGAAGCATCTCTGACAGTAATTGGAGTTTCGTATCAAGGTAAATAAATGGTAAGATCATAAGAACATACTCCAGTGGCCCTGTGCATCCTGGAAATGCTAACATCAGAGAGCAGATTTAACATAAGGCCTCAGTGGAGATGAATTTTCTATAAACAAACAATGTGAAGAAAGCCTCACTTTTGTCATGTGTTATTCCCATTGAAGAAAAGATGAATATTCTGTTTCATATGTTTGTTACCAGAAGCTGCCGCTTCATTTATTTAATAGGAAGATTTTCACTTCCTCGCCATGTGGACCAAGTTATCATTGTCTCTTGGCCAGCAGTGGACTAGCAATCTTACCCAGCAGTGCCTTTTAAAGCAAATTGTGCAAATTGCTAAATGTACTGTGATGTGAACACTTCAGGTGAGTCGGTTTAAAGGTAGCTTATCTTTTTCTTTTACCCACAGTGAATGAAGCACCATCTTCCAGGAGGAGGAAGCTTTCTTTAGGATAGACTTTCTCAACCTCAGCACTATTCATGTGTGGGGTCAGATAATTTTTGTTGTAAGAGCTGTAACGAGCAGAATAATGGTCTTTTAAAGATGTTCATGTCCTAAAACCTGGAATCTGTGAACTGTTACATTATATGGCAAAGAGAAACTAAATTTACAGATAAAACTGAGGTTGCTAATCAGCGGAACTTAAAATGGGGAGATTACCTGCATAGGTCCACCAGGAAAGCCCCAATGTAATCACAGGAGCCCTTAAAAGTTAAAGACGGAGGCAAAACAGTTGGTCCAAAGAGATGTGATGATGGAGGAGGCAGGAGAGATTTGAAACTTGAAAGGGACTTGACCTGCCACTGTTGGCTCTGAATACAGGGGAGGGGGCCACAAGCCAAGAAATGCAGACAACTTTGTAGAAGCTGAAAAAAGGTAAAAGAGTGAATTCTCACCAAGAGCATCCAGAAAGGAAGGGAATCCTGATGACACCTTGATTTGAACCCTGGGAGCCATATGAAAGACCTCTGACCTATAGAACTGTAAGTTAAATCTATGTTGTGATAATAAAGCTAGCCATTAAATTAGTGGTAATCTGTTATGTCAGCAGTTGTTACAGCAGCCCTTTTATTAAATCACTAACACAGTGGTGCAGTGGTAAAGAACCTGCCTGCCAGTGCAGGAGACATAAGAAATGCAGGTTCAGTCTCTGGATGGGAAAGATCCCCTGGAAGAGGAAATGGCAACCCACTCTAGTATTCTTCCCTGGAGAATTCCATGGACAGATAAGCCTGGAAGGCTACAGTCCAAAGGGGTTGCAAAGAGTCAGACACGACTGAAGTGACTTAGCACGCACACACACACACAGACTGTCTTGTACGTAGACTGTTTAGCAGCATCCATGGTCCCTGCCTGCTACATGCCAAGAGGACACTCCCCCATTCAAAAATGCTTCCAAACATTGCCAAATGTCTCCTGGGGGGCAAAATCACCACTGCCCTGGCACTACCAGACTGATTTATTTCTAGCCTAGCAACTGTCTTCTCACTAATATGGCATAAATACATATTCAGCCTTAAACTTTTGGGCTAAGTTATTTCAATATCCCAGTATAGTGGGGAAAAGTTATTCTTATTTTTAAAAAAATATCCCATGACTCATTATTGTAGCCTCACAGTATAGGAAGCAAATGACAAGGTGTGAAAGACACAGGTTAATGTCAGACCCATGAAGGGAGTTGGTCCATCAACAAAAATGATTTGAAAAAATAGTTAACAGCAATAAAAATAACAAAGGGCTTTCCTAGAGGCTCAGGTGGTAAAGAATCCATCTGCAATGAGGGAGATCCAGGTTCAATCTCTGAGTTAGAAAGATCCGCTGGAGAAGGGAATGGCTACCCACTCCGGTATTCTTGCCTGGAGAAGTCCATGGACAGAGGAGCCTGGCAGGCTACAGTTCATGGTGTCACAAAGAGTCAGACACAAATGAGCAACTAGCACACAAGGGCTTTGTAGCTATTACTGCATCTACTCTCCCCAACTAGTAGTATCTCCACTGTGAGTCATAACTTGGGAGTGCTGGGACGTCCTTGCTGTCATCTATGAGTTACTATAGCTGACACTTCAAAGGTGGAGATGGGGTGAACTTTTATGCAGGGACAGATGAAGAGAGTAGAGGGCCTCCTGGGAAAAGAGTTCTACCCCAGCCCTGGTATGTACCACCTGTTCTACAGATGTTTGGAGGTCTGGCTGGAGCGTGGTGATGTCCATAGATAAGAGCATTAGAAAGCAGCACTTGGTCTGTCTATTCAAATCCTGAGACCCCATCCCCCGTAACTGGGTGTTCACAGCCACCGCTGATGGAAATAAACACAAACACAGACTTTAGGAAAACGTTTAAATAACTAACTATTGAAACTCATAGTAATTCCTTACATAAAGTTGGGGATATCTCCCCCCTAAAACTACCTAGTTCTTGGTTACTGTTTTCTCTGAATACAACCCCCATTGTTGTTATTATTGTCGTTTAGTCACTAAGTTGTGTCCAGCTCTTTTGTGACTCCGTGGACTGTAGCCCACCAGGCTCCTATGTCCATGGGATTTCCCAGGCAAGAATACTGGAGTGTGTGGCCACTTCCTTCTCCAGGGGATCTTAGCACATCAGGGATTGAATCTATGTGTCCTGCATTGGCAGACGGGTTCTTTACCACTGTTCCATGAGGAAAGCCCACAGCCCCAGTAGCTTTAAAAAATTCTGTGTCTCAGGGAAATACAAGCAGGATGTCTAGAGGAAACCTCCATCCCTATGTGTTCCCTGGCACTGAACAGTCCTCAGTTTCTCAGGCTATGTGTTGCTTTGGTTTTCCATCGTCCTTCTTTTAATACTGAACATATTATTTACCTCCTTCCTTTAATACTGAACATATTATTTACCTCAGATCCAGTTTGAAACCTGGCTGCATTCTCAGTTGCTCTGGAAGCTTCTTAAATGACAAAGCAGCCATCACTCCCACCAGGCACCACCCTCTTGCGTGGCCAAATGGCCTTGCTCATATTGGGACCAGTTCTGTCCTGGGTTCTCTAGGAACATGATCCATGTCCATGGAGCCACCTCATTAAAGCACCGGTTACTAAATAAATTGCAAATTCTAAGTCTGGCTGATACTGCCTCATAGAAATGACAGTTAAGATGCTATGTTTCTTCTATTTATGCAAGATTCAGAAAGGAACTGCATAGGTGCACTGGGGGGGAGGCAGGGAGACAAAGCAACGCCAAGAACAGTCGGCAACCCTTCCCACAATAGAGGGTGACTCTCACTACGTCCACGTTATTTATATTATCAGTAGTCCCTGGTGGTTCTGTGGGTATAGAGTCCTCCTGCAATGTGAGAGCTGTGTTCGGATCCCTGGGTCGGGAAGATCCCCTGGAGAAGGAAATGCCAACCCACTCCAGTATTCTTGCCTGGAGAATTCCATGGAGAGAGGAACCTGATGGGCTACAGTCCATTGGTCACCAGGAGTCAGCCACGACTGAGTGACTGGCACTTTCACTTTCATGCTAAGATGGAATTCCTCTTTTCCAGCTCTGCAGTATCTGGCTCACTTGACTATCGTTGTTGTTGTTCACTCAGTCATATCTGACTCTGGGATCCCATGAACTGCAACCCACCAGGCTTCCCTGTCCTTCACTATTTCTTGGAGTTTGCTCAAATTCATGTCCATTGACTTAGTGATGCCATCCAACCATCTTATCTTCTGTTGCTCCCTTCTCCTCCTGCCCTCAATCTTTCCCAGCATCATGGTCTTTTCCAGTGAGTACACTCTTCATAACAGGTGGCCAAGGTACTGGACCTTCATCATCAGTCCTTCCAATGAATATTCAAGGTTGATTTCCTTTAGGATTGACTGGTTTCATCTCCTTGCAGTGAAGGGACTCTTGAGAGTCTTCCCAGAACCACAATTTGAAAGAATCAATTCTATGGCGCTCAGCCTTCTTTATGGTCCAACTCTCATATCCATACATGACTACTGGAAAAACCATAGCTTTGACTAGATGGACCTTTATTGGCAAAGTGATGCCTCTGCTTTTTAATATGCTGTCAAGGTTTGTCTTAGCTTTTCTTCCAAGGAGCAAGTGTCTTTTAATTTTGTGGCTGCAGTCACTGTCCACAGTGATTTTGGAGCCCAAGAAAATAAAATTTGTCACTACTTCCACTTTTTCCCCATCTATTTGCTGTGAAGTGATGAGACCAGATGCCATGATGTTAGTTTTTTGACTGTTGAGCGTTAGGACAGCTTTTTCATTCTCCTCTTTCATATTAAACATAAGAAATCAATGCTAGACCTTTTGCCTTTACAGAGTCCAATGTCAGGAACATTTCTTGCTGCTTTACTTGAATTTCCCTTCCCTCTATTTTTAAATCTTTTTATTTAATCTTACTCCAGGTGGTAATCAGCCTCAGGGTAAGGAGACAGAAATGCAAGTTTGCATCTGAAAACACCATTTGGATCATATTTTATTAATGTTGTGCTAACAGTACCCCCAAAAATAGACAGTAGTTTTTAAATTGGTTGTATGAGAAAGCTCTTTATCACTATACACTGAGAAAGAAAAGAAATGAGGGGGAGGGGCAAAAATTCTAACATTGAGTCAGTAACTAGGGAGAATAAAATATGATGCTTCACCTCTGAACAACAGCACCTAAACTGCTCCTGGGATGACAGGCCCCACCAGAAACCCCTTTCAATGGCTGGGAGGCAGACTGCAACATAGTCTGGATGCTTTCTGGGTGGCACCAAACTGGAGTGACTGGCCAGCAGGAACATCTGCTTTAGGCATCAAAATGGCAGGAAGAAAGTGCAGGGCAAGTGGGGCACAATACCTCGCTAAGAAGCAGAACACTGTTAAAAATGGTTTGTTCAGTAGCTTTCACCTTTGGGAATCTTTTCAAGCTGGGCTAACTAGGCCCTGAGTGGATCCTACAGGGGTACTTGCTGTAGCTCATTCGGGGTAGAGAAAAAAGGAAAGGATTTAAAGCAAGTGTCCTGGCCCCATTTTAAGGGAAGAAACCCAAACCAATACGAAGGATGGATTGTTGCTTCTTTTCATTCCTTAAACAAGGGAGAACTTAAGGGACTTCCCTGATGGTCCAGTGGTTAAGAATCTGCCTACCAATGCAGGAGACACGGGTTTAAATCCTGACCCAAGAAGACATGCCACAGAGCTACGAAGCCTGTGCGCCACAACTACTGAGCCCATGCACTGTAACTACTGAAGCCTGCATGCCTAGCTAGAGCTGGTGCTCCACAGCAAGAGAAGCCACTGCCAATGAGAAGCCCACACACTGCAACTGGAGAGCAGCCCCGGCTCGCCACAACTAGAGAAAAGCCCACACACAGCAACAAAGACGCAGCACAGTCAAAAATAAATAAGGGAGAACTTTAAAAGCTGGGTCAGTCCTCTAGGGGAAATTTATTCAACAAACATTTATTTAGTACTTCCCATGTGAAAATAAAGTGTGTGTGCTGTCGCTCAGTCGTGTCCAACTCTCTGCGACCCCATGGACTACAGCCCACCAGGCTCCTCCGTGCATGGGATTCTCCAGGCAAGAATGCTGGAGTGGGTTGCCATTCCCTTCTCCAGTGGATCTTTCCCACCCAGGGATCAAACCTGTGTCTCCTGCATCTCCGGCATTGGCAGGAGTGTTCTTACCAGCTAAGCCACTGGGGAAGCCCGGAAAAATAATGGGCTCTGGCAAAAAAATTTAAAAATGTGTAATACGTAAGAAGTGATTCCATTTTTGAAGTAGACAGATATTTATACAAGTAACTATGATGCAATCCAGAATTAAGTGCTTGCTATAGGAAAGGTACCACCCACAGAGTGGGAGGATCAGGGAAGGTTTCAGGAAAGCCACAGTATTTGAGCTGAGCCTTTCAGTCTGCCAATGGCAGTAACAGATGGAGAGGGTACGGGAGGGCACTGCAGGCTGGGAGCACAGCCGAGAGCAAAGGCTCAGCAGCCCGGTGTACAAAGCACATCTGGGAAGCAGCAGTGCTCCCTGTAGACTGGAAGCAAAGAGCTAAAGTAGAAAATGATGCCCCCCCCCCCGCCCCGATATATATATTTCAAACAACTAGCTTAAACTGTACCAACTGTGGCTGTGGCCAACACACATAAAAGAGACCCCAATGTACAGTCCTCTCTCCTTGCATTTCGATGGAACCTATGACTTGCTTCTAACACACAGACTATGTCAAAAGTGATGGGCTGTCACTCTCTTGATACATTATATGTCACAGGCTGTTTTTCCCATGACCATGCTGTTACATATCAGACTTTATCTTAGCAGACAGCAAAGAGAGAGGCTTCCTTGCTGGCTTTAAAGGAGTAAACTGCCTTATTATGAGAGAGTCATATAGTACGCAGCCTGCAGTAGCCGAACAGTACCTCCAGCCAACAGCCAACAAGAAAAGGGGAAGATGACTCATGCCAACTATCAGAGGGAGTATGTAAGTACATCTTTCGCCAGTCAAGCCTCAGAATAGACATCTATATTACAGCCTAGGATGCCTTTATCATCTAAATAAGCTTTCCTTGGACTTCTGGCCCATGGAAACTGAAATAAGTGGACATCTTTTTAAATCCACTAAGATTATGGTAATTTGTTATCCAGCAAAGAGCAGCACTAATATATTGACTTCAAAAAATATTGAAAAGAAATGGCATTCAAGACCAGAGCAGGGAAGCCCTTGAATACCTACATTCAGTTCAATTCAGCTCAGTCACTCAGTCATGTCCGACTCTTTGCGACCCCATGAATCGCAGCACGCCAGGCCTCCCTGTCCATCACCAACTCCCGGAGTTTACTCAAACTCATGTCCATTGAGTTGGTGATGCCATCCAACCATCTCATGCTCTGTCATCCCCTTCTCCTCCTGCCCTCAATCTTTCCCAGCATCAGGGTCTTTTCAAATGAGTCAGCTCTTCGCATCAGGTGGCCAAAGTATTGGAGTTTCAGCTTCAACATCAGTCCCTCCAATGAACACCCAGGACTGATCTCCTTTAGAACGGACTGGTTGGATCTCCTTGCAGTCCAAGGGATTCTCAAGAGTTTTCTCCAACACCACAGTTCAAAATCAACAATTCTTCGACCTATATTCAACATGCCTGTAATTATTCATTACTGCCCAATGCCCTGTTTTGTTTTTGACAATTATAAACATCTTATTAAATGAACTAACATATGTATAAGGTGCTCAGCACAGTGTCTGGAATGTAATGAATGCTATAAGTGTTAACCATTATTGATACCATTGTTGCTATTATCATTACTATTTCTTGCTATGAATAAATTTCCTCAAGAGAAATAAGATGCTGTTAAGACAAAGTTCACCTAAGAAACGTTGTTCTCCGGGACTTCCCTGGTGGTCCAGTGGTCAGGACTCTGCACTTCCACTGTGGGGAACTGAGATCCCGAAAGCCATGCAGCACTGCCAAAAATTTTTAAAAAGTAAAAGAAACACTATTCTCCTTTGGTCTTCTCCTTTGGGAGTTTCAAGGATCCAAAGAAAACAACATATGAAAGACCACTAAGAAAAATGCATATTCACATATACACAACCTTCTGCCTATAGTTTCAAGGGGCTCTTACATAAGAACCAATATTCTCAAAGAACACTGGGGCACTCCAAGCCAAGTGGGAGTCTCCTGAAGACCCCAAAAGACAGTTCTCAGATCCTCTGATTTTACCCTCAGCTTTGATGCCAAAACTTTGCAACTATCATCTTTGGCTAGTGCCAGTTTATTTTTTGTTTGTTTGTTTTATTTTTTTAATTAATTAATTTATTTACTTTACAACATTGTATTGGTTTTGCCATATATTGACTTGAATCTGCCATGGGTGTACATGTGTTCCCCATCCTGAACCCCCCTCCCACCTCCCTCCCCATCCCATCCCTCTGGGTCATCCCAGTGCACCAGCCCCGAGCATCCTGTATCATGCATCGAACCTGGACTGGCGATTCGTTTCACATATGATAATTTACATGTTTCAATGCCATGCCAGTTTAAAGTGCTGCACAAAACCAAAAAGGGTGTTGTTCCCAGGAGAGAGAGCATTCTCACCTCCAGCTCTCCTGAGTGGTGGGCCGAGGCTTATACCTTCAGACTGCTAAATGAGAAGACCCTCCACACACCTGTATTATAAAGCCAGCCACAGAAAGTTCTCCTTGGGCTTCCTATACATCTTATGCACTGTACACAGAATCCAGGCAGGTGACATCAACACTCCCCTGAGCTTTACACTTCTCATGAAGCACTGCCGTCTGTTGATTCCTGCTGTAAGGAGCACATGGGAAATGAAGGGACTGTTCCAATCTCACGAGAGTCCACCATCCACAATATAAACAACTGTGGTCAGAGTTGCCCATCCTACACTGAATATTCCATATAACTAGTCCAGATGTAAACACAGGCTTCAGAGGCTGCCTGATTCAATTTCTCTATTTTAACTGACAACTGGGTGTTCTAAGGATTGCAAAACATTCAAAACCAGAATTTTAGCTTCCTGCCTGGGGAAAAATTTTTTAAATAGACATGGAAATGTAATGAACAATGTGTGGACCAATGAACGAAATATAATGTGCATGGAATTGGTGAAAAGTGAATCTCATGCTTACATCAACACATTCCATTGATTTATTGTGAAATACATATCTTACAAATATATGTGTGTGTGTGTGTGTGTGTGTGTGTGAGCGTGTGTGTGCATGCATGTGTATCTATTACATTTACACAGTGGGTTAAAATTAATAATCAAATTTGCACATCACTTTTAATTAAATCCACATCTTTCCTGTCCCCCAGCTGTCGGCCCGGTGTTTATGTGGAGCACATCTGGCAGCCCTCAGCATTCTCCACAGTCACCCGTCCTCTCAGTCCCCAGATACACCTGCTTTCTGCAGCTGGTCCCCCAACAGGTGCAACGGAAAGCCTGGTTGATGGGCATTATAAACACCCCTGCTGTTGAGCATCTGGGAGGTAACAGAGGGCCCAATTCCAACTTCAATGTTCCTTCCTCCAACAGAAGTGAAAACACCCTGTGTGATCTCAACATGCTGGAGTCCCCATCAGTCACTTTCCCACTCCAGGAAGAAATGCTTCAGGTCAATAGGGCGTTAACAGCTGTGCCACCTTCTGGGTTATTAACGAAGGTCCCCATGGGGAGCTGGGCCTTGGTCATTCTTGTTTGAGCTTCTAAGCCCACAGCCAGCAGCCTGGATGCTCTATCTCCATGTGTCCTAATGAGCAAGGCACCAATTTCCTCATGGTCCTCCAGTTTGTAACCATTAGCCACCTGGTTTTGATTGGGGAGCCCAGAGACCAATGCTTCCCACAGTACTGCCAAATGAAAAACATGTGGCAGCATCACAAACTGTGAGAATTACTATTCTGCAATTCCTTGTTGATAGAATGGTAGGTATTTCAAAGCAAGTGAAATTCAGGATAATGTGCAGGGTCTTTTTGTTTTGTTCTGTTGTGTGTTGGTTTTTATTACCCCAAACCCTGAAGTTTGGGAAAGGGTTCAAATTATTCTTCCTGTGGTGATCTGAAAAATACCTCATTCTATACCGAAAGCATCCATGCAATTAGTCCAGATATAAATACAGGCTCTAAAACTATGCTCCATGGCACCCAGGTTAATGGACTAATGCTATAAAGTAATAGGTTACAACAAGGAATTTCAATACAATTAAAACCATAAAGCTAATGATGATCTGTTTCAAATGAAGCTCTAGATGAAAATAAAGCACTAAAAGTCACTTGTTCATTAAACAGTTTTGGTTCCCACTTGCAGAAGTTCACAGGGGGCGTTAGTCATCTAATGTGTAAGATGCACTGGAAATAAAATTCATAAAAATGGCCTTCATTCCGCTATTTATTCTGACACTCTTGCCTCCAGGCCAACAGACTACTCCCCACATGCCTGTAAGGCAGAGTTCAAGTACCACTTCATTTGAATCTTCCTGTAGCTTTTTATGCAATTCCAAGCTACCGTGTACAGCCCAGGAATTAAGCTGCTCACCTGAGACACATGTATGACTCGGTCAGGATCCTAGACTACTGTAAGCTGCAGTGATGCCCCTACTTGTTTGAAAGAGTTATCATATCACACTGTGTTCCTTAAAAGACCTTAGCTATCCCGAGGTAGTTTCTGCGGCCCTGGGTGAATCTAGATCCTGCATGAAACAACTATTTCGACTTCTTTATTCCTTATTATGTAGTTAAAGAAGCCCTTGGGGCTTTCCTTGGTGGCTGAGTGGGAAAGAATGTACCTGCCAGTTCTGGAGAGAAGGTTCAATCCCTGGATCAAGAAGATCCCCTAGACAAGGAAATGGCTACCCACTCCAGTATTCTTGCCTGGGAAATCCCATGGACAGAGGAGCCTGGCGGGCTACAGACCAGGGGCCTGCAAAAAAGTCACACAGGACTTAGCAACTGAACAGCAATGACCACAAATACCCTCTTGGTCTTCTCCTGGCTTTCCCCCACTCAAAACCTCTAATACTGCTGAAAGTAGGAGACAACCTCTGGGCATGACTATACTATCCACCAACAAAACACATGAGCATTGAATCCAAAAAAGCAGAAACGAGATGCTCTCAGTTCTGTGTGCTGTATTCCTAAAGGCAGTGTTCCCGGGGGGAGGAAATGGTGCTCTACATTCTTACTGCCTGCTGCTTGAGTGCTGTGTGCCCAGAGGATGTGTCTCTAGGCAGAAAAGGCCAAAAAGACAACCACATCCAATTGGAGCTTTCAGCAGAACACAACCATTGGCAAGTGAAGGCTCTGTATGTGGTTTTCCTTACACAAAATGACTTGTAACTTCTGTCTCTTACAGATATTATCCACCTAAAATCTTAATGCTTTGACAAGCAAGTCAAGGGTGAAAAAATGCTGCTTCCTCTCTTCTCTGTGGTCTGTGTTATGATTCTAAGACTAAGGACCTGCCAGAACCTGATTCATCCACCCAGCCAATAGGGTTGAGGGTAAGAAAGACTAGAAAGCAAGAACTGCTTCCAGGTTAACCACCACAGTTCTATCCCTTGGCTGGGTGTCTTCCCCTGTCACTCCTGACACCTTTTCCACTCTTCCCTCCTCACTTCCGTGTGCCAAGAAGCTGACATATATGGGCGACACCAAGGGCTACCTGGTCCTCTGACTTTCAGCTGGCTTAGGGCCGCAGAGACCATGAGGAGGAGGCGGAGAGTAAAAGCCAAGCATCTGGTCCTGCCACCCCGTCCTGCAGGGGGTCCTCTCCCGGCCTCCAGCTCCCATCAGCCAGTCCTCTCCATGGACCTGCATCATGTCCCGTCTTCTCTTGCCCCCTGAACCCTGGAGATAACCAAGCTCCCCATGTCACTTCCCACTGTGCCACACTCCCTCTGGCTGGCTTCTTGTAACTCAGCTTGCACCATTGTGATCCACTTTGTAAATTCCTAGCTTGAAGTTTCCACTATTTCTTGCCAGGATTCTGACTGACATAATCAAAATCATACCTAAAAACAAATGACTAACCCAATAAAACCTGGATTTTGGGGAATCAAACATTTTCTCATCTAACAATAAGCAGTATAGGAACCAACCATTAGAGTACAGATATACAAGCCATAGGAACCACTGCCCACTTGCTCATTCCTTCAATAAATATCCACCAAGCTTTATGTGTCAGACACCGTTCTCAGAGGAAATGATGATATTCCAGCTCTTGTGCTATGCTTAGTCGCTCAGTCGTGCCCAACTCTTTGCGATCCCATGGAGCCCGCCAGGCTCCTCTGTCCATGGGGATTCTCCAGGCAAGAATACTGGAGTGGGTTGCCATGCCCTTCTCCAGGGGATCTTCCCAACCCAGGAATCGAACCCAGGTCTCCCTCATTGAAGACAGATTCTTTACCCTCTGAGCCACCAGGGAAGCCCATCCCAGCTCTTAGGGATAATCTAGAGAATGATCTCCCTGCTGCAAATGTTACATGTCTGGTTTTGGTACAATTATTTAATATAAGGCAAAAAAGTAATTCAGTAAATTAACACGTGCTGTGGAAAATGGTCAAGAAGCTGGCAGGTCTAACAGTAGCATCACATTATATATCCATTGTTCTCAAATTTAGTTTTAAATGAGAATCACATGTGAGCTTTCTAAACCTACAGATGATTCATCTCCACCCTCAGAAGGTGCTGGGGCACCTAAATGATTCTTATTCATCAATGTCCGGGTTGCTGCAATCCTGTTAGTCTTGGCACCACAAAAGCTTGGTTAGGAAGGAATATTCACCATGGTGTACTTAACCAATTTCCTACTGTTGAATATTTAAATTCTTTTTAATATTTGACTATTATAAATAATAGCTTCCCTGATGGCTCACTGGTAAAGAAACTGCCTGCCAATGCAGGAGATGCGGGTTCAATCCTGGATCTGGGAAGATCCCCTGGAGAAGGAAACGGCAACCCACTCCAGAATTCTTGCCTGGGAAATCCCATGGACAGAGGAACCTGGCAGGGTTACAGCCCACAGGATGGCAAAAGAGTCAAATGCAACTTAGTGTCTAAACAACAACAACACTATAAATAACAATGCAACAAACATCTTTGGACATATTTATTAGTACAGATTTTTTAATAGCTTACTTTATAATATATTTATAAAAGAGAAATTACTGAGTCAAAAAGGATGTGAATTCTTTTTAATTCTTAATACATTTTGCTAAATTGATTTCTATAATGCTTATGTCAATTTACATTTCAAACAGTGATGCCTGCAAATGTATTTCAAGGCATCCTTACCAACATTGAAGAATATCTAGTTTTGTCAATCTGATAAGCAGAAATGGTATCACATTTTAATTTGCAGTTCTTTTTTAGTGAAGTTGTACTTTTTATGTTATTAATCGTTTACATTTATTCTCCTATAAAGAATCTCTGGTCTCTGTTGGACCAGTCTTAAATTACTTCCTTGTCAAATATTTAAACTTAGTCTATCATTGATTTTTCCCCCTTTTTATGAGTCTACATCTCCAGTTTTATAATTGAAGTAGTAGGGGAAAAATAAAAGCTCCTTTAAAGAAATTCAGTTTATTGCTAAGTTGTGAAAACATATTCCTGTACTAACTTCAAGGGAGTGCTTCCCTGATGCTGCGGACAGAGAGATTGGACCATAAAACTGAAACTGCATACTTTTTCTTTGATGTAACGTTTTTGTGTTCCAACTTGTAGCGAGGAAAGGCAAATGTGTATTCCTTTCTTTGAGGAATGGCTGTTTGCTTGGCAGTTTTTATTAATAAACTAAAAAAAGAGAGAAAGGAAAAGAAATAAAGATAAAACTCTAATCCACGTTTCTCTCGACCAGAGTAAAATAGCTACACAAATCACAGTGATGTCACAAACACTAATACTATGGTACCTACTTATGAAATGCTGCAGTCACAGAAATAGTTCAAAATACAGTAACAGTTTCATACTATGAATGCAGAAGAGTGTATATGCAACATGATACAACTGAGAAATTTAAATCTTCCAATAAACGCACTGTGAACACTAAACTCAATACTGCGAGTTAAATCAACACAAATTTTATTAAGCACTTACTATTCATATACACATATACATATGTGTATGCCTAAGTGTGTATGTATATTCCTCCATATACTCCAAGAAATATATGACTTGATTCCTGATATTGGTTGGCTTAGAACCACACTACCCAAACCCATAATTTTTAAGAGTAACTTTTGAGGGCAATGCCATATGCTGTCAATAAGAATGTAATTGGAATAATTTCTCATGAAAAGCAATTTTCAACATATATCAAATCCTTAAAATTGCTTATACTTTTAGATCAAATTGCTTATACTTTTAAATTAAATTACTTTTAACTTCACTTCTGAGGATTTATCCACAGAAGCCCTAAATATAGGAAAAGTTTTATGCACAAATGTGTCCACAGAGGTAACATGTATACAATGAAAGAATGTCAACTTAAATGCAGTCTATAAGCTTGTTCATTCAGAATGATCACCACTGTGTAAAGTAAAAAGTACAAAAGAAAAAAAAAAGCAAAATGTTAACAGGGGTTATTTATGCCTTTTATGTATTTTTCCAAATTTCCTATGTGAAAGCAAGAACACTGGAGTGAGTAGCCATTCCTTTCTCCAGAGGATCTTCCCGATCCAGGGATTGAACCCAGGTTTCCTGTAATGCAGGCAGATCCTTTACCATCTGAGCCACCAGGGAATGGAGTAAAGGCTTTGCTTTCAAAATGAATAAATGTATATAATTCCAAGGCTGTCCCCGTTTGTTTTGGTTTTGCTTACCTGGGGCATTGCAGGAAATGGAAATGGGAGACTCTACTAAGGAGCCCTGAGAAACCAGACTTTTCCTCCCAGTCTGAGCCCTCAGGAAGGGATGCACAATGTGTCTTCATCTGGCTCTGTGGCTCCCCACATTTTATTCAATAATTCCTCTACCTATGTGGATTCTCAGTAAGTGCTGTCTGAAGGAAAGCAGTTAGGGCCCCCAAATCCAGAAAGCATTCACGGTGGACACTGCTGTTTTGAAGGGCCTTATCACAGCGTATCAAGAGTATTCCCACCCAGCCAGCCAACCTTGCCTTGGGGCAGGAATCCCTTTCAAGGAGGAAAATATACATATCATATGTGTGTGTGTTTATCTGTATATCCTCTACATCTCAGTTTCTCAACCTCTCAGTACTATGGGACAAACAATTCTCTGTGAGGAGGGACTGTACTGTGTTTTATAAAGATGTTTAGCAGCATCCTTGGCCTCAATCCTGTAGATGCCAGTTGTGACAACCAAAAATGTCACCAAATACTGCCAAACGCCCCTGGGGGG
The DNA here is from genome assembly GCF_019320065.1 of Cervus canadensis. Taxonomy (NCBI): domain Eukaryota; kingdom Metazoa; phylum Chordata; class Mammalia; order Artiodactyla; family Cervidae; genus Cervus; species Cervus canadensis. Next base: position 60,619,406 of record NC_057390.1, on the reverse strand, counting down.
CAAAATCCCCATCTGTTTGAGAACCACTTCTATAGATCTAAGTGGCTCCAGGAATACAGTAGATGCTCAATAAATACTTTCTGACTTGACTAGAAAGAAGAGAGGAAAAGACTAGAAGAGAGATTGGCCAGGAAATCAATGGGCAAAAGCCTGAATCCCTGTGTCTTCAGGACAGAGGAGATCTAAATCCAGTCCAGGTCAACCACTTTACCATTTGGGACTTCAGTCTCTTTGGCTATAAATTCAGGTGGCTACACTAGAATCATAATGTTCACTTACAGTTCAACAACTCTAACTTTGCACAAAGCCTGGAGCATAGCAGATACTCAATAAATATTTAATAACATTTACTGGACACCTACTCTGTGCCAGGCTTTGAGCTAAGTATTTTACACACATTATGTTGCTTAATAGACACAGCATCTCTCTGAGGTAGGAACTAAAATGTTTTAAGTCAGCTTTACAGTTGGGGATCACAAAGCCCAGAGAAATTACATAGTAATTGTGTCTGGTGATGAGACTGGAGCTGAGATATACTTAACTTTGGAGCCTGCATCATGACCATCATACAAGACACATACACATTACCCCAGAACAGGCTGGTGGAAGAAAGATCTTAAAATAAATGAGAACTTGAGCCCTGGAAACAAACATCAAGGAGGTCAAGCATCTCAGCGTTGGCAATGAACAACCTGAGCCATCTTCTTGTCTGACCTTTACCCGTGATTTAGCAGACACTGAACAAAGTGGAGACTTCACACTTCTCTGAAAATGCCAAATTCTACCAGAGCAGCTTCAGATCACACTGGCAGGGCTGGTGGATTTTGTTTCTGGTGTGACATCACACTCAGATGAGTGCTAAATGTGCACCTACTTCCTTGATTCCCTACACCCCACAACAATTCATCAATAAGGCTCAATAGACCTACCTCTCAAGTCGGGAGCTTCCTTCCCACTTCCTATCATCATCCTACTCCAGGTCACCATCACCTCTTGCCCACGTTACCAGAATCCATGTGCTCCCTTCTCACTCCTCTCCCAAGCAAAAGGATCCCACCAAAACTTACATTCAATCATGTCACTCACATGCTTTATACCCTTCAATGACCTCACCTTGCCCTTAAAATAAAAGTCAAAGTCCTGGCAACAGCCTACAAGCCCCCACTATTTGGCTCCTGCTTCATCCTGTCAACTCTGTCCCTACCACACAGGACTTTTCACTGCTTCTCAAATGTGCTGTGCCTGTTCTCACCTTAGGGCCTCTGCACTCGGTCTCCTATGATTGTAAGGCTCTGACAGTTTTCCTATGTCAAGTTCCTTCTTGGTAACTCAGGTCTCATTTTAAATGGCACCACTAGGGTAAGACCATTCCCTGATCTCACAACAGAAATTCCTCTCTCTCCCACAACCATTATTACATCACTCTGTTGTATCTTCATCATAGCATTTCACTCTACATTAAAATATTTATTTGGTTACTTTCTGATGATCTTTCTCATGTTGGAATACATGCCCTAAAAGAGTGATGCCTGACACAAAACATGTGCTCAATAACTATTTGATGAATAAATAAAAGTGGACAAAGACCTTGTTTTATTTAGTGATGTATGCCCAGTGACTAGGGCAGTTCTAGCCAATAGAAATATTATATGAGCCACATATACAATTCTAAAGTTTCTAGTAGTCACATTTTAAATAGAAACAGGCTAAATTTATTTCAATAATTATTCTATTTTACCAAATATATTCAAGATGTCATTTCAATGTGTAATTACTATAAAAAATTATTAATGTGATATTTTACATTCCTTTCTTCATATCAAGCCTTTTAAATATTGTGTGTATTTTATATTTACAGAGTATCCCAATTCAGACTAGCCACATTCCAAGTGCTCAACACCACAGGCAGCTTCTGGCTGCCCTACCGGAAAGCACACCTTTAGAAAAGCGTCTGGCACACAGAAAGTGGTCAATAAGTACTGGCCAAATGAATGAGTGAACTAAAACCTGAGTTAAGAACTTCTGTTAAACCTCATCCGTACTCATATCACTTACTGGTTAGTTGACTGGTTGGTTGGTGTTTTGGTTTTGATCATCTAAATATAGGACTTCACTTTTATTACTATCAAGTGTGTGTTTGGGGTTTTTTTTTAATTTTTTACATTCAACTCTGGATTTAGTCTTCCACGATCACTGATGTACCAAATTCTTAGTCCTCCCAGTTTCATGTCATGTTCAAATATGGTTACCATGCCATTTATACTGAGAAGAGCTTGGCCAGGCCTGGTTTAAGACAGATTTCTGCAGGATGTCTTACTCTGATCCATCAGCCATCCATCTTTCAAGTTCTTCTACCCTCTATACAACTAACTAAACAACGCCATACCTCTGATTACCCAGTTTTCTCACAAGAATATCACTTGCAGATTAGGAATCAAGCAATGCCTCAAGATGTCCTTGGCTCAGCACAGTACCTTCTCATTTACTTGTTCTATTCTGCAAATATATTGGCATCTCTATGTAACTGATTTTTTTTAAAAAAGTACTGTTTATGACTAAATAATGACGCAAATCTCTATCTCTATGAAGTTAACAGTCCTTAGCAATCCATGTGGTGATTCTTTTACTTGCAGGCACCAAAAGACCAGTAAATGAAAGGGAATTACTCAGCTGATGAGGAAACCTAGCTGATGCCTTAGCTTCCCCACTTCAAAGTTATGTTTTATTTCTCTAATCTTCAACTACAAAGGAACTCTATAATGTTAAACAATAAATCTGTGTATATTGAGAAATTATCTTAAAAAGGAAACTACAATACTGTTGATAAAGAAGAGAAAAAGTTTAAAAAAAATGAGATGAACAATGTTCACTAAAAACAAACGTGAACCGTGGACTTCCAGATGTTCAAGCTGGTTTTAGAAAAGGCAGAGGAACCAGAGATCAAATTGCCAATATCCACTGGATCATCGAAAAAGCAACAGAGTTCCAGAAAAACATCTATTTCTGCTTTATTGACTATGCCAAAGCCTTTGACTGTGTGGGTCACAATAAACTGTGGAAAATTCTGAAAGAGATGGGAATACCACACCACCTGATCTGCCTCTTGAGAAACCTGTATACAGGCCAGGAAGCAACAGTTAGAACTAGACATGGAACAACAGACTGGTTCCAAATAGGAAAAGGAGTACACCAGGGTTGTATATTGTCACCTGCTTATTTAACTTATATGCAGAGTATATCACGAGAAATGCTGGGCTGAAGGAAGCAGAAGCTAGAATCAAGACTGCCAGGAGAAATATCAATAACCTCAGATATGCAGATGACACCACCCTTATGGCAGAAAGTGAAGAAGAACTAAAGAGCCTCTTGATGAAAGTGAAAGAGGAGAGTGAAAAATTTGGCTTAAAGCTCAACATTCAGAAAACTAAGATCATGGCACCTGGTCCCATCACTTCATGGGAAATAGATGGGGAAACAGTGGAAACAGTGGCTGACTTTATTTTTCTGGGCTCCAAAATCACTGCGGATGGTGATTGCAGCCATGAAATTAAAAGACGCTTACTCATTGGAAGGAAAGTTATGACCAACCTAGATAGCATATTAAAAAGCAGAGACATTACTTTGCCAACAAAGGTCTATCAATCAAGGCTATGGTTTTTCTGGTAGTCATGTATGGATGTGAGAGTTGGACTATAAAGAAAGCTGAGTGCCGAAGAATTGACGCTTTTGAACTGTGGTGTTGGAGAAGACTCTTGAGAGTCCCTTGGACTGCAAGGAGATCCAACCAGTCGATCCTAAAGGAAAACAGTCCTGGGTGTTCATTGGAAGGACTGATGTTGAAGCTGAAACTCCAATACATTGGCCACCTGATGCAGAGAGCTGACTCATTTGAAAAGACCCTGATGCTGAGAAAGATTGAGGGCAGGAGGAGAAGGGGACGACAGAGGATGAGAAGGTTGGATGGCATCACCAACACAATGGACATGGGTTTGGTTGAACTCTGGGAGTTGGTGATGGACAGGGAGGCCTGGCGGGCTGCGGTTCATAGGGTCGCAAAGAGTCGGACACGACTGAGCAACTGAACTGAACTGAACTGAAAAACAAATAAGTAAAGATAAAATAAATAAAAAGTGAAGTACTAGGTTCGGCAATAATTGAGAGTTATATTATACAGTATTTACTCTGTGCCAGGCATGGTTCTTTGATTCCTTCACTTCTTCTATAAAAACCTTTTAATATAAATCTGATTGCTGTCATCCCAATTTTAATCCTAATTGAATATCCTAAATAAAATGTGAACCTCCATATACCTCTTCCAAGAATACACAAACCTAGCCCCTGTTTCGTCATTTCTCACTATCAATATGTTTCCCAAACTGTGGTCTTGCAAACCACCCCTATCAGGGTCACTGGACTGCACCTTTAAAGTGAAGCACCCCAGGCCCAACAATATTCCCAGTGAATCAAACACTCTGGGGAGAAAACCTGTGAATCTTCTTACTGAACATGTTCCCCAAGTGATTCCAATGAACATTAAAGTCTGTGAACTACTGGCCTAGGGTTCACATTACAAGAGACTGTAAACAAAGGAGAGTTCTTCTAAAGTGTTTGGCATTCCCACTTAACACAGATCGGAATCACATGAAAAACATTTCAAAACAAAAACTCCTAGGTCACAGTTCAGGTAGTGCAAATTAGTATCTCTTGGGGTTATACCTGGAAATATGTATTTTTAATACAAAAATACATATTTTTGTATTTTTAATATAAAAATTCCCCTGGAAAAAAAAAATTCCCCTGGCTCTTAAGAAGCAGCAGGCTGACCATTAGCAAGACTCATTAAGAAACAAAGAGAGAAGAACCAAATTAACAAAATTAGAAATGAAAATGGAGAGATCACAACAGACAACACTGAAATACAAAGGATCATAAGAGACTACTACCAGCAGCTCTATGCCAATAAAATGGACAACTTGGATGAAATGGACAAATTCTTAGAAAAGTATAACTTTCCAAAACTGAACCAGGAAGAAATAGAAGATCTTAACAGACCCATCACAGGCAAGGAAATCGAAACTGTAATCAAAAATCTTCCAGCAAACAAAAGCCCAGGACCAGATGGCTTCACAGCTGAATTCTACCAAAAATTTAGAGAAGAGCTAACACCTACCTTACTCAAACTCTTCCAGAAAATTGCAGAAGAAGGTAAACTTCCAAACTCATTCTATGAGGCCACCATCACCCTAATTCCAAAACCTGACAAAGATGCCACAAAAAAAAGAAAACTACAGGCCAATATCACTGATGAACATAGATGCAAAAATCCTTAACAAAATTCTAGCAAACAGAATCCAACAACATATTAAAAAAATCATACACCACGACCAAGTGGGCTTTATCCCAGGAATGCAAGGATTCTTCAATATCCGCAAATCAATCAATGTAATACACCACATTAACAAATTGAAAGATAAAAAACCATATGATTATCTCAATAGATGCAGAGAAAGCCTTTGACAAAATTCAACACTCATTTATGATTAAAACTCTCCAAAAAGCAGGAATAGAAGGAACATACCTCAACATAATAAAAGCTATATATGACAAACCCACAGCAAGCATCACCCTCAATGGTGAAAAATTGAAAGCATTTCCCCTGAAATCAGGAACAAGACAAGGGTGCCCACTCTCACCACTACTGTTCAACATAGTGTTGGAAGTTTTGGCCACAGCAATCAGAGCAGAAAAAGAAGTAAAAGGAATCCAGATAGGAAAAGAAGAAGTGAAACTCTCACTGTTTGCAGATGACATGATCCTCTACATAGAAAACCCTAAAGACTCTACCAGAAAATTACTAGAGCTAATCAACGAATATAGTAAAGTTGCAGGATATAAAATTAACACACAGAAATCCCTTGCATTCCTATATACTAACAATGAAAAAACAGAAAGAGAAATTAAGGAAACAATACCATTCACCATTGCAACAAAAAGAATAAGATACTTAGGAATATATCTACCTAAAGAAACAAAAGACCTATACATAGAAAACTATAAAACACTGATGAAAGAAAATCAAAGAGGACACAAACAGATGGAGAAACATACCGTGTTCATGGATTGGAAGAATCAATATTGTCAAAATGGCTATTCTACCCAAAGCAATCTATAGATTCAATGCAATCCCTATCAAGCTACCAACGGTGATTCACGAAGAACTAGACCAAAGAATTCAACAATTTGTATGGATAATACAAAAACCTTCGAATAGCCAATAGTAACTCTGAATATAAGAAGAATGGAACTGAGGAATCAACCTGCCTGACTTCAGTCTCTACTACAAAGCCACAGTCATCAAGACAGTGTGGTACTGGCACAAAGACAGAAATATAGATCAATGGAACAAAATAGAAAGCCCAGAGATAATTCCACACACCTATGGACAGCTTATCTTTGACAAAGGAGGAAAGAATATACAATGGAGAAAAGACAACCTCTTTTACAAGTGGTGCTGGGAAAACTGGTCAACCACTTGTAAAAGAATGAAACTAGAACACTTTCTAACACCATACACAAAAAATAAACTCAAAATGGATTAAAGATCTAAATGTAAGACCAGAAACTATAAAACTCCTAGAGGAGAACATAGGCAAAACACTCTCCGACATAAACCACAGCAAGATCCTCTATGACCCACCTCCCAGAATATTGGAAATAAAAGCAAAACTAAACAAATGGGATCTAATGAAACTTAAAAGCTTTGCACTACAAAAGAAACTATAAGTAAGGTGAAAAGACAGCCGTCAGATTGGGAGAAAATAATAGCAAATGAAGAAACAGACGAAGGATTAATCTCAAAAATATACAAGCAAACTCCTGCAGCTCAATTCCAGAAAAATAAATGACCCAATCAAAAAATGGGCCAAAGAACTAAACAGACATTTCTCCAAAGAAGACATACAGATGGCTAACAAACACATGAAAAGAAGCTCAACATCACTCATTATTAGAGAAATGCAAATCAAAACCACAATGAGGTACCATTACACGCTAGTCAGGATGGCTGCTATCTAAAAGTCTACAAGCAATAAATGCTGGAGAGGCTGTGGAGAAAAAGGGAACCCTCTTACACTGTTGGTGGGAATGCAAACTAGTACAGCCGCTATGGAGAACAGTGTGGAGATTTCTTAAAAAACTGGAATTAGAACTGCCATATGACCCAGCAATCCCACTTCTGGGCATACACACTGAGGAAACCAGATCTGAAAGAGACACGTGCACCCAATGTTCATCGCAGCACTGTTTATAATAGCCAGGACATGGAAGCAACCTAGATGCCCATCAGCAGATGAATGGATAAGGAAGCTGTGGTACATATACACCATGGAATTTTACTCAGCCGTCAAAAGGAATTCATTTGAACCAGTCCTAATGAGATGGATGAACTGGAGCCCCTTATACAGAGTGAAGTAAGCCAGAAAGATAAAGAACATTACAGCATACTAACACATATATATGGAATTTAGAAAGATGGTAACGATAACCCTATATGCAAAACAGAAAAAGAAGACACAGAAATACAGAACAGACTTTTGAACTCTGTGGGAGAATGTGAGGGTGGGGATGTTTTCAAGAAGAACAGCATGTTATACTATCTATGGTGAAACAGATCACCAGCAGGTGGGATGCATGAGACAAGTGCTCGGGCCTGGTGCACTGGGAAGACCCAGAGGAATCGGGTGGAGAGGGAGATGGGAGGGGGGATCGGGATGGGGAATAAGTGTAAATCTATGGCTGATTCATATCAATGTATGACAAAACCCACTGAAATGTTGTGAAGTAATTAGCCTCCAACTAATAAAAAAATTAAAAAAAAAAAAAAAAGCAGCAGCAGGCTGGACTATCATCAGTTGATGAACATTTGTAAATCACCCTGACTAGTTCGTGTGGTCAAACTTGTGCAAATTTTATGCTATCAGTAAATCAGAATTAGTGATTATATAATTTTACAAAAAAGAGGGAAAGAAAATATAATAGGTGGTAACTTGCTCTTGAAATGTTTATTTTCCTCTATGGGAAAAAATATTTACTCAACTCAAAACTCAGAAAAATAAATAATAATCAGCAGTTCTGGGAAGACAAGTGGGTAAAATGATATAACTCTAAGTAATCAGTTATTTGGTTAATTCCCTGGATTCCGAAGGGAGAAGGATTTTCATAATTCAATCTCTAAATATTGTACAGGTGATGCCATTTTTGGAATTTTTATTCACGATTCCCATTCATCAATCGTGAGACATGTGCTCTCATACGAGATCTACTCCTCCTAGAGTTCCTAGTGTCAGTACAATCTGCTTGTGAGGTCCCATGTAATTCAACTGAACAGGACATCTAAGTGATAAAGAAAACGTGTAAACCTTGGCAATGAGAAACCAGTACTAATCAGCTGCCAACTGACTCATAAGCTAGTCCACACAATATAAGCACCAGTGCTATTTTTGAAGAAGTCAGCAACCCAGCTGGCAGAAAGAAATAAAGTGCCAAGGAGTCTGGATGAAGAAGAAAGTAATGCCTAAACAAGTAGTTAAAGCAATTAGAAAGGGATTCTGTTCCACAATCTATCAGTGGACTGCAGGTCCCTCTGGAAATATCCTAGACATACCATACTCTCTCAGTATTTATTGAAAGCCTTTTATGTATTATCCTAAGGAGAAAACCCAAAAGCAACAACAAGGCAAAACAAGACTGTATATGGTCATGAAATAGCAGCAGGGACTGGGCAGGCCCCAAACACGCAGACCTTACACCAGCTGCTGGGAGAAAGCAGAGTCCAGAGTTGTGGGCTCTAAGAACTGGAAGTGTGGGCCCATCGGAACAAGCCCATGCTTTGTGTTTCAATGAGAAGCACAACAAAGGAGGACACGACTGAGCAACTGAACTGAACTGAACTGAAAAACAAATAAGCAAGATAAAATAAATAAAAAGTGAAGTACTAGGTTCTGGAGGGAAGAGTGATTGACATGAAGTCCTCTATACGTATGAGAGGAAGCACAAGGCTTTCAAAGTAAGTGTGAGGGTATCAGTTCTCCACACAGCAGAGTCAGGTCAGCTGGGGAAAGTGGGAGATGTGAGCAGAAATGGAGATGTGATGAAAGCAAAACATACACAAAGTAGAGGTCCTCTCAATGGAGCCTCACTGAAACAGCTCATCAGACTAACCACTATCCCCTATTCTCTCTCTAAAACCCACACATATGAAGCACACACTGAATACCTAAAGTCAAAGGCTACTCTCCAATATTCCTGGATACCTCCACTTCTACCACCTATAACAAGAGGCCCAAACTGTCTATGGCAAGTGAACCTAGTACTATAACTACGCAATTTGGTTAAATATATAGAAATGAGATAGAAGAACTAAAACAGAGTGGTCTCCATGAAAACTAAATTGCACTGAGAGGACATAATGAGCTATTTTTTTAATTCGCTATGGAATTAGGGGTAGATTTAACAACTGTTAAAGATTGAGAATATTGTAAAAATGTAAAAGGACCCAAAAGAAGGAAATGGAGAAAGTTTGGTTTACATAAGAAAGATGTCTCAGAATTCTAGTTGTTGCTGGTGGTGGTGTTCTGTCACTAAGTCATGTCCAAGTCTTTGTGACCCCATGGACGGCAGCACACCAGGCTTCTCTGTCCTCCACTATCTCCGAGAGTTTGCTCAAATTCATGTCCATTCAGTCAGTGATGCTATCTAACCAGCTCATCCTCTGCCATTCCCTTCTCCTTTTGCCTCCAATATTTCCCAATATCAAGGTCTTTCCAAAGAGTCAACTATTCATATCAGGTGGCCAAAGTATTGAATCTTCACCTTCAGCATCTGTCCTTCTAGTGAATACTCAGGGTTGACTTCCTTTAGGATTTACTGGTTTGATCTCTGTGCTGTACCAGGGACTCTCGAGAGTCTTCTCCAGCACCACAGCTTGAAAGCATCAATTCTTCAACAGTCAGCCTTCTCTACGGTCCAATTCTCTTGTCTGTACATGACTACTTGAAAAACCATAGCTTTGACAGTACAGACCTTTGTCGGCAAACTGATGCCTCTGCTTTTTAATACACTGTCTAGGTTTATCATAGCTTTCCTTCGAAGGAACAAGCATCTTTTCATTTCATGGCTGCAGCTACCATCCACAGTAACTTTGGAGCCCAAGAAAATAAAACCCACCACTGCTTCCACTTTTTCCCCATCTATTCACCATGAAGTGATGGGACTGTACACCATGATCTTAATTTTTTTTTTTAATGTTGACTTTCAAGCCTGCTTTATTCACTCTCCTCTTTCACCCTCATCAAGAGGCTCTTTTATTCCTCTTCAACCTTCTTCCATTAGAATCATTATCATCTGGATATCTGAGGTTATTGATATTTCTCCTGACAATCTTGATTCCAGTCTGTGATTCCTCCAGCCTAGCATTTCACATGATGTGCTCTGCATATAACTTAAATAAGCAGGGTGGCAACATACAGCCTTGTTGTACTGCTTTCCCAATTTTGAACCAGTCAGTCAGTTGTTTCATTTCCAGTTACCCCTGTTGCTTCTTAACCTGCATACAGGTTTCTCAGGAGGGAGGTATGGTAATCTGATATTCGCATCTCTTTAAGAACTTTCCACAGTTTGTTGTGATCCACACAGTCAAAGACTTTAGCACAGCTAATGAAGCAAAAGTATATGCTTTTCTGGAACTCCCTTGATTTCTCTGTGATCCAAAGAATGTTGGCAATTTGATCTCTGGTTCCTTCGCCTCTTTGAAACCCAGCTTGTACATCTGGAAGGTCTCCATTCACGTACTGCTGAAACTGAGCTTGAAGGATTTTCAGCATAACCTTGCTAGCATGTGAAATGAGCACAATTTTCCAGTAGTCTGAACACTCTTTGTTATTGATCTTCTTTGGGACTGGAATGAAAACTGACCTTTTCCAGTCCAGTGGCCACTGCTGAGCTTTCCAAATTTGCTGACATATTGAATGCAGCACTTTAACACCATCATCTTTTAGGACTGAAATAGCTCAGCTAGAATTCTGTCACCTCCACTAGCATTGTTCATAGTAATGCTTCCTAAGGCCCACTTGACTTTACACTCCAGAATGTCTGGCTCTAGGTGAGTGACCACACCATCGTGGTTATCTGGGTCATTAAGACCTTTATTGTACAGTTCTTCTGGGTATTTTTGCCACCTCTTCTTAATCTATTCTGCTTCTGTTGGGTCCTTACCGTTTCTGTCTTTTATCATGCCCATCCCTGCATGAAATGTTCCCTTGATATCCCATTTCCTTGAAAAGATCTCTAGTCTTTCCCATTCTATTGTTTTCCTCTATTTCCTTGCATTGTTCATTTAAGAAGGCCTACTTATCTCACCTTGCTCTTCTCTGGTACTCTGCATGAAGTTGGATATATCTTTCCCTTTCACCCTTGCCTTTCACTTCTTCTCTTTCCTCAGCTATCTGTAAAGCCTCCTTAGACAATCACTTGGCCTTTTTGCATTTCTTTTTCTTTGGGATGGTTTTGGTCACTGCCCTTTTTGTACAATGTTATGAACCTCCAAACATAGTTCTTTAGGCACTCTGTCTACCAGATCTAATCCTGTGAATCTATTCATTATTTCCACTGTATAATCATAAAGGATTTTATTTAAGTCGTACCTGAATGGCCTAATTGTTTTCCCCCACTTTCTTCAATTTAAGCCTGAATTTTTCAATAAGGAGTTTATGATCTGAGCCACAGTCAGCTCCAGGTCTTGTTTTTGCTGACTCTATAGAGTTTCTCCATTTTTGGCTGCAAAGAACATAATCAATCTGATTTCAGTATTGACCATCTGAGGACGTCCATGTGTAGAGTCATCTCTTGTGTTGTTGGAAAAGGGTGTTTGCTATGACCAGTGTGTTCTCTTGACAAAACTCTGTTAGCCTTTGCCTTGCTTCATTTGTCCTCCAAGGCCAAACTTGCTTGTTAGTCCAGGTATCTCTTGACTTCCTACTTTTGCATTCCAATCCCCTATGATGAAAGACATCTATTTTTGGTATTCTAGAAGGTGTTGTAGGTCTTCACAGAACAGGTCCGCTTCAGCTTCTTCAACATCAGTTGTTGGGGCATAGACTTGGATTACTGTGATGTCGGACAGTTTGTACTGGAAAAGAACCGAGATCCTTCTGTCATTTTGAGATTGTACCCAAGTACTGCATTTCAGACTCTCTTGTTGACTATGAGGGCTACTCCATTTCTTCTAAGGGATTCTTGCCCACAGAAGTAGATATAATGCTCATCTGAATTAAATTAGCCCATTCCCACCCATTTTAGTTCACTGATTCCTAAAATATCAATGTTCACTCTTGCCATCTCCTGCTTGACCATGTCCAATTTACTTGATTCATGGACCTAACATTCCAGGTTTCTATGCAATATTGTTTCTTATAACATCAGGCTTTTCTTTCACCACCAGACACATCCACAATTGAGCATCATTTTTGCTTTGACCCAGCTGCTTCATTCCTTTTGCAGCTATTAGTAACTGCCCTCTACTCTCCCCCAGTAGCATATTGGACATCTTCTAACCTGGGGCTGGGGGTGGCTTATCTTCCAGTGTCCTATCTTTTTGCCCTTTCATAATGTTCACGGGGTTCTCATGGCAAGAATACTGGAGTGGTTTGCCATTTCCTCCTCCAGTGGACCATGTTTTGTCAGACTCTTCACTATGACCCGTCCACCTTGAGTGGCCCTACACAGCATGCTCATAGCTTCATTGAGTTACACAGTGAAGTAATTACAAGCCTTCACCATGACACAGCTATAATCCATAAAGGGGAGAACTCTAGTTAGCAGAACCATACTCAGAGAAAAGGTTCTAATGAAAATGTGCTAATGAAAAAGAAAAGAAGAAATCAGTGTGCAAGGAGAAAAAAAAATTTGCCCACAATCCCATTACCCAGAGTTAAACACTGTTAATAGATTTGTGTGTATCTTTGTTTTATATATATATATATACTTTAAATAATGTACTTTAAATAATGTACTTAATGTATCTAAATAATGTATTTAAATAATGTACTTTAAATAAAGATATATATATATCTTTATTTAAAGTACATTAATAGGGCTTCCCTGGTAGCTCAGCTGTAAAGAATCCACCTGCCAATGTGGGAGACATGGGTTCTATATCTGATACAGGAAGATCCCACATGTGGTGGAGCAACTAAGCCCAGGCACTGCAGCTACTAAGCCTGTGCCCAAGAGTCCAGGAACAACAACTGCTGAGCCTATTGCCGCAACTGCTGAAGCCCGTGGGCCTTAGAGCCCGAGCTCCACAACAAGAGAAGCCACCACAATGAGCAGCCATGCATGGCAACGAGAGAGTAGCCCCTGCTCACCACAACTAGAAAAGAGCCTACACAGCAATGAAGACCCAGCACAGCCAAAAATAAATGAATTATTTTAAAAAATAGATGAAATAAAATAAACATATATATTAAAAAGTACATGTACCTATGTGTACACACATGTATATACACATGCTGGTTTTTTAATTGTTAAAAACGCTGCTAAATGGGACTTCCCTGGTAGTCCAGTGGTTAAGAATCCACCTTGCAATGGAGGGTATGCAGGTTCGATCCTTGGTTGGAGAAATAAGACCACACATGCTACAGAGCAACTAAGGCTACACGCCACCACTAGAGAAGCTCATTCATTGCAACGAAGAGCTGGAGTGCTGTAACTAAGATTTGATGCAGCCAAATAAATAGATACATAATTTTTAAATGCTGCTATGTAATTTATCTTTCTTCATTAATAAATCATGACTATCTTCTGACGTCAATAAATATTTATCTATACTACCTTTTCAATGACCTTGTAGCATTCCATTTTACAGATACATACAACTGATTCAATAAACCCCTTCTGTTGGACTTTTAAGGTGATTCCCACTTGTATCTGTTATCAGCAATGCTGCCACCATCGTGCACAGCCTTCACTATTTCCTTAGGACACAGTCTGATGGTTGTAATCTAATACACCAGAGAGGAGCTACCAGCTCTGCTCTTTCAGGCTCTTAAAAGGGCCGCTGAGGCACAAGATGGATGTTGGGATGGAGCGCAGCAAACTCTGTGCCAGTCCTGTGCTAGGGAAGAGGCAGATCTGCAACCTTTGCTCTGATCACCCACAAAATGGAACATGAAGACTACTATCCAAGTACTTTGAGCTCTTTGCACATCCATGTTTCTAGCAGCATTACTCACAATAGTCAAAAGGTAGAAGCAACCCAAGTTTCCATCAACTGATAAATGGATAAACAAAATGTCGTAAACATAGATAATGGATTATTTTTCAACCTTAAAAAGAAAGGAAATTCTGACATGTGCTAGAAGATGAAGTTTAAGGACATTATGCTAAGTGAAAGAAGAAAGACAAATTCTGTATGATTCAACTTACAAAAGATACCTAAAGGAGTCAAATTCATAGACAAAGCAGAATGGGGGTTGTCAAGGGCTGGGAGGAGAGGGACGGGGGAGTTTTACTGAAAAGAGTTCAGGAGATAAGTGGTGGTGATGGCTGCACAACAATGTGGATGCACTTATGCCTCTGAACTGTACTCTTAAAAATGGTTAAGACAGAGGGGGAGGAGCCAAGATGGCGGAGGAGTAGGACGGGGAGACCACTTTCTCTCCTACAAATTCATCAAAAGAATAACTGAACGCAGAGCAAACTTCGCAAAACAACTTCTG